>NC_079292.1:5000000-5625000 GCF_023638135.1 Falco biarmicus | reverse complement strand
GCATCGTCTTCACCATATATTCAGGATTATTTTAGTTTGCCAAAGATTCCATTTTGCTCTACATGTCACCACATCTGTTTTTCCTATAGTCCCATTGGTTTTAAGAAAAAATTTTAGGTGAAGCTCACCTACGGTTTGGATGCTTTGGTAAAAATCTTACGTTTACTGCTCATTTATGGAGGACAATACCATTAGAAGAAGCAGTATGTGCCATGACAAAGATCAGCAGTGACTCTTTCCCACAACTGCTTATTTTTACAAATCCCCATCACCTCCTCCTTCAGCTTGCTACAAGGAATTGTAAGGCTTTTAAGGTTCTCCTGGAACCTTAAATACAACTGCCAAGCATAGTTTGCAGAATTTTGATTTTTTTTTCTTTCTTTGTATTTATAAACTCAGAATAAAAAGCATGGCACATCCATCCTTTCACTGGCAAACTCAGAAGGCCATGATCCCATGATAAAATCCCTCTCTACCCCAGGGAATAGTGAAACTTTGTCACAGCACGAGTATTTCCTGGAACCATTTTTAAGTTCAGAAATAAACAAATTTCCCATGTAAGTTTATTCAACTGCTATTCAAAGAACATTAACTCATATAGTTGCTTCTTTCCAGTACTGTGCTTCTAATGCACATAAACACTGTGTTCGTACTTCACATTGTGGGAAGCCCAAATATTATTACAATAAAGAACGCAGGCCAATAGAGAGCGTGTGCTACCACTGGTGACGCTGGTAAACATCATACTGCTTTCAGAGTAATAGCAGATCACTCTTCAGAACAATTATATATTCTTGTTTATAGAATACTATGAAAACTGGCAGGTCCTTAAATTGGTGTTAACAAACACCTAAGTTCATAGGATTTGGATATCGCTAAATTCAACAAACACAGGTATTTCCCATGGAAGTGTGAGGTGTAGAACAGGGGTCAGCATCTTTTCAAGCTGTTTTTTTTCCCAAACAAGAAGCTAAGTGCACTGGAAGGAGCTCAGTGGGAACTAGGAAATAAAGCCTCTGAAAGGGATGATGCAGCCGATCAAGGTTTCTCCTCTTTGTGAGGCAAGAACGTCTGAGTCCTGAACTCAGAAAGAATTGGGAGAGGCAGCAAATGTCTTGTCAGGACTCAGTAGCCCCTGCTCTTTATACCTGAGTGACATTCAGGATCTACCTCTCCCCCACCTTTGGCACTTAGGCCATACATTGGTGACCTCTGCCATAGACTGAAACATTTCAGCCATCATGCAGGTGTCTCTCTCTTCAATAGCACAATGTACTGCCTGAACACCCCAGGCCAGCGCCGAACCCTCTCACGTGTGTATTAAATTTTAACTGCACCAGTCACAGACAGTGAGAATATTCATAACCTTAAAACAAAGTGTATGTGTTATTGTTTGAAGAGCATCAAGCTCACAGCCATGCTGATCTACTTGATTCAGCAAATCAGTTAAACCTCTGCTTAAATCCCACTAACTTTATGGGAAGAGGACTATGTATATGTTTGGCATCGAGTACTTTCTATTTAAGCTTTACACACTTTACTGAATAAAGATGTATTTGCATATATTAGCATGGATTTACTTTCTCTGAAGAGTGCTCACACCAGGTGGAATAAAACCCACATATACACATAGAAAACAAAACCACAAGGATTTTACACTTGAAGCAATGTGTATTCCTCATACCAAACTGAAATGACATTTCTAATTATATTTGACATTTCTAGTGTATCGTTTGAATGGTCTTCATGGTAGTTACAAAGAAGAGTCAAAAAAAATAAAATTGCATGTTTAGTGTGATGATGGCTGGAAAAATAGAAGAGTTCTAAGGAGCAGAACACTGACCTCAACTTTCTTCAGGAAACAAGAATGCTGTCTGGTCTATACATATTCCAGTACATAATTCCCTCCTTGTTAATCTCCTACTTCTTCTAACTATCAAACCTTAAAAAATTAAATAAAAGGGGAAGTATATTAGACTGCGACCTTCACAAAACCATACATTTATACTGACCCAGTACATTTCCACAAGGTTTTGGGAAGAAAGAGGTAGAATTTAATTGGCTGTAGTGTGAAGTCAAGGGTCTTGTACAAAACACAGATATGCTGCACCTAATGACTCATCTGCTTTCATTAAAACTCATCTGGTTCAGGTGGTACCAGGTTGCAAATTGATCGTAAAAGTGGTTTGATTAGTCTCAGTTCTTAGATGATCTCAGGAGCTCCAGATGTGACAGCAAGAATCCTGAAGAGGTTCCAGGTGTTCCTGGCCACCTCATTGCTCTGCTTCTAATCTGCAGAAATCGTACAGCTGTGGGCAATAGGAACAACTGGTGATATAGCTGACTGGCAGAGGGAAAGACTGAAAACTGGTGAGGGAGCAACAGTTGTGCTTAAAATAAACTGTGTTTGTACAGGTGAGTAATAACACAAATATATATGGTTTTTAGAGAAAGATTACGAACCTTTTAAAAATATAGGTCCTGCTTATAATGAGGTTTACAACATCCTGTCAAGTACAGTGAACTGCGCATTCGTGCCTTGTACTTTGACTAACACATCACACAAGAGGTACGTAAGCAAGAGTTTTTCTTCTTTAAGTATATTTTTCAAAGAAAAGATAAAATTCTGTTCTTCTGTGATTTGCTGAATAGGCTAGAAATCCACAACCTAATTTTTCAGTTTTGCTTGTAGTAACTTTATTTATAAATCTGTGATCCACAAGCACACAAACTTTTAATCTTTAGACATGTAATTTGTTCTATTAAAGGTAGTGGAACTGTTGATCTGAATGAAAATTATGTGTAAATGTAAGAATTCATAGAAAATTTGGATCTATCCAAGCTGGAGAAGTAGGCTGACAGGAGCCTTATGAACCTCAACAAGGACAAACCCAAATGCCTGCACTTGGGAAGGCACAGCTCCTTGCAATGATACAGGCTGGGAGCTGACAGCTGGGGAGCAGCTCTGTGGAAAAAGCCCTGGGGGCCCTGCCGGGCAGGGACAAGAGCATGAGCCAGCGGCGCCCTGGCAGCAGCAAGGGCCACCCACCTCCTGGGCTGCAGGAGCAGAGACAGTAGGTCAAGGATTCACAGCAGTGTATGGCAGGAGGGCAAGAGACAACAGGTATCAGCTGGAACAAGACAGGTTTGGCCTGAATATACAGAAAAATGTTCTGACTGCGACGACAGTTGCCAAAAGATGTTGCGCAGTCTCCATCCTTAGAGGTTGTCGAGAGTGGGTAAGGCAGCTACTCAGATCTCGTGGCTGACCCTGCTTTAGCAGACGGTCGGATGGGTGACATCCTGAAGTCCCTCCCAACCTGAGTTTTCCTGTTCCCTAAGACCACATCTTCTATGACTGAGAAGATCTTAGTTGTTTGTGCTTTTGGAAAGAATGCAGCCTAGAAGAGTTATTCGAAGAAGCATACGACCTATTTATCAGTTTTACCTAAGCGCAATCCGGCCCGTATAGATGAAGAGATCACAGTTTTGGCCGCTTCCCTCAGGACTGTAACCGCGTTGGAAACCGTGGGCTCCCGAAGCAGCCACCAACCGCTTCTCGGCAGGTTGAGAGTACCCTCTGCCGGCTTCAGGCGGGCGCTGCCAGAACCTGCCGCGAGCCACGGGAGCCGCACCGCGGACAGCCCCATCGCAGCGCCGCACAGCTGTGCATCTCTGCCAGGGGCAAACAGCTGTGCAGTAATTCATCATCTACAAAGGGAGCGCCTGAAGCAACACCGCACCACGCCCGCCGCACAGCTCTCTTCCCCAAACAACTGGAATTCCAGAGCTGTCATCCCGTTAGGATGCCTGTCTTGTCAAATAGCCTGTCAAACGCCATCTGTGTGAGGAGCTTTAACATAAAAGAAAACTTATTCCGGGGACACTCTGTTTGTTTTGAACATGAACAGTGTGCAATGAATTGATAACAGAATTATGTCCTAAAAGACAGAACAGCTTGTGTCTTAATGACTCATCTTTCTCCCTTGCGAGCTCACGGGAAGAGTTTATCCAGCTCACACTGAAATCAAATTTCTTGTTGCGAAGTTGACATCAGGTAGGAAGAATTTATTTTAATCACTGCATATATTATAATGTGTAATGAAAAAAGAAAGTTACGAAGTACTTCAATTGAAAGGTGTTTATTAATCTATATATGGCACATAGGTCTATACATACCTACCTACAAAAGTATTTCTTTATAAACATAAGCATTTAGATGTATAGATGAATAAATTAAAAATGCAGCGGAGACACAATTCTTTATTTTCTAACCTGATTGCTAAGGAGAAGCTTGTGCTTCAGTCTAGGCTCTTGGGCAAAATTATTGAAGAGCTCCAAGAGATTGCCACTGATGGCGGCTACCATGCCAACCCTTTCTGGTGGCTGCTTCCTGCACCCGACAACTGCTCATTCCCTCTTCTCCATTCCCAGTGATGTGTGAGCTTTTTATTTGCCAATGCTGAGCAGCCACAGCTGACCTTGCTGTTACTTGATAAATAAATGAAACAATAACTTTCTTAAAGTATGTCACAAAGCCACTGAGGGGACACACTCATACAGTAAGAATTTTGAACTCCTCAAGAGCAAGTCACAATTGATCTTAGTATTGAAACTACATGTTTCATTGCTGCCAGGAGTTATGGCTACCCATTTCCTTTACATAACTGCACTTCATATGAAAATGTCAGCTGTTGTTTTGCTTTTCTAAATGGTAGTTTCTGGACCTCTTTGCTTCACTGCTGGAAAACGTGACATTGCTTAGTCCAGGAACCGAGTGATTCGAAAGCAGACTGAAAAACTGCATATTATGTTAAATGTCAAAGAGGAATCTCAGTTCCCCGAATCTGTTTCTCTTCCACCTTTTACAAGGCAAAGTTCTTATATAGGACCATCTTGTATGTCTGTACCTCAAATGAGGCCATGAATACACCTGCATTCAGGAGAGTTTTTATTTATTGTGCTAGTCATTAAACAGAATTACTATCAAATGAGCACCTGACAATATCTTCTGATAGATAAAATAATAGGGAATGATGGAAAAGACATTACCTCAGCAATTTCATAACTAGATACTGCATTTCCAAATGGCATAGAGCGAATAATTCCACACTAGCAAGGGAAGAATGAGATGACCCGCAAGGTCTCTCCTGTTAGAATACTAAATAATTTATTCACGCATCCCTTTTTGGGGCAGCCTTCTTTATCTAGGGGAAAAAAAAAAAAAATGTAGGTCACCTTATTTTTTTTGTTTTAAACTGTGTGTTCCTCCTTCCTCCTCCTCTTTCTCCTTTATTAAAAAAAGCGCCTTTTTTCTAAAAAAAGAATAAGAAATATTAAAGAAAAACAGTATTGTTTTGAATTAGAAATTAACTTCTTACAGGTACACAGAATGCGCAAGAATAACAGGATCCAGACCAGATTCCTCGAAGACACTGAAAAAATTATTGTGAAGCAGAACTGATTTAATTTAAGGTACCTTTTCTTTTTCCCTGAAGGACTATAAATATCCTTAGTACAGGTATGATATCTGTCAAAAAGAGGACAGAAAGTACTGGGTTTATACAGTTATTGCATATATAGTCCACCAAAATTATATACTACGTGGACATTATGTATTTGCAAAACTTGAAGTACCATCATCAAAGTATCCATAATTTCTCAGATATGCTTAGAAATACTGACATAGCAGCCCCAAGATGTATTTAAAGATGACTGTTCCAACATTAACAAATTTAACCTGAGCATTCATCTTACAGCTAGTATGAAATCCAACTTTTTACTTTTTTCCTTTTAAAAAAAAAATTAAAAAAAAATTATTTCCCTCTTGGACCTACTGTGCCCTGTGAACACAGAAGAATTTAGCAAGAGAGGAATGTTCCTCCTAGCTGCACAACTTTCTAGCTACTTACTCAAGCAGTTCCTTCACTAGTGGATGCAGCGGTAGATGTGGATCCTACATATCGAATGCTGTGATGCAAACTGGGGAATGGATGAGGATTAGGGAATGACTCTATTTAACAAAAGCAAACCAAAAAGATGACCCTCAGCCCCAAAGAGCCTACAGTTTCCCTACTGACAAAAGCTAAATTAGGAGGGTCAAATTCAAGAAAAAAGGATCATCAAGTAGAGAATATTTTTACCTCAGCAGTAGACCAACTAGTATAACCAAATACCGTATTGCCATCAAAGCAACAGCAGGATCATAACCCTTGATGTCAGGAGAGTAGACCTTGGCCTGTTCAGGGATCTGTTCGGAAGGGAAACTAAGGCAGACAGCCCCAGACAGAAGGGTCCAGGACAGCTGGTTGATTTTCAGTGATTGCCTTCTCCAATCCTGACGCATTGAGAATCAAGCAAAGGTGGCAGGAAGCTGTCATGAAAGAACAAGGAGTTCCTGACTAAACTCGGGACATAAAAAGGAACATGTGAGGTGGAAACAGGGGCAAGTGACCCAGAAGGAATACAGACACTGTCTTAGTATGAAGGGATGGGATCAAAAAAGCCAAAGCCCACCTGCAGTAGAACCAGGAAGGAATCTGAAGAGCATCAAGGGCTGCTGCAGGCATGCCTGCAGCAAATGAAAGATGGCAGAAACCATGAGGCCACTGCTGTGAGCGGGGGACCACGTGACAAAGGACATAGAAAAGGCCAAGGTACTCAATGGCTTCTTTGCTTTGGTCATTACTAGTAGGATTTGCCTTCAGGATTCCCAGGCCTGTGGGAATGTCTGGAACAAGGAAGACTCACCTGGAGGAGAATCAGATTAGGGAACATTTAATCAAGCTGGACAGACCGCAAGCCCGTGGGGCCTGATGGGACGCACCCATTGAGTGCTGTGGAGGCTAGCCCAGGCTACTGCAAAGCCATTCATGATCAACTTTGGAAAGTCATACCAATTGGAAGCAGTTCCTGAGGACATGAAGAAGGCAAGGTCGTTGAGTGTCTGTTCCTGAAGATACTCAAACCCCAAGTAACCATGGTCCTGAGCAACAAGGTCCTGCTCTAGCTGACCCTGCTTTGAGCAGGGTTGTTGGACTAGACAACCTCTGAAGGCACATTCTGTCCTCAACCATTCTGCGATTTTGTCTCAAAATCATTTTGCTTACATTCTTGGCAGTAGAAAAGCTCAGTTTTGGTCAAGTGGCAGAATAAGTTCTGTCAGCAGCAAGTATAAGTGTGAAAGAGTTAACTGGGTCTCAGGCACATTCAGGAGACAGGTTGCCAACTTCCTTACAGTCCAACTTCAGTGGACAACCACAGCTGATGTGATCAGGACTCGCAGCTCATGGTCATAACCCCATACTAGCAAATCAGGCTGATGCTAGGCCAGGCCAGGCCCGCTTAGCTCAAGGCACAGGACACCACAGTGTGCCAGGAGCAGAGTAAAACAGTATGTATTTAGGTTTACATTACAGTTTAGATTTATGTAATCACGCTCTCTGCAGTCTGGACTTCTAGATTCCACTCTAGGAGCCCAGCACCTACTAGGCATGAGCAAGGTGCCAACCACAGCTCTAATCTGTTCTCATGGCCAGACTTTGATGTCTACATTCTAGATAGCCAAAGTCAAGCAAGCTAGATATGTGCTCCTAGCCAAAAACACCTCTCAAACCTCCCCCACCCAGGACACGAATGAGCCTAACTTTTCATTCCTTTTACAGAAATTGCATGTAATCAGCAAGTTCCATCTACTGATGATACCTATTTCCCAAAAAAACACCCACCAAAAAAAGCCCCCACACACCTAAAAGAACACACAAACTTGTGTGACCTCACTTGTTTCTTTTGATGTGTGGCCAGGTGTAGCCTTGCACATCTGGTTGTTATTTGACCTAGTGGTTAGAGCCCTCTCAGAAAGCAGGAGAAATAAATCCAGGTCTAGGTTTCTTACGCCTCCCAGCAGATTATCCCAGGAGATTCGTCTGCCTTCCAGATTGTAGGTTTAAGAGGTCTGAATTCAACAGGATTAACAGCGACTCCTGCTCACCCCCAAGAAATTCAACAAACACAGGGTAATAAGGACATGCCCGTCATTTCAACTACTTTACATATAGCAGTGTGTGTAACACAGAACAATCAGCAGACTAGAAATTAAGTTTTATTATTCCAGCCCTGTAAGAATAAGTATTACCTTGGATACCTTTAAAAATAATTTTAAAAAAAGTTAAAACGAAGACAGTAAGGCTACATAAAAAGAGCTCTAATGCAACAAAAATACAATTTCAAAGGTACTTTCAAGTAAGAAATCTACAAGTGCAGGAAGGAGGATCTGGGAAACGCCAGGCCTGTCAGCCTGACCTTGATGCCAGGGAAGGGTATGGAGCAGATCATCCTGAGTGCCATCACACAGCACATGCAGGTAAAACCAGGGCATCAGGGTCAGCCAGCATGGGTTTATGAAAAGCAGGTCCTCCTTGATGAGCCTGATCTCCTTCTATGACAAGATGACCTGCCTAGTGGATGAAGGAAAGGCTGTGGATGCTGTCTGCCTGGACTTTAGTAAACTCTTTGACACTGTTTCCCACAGCATTCTCCTGGAGAAACTGTCTGCTCGTGGCTTGGACAGGTATACTCTGCTGGGTTAAAAACTGGCTGGATGGCTAAGCCCAAAGAGTGGTGGTGAGTGGAGTCACATCCCGCTGGCAGCTGGTCACAAGTGGTGTTCTCCAGGGCTCTGTGCTGGCACCAGCCCTGTTTAATGTCTTTATCGATGATCTGGACAAGGGGATCGAGTGCACCCTCAGTCAGTTTGCAGATAGCACCAAGTTGAGGGGGGAGTGTTGATCTGCTGGGGGGCAGGAGGCTCTGCAGAGGGGTCTGGGCAGGCTGAGCCGATGGGCTGAGGCCAATGGTAGGAGGTTCAACAAGGCTCAGTGCCGGGTCCTGCGCTTGGGTCACACCAGCCCCACGCAGCGCTACAGGCTTGGGGAGGAGTGGCTGGAAAGCTGCCTGGCAGAAAAGGACCTGGGGGTGCTGGCTGATGGCCAGCTGAGCATGAGCCAGCCGTGTGCCCAGGTGGCCAAGAACAATAGCATCCAGGCTTGTATCTGAAAGAGCGTGGCCAGCAGGACTAGGGAAGTTGTTGTCCACTTATACTCAGCACTGGTGAGTATATACACCTCAAATAACTGTGTTCAGGTTTGGGCCCCTCACTTTGAGAAAGACATCGAGGTGTGGAGTATGCCCAGAGATGGGCAATGAGGCTGGTGGAGGGTCTGGAGCGCAAGTCTTATGAGGAGCGGGTGAGAGAACTGGGGTTGTTTAGCCTGGAGAAAAAGAGGCTCAGGGGGGATCTTATTGCTCTCTGCTGCTACCTGAAAGGAGGTTGTAGGCAAGTGGGGGTGGGTCTCTTCTCCCAGATAAAACCCGATAGGACAAGAGGAAATGGCCTCAAGTTGTGCCAGGGGAAGTTAGACTGGACATCAGGTCAAATTTCACTGAAAAGGTGGTCAAGCACTGGCACATGCTGCCCAGGGAGGTGGTGGAATCGCCATCCCTGGAGGTGTTTAAAAACCATGTAGGTGTGGTGCTTAGGGGCACGGTTAGTGGACTTGGCAGTCCTGGGTTGATGGTTGGACTTGATCATCTTAAAGGTCTTTTCCAATGTAAACAATCCCATGACTCTAAGAAAGAAAATCTAATAATACTAGTGCAAAAGAAAGACTACTACATTAGCATCCATTAAAATCTAAGGGAAATATAATCTTAATTCTAAGAGAAATCTGAGGAAAAAAAAATCCTTGCAAATGCATTTGAGCTCTATCTGCAGATCATATTTGGATTAATATTGGAACTGAAACCAGAAAGTTAGATATGGTGTGAAATGGCTGAAAAAGATGAGAAAATTTCCATTTTGATCCAAGGAAGGAAAAAAAAGCAGACAGTTGCTTTGAATAACCTCAGAAGTTTCCTTTCAGAACAGATAAACTACAATCTAAGAAAATAACTCATGCCAGACTGATAGACAGGGAAGGAAAGGGAGGAGTATCAGGTCAGCTAGGACCATTATGGAGAACTGTTTTGTATTGCTGCAATGTATGATCCAGAACTGCTTGGGGTTTTTTTTTTAAAGGTTTTTTTTTTATATTTATTTTTTTTTTGTCTCTCCCCATGCATTCTTTTCAGTTAGTCACTTGTTAAGGCAGTCTTGAATTATTTGTAATGCTAACTTTGTGTTGTATTAAGAATAGTCTGAAAGCATCTTGAAAGACAAGTTGCACTCTGTCAAGAAGAATTAACATGCACGTAATGCTGTATGCACTGGGAGCTTAACATTCAAAAAGTGATTTGGTGATTTTCACCATTCTTGGTGCTTTTTCAACTTCAAATGTCAGTTCAAAGGCTAATAAAGACAATTGCCTTACTGAAGAGTACCTCTCCCATATGTACTAGCATGATGTATGATCAGTCCTTGTCAATCATAAAAAGTGTTCTGTTTGTACAATATATCCCACATGTTCTAGTGACCTCTGTCCTGATCTTGTCTATAACCTATGGACTTTGGCACATCTCCTGAGAGAATCTGAAGCCTTTCAGGTGATCTCTGACTTCCTGAATTACCTAATTCATCAAGTTTTTCTGCAAAACAGACTACTTTTACCCTACTTGTGAATGGATGGTATTACACTTTGCATAGAACTCCGTGCCTATGAGACACATGCTGGGAATTCACACCAAAGAATAAATTCAGTATTATATCCCAATACTCACATGAAAAACATTTCAGCACATGCTTTGATTCCTAAGTTTAGACACCGCAGGAGGATTTTGGTATACATGCGGCATACTTGAGAGTGCTTTACTGGCACTCTTTAGAGCTTTAATTGAAACAAGCAGGTCTGTAGGTTTGCTTGTTCCTGGATCTTCTGTGGAGTACAGCTATAACCTTATCCCTTAAAGTGGCTAGAGAGTACCAAACCATTGCATTTCCCATTGCAAAAAGTGCTTAGTCTAAGGTTAAGAAACCCCAAAGAAGTAGCAAGGCAAACTAGCAAAAGGGATGCCATTTTTAGTTGACACTCACAGTATGAAGTTTACAAAATAATAGGCGTGAATCTGGAAGTTCAAGGTTTACCTTGGTATTTATGACAAAGTACCTAACCAATACTTCACTTAGGCATAAATCTTGTTTGTGGGATCTCTCATATCACTTGAGGTATTTACTAACCTATTCATATAATTGGACATGAGACCTGTAATTCCAGGCAACCCTAAGTACAAAGTCTTATACTACAAAACAAGATCTCCCTACAAGGTAATGAAAAATTTAATGGGAAAAGCTCGCTTTTTTTTAGCGCTAGGCAGTTGACACATGCAGTAGAAAGCGTTCCTACCCTGGACTGGTTTAGTTAACCCAAAGTACTTGGCATGCACTCTGTTTCTGCTAATCAGTTTAAATCCTGCTCCCCCATCCCCCTCACTGATTATGAGGGGCAAAACCCAAAACAGCCGAGAGTCCAGTTTAAGGTTGGGGGTTGGTGGTGGGGAGGAATAAATCAAATCAAAATTTTTATTTCCAACCTTAGTAATCACAGTCTGAAGCAGTAAAATGAGGATACAGAATAAAACCAGAGGAGAGAGGACTAACTCCTTAGAAACTCAGCACTGAGAGGCATAAAGCAGTAGCATAGTGTCAAGTATTTATCAATTATGCAACTTGGTCAATATTCCTTCAGAGAAAGCTCTAAATATTTGAATTTACCCTTCTGGGCCCCTGACTTAGCAAGTTTATTCAAAATGATTCAACGCAGAGCAACAGGTACTAACAACTGGGGGGCAGGAATTGATGTCAAGAGAATTGATGAAAAATATATTAGTGACTACTAATACCCAGGTACCACATCCATATGTTTCCTAGGAAACAACACTACAATGGTTCTACTGTTGTAATGAAAGGCTGAAAACATTATTCTCTGGAACCGAACAACAGTTTAGTTACAGCGGACTATTCTCATTGCTTTTGCAGGTTAGACTAGGAAGAGTTTCTCCTCTCTCTCACCAAAGAAAAAACAAACTCTTGAAGTTTTTGTTTTCACTGCTTCATCCCAGAGTTGAGCTTAACTAGAACAGATTCAGTTAGGGCTTTTTGTCTAGAGCTTTGGGTGGGGAGGAACTGGAAAGTAAATGCTTCCAGAGTGTAGTTAAGAACTTCACCAGGTATCCCCCTGACTCCCAACTAACTTGAAGGGAGCTTAGAATACCAAGTTCTTCTTCATATGAGGAAACATTATTTCAAGTTTGTAATGTTAATAGAAGAGTTTGTACTTGAGAGACAATTCTGCTGATCATGAGCTGACGGTAGTTCTTAAACAGAACTGACATTTCATATTACTATTAACAAGGACCATTTCGTCCATTATGTGGAACACCAGGGAGTTAAGTGTCAGTGACTGAGCGACAATGACAAACTACCCTCCTATAAGATCCTTAAAGCCTATTATTACTAACCGGCTACACATGTACTAAAAAAACCCTAAAGATCCTCCAGCTGTATTCCCTGTGCTCCCCAAACTGCCTACTTTTTCCTCCTTTTAATTTAGCACTTACTAAATAAAACACCTACCCTACAACTTGCAAGATACATGGCACAGTCCCATCTCTGGCAATTGCAGCTGAGAAAGCAATGAAGTTTTCATTCTCAGACTGGCAAATTAAGAAACAATAAGATGTAATAGCTGAAGGAAAATAAAGAAAATAGTTACAGATACTTCAGTAATTCTGGGTATTTAAACTACAGCACACAAGATCAGCTTAGACAGGTTTTAACATAAGAATCCAATGGAATCCTTTCACAGAAGTATCTATTGCTGTCCCTAAACTGAACCGTGACTTAGTCTGAACAAAGAAGTCTTCAGTAGTATACAAGTGTTTGGCCTGCACTGCCCAACAGGTCAATCCTGTTCATACCTTTTTTTTTTTTTAACTTCCCCTTACCTCAGGATACTGTTTCTAATTTCTTCATAGCCAAGCCCAAAATATGCTGCTCTTAGCTGTATTCTGCAATCCCACCTTCTGCTCCCTGTATTCAGCATTGCAATGTATTCCAAACCTCACTCACTTCCGTCAGACTTCTAAGTACTGGGGGTCCTTCGCTTATTTACAGCTGTGATGGGCCTGCAAAATATAAGAGTTTTAGCTCTTTATCTGCCTTTTAAGCTTAGGGACCACATGTAGGAAGTTGTGTCTATGCTGTGCTTATTATCTTTGCCTCTAAAATGGCAAAAGAGATAAAATAAACTGATCATAGTATGCTTGCTCTGAAAAAGACAGGAAGCTATTACATGCAGCAGCAGACTGTAGTTAGTCGTGTATCCCTCAGTCCTAGCGTACTTGCGTAACATCTGGGAGCTACCGAGTACAGGTGTTAGCCAAACCTACTTTTCATCACTGTATAAAATAATTCATGTACTTTATGCAAGTATCTGCAAGAAAGACTTAAGTTTCCAAAGGTAGGAAGACAAGTTTGACATAATTCTTTCTTCAGAGGAAAGTGTGTGTTTGTTGTGTTTTTCTTTCTTCTTTTTTATTTTCCCCTCCCCATATACATTCCAGTACAACTGAGTGCTGGAATTCAGTGCTACATTGAAATACAGTGCTTACAAGGTTCTTTTTTTTTTTCTTTTCTTTTTTTTTTTTTTTCCACTGCCTAAATGAAAAACAGACATCACAACCCAGCAAGGTACTAACACCTTAAAAAATTTTAAGGCACATTCCAACAAAATAAACTTTTATTGAATGCAGTATTAGGCATTCTATTTCATTTAAGGGAGCAGTGCCTCCCCCCCAAAGAGATTCCCTTTGACAGTTTCTGAAAGCTGTATTTCAGTTAAAGAAATATTTCTCACGTCAAGAAACAACAAACTTGAGTCTAAATTTTTCTTGATTTATGAAGTGCAACTAAGTCCTTCCAACTGATGATAGTTTTCAGTAGGCACTAGAAGGAGAGGCCTGCAATTTGTTTGCAATTGCTGGGAACAGTGTTATGTTAATTCAAATTTTGTACCAACCCATCTAGAGTATTGTTCTTGAAGAATTATATAAAAAGTGCCATTTGAGAATAAAGAAATGCAGCTTAAAGAGCAGTTTATCACCATTTAAAAAACAAAATCTTAATGGCAACCTGCATATTTAATACCATTTCCACAGTACGTCAGCTAGCAGAGGCTTAGTCCAATAATTTAGAACTTTAGATAGGAATGTCTTTTCATTCTGAATGCAGATCATAAGTCATCATGTCCAGTAGGTGATGGCTCAGTTATTCCACTCTGTACTTCCTCTCCTGTGAAATTAAGTATCATAATTAAAATACAAATGTATTATTATACAACATAACTTTTGACATTAGGAAATTTTTAAACAGAAACCCAAATCAACATATTTATCAAGACTAGAGAAGCAATGAAACCATTCTCCTAGTCTATAAGCTTATTGGTTTTGTGTGGTTTTTTTTTTTCTTTTTTTCTAGATGCAAACAAAACATTTCAAATAAACTGGTACGACATTGTTAGTGGAAGAAAAAAGCAGCATAGCTGTTTATTCTAAGCTTTTGTTTTCAGCTATTCACAGTGACCTTCCTCCTTTTCACATGACCTATCAAAAGAAATTCTGGTATTTAAAAACAAAAAGCAAGTATTACTCAGAATTGTTTTCTATAGTGCAAACTACTCAGTTCAGATGTTAAAAGTGCCTTTAAAAAAGCTGAGCAATTTTATTATATCAGCAAAAGCATTAACCTAAGGAAAAAGCCAAGCCAATTTGTCAACTTCTCATTTTGCTGTTATTATCATAAAATGTCAGGCCACATTTAAAAAAAAATCATAGTAACTGCGTGAGCACCTGCACAGGAAAAGCATGGAACTGATTTTAAAGAACTACTAACAATGAGTACTGAAAGTGTAAGGTCTGAACTGAATGGCCTTGAGTAGCAATGCTACACAGATCTTTACAACTTACTAGTACAAGATGGAAAAAGCAGTCTTGGGGGGGACACAGAAAAACCCAAACAAACTAAGAAGTAGAAAGAAAATAAAAGGTATGAAATTGAGCATCTCTCATGTATTCTCCTACAACCTTTACTGCAAAATAATCCTGTCTTCCACTTTGGAATTATAAAAAAAAAAGCCTTGACAAGAGTAATGAAACACTAATGAACATAACTCTGCCCATAATGTGTCATACATCCTAGAGCAAATTACACATGAATTTCTTGACTGAAGATATAGATTAAGTCAAGCAAAATGGATCCCTACTACTGAAAGATAGATGTCTTTCTCCATATTCACCTTCACACCAGCTCTGCCACTTACGGGATCACAAAACAAATAAATTCAGCTCATTCATCCAGCAAAAAGTTCTGCTTAATCTTCTGAGATTTCAGTGAGTTGAAGCAGCTGGCATGCAATCAGATAAACTCTTGAGCCATTACAATTAACAATAAAGGAAAAAAAGGTGGGGAGGAGGAAGACGTCCTTTTTGTCATAGCAGTAATCTGCTAGTTCACTTCATGTAATGAAGCTAGACACTTCAGTGACTTGCAAACACAACCGTAAGTAAAAAAATACCAACACATGAACAAGACAGACATTTAAAGATTCCACTATCTTTAAGCAAGAAAGCATGCATGTCAGAATGTGGCCTACACCACAAACTACTTGACATAGACCACAGCAGTAGAAAGATCAGGAATTATACAGGAGAGTTTACATGCAACTAGACCCTTTGACAGAAATACAGCTCCAAGTTGTCAATACAGACTGTTTTTCAAAAAATCTGTCATTGAAAAGCCACTTGCCTGTTTTTACAGTTTGAACACACGTTCCATCCTTATCTTCAAACCCTTCTGAACATACACACTTGTAACTACCTGAAGTATTAACACAGTCTTGATTCTCTTTCACACAGACCTTTTCAGGAAGGCTACATTCATCTATATCTAGAGACAGGATAGGGAAAGAAAGAGTCCACTGCTGTTATCTTGTTATAAAACTTACTTGTATTCAGTCATATAAACAAAATTCTATTCAAATATAACAAACACCGAGGAGCAGAACACTGCTTCAACAGATTTAACTTTTGTTAAAATAATCTGTTATGGTTCTTCATGATTTAGACTGTGCTTCAAATTTATTCAGATACTACTGGTTTTTTATGTTTTGCAGGCCCCTGTGTGGAGAAATGAATTAAGCAACGGTACTTGTCTTAACCTACTGAAGAGTTCCCACAGCCATTTTCTATTGATGCCATCAAAGTACAAGTAAAGGGAAGGGAGTCTATAAATACTACATCAGAGTTAACAGCTACTTCAGATTGTGCGTACCTTCTGATCTTCCCCAGAAAGAAACTCTAATTTCACTCTTTTTACTATCACTTCACATAAAAAATCATTATGAATTAGTATCGTTTGAACGGACATTAATGAATTAACAGGAAGGCAACAGAAGCTACATTATGCTCCTGCCTTTCTGTTACAAAATAAATACAGATGCACACTTCTAATGAAGTAGTAGATAACCGACAAGAGACTCGTGTATTTGTTTCCTGAATCTGCTATAAAATACTTTGTTCCTTTTGTAGGAGTGTTTCACCTTTAAGCCCTGTCATGCCTATTAGCTCAATAATATAAAGGAAGTTATAAAGCAAGTCATTGCTGCTAATACCAAAATGACTGGGTTCATTTTGATAGGCTTGAAAACTGGAGCAGACAAACATGCATGTACTTAACAGCTCCCAAGCGTGGCTAACCAAAAGTGAGCCAACTGGTGTTCTACCATGTACTGCCAAATCCACCAACCTGTACACTTTTCATCTTCCTTCATGTATCCAGATGCGCAGGTCTTACACTTGTCAGAACCTTCCCCTGTGCAACCTACACAGCTGGCATCACACGCTAAAGATAAAAAAAATTTAAGTATAAAAATTCTTGTATCTGCTGCTTAAAGTACCACACTTAAAGTCAGTCATCTTAGCCACACAAGGAATCACAGAATGGTTTAGGTGGGAAAGGACAAAGCCTGCCTAGTTTTAACCGCCCTGCCATGGGCAGGGACACCTTCCACTAGACCAGGCTGCTCAAAGCCCCATCCAGCCTGGGCTGAACACTTCCAGGGATGGGGCAGCCACAGCTTCTCTGGGCAACCTGCTCCAGTGTCTCACCTGTAAAGTATGTCTGTATCACCTCACAGTAAAGAATTTCTTCCTAATATCTAATCTAAATCTACCTTCTTTCAGCTTAAAACAGTTATCCCTTGTCCTACTGTCACTACACACTCCAACAAAGAGTCCCTCCCCACCTCTCCTGTAGGCCCCCTTTAGGTACTGGAAGGCTGCTATAGTCCCTGAAGCCTTCTCTTCTCTAGGCTAAACAACCTCAGCTCTCTCAGCCTGTCCTTGTAGGAGAGATGTTTCAGCCCCCAATCATCTTTGTGGTCCTCCTCCAGTCCCATAGAAGCAAGTCCATGTCTTCGTTATTCTGGGGGGGTCCCAGAGCTGAGCACAGTGCTCCAGGTGGGGTGCCACAAGAGCAGAGTAGAAATACCCAGAAATCTCTTGCTTTCCTCATAAAATAGGTCCAAAGCCTCATCCTCCCCATGCCCAGTCAGGACTGGACCACACTATACTAAAAGCCTGGTATCATGCCCTTTCTAGCATTACATTAGGATTCTAGATGATAAAGTGCAATAGCAGATTAAAAAGAAACCTTTGCATGAGAAAGATCCATCTGTGTTCAAACAGTACTGGTGATCTTTGCAAGGAGAAGTAGCACACTCATCTAAATCTGAAAGATAAAAAGTGATGTTACTTAAAATAGTAGTCACGATTAAATAGCCAGATTAATACTTCAGAACTTTGCTCTGAGATCTCTTAAGAACTGGTCCCCAGAAGCTATAAACTTCAACTGACTGCAATGAGAGTAATTGTTACAGTGAATTCAGAATCAGATATGCAACACGTCAGACACATGAGTAACATGGTAACATACACCATTTTGTTCAGCTTCAACTTACATTAACAAATCAAAACTGATCCTCAGAAGATATTTTGTGATGACAGTAACAGACATACCAGAAACTCAAGAGTTCAAATTAAATAAAACTTCCAGAATACCTGCCCATCCTTGTCATTTTCAAGTCAGTGTTTTGCATGCATTTATGCTTTTTATACAAATAGCATAACAAACAAGCAGACAGACTCCTCTTATGGAATACTGTTGATTTCTCTACTCCTGTATTACCAAACTATGGATCTTTTTTAAGTATTAAAAAAGTTACACAAATGTATACACATACACTGTTTACTTTTCAACACAAAGCAAATTGGAGAGAACGCCAGGTTACGGTTAGGACCAGTCAAGCTGAAACTGGGAAGTTAAAATATGCCAGTCTTGTCATTTCAAGGAAAAGGCACAACAGTATTCAAAACTAAAAGTCAGACAGAGAAAGGCTATTTCAGTCTCCTTGCTATCTATTTCATCATGCTGCTGCAGACATAATACGTACTAATTACTGAACCAATTTATACTTTGTCAATTGCAATGGTTTGGAAAAAAAACAACTGCATAGAAGACAATACTAGATCATCTTAAAAATGCTCTTAGAAGTGTTCAGCAGCTGCCTAAGCAAGTACCACAGGAGCTGCAATTCAAGTCCTAGTTCTCATTATCACTTTTAAGAAGCAGTGTTCACATAACTTCTAAGATACTGTTCCCAGACATCATGTTAAGGGTCTTTAATGGGTCCCATTCAACCAGTCAGACAGAATGTGTTACTCTTCCCGTAGTGCCTCCCTGCATTGGGACTATTTTTATTAATGGGTTTTTCCTTACATGTTTCACATATACCTCATAAACCAAGAGAAATGCTAAGTTAGAAACAGGTAAGAAAATAATGGAAGTACTGAGCTTAATGTCTCCTGGCATTTCCCTCCAGTAATAGGAAGAGTTAGTGGGCCTGACTTTTAGTGAAATATTTGAACTCTTGCAGGGCCGAGCATTTATAAACATAGAGTAATCTGAAGATAATTGTGCAATTACTACAAAATATGTAGATAAGCTGAGAGAAATCCTCCAGTAGTTGATAAAGTAGTTAAAAATCAAGAGCAGAGCACTGTTTAGCATTCAAATCAACACAAAAAATGTGTTTTAAAAGGAACAACCTATTTGCTGCTATCTGTACTCCACTAAATTAAAAAGAAACACAGTGAACAGTTTGATAAAGACAACTATATTCACCAGGCAATCAGTGGGGATGAAATACTGCTTTCCTGCAACATGAAACAAGTTAGGAAAAGAGAGACTATGATCTATAAAAATCTAAACTGACAGAACACTTCCATAAAATACAGTAAAAGTCAATGTGAGGTCATCTAGCCTCACTAGATAACATTGCTACAAAACCTGTTTGAAGTCTACCAAACATTACTCACCCACACAAGCTGCTTCTTCATTTTTAATCCAGCCTTCTTTACAGTCCTGGCAGTCCTTGTCACTTGAACCAGTACAAGTTTTACAGGCAGTGTGGCAGGCTGAGGTAAGAGAAAACTACAATCTGAGTTTTGCTGAGAGATTCCAAGGCAAGTTTGGGCACACAAATTCTCAAAGAAAACCCTATTTAGTATCTTCTGGAAGCTATCTTATTTTAGCAGCTTGACCCTCCCCACTAACAAGATTAAATCTTGATGTGATGGAGGTATCATTTACAAAACCGCAACTCTATCCTAAAAGCAACCAAAAAACCCAAAACAATCCCAACTCACCCACCCCCCAAAAAAAAGCCAGAAAGCCAAACCTGGCAATTACAGTCATCTGCACCACTTAAAACAGTGCCATGAAACTCTAGTGACTAGAACTACACGAGACTCCACACTCCCACCTAGCAAATCCTCAGGCTACTTCATCTGCCACTAACCACAAGCGCAATGTGTGAAATAATACTAATCTGAAGAATTTCAGAAGGAAACATACTAGAAATCCAGTTGCATATGCATATTTATATATACATATCTATATAAAAATTACATGCATAAGCAACACACAAATATAATATATGCATGTTATAGATTATAATATAAAATAAATCATACAGAATCATACAGCCAAAAAGCCAACACAGATTGTGTCGAAAAACAATCTTATCAGACCCCGTGGATTTAGTTGCTGCAGAATCTCATTCAAGATCTAAAACCAGAAGCAAATCTGCCTAACTTAAAAAGTTTTCTCCTAGAACCTGACTCGTTTCAAAAAATCTACATAGTCCATAGTACAATTCAGCTGTTTCCATGCCCATTTACTCCATCCAGTTAAGCTTATCTAAGACATGAGGAAAAGCTAGCTTTCAAAGTAGTCCCCTATGCAGCGATTCTAGCTCATTATTTTTGTATAATACTTGGGGGCTACGGGCGGGGACAAAGCTTGCTCTCCCTCCCTCATGACATAGATGAATTCCGCTTCTCAATTTAAAGGAGGGGGGTATTGGGGTGTGGGGGGTGGAGTGGTGTGCGTGAAGGCAGTCTGGACAGATGACTTAGCAAAACCTTAGAATTTCACCAAACTGACATGTCGTTTCTGGTTAAAGCCGAGTAACAAAACTGTAACTTTTTTGTTTTCACATTTGTCAGTTTCAATTCTTTCTAGTTTTGTTTACAAAAAATGAAGAAGGAAGGCAAAGATCTAAGCACCTGTCAAAAACTGTTACCTGTACAAACAGAATGCGTCTCGTTTCTCAAGGAACTGAAGTAACCATTAGAACAGTCCAAACAAAAGTCTCCAGTGTACTCCTTGTTACAGCTACATGAGCCATCTCCACCTCTGGTACCATCACCATCACAGTGGCCATTTCCATGGCAAGGTCTTTCTGATCCACCACGACAAGCTAAAAAGCATCAAAAATACTTTAAAATCAGATGTTAAAGGAAATTACTTCCTATTCTCAGCCACAAGCACCTGAAATCCCTCCCTCTTCAGAGGCAGTAAAATGTAAACAAAACAAAACCAAACAAGCAGTCACACAAAACCAGGATGTAATTTCCAACATCTTTTTTCCTTTGAGAGCAACTGAAGGGTTTGCCACAAGGAATGCTCAGTAATGCATTCAAGTATAAGAGTAACTCAAAACAATCTCCAGGGAAGTTTAGCTATAAATTTAATTTTGTGTAAACACCATAGCTTAGAATTTTATCTATTTTCCTAGCTTCCTGGCTAAAGTTAGTATCTTTATTTATTCTGGATTACTGAGGATGTTCACACTACAGTTGGAAAAAAACTACTAGCAATCATTTAGATTAATACCAGGAATTGGCACTTAATTTTTAACAATATAAGAGGCCAAAGCCAATCTCTAATAAGGTGCAAGGGTTTAGAGATTTATAAATTGTACAAACTTCAGGGGTCAAAATACCTCCTTTACTATTTTTGCATCAAAGACCTTAGTTTCACCTAATTGCCTCCCACCTGCTTTTATCCAATTTTTCCCATTGCTTTTTTAACTAATCCTCAGCTGTGAATTTCTTCATTTAATCCCCAACAGCATTTTGGCCATTCTACTCTTGAAACTGGTCAAGGACTGTTGTCTAAATAGCTTCTGAAAGGCCACCTAAACAATAAACTTGATGTCACAGAGAGGCTCCAAGCATGGGTCAGATGTGGATGTGAGCATCAGATCAGATGGATTCTGCACATGAAAGTAACCCTTGATAACTTTGTACAGTATTTCATGCCCAGAAAACTACTCTCCAGGCAGGATGCTCGCAAGGCAGCTACCTAACTATCAGGCAGCTGGCAGGTACATACTACACAGTACCTGGTATCTCATGCAAAACACCGATACTTCATGTATTTGTCCATGTTATGAAAGACTGAAACAGGCAAAAAGAACGTTATCTGCTACTGTATTTTTCAAAAGAAAAATTACCGAGGCAATCTGGTCCATAAGTTCCAGCAGGACAGCAAACTTCTATTGTTTCTATGCAAAACCACTTAAACAAATCAGGATACTTCTTCTTTCTGTATATGAAAGACATCAATTTATCAATAAAAAGAACAAAGATTCTTTAAAAGCCAACCAGTGCAACTGAACCTACACAATCCAGTAGATTAGTCTATCACACATGACAAATTACAAACGTATCTTTTCTATCTCTCTATTTATTTTCTATTCTGAAGATGATCTTATTTCAGGAACCATTTTCTAGAAGTCGTCCTCCAATATGGGATGAATTTACCTTTTAAACTACTACAATACGATTAACATACTCAAATTTTATAGATTAAGTTTAGGAAAGATGTGAAATAAGAGCAACCAATAAAATCAATTCGTCTTGATAGGTACACAACACCTTTTTGTATTTTAACACCCAATTTTTAGGGAAGGTTATATATATATAGTTTACAGTCTTGTTTACTCCTTCCTCTTAAAGATAACTGCTGCATCTTTGTCTCAACTGTGCAGAAGATAACCCAGGAACCATATTAATGTTTGCTCAAATTACTGTCAAACTGAGGACAGCTGCCTGTTAAATTCTCCTCTTATTTTTAGCATAACTCAAGTATTATTTTAGAAGGCTATTTTTTAACATTAAGAAGTTAGTTATGTGCTACTCTAGCACTAGCACACACACACCCAATTAACAATGAATTCGCTAGATATTATTTTGCAAGCAAGCATGAGGACTACTACAGTTCTAAACAACAATGGACAGATCTCAGTATCACACTGATGCTGAAGTCAAAGGCTTAGATACTCTGTAGCCCAACAGAAGTCTTCAGCAATTCCCGAGGCACGTACAGCTTCTCTTTCCAAACTATTACATCTGGCTATATTGACTCCAAAGCTTAGGCCCTGAAAAGTAAATTTACTGGGTACCACATGTAACGTAACACCTTGTGAAAAGGCATCAAAAGGTATTCACAGACAAAGAAAATGTCTTTGGAAACTACCACGGAAACAGAATGACATTCAGGTATCACAGGTTAAAGGACAGAAGGCAAAGTTAATCAACTGCACTCAAAAGATCTATTAAATACAGAAACTATCAAAAAACCCAATGCATTTTATGAATGGTTTTGTTTATTTTAGGAAGTCTACTTTGTCAAATTCTCCACTTTAAGACTCATTTCTTTCTCATTCTGCAAATTTAAGACTCTGGGTTGCACAGCTTGCCTTTCTGGAAGGCATGTCCTATGAAGAGCAGCTAAGGACTTTGGGCTTGTCTAGTTTGGAAAAGGAGGCTGAGGGGCAACCTCATTCCTCTCTGCAGCTTCCCGAGGAGTGGAGAAGCAGGTCCTGATCCCTTCTCCCTGGTATCCAGTGATAGGACACATGGGAACGGTTCAAAGCTGTACCAAGGGAGGTTCAGACTGGACACTAGGAAGCATTTCTTTACTGAGAGGCTGGTCAGACAGTGGAACAGCCTCCCTAGGCATGGTTGATGTCCCAAGCCTGTCAGTGTTTAAAAGGCACTTGGACAATGCCCTTAACAACATGCTTTAACTTTTGGTCAGCCCTAAAATGATCAGGCAGTTGGACTAAATGATCGCTTCCAACTGAAGTATTCTATTCTATGCTAGTCTAACATGCCAATTGAAGGGAGCAGAATAAAGTATACACAATCCTGTATAGTTAGGTAAAAGGATATAAAAAGCAATAAAGCAGTCATTAAGAGCAAAGTGAGTTATCAAAATTCCCTATCCAGTTATGAAATGTTATAATGGCTGTTTACCCTATTGAATTCCAGCTGATTGGGAATGCTGACAGTCTAAAGTAGTTAAAAAAAAAAATACTTAGAAGAAACATGATTTGAAATTGGAATAAAAAAAGATCTTAAGAGATCTAAATTCTACAATGCCATCCTTTCGCTAATTATAACAGTACATAAAAAGCTTAGCTGTAACAGAAATCACAGGCTAGCTTAGAAAATAGAAAAGTCAGCTGCTACAATACCATCCTCAAGAGTTTTGAGTTCTAGACTTATTAGAAGCAACTATTTCTTTGATTGCCAACAAAATAATGTTTCAGAAAAAAAAGCAAACAAACAAAAAACCCACAAGAACCTGAGAATCCCTTGCAGTTTTATGACAAAGGAAAACAAAAAAGTAAACCTCAAACTTTCCAGTATTAGTTTGCCTCAAAACCCCAGTGGTAACTGAGTAGACAGTATAGGAGAAGCAAGACTGGATGTTTTGGTGTAACACTTCCAGAACTGAAAACAAAAAAGTACACAATACAGCAGCACATGCTATTAGAAGTCAGCCTGAACCTACCTGCACTCAATGGCAACTCCTGAAGGACAATGCAGAATCACCCCTAGTGCTATTGTTCAGGCACAAGATTTAACATTAATTGTTCATCCTCTTCGATAACTTTACCCACACAAAGATCTCCACAAAAAGATTTGATACTTACAGTTTGAACCACCATTTCTCTATATGTTCTTCATGCTCTTCTACCATGTTATTACATTCAAAGTTACTACTGTCGCACAGGTTCTCTATGATCTCTACAAGACGAATTTCGCTGCAAGTGGAGAATGCAAACCGTAAGTTTAACTTAAACATTTGACACCACTCAAGACATGACAGAGATGCTAGACTTCCAGAAGCCTAGATACTTTATCAGTTTACTGTGTGTTCTGAATTAATCCCAAAACAAAGCAAGTATTAGAATAAAGAACTAATGAACATCACTTCAAGCAGAAAAATTAGAAGGATGTCCACAAGAACCACTTTGGCTTGCTTGCATTTATTATGTCTGCAGATTGTAGACCGACAGATTTTTAGCTTTCTGGCTAATTTTGAGTGCAGTATTTTTCTCTTAAGTTCAATGATACATTTCACGTATTGTCCATACTTGATACAAGCCCATGAAGCTCACTAACCCAAGTTTAGAAATCGCACCCTTACACCTCAATGCTCCAATTAATATTAAAAAGTGAATTTGAAATTTGGAAGAAAGATATTAGATCACTTTGCTCGGTAATCAAACATGTATACAAGAGTACTGTAATCTGCACCTTTTCTAGTTTTCTGTTTGGCACTGAAATAGTGACAACTCTAGGGAGCAGATACTGCTTTAATTCTAAAACAACTATTGCAATGCTCCACACCTTTTATGACTACTAATTAACTATTGACCATTATTTGAAATAACAATTTTAGGGTTTTAATAGGTAAACAGAAAAAAACCTATTGCGACCAATGTTGGTATTTACTTTTGTTGCTTTCACAAACAAGGCAAATAAAGGCAGTAATAAGGAGGCTTCAGTCTTTACTGTAATCTTTACGTTATAACGTAATGTTACCTTTTAAGCAATAAGAATTTAAGGCTTGGACATGTGAAACTTTAGCTGCAACATTCAATATTTAAGTCCAGACAAACACCAGTACACTCAAGTAATGCAGTGGACATAAAACATAGCTGAATGAGATGCACTGAGATAGCTCACCTGGACTCATACTTCGACAGTGTCTTCTCTTCCCAAGCAGTGTTCCCACCACCAAAGTTCTTTTTAGCTGTATCTGCTAATCCCTACAAATGAAAAGTACAAAAAGAGCGTAAGTTGCAGAGTTTGTTTCTCAAAAATTAAGGGCAATAGTAAAGGTTTATACAAAAGTTGTGAAAAGTGCCACGCAGAAACTTTGGTAAAGCTCTGATGCTACTGATCAAACTGTTAAGTGAAAGAAACAGCTAGTAACAACATGAGAAGTGAGAAAGCATATGTTACAGCATAACAGGACTGAATTTTCATAACGCATAAACAAGGCCTTGTTACAGTCTCCACTTATGCCGGGCACCATACACGAACAAAACTTTACACCCTTCTTTAAGTTCTCAGGAACTTTGTTCATCAGTTGAACAGCACCTCTACTTCTGTTTTGACAGCACTTTGCCCAAATTTCACCGTGTTGTAACTTCAACGCACAACTGTAATTCACCACGATCGACACAACTTCCCCAAGTCACAGTCAGTACCTACGGAACCATCGCACCTTACAAAAGCCACCCGCTGCACGTCAAGCGGCCCAGCAGCCTACAGCAGCGAGCGCACACCCAAGGCACGTCAGAGCACCGGAGACAAGCCGAGGCCGCCCCTCGCTGCCGACACAGCCCGCACTGCCACGGCGCAGGGCCGCTGCCAGCGGACGCGGAATCTCCGGGGGCCGCCGCCCGCACAGCCAGCCCCGGCACCGAGCCATCGCCGGCAGCAAAGCCCAACCGGCTCCGCGGCCCAGCGGCTGCAGCCGTTACCGGAGCCGGGCGCGGACCGCTGCCGCCCGTCAGCCTGGCCAAGCGCTGCTGCCGCTGACCGGGCACCCGGCGGAAGCGCTCCCCGAGTCCGGACGCGGGGCTCCGAGCTGCGGGGCGTAACGCCGGGCAGCCCCGGGGGCCGCAGACCCGCACCGCGCCCGACGGGCAGCCCCTCAGAGCGGCGGGCGCCGAGCGGCCTGCACCGCTGCCGCCGCGCCTCGGGCTGCCGGCGAGACCCCCCCTGCCGCCCCCCGCCCCACGGCCCGGCCGCCGCCGCCCCCCCGCGGCCCCGCAGCCCACCTGGTTGAACCTGTCCACGATGCCCCGGCAGGTGGAGCACGCCAGGCGCCGCCGCTCGCCAGCGCCCAGGGCGGGCGGCAGCGTCAACAGGGCAGCGCAGAGCGCCAGCCACAGGGACGCCCGGCCCGGGCGAGACACGGGGCCCGGCCTCATGGCGAGGGGAGCCCCGGGGACGCGGAGCGGGGCCGCCCCAGCCGCCGCACCGAGCCCGCGTCAGCGCCGGCCGCGCGCAGCGCGCTCGCCCCGCCCCGGCCCCCGTAGCGACCGGCCCGCGAGCCCCATTCAGATTTCCGCGTCTGCCCCGCGCACGCCCCGGCCGCAGGCGCGCGTTGGCGGCGGCGGGGGAGAGCAGGGACGTGGCCCAATCGGCGCCCGCCACGCTCCGGACCAATCGGAGCCCCCCGCGTGCGCAGGGAGCCGAGCAGGGGGCGTGGTGGGGGGCGGTCTGAGGGGGCAGCGCTCGTCGGCCTCGCGCGCCGCCGCCGAAAGAATGGGCAGGCGCGAGGGGCGGCGCGGCTTCAGCTCCATCCGCCATTTGTATCTGGCCGCCGCCTCGGAGCGCCTTTGCGGGCGGAGGGCGGGGGGGCGCCCTGCCCTCACCTAATATGGCTGGCCGGCGGGGCAGTCACGTGGGCACGGGGCTGGCTCCCCCCTCCCGCCTCCCGCCGCCAGCCCCCTCCTGCCGGCGCCCTCTGCGGGGCGGCCACGTGGACGCCCGGGCGGTGAGTGCGGGCCGGGCCGGGCCGAGCCGAGCCGAGGGCGCTGCGCCCGGGCCGGCGGGCGGGGCCGGAGCGGCGGGAGGTAACGGCCGCGGGTGCGCGGAGCGGGACAGCGGCTGCCAGCGGGCCCGTTCGTTCGCCGCAACCGGGCGGAGCGCGTCCCCGGCAGCCGCGGAGGCGCCCGCCGGGCTGCGGCTGCAACCGCGCGGCAGTGCGCCGCCAGCGCCCCCGGCTGCCCGGCTCCCAGCTGCGGCGGGCGGGCGGGCGGGAGCGGCGCAGGGCAGGGCGGGGCGGGCGCCGCCTGAGGGGGCGCGCGCGGCGCCGGCCGGCGGGCGGGCGGGACGGACGGTCTCCGCCGCGGTGGCCCACGCGAGCGGCGGGTGGCGTCGTGCTGCCGTCCCGGAGCGCCCCAAGGGAGGAACCGTAAATCCGCCCGGGGCGCGCCGGCCGTGGCGGGCAGGCTGCCGGCCATCCGAACGCGACGCCGCCCGGGCGTGGAGCTCGGCGGGTCCGGCGGCGCACGGAGCTCCGGGCGTGGCGGCGGGCGGCTGCCGGCCGCTAGAGGGGTCGGGCCGCGGCGGGGCGGGCGGGGGGCTGCGGGGAGGGTTTTTTCGGTCGGGAGCGTTCTGCGTGTGCCCTCCCCCGTCCGGAGAGTGACGCTGCGTAGCTTGGTTGCACCTTCGTATCTGGTGCTGTCCGGATTGCCTTTCCTGCCTCAGCTTCCTCTTCTCGTTTTTGTCTCGATTTATTTTTAAGATTTTGTTTCCTCCCTCCCCCCCCGACTCATGAGGAAACGTATATAAGAATAGTAACTGTTGTGTTCCCTCTTACAAATGAAGAAAAAGCAGTCCCGGCAACTACAAGGTTTAATTCTGTCCTCATTCAGAAGTTAGCTATAGGGCGAAGTTGCAAGAGCTATTAAATTAAAGCATAGGAAAAAAACCATGAAAATTGAAGAAAATATGACAGGTTTTACCAAAGCTAGATCAAGCTAAAAAGGGAGGACCTTGTGATGGGATGCTGTTGGTGACTGTGCTTAGATGCCTCCATACAGAGCATGTGAGGGAGTGAAATGGAGTTTCTGTAGGCAGATTCAACAAGCAGTTTGGCTGCCAGACTCTTTAACGTATTTACACTTACGAATGTCTGGAAAACATCAGTGAGCTAAATATGGTAGATCTTTCATGGAAAGAGTAGAAAGTCCATTATCGGAACTAATGCCACTTCCACAGGAAAAATATATAAAAAAAAAAAATAAACCATTTTTTATTAAAGTGCTTCATCTTTTTTTTTTTTTAGTGTAAGAAGACAATTTATTTTCACTCGGTTTAATCCCAAGAAGGGATGAATTCTTTGTGTTGAAAATCTTTACTCTTCCATGATTCATTCTTGATGGAGACATCTGGAGGGGGGGAGTCAATGGGGCTACGTTGTACAGGTCTGAGGAAGATTATACTAACGTTAGGTTATTAATAATGGATAAAACTATTTGTATGTGCTTAAGATATTCTTCTAACCTTCATCATTAAAATAATTTAAGTGAAAATCTGTTTTTGTGGTTTTGGCATTAAAAAATAAAAGCTGTAATTGCAAGTAATTTGCTTTTATATGGTAAATTTATTCTAAACATAAAATTCAGTGTCTACCTGTCTTAATAAATTCCACTTGAATTTTGAGATTCGTCGGCATCAGTTTTTGACAGAGCAAGTTATCTTGAGTCTTGACAAGACCACTAAATTTATTAGGCTTTATCTCATAAACCTAGGTGTTGTCTTCATGCTTTGGGTTTTTATCTTCTAGCGTGTTTCCCTTCGGGGAGTCTCAGTATGTATAATGCATATAATTATCTTCAGAATGTGCGAGCGTGCCGGCAAGCTTACTTTCTTCAGGCACACAAAGAGATTGAAGGCAACAAGATTAAAAAAAAAGCCTTCTGATAAACTCTGTATGGGATCTGCAGCTTCACTGTTATTCTGACGATTTAGGAAGTTGGAACTAATTATTCATGTGGTGATCAGCTAAAGATAGTAGGGGCAGGCTATATTGTAGATTGGTCAGAGTATAATGACTGCAGTATTTATAGGTGAAGATAACGTCTCTTTATTATACAACTGATACAGTTAAGAAGGGAAAAATAGAACTGCTTGCCACTTGGGTCCTTTTACAAGGATTCATTGGGTATTAAAATACCTGAAATAGTGAATTGGGAGTGAGGAATACCTACCTTGCTGGTGTATGTTATGTGCTGTTTCACATGATAGACAAGCTACTCATATGCCTGTGTTGCTGTATGCGGTGGTGGATTGATCCTTCAGCATCCATTTTTCTCTTGGGTAAGCTGGGGCAGAAACATGAGAAGCCTCTATTTATTGAAAGAATTCAGCAAGGGAGCTTTCTAGAGACAAGAACTTGTACAGGATAAATTGCCCTGTGCAGAGGTTTAACTCCTGCTAAACATTTCTTGAAGTGTTCCTGATGTCAGTCCCATAAGTTTTTTATTACTGCTGTGGGAAAAGGATCCTGTCTTAGCATAACCCATTTTTGTCCATCCTTGTAAAGAAGTAATACCAGGCACAGGTTAAAAGGATCTCTCCCCACTTCCTGGGATGTTGTGTTTATTGCAGAACAAGCTGAAATCATAAGAACCTGTGACAGAGCTGTCTGAGCGCAGGGTTAGAGCTTCAGGTATAGACTTAACAGCGGCAATCATGAGAAAAAGCGATGCAGTCGTTGAGGTATAAATTAATAAGCAGATACATGGAGTTTACAGGAAGTACACAAACGCTGGGATTTATTGGTGCTAGCTATGAAGATAAGGAACATTACCTCACTGTTTATTTTTACTAATGAGCAGGACAAACAACAGTTCAGGAAAAAGTAACTCTAGGAGGCAGTTGCTAAGTGATCCTAGCAAATCTGACTGCTATTTTATATCTGTTTGATGGATGATTTATTTAGACCAAAACATGAGAGAAAACATCTCTAACCAAAACCCCAGTTGTACCCTGAAGTTCTGTGAGAACAGAACAAGAATAGCAATAATCAAAATCTCATCTTTTTTTTTAAATTGCAGACTTATAAAAATTGGGAAGCTTAAATTAAAAGAACATGAAGTAATTACCATGTTTTTGCTGGAAATGGTCACGGAAAATAACTGTGTGTTGGCTTTTTTTACTGGTTTATAATCTGAAACCCGAAAAGATTAATTGTTTACCCATGACAATACCTATGCTTATTTGCTCTATCATCACCTGGACATGTGATTTTATCTTCATGTTAAAACAAAGCATAATATACGTATTATGCATCATAATATACATAAATGCTCCCATAAGAATGGCTCAGCAGTGTTGTGAAACTAAGCACTAGGGAGAGGTGGCCATCGTTTCCGGGTAGGAGTGCGAAGGACGGGGCTCAGACCATCTTGTGCCATAGTGTCATGTGGTGTGGGTGTGGAAGGGGGTTCATCTTTCACTCATCACGTCCCGACCTAGCTGCTGGCAAACTCAGAAGATCAAAGTACTCTATTCTGAACAATTTCTCATCCTTGTGGTTCCTCTCCCACTAGTTTCAGAGTTCTAGACAAATGAGAGAGTATGTTCTAAAGATCACGTATAAATCCATTGTGTGATCAAAGTGAGGATAAGTTACAAAGCTGCCTCTCCCACAAAGTGCAGATGTAATTGAGGTGGCACTCTCAGCAGTGGTGGCAGTGTGGAATGCAAAGGGAAATACTTTCTTAAGTTGGGTCTGTATTGTCTGAGTGTTTTTTTAGGTGAAAACTAAAACCTTTGCATTTACAGAAGGTGGCATAAATCCTGAAATGCTGCCTGAATATGTTTTTTTGCGATCTACTTGATACACTGAACGTATTAAAAATAATAATAATAATTGGATGGATTATTTGTTTTATTAGACTGGTTAAACTTGTACGCTACTGTAGTATGTTTTCCTTGAATTATCAGTCTTTTTTTTTCCTGTTTGTACACTTCATGCCATGTTGTTAATGTATTTTCTTTTGATTTTCTTTTTAATAATAATAGAATATATGTCAATTTTGAAGGCAAGATGGCTCAGAAGAGGAGCTCGAGTGGGCGGTCATTCCCATTGCTGCTGCTGATTATTGTTGTGGCCTTTGTTCATTTAACTGTCTGTCCTTTTACAAAAGTGGAGGAAAGCTTTAACCTACAAGCTATCCATGATGTGGTGTACCACCAACTGGACTTGGATAAGGTAAATTGGAAAGAAGGTGTTCCTCCTCGGATAGTGTTAAAGATAGCAATTCCCTGCTATATGAGTAGGATAAATGCAATGTGAATATGATTTATCCCAGTTTTCCTTTGTTTCTGATTTGCCTATCATACTTAGATTTTCCTTTTTGCAGTATGACCATCATGAATTTCCTGGAGTTGTCCCAAGAACGTTCCTTGGACCGATTTTTATTGCTGCTCTTTCCAGCCCAGCTATATATGTACTTTCTGTGCTAAGAATGTCCAAGTTTTACTCCCAGTTGATAGGTATGAGAACTTTAAATCCTCAGAATAGAGATGTTTTTACTACTGGACTAATGGGTGTTGTAACATTCAGTGTTTGCATCAATGATCGAAATGTGATATTCTTTTCTTTAATGAGGGATTTTTCAAACTGTACGTACTTAGAGTCAGCATGGCAATTCTCTAGTTACCCCTCTTTGGGGTAACTTAACAGCACAGAGAAAGTCTGTGCTAACAAATGTCAGAAAAAGCAAGTGTCTTCAGAGAATACACTCCAGTGTGTACTTCTGTGTATGCTTCAGAAAACATTGTTTAACTTGGGCAGAGAAACATTTGACTATTGTGCAGAAGTATCATACATGTTAAAGGTAGATAAACTATTGGGGAAGTTTGGGGGTTTTTTAGTTTGGAGTGAGTTATATTGTGATATCTTCAGTATTATTCTTCATAACTTCCTCCCATTACATTATGTACCATGGTTGTTAAGTCAGTCGTCCGTCTAATATTACTCTTATTTCACATTTTTATTCTAATAGTCCGAGGAAGCTTGGGGCTCAGTGTGATTTACACTTTGTGGAAGCTGCAGAAAGAAGTTAGAAAGCAGTTTGGAGCAACTACATCAACAATCTTCTGTCTCATCTCGGTTACTCAGTTTCATTTGATGTTCTACTGCACACGAACCCTCCCTAATGTGTTTGCACTTCCTTTTGGTAAGTATTTGCATAGGAATAATTTAAAAATTTAAAAATTCTTCTCAAATGTATCAATAGTTACAGCACGGAAGATGTGCACTCAGACCAAATGAATGTATGTGCTTGACTAAACTGTGTGGTAACAAGACTAGAAAACTGAAGTAGTTGTGATTTTTTTTTTTTTTTTTTTGTACTGTATATGCTTACAATGGCTGTTGAAGCAACTTTTATTGAATCTGAGTATATGTGGAGTTTGTCAGATGGCTTTAATTAACTAGAGATTTGAGTACATATATCTGATGCATAAAACACAGAACTATTAAAAAGGCAGTAGGTACACCTGAAGTTCAGAAAATCTGTGAACTTTTTCTGCACGGGAAACAGCTGGCTTTCTCATGAGACTGGAACAAACCCCCACCACAACATCTCCACCTTCCTCTTCTGGAGTTATGTACAAATGAAGCAGTTTGTGCAATTAAAGTAAAGGGGGTGGGGGGTGGGGGAGTGGAATCAAAGTCCAAAACCTTACTCTAAACATTAAGTTTTTCCCCAGAGATGATGAGGGGGAAGATTAATCACGTGTAACAGATATTAGCTGAGTCAATGCTTCAGTGCAAGTTGCTCAACTAATAAAATGAGGTTGGTGTAAGAACCTGTATAAATCAGAACTGAAAACCTAAAGCAGTTGAATTCTCAGATAAACTGTGTAGTAATAAACTTCTCTGATAATTTCTGCAGGTATTAAATATTACAAGTTGTTTCATGGTTTTGTAATACTAGCATTTCACACGTTTTCCTTAGGATCATGACCACTTTACTATGTAGTCCGTGTTACGTGATTTAAACTGTGAAAAAACAGAGGCAACTTCATCTGTAGAGATAGAGTGTGTCTCCATCTAACCACGCAAATGGATTTATTGTTCCTTCTCCCTTAGCAGTAGTCTGTAATCTCACTTTCACATTTGAAATGGGTTGTTGTTACCATGAACAGAGGATATACTCAGCCAAGAGAATAAACTAACTCCTCAGCTGATACTCAGAAATAGCAATTACATAGCATTGTTTGGAAGGGAGGATTGGTGAGAAGTTAGAGGAACAAGATGCTAGCATTTGAGGAAAGTGTTGCCCTTTAGAAAACTAATAGTTCTGTGTGTTGGACATGTGTTTTATTTATATTTGCAGTGCTCTTGGCATTGACGTTTTGGATACAGCAAAAGCAAAGGCCGTTCATTTGGTTCTCAGCTTTGGCAATCATAGTCTTCAGATCGGAGCTCTGCATATTCTTGGGCCTCATGCTCCTGGTGACGTTATTAACTAAAAGAATCTCCATTTTCAAGGTGCTTTCCCATGCTGTTCCTGCTGGAATTTTTTGGTTGGGTAAGTGCTTGCTTGGAAAAAACAAATGCCATGTAACACATTCAGCAGAAGTCTGGAAATTTGACTGACTGCTCTGGTGACCAGGCCCTTAGGGCTTTTTGGGTTTTTGTTTTTCTTAACTTAAAAGCTTTACAATAAAAATCCATTTAGTACCATTTGAAGTTAACCTTGTTTTCTTACCATTCATTGCATTTAATGCTCTGGTACTCTTACAACAAACTTCAACCATTGCTTTTCACACATGGGGTTGGAGCAGGACAAATCTCAATCAGATTTCTATCTAACATGCTTCTGTTACAACTTCTGTTAAGAAGTGCCTCCCTCCCCTGTATTTCCACTGCAAGACAGACAGATTCAACATTTTCTGTGGATTTGAGTGAGGCTTACAGTACATGTTCCAGTTTATGTTGATCTCATCAGTAAATGTGCAATTTGCATGTGCTAGTTTGCTTTTCCCTAGTTTACTTCACACAGATATATATTATTTTTTTTTTAAATTCTTTTAGGGCTAACAGTTGCTGTGGATTCTTTATTTTGGAGGCAACTTGTGTGGCCTGAGGGGAAAGTGCTCTGGTATAATACGATATTAAACAAAAGTTCCAGCTGGGGAGTATCCTTTGAAACATCCAGGGAAAAGATCTATTGAACACTACCAGCCAAAGCGAAGACTTGACGTAATCTATTCCTGAGTCTCAGTTACACTGATAATTTCTATTTTTCAGCTAGCTTTTTGTTATGAGACAATGTCAGTTTCTTAGATTTTTCTGTGAATGTTAACTTTCCTCTGCTTGACTGTTTCTTCTTGCTTTTTTGTGTTCTACGAATGTACAGCCAGATTTCTTCCCCTTGTTTTTTCACGTTGCCCATCATTAGCGCCATCTGATGTGCCTCTGTTGGGTGATGTGAATGTAGTTAGGCAATTGCTTTTATTTCTCAAAGGGTAAGGCAGGAAACCAAATGCCTGAAATAATGTGATATACAAGAAGTATACTACATATTTGCTAAATTTGTGCGTACTACTGTAAAAAATAGTTACTTTGCTTGTTAGCAGTGAAAACATCCTTAACTCTCCTTTTCACCTTGAAGACTTCCCCATTCTTGTGGTATTTCTATTCAGCCCTGCCTCGTGCTTTGGGATGCAGCATTGTATTTGTACCTTTAGGTGTAGCAGAAAAGAGAACTCGGATATTACTTTTGCCAGCGCTGGGCTTTATTTTCTTGTATTCATTTCTCCCACACAAAGAGCTGCGTTTCATCATATATACTTTCCCTGTCTTCAACATAGTGGCTGCTAAAATGTGCTCACGAATGTAAGTTCAAAATTCTATTGTATTTTTTTGTCTCTGAAAATGCAAAAGAAAACCAAAACTACTACTGCTATTTTTATGTGGTTCTTTCAATCTTGGAATCTGGATCATCTTGAGATCTTTGTATGTTCTAGAAAGGAGGTCTGTATCGTTGTTCCCATTCGACTAATGAGGGAAATGGAGACACAGAAAAGTTAAATGGACGGTACCATTTGGCAGCTCTGGGGCAGTCTTGAGAACAGAGCCCTGATTTTACTGTTACGCTGTTAAAATTCAGTTTGTTTTATCCAACAGAGAAAAAGACACATTCCAGTGCACGACTGTGTTGTCAACGTAACTTACCTTAGGATATAGTTTTAATACACAGGTGGGGCTCATGAAATACGGAGTTTGTATTAAATAGTTAAACTTGGGTATATTGAGTAAACAAATTGAACTCTGAACCTCTTTCAAAGAGAATATATTTGTAACTAAAGGTTTTAAACACAGAAATACTTAGCTTTATTGATGAGCTTGTATTAGCTTTATTAATGAGAATATTCTAATTTAAATGTCGCTAGAAGCTATTCTTTTAGAAATGGATAGTAATTGCATTCCATACACACGATTGTGGTAAAGTGTGCATTAATCTTTATTATGTAGCAGTGGGGTTTTCATAAAAGTTCTGTCATGATAGTCAATGACCAGTATGAAAGAAAAATAAATTTATTCTGACTCATTTTTTCCTCCCTCAACAGTCTGAATAACCACCGGAAATCTTGGCTGTACAAACTTGGATCTTTCTTTGTTATAATGCATCTTCTAGTTAATGCTGCTTATTCAGGAACATCTTTATATGTTTCACATTTCAATTATCCTGGAGGAGTGGCAATTCAGAAGTTGCATGAGTTAGTACCTTCAACAGCAGGTACGTAAAGTTGGCTTGAGGTACGTTGACCAAATTTCAATTGCAGAGTTCTTTTGTTAGTGTATTTTTACATGTATTGGATATTACTTCTTCACACTGCTTAAATGCATCTTTTCTGTTACTATTTTGTTAATCTATTAATCAGAGTGTTCTTAGAATTATTTTGAAACAATTCTGTTTTCTTCATTTGTGTAGACGTCTCTGTTCATATTGACGTGGCTGCAGCGCAAACAGGAGTTTCTCGGTTTCTAGAAATCAATTCAGATTGGAGGTATGTTACGAATGAAATATTTTGATCTGAAGACAGGAACCTGCTTTTTCCTTTTTCTGTATATGCAGAGAGGCAGGCATCACAGATACCATTTCTGGTATAGCGTATTTATTAAGCCAGGTCAAGAACAATGTGAATCTTGAGAAAATTTTGATGTATGCAGTGTTGCCATTTCAGAAGTGGAGCACTACAGTATTTTTAAATTATTTTGGTTGGTTCTATGCCCGAATAGCATAGAATGTTTTAAGGATATCAGAAACAGTGCAAAACATTATCTTACTAAAACACCAATATCTTTAATGCAGCTACGTTTGATATCTCACTAGATCTTGTAAAACACAGCTGTATAGGAACGCTTTTCTGCTCTTGGCATAGCAGTGTATGTAATTGTGGGTGTATCTTCTGATTTTGTTTGGTTTTGAATGATGTCTGGCAATGTGGGACTTATGCATATTAATACTCATCAAAGTCTTTATTTTTATGTGGAACATCCTTCACATAGGTAGCATTGAAGCTGCTGTTGTGGGCTATCAGTCACGTTCATTAGCTCTCAGAAAGCACTTGAGTGCTTTGTTACCATGACCAGCAGTGACATACAGTTTTAAGAATCCAAATATTGAAATTAATAGCAGGAGACATTTATGGGGTGGCATTGTTTAGTTTCCAGGTTGCAGACCAAAAAAAAAAAAGCACCTTTCTGTTTTTTAGGCCTACCTCTTCAGCTGAAGTGTAGGTTCCTAATTTAAATTGTCATCTTAATGAAAGTAATTCAACAGAAAGTGACAGAAAGCCTCACTTCATACTCGCACAAAACAAAAGCAATACAAGCAGATTCTGGTTTAAGAAGTACTCTTGAGTGTGGAGTTTGTTTTTGCCAGTTACACTCTTTAGGATCAGATGAACAAACATAATTTAATTATTGGTATGCTTAGAGATAAAAGTATTTGGAAACAGAGAGGAAGAAGGAAAAGTGCTTCTGGGGGAATTACAAAAATCATCGAGCTTGCTATGCCTTGTATTATATGCCTTGTATTATTTCTGTGTGCTCTTGATAATGTTGTGAGGATATGGACAGTTTAAAGCTGAATTTCTTTGACAGTTACCAATCCAGTGTTTATTCCAAATTGGTTTTTGCATGTTCAATCTAGAGAAAAGTCTTAAGCCGCCAACAGTCAGGAGAAGACTTTGAACTGCTAGAGTACAAGTGGTAGAACATACATGATAGCTAAAATGTTCCAGTCGTTCTTTTTTTGAATATACTTAAGTACACGTGTTACTCTGAAGACACCTCTAGTCCCTGAATGCGTGCATAATTTCAGTGAGCTTTTTGAGGTGGTGGGGTTTGGGTTGTGTTGGGCTTCTAAGGCTGTAGTGTAGCGGGATTGGGAAGCAAATGAATAATATCCCTGTCACTGATGGATTTCATAGTGTTGCAGCTACAGAACAGTTTGTCTCTCTCGTTTTTATCTTTACTCATCATAAAAAAAAACCTCAGGAGAGGGCTGGTTCGTCATAAAGTTTCACATTAAAAAAATCAGGGAAAATCCTCAACTGAGCATCCTACACAGGACTACCGCTTTGTCTGACAGACAATAATGCAGAGTTTAGTGGCACCAGCTGTCCATTTTCCCTTCATCCAAGGAAGTGACAGCCTTTCAGATAGGTGAGAACCAACTTTCCATCTTCATAGACTATGTACATCAGGTGAAAACAGATTTATGGATGGAGTGGCTATGAAGGCTGATGATTCATCAGGATAGCTACAATCCATAAATAAAAGTGTCTTGAAGTTAACAGCTTTCACTGGTGTGCTCAGATTAGATCTATTTGCCTCAAGAAAAATGCAAGTGATCCATTATTTTTCTTCAAAGGATGATTAAAAGAAGCTTGATGCAGATTCTTACACAGAACAGGTGTTACAATCTTGTCTTCAATTAGTGCAGTCTCTTTGAACCAGGAATAAATACGCTGTGTAAGCTTAAAGCATTTAAAATAATAAAATTCAGAAATGCTTGCAGCCAGATGAAAGGCCCTTTTATTTGCTGATGAAGAAAATGCAAAATTAGTAGTCGGTAAAGTTGTTACAAAGTATGCTGTTCCTTCTGCCAGCTTGGACTCATATAGCTCCTTAAGTGGTATTGTGATCTTTTTGGAAGTAGCAGATGAAATCAGTGTGTAAGTATTTATTTTTTTTTAGAAGAAAGCACTTCAGTGTGCAAAGTTTAATTCTGCATTATACAGTGTGTTTATTGACACCTCTGGATTCTATGAGCCTGGGGTCTCTTCTGGGTTGCCATAATTTTAGTTAACAATCCACACAAATCCTCTAGTTTGCTGTAAAGTACTTGCTTTAAATATCTGAAATGTTAATGACTGCTATGTCGTGGAGCATTATAATAACAGGAATTGAGATTGTTTCCAGTTTTTCAGAGAGAATTCAGGCAGATAAGAGGCTAGGCCTGCAAAGACACATATGTTGAAAGATGCAGCCTGGATTTACTCCGAGGTGCATTTAAGGGTATGTAGGGTTGGGATTGCACCACTTAACTGCCGGTGTCCATGCCTGTAAGAAAAGCCGCATCCCTGAGTAAGCTGCTCGTGGAGTGCGTGGGAGGAATCAGGTGCCTAAAAACGGGAGCTCCAAAAGCTAGTAGAAACCAGTTCATAGAAAAGGGCAACAGAAAGGGTGAAGAACCGGGCACTGATCTTGGTTTGGGTTGGAGAGCATGGACAGTCTTATACAGGGGTCCTCAAACTCTTTAACCAGGGGCCAGCGCGCGGATGAAGCGGCAGGCAGCCATCTGCGGCTGCTTGGTTCCCCCCCCAACCCCCGGTGGCAGGGGGGGTCTGTAAATACCAGGGGCGTGGATTGAGGACCCTGGGGGGCCGTATCCAGCCCGCGGGCCGTAGTTTGAGCACCCCTGGTCTTATAGGTAGATGCCTAAGACTGTCTTGTTATAAACTAAAGGTGAGTAACCTCCATCCTAACCTCTGTCTTCTGGACTGTTACACAGCTAGCATTGGTGTAAAATGTTTTTCTGGGATGTAGAGCAAAGATTGGAATCCAGGTCTCCCTCTTTGGAATCACACAGAGTGTTTTGGGGTGAACTTCTCTTATTCTTTCCCTTTGAAGCTGTTGGATTAAGGACTTTATCAGGCTGCCATGTTCAGTATGAGCATCCTAACTCTTGGGCTGTAGTTTCCACCTGACTCTCTTCAGTGAATGAATAAATAACTATTGTGAAGTAGAACAGCGTCTTCATGAGGAATGTAACTCCTTTTAAGAAATAACTTTTAAGTGTACATATCAAATAGTTTTGGAACTTACTAGTTACTTTTCATATAATCTTTTAATACATTATTTATATGTATGTAGGTACCTAAACAGGTCTATAAAAGCTGACCCAAAGCGACCTACCCAGACATTTAGTAGATGGGGAATTGAACCCAGAAATAACAAGTGTCAAGTTGGTACTATAACTGCAAGACTGTTCTTTCCTAAAGTGTTCAAGGAAGTCTTCTCCCTACTGTTGTCTGAGGCTCATACTTTAGTGTACGCCTACCAGAAGAATTTCTACCGAAGTGCTTTAATTCAAACAAGCAAACAAACGCTGAAAGAAAAAAAAAAACAACCCACAACCAAAACCTACAAAACACCAAAAAACTCCCACACTTATCCAAGCCACAGTTCCTGTAGAGGAAAACAAAAATGAGTCCAGTTTTCTACAGTCTTAGGCTTTCGTGTCCTTTTTCCACATTACTCAGAGGACTAGTGAGAACTTTTCTAGGAGTCCTGATTTCTAATACGACAGCAGCAGAAAGACTTGCATGGAATGACTGGTTCCCTAAACTCTTAAAAAATACGATTTCCTCCTCCAGTACTAGTTAATTTAATCAAGAGGTATAGCTGAGAACGTTACAGTTCCTTTTGTGTTTCATTTTGGATGCTACATGCCCTTGCAATAATGGAGATGTTTAATACCTAAAGAGAGGAATGTAAATAAGTTGCCTTTATTTTTTACAGGTATGACAAAAGAGAAGATGTTAAACCAGGAGACCAGCTGATGTTTTCTTACACACACATACTGATGGAAACAAACCCTCTTCAAATATCGCATTACAAGACAACCCACAGGCCACTGGCAAATATACCTGGCATTAGTAAAATTGGGTTGAACCTTACTGCACTACCTCCTTTTACTTTAAACTTGAAACCAAAATTAGTACTGTTGGAAAAACTTCCTCTGTCGTCTTGACTGTGAGTTTTCAGTAAGTCTTTTGATGTAATTTTGCTGATGACTTAATAATTTAAGATGGCAGCAAATTGTCGTTGCAGCACTGCAGTTCCGCTTCTGTGGAAAGCAACGGAAAATCTTTGTACCGATTGGTATTTAGCTCCGTCCTGTTTCTTACATAAATACTACAATGCATTCTTAGTCAGTATGTACTCAAATACTGAGTTGTATTGTTAAATGTTTGAGAGAGGCTACCTACAAGTTTAGTGGTAAAACCTGTCTACTTGGTTTGGGTAGCTGTCTCTTTCATAATGTAGCACGGGTATGTCCTAATTGTCCTGTATAAGATACGCAATGGAACAGTTTGTGCTACACCAGTAATTTGATATGTAATCTGTGTGTGCAAAGACTTATTACTTGATGTATCTGCAGGATTGTAACCCCCTCAGCTGTCAGATTGCCTATATGGAACTTAATGATGTTATCAACATAGGAAAGCCATATTCATTGTAGCTTCATCACAATACCCAATTGTGCCCTGTAGGCTACCAAACTAATTAAAAGTGAAAGATTCACTTAAAAAGGACTGTCTCATAACAGATGTGAGTATGAAAGGATGGTTTTCTTTATTCCAGCAGTTCATGAATAAGCAGCAACTTTGATTTCATAGGAAAGAGAGTTTTTAAAATGTTTCCCTCTTCTGCTGTAATGATAATATCTTAATTTGCAGTGCAAAACTTTACCTATGAAAATATTCACTTGAATACACTTTAAGATGACAGGTGCTGCTTTCATTTTTTTATTAATTAGTCCCTTTGGAGAAGAATAACCTAATGTGCCATGTGTTGCATTCTGTAAACTAGAGTAAGATAGCATGCTCTGTATTCTCTTCTTTACTAGATGTTTTTGTTAAGGATGTCTGCCTAGATTTGAATGAAGTAAGGAGTAAACTAAGGAGAAAAAAAGAATTTTGGTTAGGGCCAGTTGTAATATGACAGGAGCTCCATTAGTGTAAAAAAAAAAAAAAGTCAGTATTGCTGAAATAGTCATGGGCATAAAATTATTCCTTGTTGACTGAAAACTTGAGTAAAAAGTTCATATCGAATAAAGTGGGTTTTGGTTGTTTGTTTGGTTTTTTTTCTTTTTCACTCTTAAAAAATACTTTGTTCAGGATCTACCTTTACCTATGTATGTTTCAGTTTTTAGGACCGTGTTTTCTTTTTATCCTCTAGATTATGTATTGGTGGGGTGGAGCCTGCTTCCCTGTGGGTGGCTGGTGCTGTTGCGCAGGCTTCCTCAGGCTGAGCAGATCTGGCAAAGGCAACCTGCAGAACTTGTTGGTCCAGTCTCTGGCTCTCCTTGAAATTGAAATCACTCAAGTATTATCTATTTGACTTGTCTTTGGAAGAAAACTCAGCTTCCTCCAGAGCCAATTTGAACGTCAAACAATTCACATGAGACAGAAGGAAGTACATGTGCAAATAGCTGACAATTTGGAACAATGCAAAGGAAAATTTCTGAGTAAGGATAGAGGCCCTTACGTTAAGCCTGATCATTGGCTTTATGTAACTCCCCCACACTGTAATCCACAACTCAAGAACCTAAACTAAAATTTATTCTGCCCTACTGTAGACAGATGTCTACAATGCTGTTAGGTGTAGTTACTCCTGCTTTTCAAATCCCTGGTTGTCAGAATCTCTCTGTAGAAACTCATATTAACTACAGAGAAAACCTAGGGCTATTCTGCTTGTAACACAGGCATCTCAAGCTAATGCCTGAAGTGGCATTTGGCATCTGAAGAGTTTAATGTTGCTTAAGTTTAATCTTACGTGTGTGTCAGACACACGTAGCTGACTGGGTCCTTCCACAGACTTTGCTTCTGGTGTCTGAGTGCTACCTGTTGGACTTAAAGCAGTGATGGTGTTCAGCTTTGGTAGTAGTGTGTACTGCCCCCAGCCTCACTACTGATGAAAACAGAAGCTATCAGCAGCTCCAGTGGGCCTGTTTGGTGTGTTTGGGGTAAAAAAAAGAGAAAGGTAAAACACATAGAAGGAGTCAGGAAAGAGACACTAGATTGTAGTTTTGAGTAGTGTCTGACTGAGGTTTATGACCTGTTTCATCTTGCTCTGCATACGGGTTCTTGAAAAGTGCGAAGATCTGCAGCCTGGTTGGGTTTGCAGACAAAGATCATGAACCACACAGTGCATGTGGCACCACGGCACCACTGGCTGTGACTTCTGTGGCAGCGGGGGTAACCCCCTCCCTGCCTCAGGCCATGAATATTGTGGTAGCCCACACCCAGAATAAGAAGGGGCAGCTGTGAAACTGAGATGATTACTGTAGTTTTTCCCCAAAGGCTGCTTTCAATAAACAAAAAGTCCTTGGAATAGAAACTAAAGCCACCTCTCCTTTCTCTTAACTGCATCTTCTCATCTCCAAGTCCTCTATTGCCTTGCTTGAGCTCCACAAGAAACACAGACCTTATTTTCTCTGTTAATATAGATTAATATTCACTGTTCTTCCATGGAAGAAAGAACACGAAGGTTTAAGTTCCCTTAGGTATAACAGTGCATTAAAGTCGTCCCTTCCTCACATCTTCTACGAACTTGAGGTGGGGTATTACAAATTCTGTGTTTGGGGAGCAGAGGGAGGCCTCAAGCTACTACATGAGTGGTGCAGGTAAGACAGATGCTCTGAAAACTGACTCTCATGACTATTCAAGTTCTCAAAGGAAAAATTCCTCTTGTCTTGACTGATTACAGACAACCCTAACTTGAGTACAGATTTTCTTAATAAAAGCAGAAATAGGGTGAGTGTATTCAAGTAACTGGGGATCGAATTAACCTGAATAAAGCAAAAAAACAGATAGCGCCGCCCATCTATAAATAAATGTCATAATGTAACATAAAACAGAATACAGTTGTAAATAAAATGCATTTCACATGTACAGGGCTGCTGTAAAATGAGATTAATTTTAGGATGTGTTGTTAAACTGCCCAAGGTGACACATTGCATAGCATCATGGATTGCCTTTTGAAGTTTGACTTAATTTCTTACAAGCAGTGTTTGTTCCTGTAAAGAGCAAGGCTAACAAATTTTTTGGACACAAATATGTCACCCTGTCATTTCAGCCAGAGATGGTGAATAGTCATCGTCTTACAGCCTGAGATTTAGGATACTCTGTGTTGTAAAACTGGATAAAGTAATTGCATGAAAAAACTTGCGGAACTTGCTGATGGAGGACGTTTTTGGATGCTGAAAGTGAAAGCTGCTTCAAAACAGAGTTAAACAGACCACTGTCCCATCAAGAACCAAAAGAACCAAAGATCAAGGAACAGCTTTGCATTCAGAAAGTCTCCAACAGAGCATTCAGAGCTAGGAAAAAATACCAGACCATGTATTTACCTTACACCTGCTCTCAGTACTTGCTGCGGGTCTTCTCTCCCAAGAGCAAATCTGTGGTGAGGCAACCTGGGGAACGGCTGTGTTGGATCCAACATAAAATGTATTTACGTGTTAACACCAAGAAAAGCCAGAATGTGTGCCCGGTTCTTCCCTTTGCTGTCTGTTTCACTTCAGCCATCAGAACACAACCTCGACACGATGCAACTGCGTAACACGTTTTGAAATGCTGATCACAGCCCTTTCCCCTCAACTCCCTGGCCATTTCACACAGCCCCTTGGTGAGGCAGGCTCCACATTCGGGTGAAGATTCAGTTTGTGCTGCCTCCTACTGCAGTTACCGCTGTTCTAGCACCACTTCTGTGTTCCTGAATACTTCGACTTCTTTCCGTAAGGCCAAGGAGCTTGAAAAGTGAGAAAAGATTTAAGTGCTTCTTTGCTGTATCTCAGTTTCAGCGCAGAAGCATGCGTTTCCCTTGCATCTGAGAGCACGTTTTCGTACATAACAGAAATCGCACATAGTATAGTGTTGCTTTCCTCACTTTGATCCCTGTGCTCGTGCTTAAATACTCCCAGCCCTGAGAGCTTTCCTTGCATCTTCAGCGTCTGAAGGATCCTTCTTGTACAAACGACTTCACTTTCTATTTGCAAAAGAGCCAAACCACAAGCCGAGTTTATCACAGGCTAAGCACGACTGTTCAGCCGCAGCCTTCTCAGTTAGCTGGTTACCGTGTCTCAGCTTTGTCTTAAATGACATGTACCGCTCTCTGCTTAACATACGACACAGTAGATTAAAAGGGTGTTCGCAAACATTCCTGAAGTTAAATGACAAAGAATACCTCCATGAAGGTTTTCTTCAGTTTTTTAAGTATGTGCGATTCCTAAATATTACTGATCTGTTTTGTATGTAACTACCCATTTTAGATCAGCTCTTCAGATAAACGTGAGCAACTACAACTCCTTTTGGTTGTTCATTTCAGACCTTTGTTTATTACAGCAAGGACAGCCAGTGCTACTTCTGAAATTCTACATGTTACTGTCATGGCCAGTCTCACCAATTCTGCTTTATTTCAGCTGCAGCTGCCCTTGGTTCTGTACCAAGGCTCGACTTGTGTCCAGATACGTCAAGTATAAGGTAGGAATTATACCTGACACGGAGTCAATCTTTTCCTTTATAACTGCTCATTTAAATGGATAAATGGGAAGCAGTAAGTGGTTCATACAGCGGGGAGAAGAAAAAGAGGCAGGGGCTGCTTAAGCATCAACCCAGCCCTTGGAACACACGCGGATACCCAAGCTGGGGACACGGCTGCGGTTTCTGTTTCTGGCTGGCACGCTCGCTGTATGAAATGAACTGCTCTGGGGTCAGGTTTGCAAGGAAACCGAGAAGGTGAAGAATCACTTTCCTGTCAGAGAATAAGGCAAAGAACAAATGTATTTGTGGAAGACTAAAATGCTTAGTTTATAAAATCTAAATAGTCTGTAATTAGTGTTATTTGCTAATTATATGTTTATTTTCCCTGTGTTTGGAGATACCTAAATGTCAGCTTGTTAGCAGTGGAAAAAACACTACTTTGAGGGACACACAACTCAACAACTGTGAACATCTACTTTGAGCTTGTCATCTATATCTACATTTAATCATTCCCATCCTTATGCCGGAATGTAAACTGCTCTAGACTGAGATTTCGGTTCTTTGTGAATTCAGAAGCTACTCTTGGGGAGCAAGGAGAAGCTGTGAGTATTCCCGGTAAATGCTCACTGGCCAAATTCTGCAGTCAAACGGTTTCCTTCATTTTTACTTGGTGAGTAGGGAAAGAGGCCAAGTGGAAAGGGGCAGTGTGGGGGGAGCATCATCACAGGTTTCTGGAGCGTAATATAGGTCTCAATACATACTTTCCATTATAGATCCTTCGCAAGACTTGAATTCTGTGAAAAGGCTGTTGAGGATCTCTTCTTCTTCCCCTTCCTACCTTTAGTACTACAAAATATTTCTTGCTGCAGCGTGTAATTAGATGCTACACCTGCCTACTCTTCAGCAAAAGCTGCAAGATTCTTACGATGCCATGAAGTATATTCTTTAGTACCATCTACGCTTTACTTTTTATGCTGAGGGGGAAAAAAAAAAAAAGTCTGCCTACTAAATTTATTTCTAAAGTTGCTAAGGTACTGAAATACTGTGTAAATAAATACAATTGTTGCAGGTTCATGGTATCATTATGCATTAGGGAACTGTCTGCTGCTACAGGGCCTGGTGCAGCACAAACTGAGCTTGATAAAAAACTCCCACACTGCTCACGGCTTGTGCTTTATTGCTGTCTGAGAGAGCGTAATGTACAAACGGGAGTTTCCTATACATGAGAAATAAGAGAAGGGTTGGAAAAATCTAAAGTTCTAGCAATCACTAAGAATTTATATTAAAAATAATAAAGTAAACCCAACACAAAGCATACCCACGCAGTCACTTACCTCAATACTTCAGTGAAAGCTTCCAGCCCTTCTTTGGAAGTCATTCTTCTCCCAAGGGCAGCAGCAGTGCCTGAACCGAAGATGGAGATGCTCCTGTAACTCCCATAGATGGATCAAGGCTTAAACCGAAAAATAGCAACTTTGTGCTTTCAGTCTCTTCTATTTTTATTTCAGTTTTTAAGAATTAATTACGTGGGTTTATTTTAAGGCCCTTTGGGCCTGCATATCTTTAAAAAAATTGTAACACAAGCCTATTATAACCAAGCTGACACTGAAACAGTTGTGGTCTTCAGCTCTGAGCCCTTCAAAACAAAGGAAATGGCAGGTACAAACAAACCAGACTAACCGATAAACTTTTACTTTAAAAAAGTGACGAGTTCTCATGCTCCCAGGAAAAGTTTTGACAGAAAGCACGAGTATACAATTAACTATCCCTATAACTAAGATGCAAGCTGGGGGCTACAAAATGCCATTGCTTCAACTTTCCACACGAGAGTTACACAGGAGCTACAGTAAAGACTGTCTTCAGAGGAGTCCAGGTGCTTGTTTCCAGAGGACTGGGATTTTCAGGAAAACCTGTTCACTGGCAGCACTCCTCCTAGTATCACGTAGCCCTACATCGCTTTAAGCTGAAGGCTGTATTTACATTCAAGCCTTAAGTGAAAATTATATGACTTGCTTAAAAAGGGGGGGGGGGGGGGGGAGAAGAAGAAAAAATTGTCTTCATCTTCTACCTCCCCCTCTACTGGTTTGGAAAGATTAAACAGCTCCTTTACAAAGGTGAAGGTTATATTCACATTTAAAATGTAGGGAAAAATTGAGATAATAATTAACCAGTAACCATTTAAACATGTTTCCCAATAAGCTGCTTCAAACTCGCCTACTTCCAACTATACATAAACTAGAACAAATTGTTTTATTACTGCAAAACACGTGCCAGTCTCATTTAACCCTAGAAGAACAAAGAATTGCTGACTAGCATGATGTTGATGGAATTAAAGGTTACCTTTCAAAATACTAGAGGCAAAATGCAGCATTAGTTTTAACCCCAAGTACACTGTATAATAATTTACTTAAATAATACAGGTGTAAACATAACTAGTGGAATAACAAATAAAATACCTGAAACAATAAAATGTTCAGAGAAATGGCACATGGAAGCTAAAGCCACCTGTGAAAGAATTCAACAAATTTTCCTGAGGTTGAATAGCTTGAGTGAAATGAAAAGAACTAGAATCCAGGCTTAAGTCCAAAGAGCTAAACAGAAAATCAATCTTTTCACATAGCACGTTCTGTGGTATATTTATGATTACAATTGTATCAATTATTTTTTATTTAATGGTTGTCTTAAATCCATCTGAAAATAAAAGGCAGTGTTGACTACCACTAGAAAATTGCAAATAAAATGTTTAATTTCAGAAACTGAGTTCACCATTTATAAATACACTAAAACATAGTAAATGCAAAATTAGATTAGGCATAGGTACAGTATTTTAACAAAGCTACAACTTTTCTAAAGGGTCATAGGCAAATGATGACTTGTTTCCCAAAAAGTATCCAATGAAAACTGAAATGAGAAAATTAACCTTTCCAGAGTTAAAACATGGAGAACATTCCTTTCAAATAAAAATCCTGGCTATTTATTTCCATCTTCTTTGAAGTTTTGAAGGCTCTATATCCCATTTGCCTGATGGACACCAACAGTTAAGAATCAACCCTACTACATAAAATTCTAAGCAGTGCACCATATCCATAAGGCTATTACTGAAAAATCAGAAGATCAGTTATTTCTGTACTAGGAGCTTTAAAGACAGGCTGTTCTACACAATTGAAATTACGTTATGAGTAAGGGCTCAGTTTTTACAATAGGGAACCTTATAGTTTTGATGCACTAAAGATTAGAAAAGGCTTTAGAATGACATTAAAATCTTTGTGGTAAGTTTCTTGCCTTTTTTTGTACATGGCATTAAATAACAAGCATTAATTCACAAACTTTGATAAGACTTCCAAAGAGCTTTTATAAATACCCAGAATATTTCTGTAGTTTAGTTAAAATGTAAAACCTGAACAGGAGAACCCAGAATGGGAGGTTTTGCTACCGATTGCTGTGTAACTGACATTCCATATCATCTCAAATTTAAGATTTATTTTCAGATACTAAGTCAATAGTCTCCTGTAAACACATCTTCCTTGATAACTCTTCTTAATCCTTTAAGTACTTTAGGGCTTGCAGTTAAAAACACCACATGATAAAAAGACGGCTGGAACCCCATCTTCCGCGTACAGCTTTCTTTTGACAACTACAAAAGCTGTTTTGTTGCAATTAAAGCAATGTTCAACTAAAATACAGTACCTGGTTTATGGTTTTTACATAGTCATTGAATAAAAAACTACAGAATAGAACTGTTTACATCTTTTTTTTTTTTTTTTTTGCCATTCTATTAAAACAAATGACTGAGCTTTTTTAAAGTTCATTTACAATTATGGATTAAAACCTACATAATTTTGTATAATTTGACAAGACAGGCTATCTCTAGCGTGAAGTTTTAAAAAACATATATACAATATCTGGCCTGAAGTACTATGAATAAGGCACATGTAGACATATTGAAAGCTGAAAAAATTGAAACTAAAATTTGGAATTATAGTCACTGATTAGATGTCATACATGGCCCCTACTGGAGCAATTTAAAAATCCGAGTTATAGATAGTTAATATCCAGTGAGCAACAATAGATTTAGTCTAGCAGTTTGTTCATTAGTTTCAATACTGGAAGTATATTAAAGGAAGATTCACTTTCAAAAAGATAAGCTTTTCAAAGTGTTCAATCATTAACCTTGACTGACTAAAGTTGTTGCTTTCATTGGATGTATTGAACAATCTCTCTGAAGGAACAATGCTTGGTGGACAACCCAAGAACCTGACAGCCAATTTTGACAGTACTGGCCAAGATGACTTCTTAAAGTTCCAGTAAGTTAGAGGATCACAGTTATGCTCAAGCACTTCTTCCTCCAGGTAAGAAAGCACCATTTCCTCCGGTAACTTTGCTCTCTCTTTCAGGTCTTTTGTTTTCTTCATGTCACCCATGAGTGACCAGAGATTATCTTCCCCATATGAATTTGTAGATGGTGAACCTGCATCACAGCCATTGGAAACAGGTTTATCATCATGTGAGGTAGAACTCATTATTTCCAGCTCCCTGATTAAGTCTTGTTTATATTGTTCAGCCTCCTCTTCTGTAAATAAGGATGTTTTGTATCGGGGATCCAGAAGCGTAGCAAAAATGTACCTTGGATCATGAAGCGTGGAGGACAATCTACTCACCATAGCTTCTTTCAAAGATTTCAGCATAGTATCTATGCCCATTGTTTCCTCAAATAGCATTTCTATTTTCCTATTAAGTATATGGATCATTGGAATCACTTGGCTTAGAGTAGACATGTGTGTACTCATCTCCCTGCTTGCGGCTTCAAAAGGTTTGAGAGCATGACACACCGACTGCATGACTTCCCACTGGTCACAACTTATTAGCTCCCGAAAGCTGCACTCTATCGACATTTCATCGATGGCTCTTTTCTGTTCAATAAGACGTTCAAGCATATGAAACGATGTATTCCACTTTGATGGAACATCTTGTATTAGCTGGTGCTGAGGCAACTCATACTCTTTTTGCAACTCAGCCAACTTCTCTTTTGCTTTTGCTGAGCGATGGACGCGTTCACAGATCTTTCTTGCAATACTAAGCAAATTCTGAACCATTCTCTGGCTTTTAATAGCCTCATTTACAATGACGTTAACAGTGTGACTAAAACATTGTACACTTGAATGATCACCTTCATTTAAAGTTTTCTCTATACTCTGATTATCAGTAACGGTAATCCCAATCTGAAGGCCAACAGAAGTAATCCATGTTTCCCACCAGTACTCTAACTGCTTTTGAATACTGATGCCGTTGTAGTCGCAATCAATCTGTGATACATTTAACAGTGCTGAACAATGGTAATCCTCACACTGTGGTCGAAATGAAGACTCAAATGTTACCCAGTGAGCCGTCAGGGTTAGATATTCTCGTGTTTGGTTGCTCATCCATATTCCAGATGTAAAATGGATCACTCCACTTTCAGCTTCTTTAAGATGTGAAATAATTATTTGTTTTACATTATCATACATATCTGGAATTGCTGTCCTAGAAAAGTAAGATGGAGAAGGTAAAGAATATTGAGGTTGCAGATATTCAAGCAGCCTGTTAAAGCCAATGTTGTCTACAAAAGAATATGGCTGAAGGTCAAGTGCAATCATTTCGGCTACAAGACGTGTGATTTTTTTGGCAACTGGGTGAGAGTCACAAAACTTGTCATTGGTTTCATCAAAATTTGAGGATCCTATTAATTCTGTGCTCAGTGGCATGTGATTATCCGTAGATGAGGATAATACTGGCTCAGAGACATCTGTTTTCAATACGTTGTTATGGAACCGCTGCAGATGTCTTAGAAGGCAACTTGTGCCCAGATTTGTTGGCTTTTTCCCCCTACTTATTGTACGTCCACAGTGCATACATACTACTTTTGTCGAGTCTGCAGAACAAATCGAAAAGTGATTCCACAGTTTTGAGGTCTTCTTACTATTAACAGGAAATATTATTTGATTATCATGTGTAACCATTGTAGGCAAGTCAGTCAATTTTGAGGATGAACATTCTGCAGAAGCCAAAGTGGCATAAGGAGAATTCGCCAAACTCACGTCAAGAAAGCTCTTTTGGTTTCCGATAACATCAGGATGGCGTCTGTATAGATGTCTCATCAAACAGCTTGTGCCCACATCTCCTTTCTTGCCACGACTTATCATACAACTGCAGTACCTACATACTGCTTTTAGGCTGTCTGCAGGCGACAGTGAAAAGTGGTGCCAAACTTCTGATTTAAGTCTTTTCATAATCCTTTTATTTTGCTGAAACACAGCCGTAGGTTCAAATATTAGCGGACCTAATCCCTCGCACTGTTTCTCAGGAGACGAAACAAAGGAGACTTCGCCTATATCTTCAGACGACGACAGCATTGAGTCTTCCACTAGAGCATCTCCAGAAGAGAGATTAGTATGGATCTCCTCAGAGATTCTGTCTGGAGAAGAAGAAACAGAAGCTGATTCTTTCATTAGTTTTCCAGGAGAGGACGACATAGAATTCAGATCGCTATCCGAGGGCAGTAAAGAAGGCAACAGAGTTGGAGGTGCAGTGTAGAGAGGTGGTATGCTGGTACCACCCCCATTCTCTTGCAGGACAATGGAACGATGGGCTCTCCACATGTGTCTTATTAAACAACTCGTTCCCAGGTCTTTTCCGTTTTTTCCTCTGCTGAACTCATTCATGCAGTGGATGCAAACAGCTTTAGAATTATCTAGAGGTGACAAATAAAAGTGCTTCCAGACAGCAGATCTCCTTCTGGAACCTGATGTGCTCTTTGGAATTACGACAGTTTTTTCTGCTACATTCTCTACAGTGTCATCATACTGGTTGTTGGGTAGCTGCGGAGACGACCCAACAATGACTTCTTCTTTGTTGCACTTTTCAGAAACCGAAAGATCTGATATTTCTTCAGTAGAAACAATAGAAACAGATTCTTCAATTATTCGATCTGGAGATGGTATTTTAGAAGCCATTTTCTTGACTAGTTTTATGGGGGATAACATGGAACTCAGATCTCCAACATCTGCGGGCTGAGGTGGCAGTAACAACGTAGGTGAAGAAAAGGAGGATATACCTGGCATACTTCCATTTTCTTGAATTAGTACAGTAGGATGGGCTCTCCTCACATGTCTCATGAGACAACTTGTACTCAGGTCCTTTTCATTTTTACCCCTGCTGAATTCTTTCATACAGTACATACATATTGCTTTAGTGCTATCTCTCGGAGATATAAAAAAATGGTTCCAAGCAGGTGACTTTTTTCTGGAGCTTATGTTTCTGCTAGAAAGGAGGCTCTGTGTCACAGCTTCCATTGCTACATCATACAGCGTACTACTATACTGAGAAAAAAGAGATCCATAATCATCTTCGTTTTCTGTAGATAAATATTTGCCAGCGTTGTTCGTAATGAAGTTCTTTTCTTTGTCTTCCTGTTCATCACTGCTGTCCGCATGTTTGAAATCATCTTGTTCCGTCTTTATATCCATTCTTTCTAGAGTGCAGTTAATGCCGTCTTCCTCTGGCTCTGCTTTTAAGTTATTGATTTTACCCAATACAAAACTACCATCCATTCTGGGGGAATCTGCTTTACTCTCGTCCATGGATGACAAATTCTTCTTGCCAAGTCTTCATTTATTAATAAATATAGATAATTTAAGAGATTATTTAAAATTTGATTAAAATGATGTATCTTGTATACTGAATGCACAAACACAAATGTGCGTATGTGTTAAAATAAAGTCTGGTTTATCAATTCTGTATCTGTGTTGTGCATAAGCAAATATGATTAGTCATAACAATGCATTTAAAAATTATAGACTTAATTAATGGAATATCATTTTTCCCCAGGATCAGGACATTTCAGGTCATAGATGAATGTTCTCAAAGACAGCTACTGTTAAATGCTTCATGTTGTAGACATAATCCTAAAAAATGAATGTTCTGTTTTCTTGTTGAAGGAAGCCATTCTGTTCATCTTGATTGGCACCATCTAGAAATTACAAAAACAAATAATAATCAGGAGACAAAGTTGACTAACCCACTTTAAATAGCTACAGTAAAGATGAACTGAAAACATGCACTAAATGTTCTGTAGCGTTGGAGGGTTTTTTTCCTTTAAAGTGGAAAGAATTCAGCGTATGACTGAAAGGAAGAAAAAAACCCAACATAGACTCAATACATTTGTGTGGCCAAATACATATCCACACGCAGCTCTAGTTCAGCTTTAACAAAATCTGGAGTCCAAGCATCACTTTTGTATTTGCTTGGACATACCTATGCCTCATCCTAATCCACCCACTGCATAATCATACATACACACATATATACACAAACATATACTATATAGGTATCTATAGATATATATGAAGACAAGGAGACATCGTATTAGCACAGAAATATGTACTTAAAACCAAATGTTAAGTTATACTCCTGTACATGTGAGCCCTTCATTACTGACAGCAGTGTCTAAAAATACATTTCACGAGAAAACTTCTGTAAGGGTGTCCAGCAAGGTCACGCTCATCTCTATTCCTCTGACCATCATGGTTATATTTATGCCACAACGCTCCCAGACAACACCATACTCTAGAAACAAGCTACTTGTAGAGTTTCATGATTAAAAATTGAAATGCTTAATTCAGGCTATCTGGGCTATGCAAATGCCATACATAAACTGAGGTCTCCCAAGAGCCTAACATCATCACCCAGAACCAAAGATACGTACAGCTGTATGTACACGCTGGTGCCCAACGTGCGGCACTGCCGGCTCAAGTTCCTCACACACCGAAGGGTTATACTAGAAAGCCCATTTACACTCATAGCTCATTTCTCTCGTGGGTAGAGATTTCCCCCACCACCAATTCCAGTACGAAGAGTAGATTTTTTTAAGTATAGCTGCATAGAAGTCACAGGGCAACAACAGGGTCAAAAACCAGGACACCTCAACAGCCCCACACAAACAAGCCGTCTGCATGTCAGCCGCTTCCCCCCACCCCCCCACCCCCCTTTACAACAGTCATATTAGAATTCTAAATTTTGCCAGAGCCTCTCTCACTTATTCTCATGTCATCAATGTAGTTATTAGTACCTCCATTCAAGACAATAAACATTTTCCGGACTACACAGGTGATGCTACACTACGCACTCCAATGAACTGGATTTTATGGGACTGTCTCTCCCCAGCTGAAGACAAAACACACATTTGAATTGGTTCTTTTAAAAACTTCTCACACAATTTTCATGCTACTCAAGCACAGTAAGTATTTCGGTAGACAAAGGGTGGAATTAGCATAGCTACAAGACACATTAAAAAAGTCTAAACTGTATTCACAAAGCCTTCCCCACCCTGAATCAAGACCAATGTCATATTAGCTATGTAACCTATTTTAATTAATATTTCTCTGAGGTCTGTTTACAGAAACACTTATTTTCCTGTGGATTTCAGATTTCTGGAAAGCTTATCAAAGTGATAACTTGCCTTTCTCCCCACTCCCCCCCCCCCAGCGCAGGGGAAGGGGCAGGGAAAAATCTGCAGATCTTACTGCAGCTATTTTATGCTAAGAGGAAAGCAGTAACTGATTTTCTTTCTGTGAAAGTTCTAGTATTTGCGCTCTGCCTTTCTCTTTCCTTCTCAGAAAACAAAAAAACCCCAACCTTTTTCAGACACCAAAAGATATAAGGGTCAAGCACAAAGGACATCAGTTCTCACGAAGGGAGGGACATGAAGAAAAAGGAAAACCTTACATTTAACATACTACACAGTAGTTTCCACAGAACAACTCTGGCAGCAGAGACTAAAATTAACATCACTGTATAAAACTGAATAAAATACAGGCTAGTCATCACACATATTGATGATATGGAAACGTGCATTTGGGACGAGAGATTGGTTTCTTTTAAAAATGTTGACAATCTAAGAGTTTTTTTCATCTTTACTTTGATGTGAACTTGGAGCTTGTACTGCAAACAGGAAAAGCAAGAATATATAGTAAGCTGTTGTGACTTAGTATCACAGGATAGAAAGGCTCAAAAGCAAGTGACTCCACGCAGAGTTTACAGAACATAAATTAGTTAGAGTAAGCACATTACAGATTCCTAGCTAGATTCACGCAAAAAAGCATGCATACATTGGCATTGGGTTCTGACGAAGTCGTGCATGATTTCTTTGCCTCAAAGCAGGTAATCACATCCCTGGCCTGCAATTCCTGTCGTTTTTCAATTACGCAAAACCTAATTCTAGGCTTTGAACAGAAAAGTCCACGGAGATGCTTCATTTGTCCCTGTCCGGATAAGCAGTTATTGCTTAACACAGCTAAGCTTCAGGTAGCCACGCAGGGAAGATTTGGAAACCTGATTAATGAGGCCAGTAGCAAACTTCATAACGATACTTAAATTGATTGACATTCATTAACAATACACATTGCCAATGGTTAAGTTCATAATCATTATCAGCCATTACCACTACATATTCAAACAGTTAGGCCCTAATCATCTTATGCTAAATTAGCTTTAAGTACACAATACCACCGAGCTGACGCCTCCCAGTTAACCTGATGGCTATGGTCCTGGCTGGTTCTGCTTGCCAAGTTGAGGCGAAGAGGAGAGACAACTATTTGGACTCTGAAGCAGGAACCGCGGCGGTAAGGCTTCTATCCTCTTTCTCCTGGGTGTTTTTAATGCTCCTCATCTCCTCCACCAAAAAACGGTGTAGGAAGCAGCCTCATCTGCTCCTGACGTTATTTACCATTCTTTAGGACCAGAAACCGTTCTTGTTCCGTGAGAAATCCTTCCTACTTTATTCTGTATCCTTCGGTTTTGCTTGCAGATTTTACTACTCGAACTGTCAATTCACATGTTTTTTCTGTCCCCTATTTATGCGATTAAACATAGGTCTCTCTTTGCAGCTACGTATTATTTCTGTATTTATGCTCAGCCGTGATTTAAAATGCTTTCATGCCGTTAGGACGGTTATGCTATTAGCGGTGTTATGGACTGCTTATATACTGCGGCCATTTGCAGTATTTTAGTGTACTTATGCTTGAGTTTAAGACAAGAAAACTTTAATTATATCTTTTCCCACTTTACGGCTGTTACAGCTCTCTGGCTACATAATACGTATTTTTCTGGGCTTTGTTGCTGCCTTCTAGGAATGCAGAAAAGCTGAGACTCCCAAAGGGGACTTGTCAGGGCTGCTAGATCGCTTCCTGGATTTGGAAATCCCCAAAGCTGGATGCCCCTTAGAAGATTTTGCATGTTTAGCGGGGTTTTTCTCCCCGTTTTCTTTCAAACATCTAAGCATGATCTCTGTTGCTTTGAGTGTTACTACATCATACCGTAAAATCAAGTCAAGCTCTTTCCCTTCAAACACCGTTGAGGGTTCAGCCCTAATTTTCTTTAGAATATAGTCCTCAAATGCTCAGGGTATAGGAATACGGATGTTTTTCATCTCCCTCCTCCCATGCCAACTCTACAGAAGAGTCAATCTGTTTTAAAAACAAAACAAAATACTCCATCGTCTAAAATTTTACAGTAACCTACAACAAAGTATGAATTTGTTTATGACCATTTTTACATCACTCATCTACCCTTAGACACAAGCTACTCGAAGTTATGGACTACTGCTAAACAAACAGGATGTTCAAGGAGAAGGAAAATGTTTTCAAAGGAAAAAAAGGCTACAGGCAATCAGCTTAAAATGAAAATGATTTATGCCTTTGAGATCTCCTCAATTAGATACAGACAAGCAGGGAAACAAAGAGAATTAAGAGTCACCTTGCAACAAAAATCTTCAAAAGAAAATAAATGGAACTAGAGAACAATTATCTGCTCAAATGTACTACTCTCGACTATTAGCTCCTGAGCAACTGTAGACAGTCAGTGGTTTGCTATGGTAAGAAGCCTGCAGAAACATTGTATAGGATTTTCCATTCAAAATGGGATTATTGAAAGCGTATGGTGGTTGACAAGAAATGTCAGGAGAATGTCACTGATCCAGAGTGCCACAGCAGACTGCCATGACCAGAAGAAATCACTGCTAAAGGAAGGGGGTTAAAAACCCCAAGCACACAAAAAAACCCAAAAACCCCAAAAAACAAAAACAAACCAAAGAAACACTGGTGTAGAGAAACACTGGTGTGTTGGGATTGCAGAGACATACATTAACATACAGTGAAGTATAAAAAGTACGTAAAAAACCCGAACCATGAGCAGATTATTTGTTTGTAAAGCAGATAGTGGCCTGCAAGCTTTAAACCATTTTAGATTTTAGGTTGACTAGTCAGGCAATAATCATGGAGTTGATCGTGTTACAGAATCTTGGTGCAGAAAATAGTCTAGAAAGACCACTTTAAAACAACAAAAAAATTCACTTATACAATTACATATACTGTAAACACACACACCTGCAAAATGCAAAAGCAGATGTTTCAAGATAGATGCAAAATGTGGAAACAAAGTGAAAGCAAAACTGTTTATTACTTTTAAAAAAATCAAAAGCAGTGACAGATTTTGAGTGTAGGAGGTACACAAAAGCACATTAAAAATAATTTGCACAAATGGATGTCAGTTTTAGAATAAATAGCGCTAATCTTGTTTACTTTTTTAAAATGTACAAGCATCATTAAGAACATCAATTAAAAGAAAATCTCTAAAAGCAAGCAATAAAAGCAATAAGGAGGATAAATTTTAACAGATTATTATCAGCTTCCACTTCAATGGATGGATACTATGCTAGGTAAGGAATATTTGCTAACAAAGAACCAAATAAAAAGCAAACACCCACAAAAAGAAAAACCCAAACAAATCAGAACTCCAGAAAACCTGAAACACACACCCAAAAACCTGTAACAAATAAGCAGAACAAATTCTTATAAATGTATAACCTAGATGAACCTTACCACGTTTCAGTTACAAATCCCTTGAAGAAGGAAACTTAAGAATAGTGGCATTTTTTCTATACAGGTTTCCTGTTATAAAATATCAGTACTAGCTCACCCACAAAGAACTACAGAAGTTCTTTGGAAGAAGAAGATACCAAGCAATTAAAACATGGTATTAGAAGAGACTGCAAAATTAGCATGTTAGTCAAACACTGAAGCAAGGTGGGTCCTAAGCTCCAGTCTCACAAGAATCCGCACAAACGTACAAGCATGAACTAGTGGATGCAATAGTGCAATTGGGATCGAAGTACAGAAAGTCAGGCTTAATAAAAGAAACTAGTTGTTCTGGACCTCATGGGAGGTATGATTTGTAGAAGACTGATGGGAAAGAAAAAGAAGAGGAAGGTAAAGCCACCTTTACTATTCTGTTACTTTCGCAGTCACCTCAAAGGTAGATCTTACATTAACCAGTAACCTGTGGTTTTACAAAGGTATTCTCTCCAATTTGCAAAATACCCTCTTGTATACACAACCCCAGGTACTCCATCCAGACACAAAGGATTCAAGTGTGGGAACAGCACCACCAATACCATACATTGCTCCTTGTTGACAGGGATAGCCTTCGCCCTAACCGAATACTGGAACAGAATATAACAATTAGGACAAGTAATATTAGACGTTTTTATTGATCTAATGTGAAAGAGCTGAAGTTTATAGGAATTTGTGTATTCAACAGAAAATATGTAAACAATTAAAATAGTAGTAAAGACCCCCGAGAAGCATATGTTAATGGAAGGGGAAACAACATAACCAAAATCATATCTAAGTCAATAAAAAAACCCAAAAGGGCATATACAGAAAAAAAAGACAGAAACTATTACTTTTGTTTAGTGCTCTCTTCTACTGGTGAGAAAACCTCTGATGTTAGAAACTGAAAGTAATTTTACTTAACATTTTAACGATTTACTATGCTTTTTTTCCTACTTAGATCTTAAAAAAGTGATATATGGAAGTAATGAATATACAACATTTCTGAATATTGGCTGAGAAATAATACCTAGGTTTAGCTCTTGTTCTGTCACAAGCCACTGGTCTTGCAGAAGTCTAAATTTCTTTCTCCGTGATCCCTTCTCAATTAGGAGGGCCGTACCTTTCATCTTTTGTTTTTGTTCCATCTATTCTGCCATGAGTTTTATAGGGCCATCTTACTACATGGCTTAAAGCTTTTACAATTATTTTTAAAATTCCATTTTAGAGCGAGGCAAACATTTAGAAAAATCCTAGTGTACAAATAGGGAACATTCACAAACAGTTCAATGGTTGTGTAAACATTACCACACTAGGGTTGGTAGTGGGAACAACAACAACAACAACAAAAAAAAAAAAAAAAAAAGGTGTGGGGAAGGATTATTTCCTCCACGGCTGGAGCATTTCACGGATGTGTGGCCAGCCGAGCAGGATGCCATGCGCAGGAGCTCGAACAGGCTGGGAGGCAGGAACCAGGCCGCTCCCAAAGATATTCTGTCTGCTGGGCTTCAGCTGCTGGAAGAAACAAGGCAGCATCCTTGCAGGGCAACCGATGCCCTCAACTCCCTCATCCCTGAGGAGAAGAGACGCTGGAAAAAAGTCACAAAGAGAAAATAACATATCCAGAGTAACCCGTAAGGAGGTAAACAAAAACACACTTTGGAAAGCAATGGGACAAAGGTACTTGCTCAGAGGTTTGGGAGACAAGGCAGGAAGAATGAGAGCCCTCCAAGAAAGGTATGTGAGCTCCCTGCTGTGCTCATGCTACTTGTCAGGACACGACACAGAGACCTCCGATTTATCCAAGTATAAAGCTCATTCATGCCTCTTCACGTTGCTGTAAAATTCTGTGCTTGGTGTAAGCTGGGTCCTAAATCAGTCATTCCCGACAGTGCAAAACCAAGGTGTGGATTGCTGAGTGTTACAGCCATAACCATCATCATTGGGCTCTTGAGTACTCAACCCTAATTACAAATGCAGGAATTTAGCTAGAGTAGAGACTGAAAAGACTAAAAGGACTAGCAGCTAAATGTAAATATCCATTCCCCCTTTCTTGCCTCCTGTCTCCCAAAACATCAAATAATTTTACTATGGAACACAGACTCTTATATTAAGCAGTAAAATAGATTTGCTAGTGCCAAGTTATATTTTTTTGGCTTAGCAGCCTCTGGATTCCTCTCTACCTTCTATTTTCACCCCACCACTAAATTAATAATAATGCAGGAAGATAATCAACAGCACAGCTTAAAGTGACAGTTTTAGTCTTAAGACTAAAGGGGCAGTGTCAAATTAAAAATCAAACCTGCACACAGAACACACCTAACATTGCACAAACTCAAACTCTTAGCCTCTTACTCTCAAAAGCTGATTTATTCTGTACATCCGTTTTCTCCTCTTGCTGCTGTAAACATAAAAAAGTCTATGGTACTCTGTTTACTGATTATTTTCAGACATTCCCTGAAACCTCAGGGAAGATTTCAGAACTAAAAGCTACAGCTTTAAACAAACATCTCCATCTCAAACCCTACATCACCTGCATCACTGTGTATGGAAGAAAGCGTGCACGCTGGCACTGCAGAAAACTACACTGGCTCTTATGCTGATGTGTAAAAGGAGTAAAAAACTCATGACAATGGCAAAACTGAAGAGAAACTGTATGTTTTCCAGATAAGCATAATTTTAAAAAATACTTTAAAATAGACACAAAGGAGAAAAAGTCAGATAATATAAAAAAATATTTTTTAAAAAAAAAAAAGGAGAGGATCTGGTTCTTAACTCAGTTCTTAACACCAGTATATCCTCAACCATAGAACTTCTTAAAAAGATTGAGATTTAACACCAGTATATCCTCAACCACAGAACTTCTTAGAGAGATTGAGATACTGCTTTTTACATATTATACATTTCATATTCATCATTTTTGGAGTCTGACACAAATAGGGATGTTTGTGTTATCATGCATATTATTCACAGCTGGCTGACATTTAGTTCTGGCATCCCTGTTTAGCACCCAACAGGATTTGCTAAACATGCCTGGTACCAAAATGTTTCATCAGACCTCAGTGATACAGTCTGACTGCTCAGCATGTTTAAGAATAAAGCAGGTGTCTGATACAGGGTAGGGAGTCAAAACTCAAGCTTATTTCTTGAGAAATCAGTCTTCAAAATTTATTTGACAATTTATTAAGCAGGTCTATTTGAAGCATCATCCTCCACCACCTAGGTTTAAGCAGCACTACAAAGCCCAGAAATCCCCATTCCACATTATTTTAAACAGCATTTATCTTGCGGGCAAAATAAAAACGGAAAGCTAAAACAACAAAAAAAACCCCACCTTAGGCAAAACAATGCCACTCCCAAGTTTTATACATAAAATAAAGAAATATCACTGTGTTGCATGTACCACCTTACACAATATTAGGTATCAACACAAACAACACTACTCACACCTACAACCACCTGATAAGCCTTTAATTGTTGCATACCACCAGATCTCAAATGGGGCTATCTTCCTTCACACATCCTTTGCTAACTTTCCATAGCAGGACACAATAAGAAAGAAAAAAAAGAGGAAAACCAAGCAGGGTGTACACATACTAATCATTTGTCTCAGCTTTTACTAAGGGAGATCTCGTAAAAAACAGATCTGTCACGGTAAGTAAACTATAACATTTGTCCAAGATCCAAACTGTCTCAAATACTGAAGTGTTGCTTTCTCATTATCTGGTATGATACTACTGAAGCAATACTTGCAGGATATGTTTCTATGCTATTGTTCATACCTAACAAATGTCAGATCAGCCTGTCATTTGTTAAAATGCTAATGTAATTTATGTAATAATTTCATTAAAACTTTAAGCAGGATTTTCTGAAGTCTTACGCTTTCATTTAATGTTGCTCCAAGTGAAAGCTACAGATTATACTCTGATATTTTTATAATTCTCAATTTTTGACAAACAATTATATGCTAATAAGATGCTGCAGTTCTCAATTTACAAGAGATAACATGGTTTTATTAAGAACAAAGTTTAGGGTTTTTTTTAAACAGTTGAAGAACGTATTGTTTGGCTTACAGCATTTTTAGTGCAGCACGTCAAAGCTGCTTTTAATCTCTCACACTGTACAATTTTGGGTTGAGGGGAGATGAATGAAGGTTGCAGTAACATAACACAAGGGTAAAATGCAGATAAAGACTAGAGTAGGGAAGATGCATCAGCATTATCATGGAACAGGAAACAGCACACAACCAAAACCACAGTAACACCTAAGTTTAGTTCGGAAAGAATGAAAGACAAAAGACAAAAAACATTTACTCCATGTTGCTAGAGAACAGTAGTCTGCTTTCAGAAAAGCACCAAAAAATTCCAAGCAATCCTCCTCTGACACCTTTCCCCAAGGGATCAGCTCCTCTGCCTAGCCCATTACACTCTTCCTCCTCCTGTGCAGTCCACAGCTGACGAAAGAAATGGGATAGGATTAGGAGACAAGATTCTCCTGACTAGTCCACCTTCCCAGCTTGCAATATACTAGAAAACACACACTTTTGTTCTGGTTTGGTTTTGTTTTGGTTTTGGTTTTGTTTTTTAAATGTCTATCTTTAAACTCAGGTAAGAGTCAAACCTTAATCACTTTAAGGATGATTTCAAACAGTTAAAAATGAGCCACCTGTAAAGGCGGAAGCTGAGGGCTACAAAGCTAAATGGGCAGGATGATGCAGAATGAAAAAGCAGTTAGGAGAGGCACAGCACGTATTCTGTACTGAGAAGAGTCTTCTCAGAACTCTTGCTGAAAACATCCATGTAAGTAAAGTGAAAAAAAAAAAAAAATCTCACAAAACCTAAACAGGGTCCTTTACAAAATGTACTATTATATTAACCTGTTTGAACTAGAATTTTTCTAAAATTAAAAAAAAACAACCAAAAACCTGAACGATATCTGCTGAACTGCTAAGACTGTTGTACAACAGTATCTATTTTGATATTAACCAGATCAAGCCTGAAGAGGTGTGTTTTAAAAATCCTTCATAGTGTTCTGTCTCCATATTGATGCCAATTAGTTACATGTCCTCGGATAGTTTCACTTGTGCCATGGAGAGGTTGTCCATGATTTACATACATCGTATCTGTACGTGTTGTACGACATGGTACTACGCTTATATTACATACTTGTATTCTGGAATGCTTGTGCACATAAAGGCAAGGTAGAAAGAAAATGCAGCTCAAAGTGCCAAAAAGACAAAAAATATTTTCAAGAGGATATAAATACTTCATAGGGATTTTTTTTTACAGCTAAGCTTAATCATTCTTTTGTCACAAAACTTTATTTCAAGTCAGTAGAGACCCTCAACTGCAAAAGACTGCAAATCTGTTTCTTCTCTGTACCGCGTCTCTTCTTTCTTCCTTAAGTAATAATTTGAAGAAATATGGCTAGATTTTACTTGAAGCAAGGAAAAGACCATCTCTTTACTAAATATACTACATATGCTAAATATAAAAGAAAATAATATTAACAATGCCATCCAGGATAATTTTATAGAGTTCAGAAATACTCGGTTTCACCTTGCTGATGAGCACAAAAACTGCAACAAAACAACCTGGTAACTATGTGTGAAGTCAAACTTCCGTATCACATGCAGGCATAATCAATCATACCCATGACGTGGGTGAACTTCTTATTCCCCTTTCAAGTCACTCAGTATTTTCCAAGTAAACTGTCCGTAGCACCTGACATTTTCACCTGATACCCCAGTTTAAAACACAATCACCTCAGCTCTGTCCCTCTCAAAATAAACGGAGAGGGAGAGAGAAACCAGTGTAACAGTACTCCCTATTTACTTGTAAACCAGCCTGTCCCTAGCCTCTATGACAAGGGTTTTTTTCCCCTCTTAACCTCTTTTAGGGACGTAATCTTTGGCTTCTTCAAGGCAAGGTGAGACTTTGCAGCAAAGACCTTGTTGACACAACCAAGCCACAAGAGCCGACATTGTTTCCACCTGAGCATTAGCAGGAAATCCAAAAGAGACACTCCTGTCCCTGGCAAAGAAATAGCTCAGTCTTCTCCCAAAATAAATGGTTTATAGGAGAGCCATCCTACTGCCACAGACACCTCAGCAAATCAGGTTTTACTTGAGGAGCTAAAACCAAAAATACAACAAGAATTGTAATGAACAATAAAGCTGTTTGTAGTACTTATTCTAACCAGTGCAGTTCACGAGGTTTCATTCATGTAATGCAACCTGTAATTTAAATAAGTTTTACAGAATAATGTTACATGGGTGTAACGATGCACAATCCACAACATTTTTAGTACAAGAGCAGGTAAAGGACAGCCCTTGCTCTTCCCATTTGTTTGATTTCTATTATTAGACAAAAGCCATAATTATTTTAATAAACCTGGTATTTTGTGAGGTATGGAAAAGGGAAATAAATAAAAACATTTAGAGAAAGGAGAAGGATCAGGAATCTCCCTGTTCTTTATAAGCATCACTGTATTTTCTAATAATGGCCTCCCTACAGTGCAGTAAGCCACAGAAAACAACTCAAAATTGTTAGGAAAGGAAAAGAAGAATGGAACCTCAATTGCTTCCACTTCCCAGCGTCAAAAGGAAAGATGCTGCTAACAGCATCATCCGCACACTGTTCAGCTCCCTGAAAGCTTACCCACTCTTCCTACTGCCTCAGTGGCTACTAATACAAGTCACAACAAGTCTCTCATGTAACGATTATTACCCTGTTGTCTTTTGGTTGTTTGTTTTTTTTCCCCCCTGTCTGTAGATATGCCTTCACGGTTACTAGCATATCACGTTTTCACCTTAATGCAGAAGAAAGGGAACTACAGAGTAAAACCAGAAAACATTACATGATTGCCATTATCTATGCCACATTTTAGCAAGAACTTGCAGACCCAAATATTAGATAAGAAAAGCTCTCAAAGAGCTGGGAGCCAATAGCTGGGTGGGAGTTACAAACAGGTAACAGTTTCTACACTGCTCCTTCCTCTCCCACCTTGTGATGGCACATCTAACACTACTAGATCCCTTTAATCAGGAACTAGAGTTTCTTCAACCACCTTAACTGCACATAAAAGCTACTGCATTGCATATGCACTAGAAGACTTTAATTCTTACAGTGGATGCTAAAGTATTTTGACCTATAACATTTCTGACCTACTGAAACTTAAAATTTTAACAGGGAAGATAACATCTGAACAGCAGAATATTCCCAACTTTGATCTCAGGAGACTCCAGCACTATACAAGCACCCATTCCACCAAGGGTGCCTTCTTAATCACAAATGAAGAAAGCATCATGGACAAAAGGAACACTTGCAAAATGCTAGCTCTCTGGGCCGCACTACTAAACTCCAGGAACTAATATGCAGTAACTTGTTCATAATATGCTGCATGGTGAAATCTGTACTGGTGAACACATCACATATTGCATATTGATACGCTGAAACACAGAGGAAAAAACAAAGTCAGTATTCAATTACCAAGCCATAAAGGAAAAATCGTATGAGATTATTTTGGGAAATGTAAAATATAAGGAATATATCGAATACATAATCTTTTTAAGTAAACATGTAAAAATGACTGTGTTCTATAAAACCTTAATAAAAATAAAGTCTCAAGGAACTCAAATTATGTTCTATAAATACATTTTTTAGGCTGACCAAAATGATCTAAACTCTATCCCACAGTGCGGACAACTTGAATTTCAATAAAACACCTAAATATGACAAAAAAACAGGTGACAAAATGTATACACTTTTCTGTTGGAACTCACATTGGCATTTAATTTTTTTAAGACTAATCGCCTACAGATTTTATTACCTATCAGAACAACTAACTTGCAGTCAACAAGTTATTTCATCTGGGATTATAATTCAAGAAAGAGTTCTTGAAGACACTAAGACCAGATACTCATTTGCAGTAGACAGGTAGTATTAAAATGGGTACTTTCATTGAAGGCTTTTAACCTTGAGAGCCACATTAGTAAGGCACTTTAAATAGAACTATAAAATGCTACAGTGCTTGACATCATGTAATGAAACAGTGCAAAGCATATAGCGACCCTGAGATGAGCATATTAAAATTCAGCATTAAATACATGAGAGTGAACTTTTGGATATTCTGTCAGAAGCAACATTGTCCCTTTTGTCAGATTTCTTTATGGTAGTCTAGAACTGACTCAAAAGGCTGCTGCAACAGACGATGACCACTCTTTCCTGCTCCTTGACTGTGCTAGAGTTGGAAAACACTAGCAGTTCATTTTCGCTTAGACACTGATGAAGAATGATCCACAAGCAGATTTAGTATGTAACAAAATCCCCCACACCTTCTATATCCGTCACCTAGGAAAACTTTCCTTTAGAAAGTGAAGCTGAATCATGTTTTTCTTTTTCTTTTCCTACAAAGGCCAAAGCCTTATGAGGAAAGGCAGAGAGAGTTGGGTTGTTCAGGCTGGAGACAAGACAGCTCTAGGGACACCTTAAAGCACCTTCCAGTAACTAAAGGGGGCTTGTAAGAAAGATGGGGACAGACTTTTTAGTAGGGCCTGTTACAATAGGACAAGGGGCAATGGTTTTAAACTAAAAAAGGGTAGACAGACTACATTTAAGGAAGACATTTTTTACAGCAAAGGCGGTGAAGCACTGGGACAGGTTGCCCAGGGAGGTGTTAAGATGCCCCATCCCTGGAAACATCAGGTCAGGTTGCCTGGGGCTCTGAGCAACCTGATCTAGTTGAAGAAGCCATTGCTCACTGCAGGGGGCTTGGACTAGAATGATCTTTAAAGGTCCGTTCCAACCCTAACGATTTCTTTGATGCTCTGACCTCACCAAGACTTCCTAGCTCAACATTTTACCTATCTTAAACATCTTGTTCTTCTGTTGCTAACACGTACTTTAGCCAATAATACAGGCAGCTTAAAAGTTGAACTACTTTATTCAGGGTGGGGAGGGAGGAAGGGACCAAAAATAAACACAAAGCTCCAAAACACTGTGCAAGAATAACACGTATTGTTAATCTACACATAAATGCTGATCTGCATATGAACAATTCTTTTTCTACTGTATCTTAGTCAGGAATCTCAGGCTTCTGAAAAATCTGTACCCAACAGCTCAAACTGAATATGCAAAGAAAAAAAAAAGTTTCAGACAGAAACTCTAGAAGAAAATATTAAAATTTGCTTCATCAGTGAGGACACGAAAATTTGAATGAGTGAAATTTAAGTATAGGATGAATGTAGCATGTAAGTTACTTTCCCCCTTTTTAAGGGGTAGACTGCAGGGTAAGGATGTATATATGCCAGCTGTTACCACACAAATCATGAACTAGTTACTATTATTGTAACACTGTAAAGATTTTTAAGTCTCAGGCACTCATACAAACTTCCTGCTACATTATTAAGCTACATACAAGTCAATGCAGAGATGCACAATTATTCATTATCTTTATCCATTGGCTTACTCTAAATTAACAATAACAAAGATACAAGACCCAAAACAAACAAGCTGCCCACTACTTTACTGAGAAAAACAAAACAAACAAAACAAAACCCAGAAAAACTTACACATCTGTTCCACTGCATGCAGGTGGCTTCATGTGAGGTTAAATACTTGCTACTCAAACTTAATGATGATGATTGTATCTAAGGAAAAGAAGAAAGTAATTCCTTTTAATAGATTTATTTATTTTTTTTTTTTAGTATGTAAACTGTCACAGTGGCAAGTCACAGCATTTCAAGTTTCTCTTTAGGTGACAGCTCCAGGAGTTGCACTTACTATGACTAGCTCTAGCTATTGCCTTTTTTCAAAATCCCTAGGCTTCATAATTATCAAGAAAAAGGAAGACATTTTTAACATAAGAGCTCCAAAGCAAAAAAAAAAAAAAACCAAAAAAACCCAAACACCTCCACCCCAAGATTAGTACTAAAAAAAACATTTAAAAGTCAAATTTTTGTACCTGTCTCAGCACTGGTCCATTTTCTTTTTTATACTCAGGGATGACTACATCTCATGATGAATGAAACCAAGTCTACACTATGTGCAAGATTTAAAAGGAGCTTGCCGACACCTTTCAATGCACTATAGGATTTATCTGGCAGCCTGTTACACCTTCTCTTCATGAGCTGAACATACTGCTTACACACTGCGCCCAGCATGCATATTAATCAACATGCAATAGCACAGGATCAACACAAGATTATCATTACCCATGTATGAGAAAGGAACGATTGCGAGTGGTGCATATTAAGTCAGATATTTTGACTTAGCAACAAAACAAACCAAAGCAGTCTATCACAGGACATATTTTGGAGTTTTGCAACTTCAGTCCCACTGACCATTATACAGACATAAGCGTCATTCTGCAGAGGCCCCAGCTGTTTCATTGCACTAGTACACTGAAAAAAAAAAAACAAAACAGCCAAACTAAGAAATTTTTTAGCTATCTTAGAAAATCCGGAAAGTAAACTTTGACTCCAAATCCAAATGCAGAAAATGCTGAACTCTGCAATGTCAAAAATGCCCCAAAGTGGTCAGGATGCTGTTTTGTCTTCTTTTCTAAACTTAGTATGGCTCAAGCACCAACAGGGGTTAAATCAGCAAAGCACTCTCCCCACCAGTCGGTGCTTACTGCTCTCATTCAGACTGTGAGACTGTGATTGATATCTATACATATATGTATCTACACACAAACTTTTTTTTTTTCCCCTTGAGCAGGAGACCACCTCTCAGGGTGGAAAGTTCTGATTGCTGGCTTACTGTGCATTACGAAATAAATTACATGTAACTCCTTTTACTGACACTTTCACTTAAAAATAATTCCGTACTTCCTCTTAAGCAAGCGAAAACATCTCAAAGATGTGCTGCTGGCTAATTTGACTGCTAAGATGAGACACTTCTGCTGTCACTACTACAGCGAACCTTTAAGTAAGGTATACAAAGAGGAAGGTGTCAGCCAAGGAGACAGAGACCCACCCGATGCAGGGTGCTCAGCAGGAGCAGTTGGGGAACTCTCCCAAGATGTGGATTCAGGTCCTCAGGCAAAGCGGGGAAGTGAACCTGGCTCTCCCACATTCCTTCCAAGCGCCAGAGCCATCAGACTACAGGCAAGATACAGTACAAACAACTTTATCCTTCCCGATTTCTTAAAAACACCACCAAAATCCCACAACCCTTCTATTCCCATTTTCCCATTCTCTCACTTGTTACAAGAGGACTACAAAATAGTTTCAAGCAAGGCCAAACATTTAATTCTTTTCACATTAATGTTTGCATTTTCTTGATTGCTCATTTTTGTGAGAACAACAAAGAAGTCATGATTTTAGCTGGATCTGGGCTTATTTTCTTTAGAGGCAAACACTGATTCATCAAATAGCATACAGAATTACAGCAGCAAGTAAACAGCGTAATTATTGAAATGCTACTTAAATGAACCTATCTGGGGCAATATTGGTACAAATTCTTTGATCATTGTCATATGAGACAAATATATTAGTAGTTTTAAATACCTTTTCCTATACATTTTGCAAAGGATTGCACAAGAGTATTGCCAAAATAAGTCACAGCTGTTAAACCAAGTCCATTTTCAGTCGTAATTTTCAAGCTATTGACTACTGAAATCCAGAACCGGCTTTTGTATTAAAAGTACAGAAAATCTGAGCACTCAGTGCAAAAATTACTCTAACACACCAAGGGAAAAATATATCTGTATGACACTAGTGAATGTAAGCTAGCAGATATGACTCAAAAAAAATTTAAAAATCCAACAAGCTTTCAGACAGCTGTAACAGTGAACTAACTAGTAACCCTCTAAACCTTCAAAGAGGGATCATCCAACTCTATTTGTCATTACAAAGTAGAGGGGGAAGGGAAAGAGGTGAGAGATGGAGGCAAGTGTGCAGTAATAGCTAAATAGAACACACAGGTTGCAGGTTTAAATAAAGATCATGGTAATATCATAACATTTCTTATGTCAACATCCAATGAAATCCAGTCTTACACAGGTTGTAAGAAAGGCTGACATGCTGTTGAAAAGAAAAAACTTCACAATTTGTTCTGAATGAAAAAAAGGACCTGAAAAATCAAACTATTTCCCTGTTTGTTGCGCTAGCAGAGCATCATATTATGCTGTCTCATCACAAAAAAACACAACCAAACACACACACACGCCCCCTAAACAAACAAAACAATACTAACATGGTTCAAGTATGTATCACACTAATTTAGGACAGAAGTTCCTCTGCTTCAGGGAAAAAAAACAACCAAACAAACCAATAAAAGCTTCAGTCGTTCTAACTTCATGTTGTATGTGCTTTAAACTCTAGATTTCACTTGAAAGCTATCTTTAGGCCACGGAAATTAGTCAATTTTTTCACTAATTGGCTGAAATCAAATACACCCATAGTTGTCAATTGACAGATACCAATGATGCCAGTACTGAATGCAGAATAAACAGCCACAGTTGTACAGAAAACAATGCACATCTTCCACATGCAAGAGAACACCTTTTTGTGAAACCTGTTTTGAAAGTGTACACTAGAACAGATAACATTATGTAAATTACATTATGTCAATACCACTAAAACACCTAGATTGTCCCTACTTAGAAAAAAAAAAGTCAGTCATGATGATGAGTTAAATGCCATGGTCTACACTGTGCACAATCTCCAAATAAACTATCTATAATTCTGCTTTCTGTCTAAACCTAGGCTAATATACATGCATTATCACACCTATTTGCATAAAGCAGATTAACTATACATTACAGTGGCAACGCCATAGCACAATACACTCATTTTGAAGATGAAAACTCCTACAAATTAAAAGTAAGCCTCCAAAGACAGGATTTACTGAATCCTCTCATACAGAATCTTCACTGTGAGCGGTGTTAAAATGCAGCAAGGTATTGGGATATACATCATCTGCATTCCTTAATACAAACTTTCTCAGAGCCACAAAAGAAAATATCTGAGAAGTTATTGTATTAAGGGTTCTAAAAATTAGAAAAGAACAAGTTCCAAGAGGAGAAAGAAAGATATAACAGGCTCAAAGGCCACATAAACCAGTAACTATTCTTTATTACCTAAAAGTTTGCCAGGACTTTCCTCTGTAATATCTAGTTCTTAAGCATCTTTGATAGGAGGATATTCTACTTTACATGGATAGACAATTTTAAATGAACCTGTGAAACTCAGTTGCCTTCCTGCACTTCCAAAGGACCTGTTACGAGCATTAGTGATGCGTTATGTGTACCGAAGCAGACCCCCTTCTGCACTAACCACCCGTGACCCCATGACACTTTAGCTGTTCTACAAACACAGCTCTTGCTCAGGATGTTTGCAGTCTAGGTTTAAAATGAGCCAGAATTAGGTGGACACACCAAACAGAGAGGCTGTAGCAGACATGGTAGAAGAAAGACTATAAGCATTACTCTAAACTCATCATCTGCCTAGCCTTCCGCTATTCTATACTTTGCCTTTCACATTATCATTGAGGATGCTGCACCTGTCACAATTTTGCTTTATACAGAGTAACAGTAAAAGAGTTACAGTTATTCAAAAGCACAAAATTTTTAGAAAACTTAGCTGAGGAGCTCAGTTTGGTTATTTCATTCTACTTTCATTTTACTTGTTCTAAATCCATTCTTATATATGTCTGGAGAACTTTTAGGGAATAAATACCTCAACGTCTGTTAAAGTTGGAAGATGCTAGCAGCACTGTAAGTAGCAAAGCAGATAGACATCCAACCATATAAAAACTTTCAGCACCTTGCCTGTTGGTCTTGCACCTAGCAGGCAGCACTCAAACTTCTAAGAGTCTGCAAAAGAACTTCTGCTGCTTTTAATATATAATGAAGACACGTACAACTTTTTTTTCTCCACAAAACTAATCTGCATAGTAAATAACAACTGGAGTGCCCCAGCCCAGTATTTGCACAAATACGGGCTTTCTAGTAGCAGTATGGTATCTTGGAGATCGTTGATAAAGTCTCCCAGACTTCACTACACTCAATATGTTCTCCACAAACATCCTCCCAAGGGTGCACATCTGTGCTTTAAGTGAAATGCTGCGTTATTGAAGATAACCTTTAGAAGGCTAGAACTGTGCTCTACTCTCCTGAAAGCAACACACGTGCATATCCACAGTGGGCCATACAGGCAACACATAAGGAAAGCCTGAGAAGTATGTTTGCGTTATGGGGGCTTGAAAGACTTTTCCTGCTTGGCACTATAGGCGTAGCGTGACAGCTCACACTAAATTATTGAAATCTATCAGAGATACCAACCAGAAACAAGACACGACTGCTTCTAACACCTAAGCAGCAGGGAAAAGGATTGGGGAAAGAGTTTTTCCTACGCTGCAAAGCCAAACCTAGCAAATACTAAACCTAGCAATGATGATTAGAAACGCCATTAATGCAAGCGAGGCCTTATACCTTTCGTTAATGAATGTTTTTACACTTTTAGTAGACTGCACGTGCCACAGACAACTTAAAGTGCATCAGGCACCCTCTGAAAACCAGTAAGCATCGCAACACAGCCAGCCTCTACCACCAGCAGCTGTCTCAGCGCAGATCTAGAAGTTACAGAAGGCACTTTTAAGCAAAATTACCACGTCCCGGGTAGAACGCGAGAGCAGCAGTACATGGAAGTTAAATTCTGCCGTTCTTCACACGCACCTCTCCTGAGCGGCTCTGCCCGAGGGGGACGGGGCTGGGAGCTTCACCCCACACGAGAGATGCGATGTTTACGCCGCGGCCGCCGCCACTGGCGGGCGCCTGCCCCCCTGGCGCCCCGCGTACGCGGGAGGAAACGCTTTTTAGGATTTCCTGGGCGCTCCGGCCCGGCGCCCCGGCAGAACCGGCGCCCGGGGAGCCCGCCCGCCCGCCGGCCCCGGCCCGCTCCCCGCGCCGAGCCGCGGCCGCCCGCTGCGGGGGGCGGCGGGCTCTCCGCCCCTGGGGCCGCTCGGGCCGTCTTAGCTCAGGATGGCACCGGCCACATGGTCACCGCTCCCGCCGCCGGCCCGGCTCCCGCGGCCTCCCGGCGGCGCGGCCCCGGCGGGTGGGAGCTGGCGCGGAGCCCCGGCGGGTCCCGCCGGCCCGGCCCGGCCCGCGCCGCGCACAATGCCGGGCGGGCTCGGGGCGCGGCCAGCGGCTCGGCGGGCACCCTTCCCCGGGCGGGGGGTGGCAGAGCCTGCCAGGCGGCCCGGGACAGCGCCGAGTCCCCGGGGACCGGCGACCCCCGCCCGCCGGGCCGGCCGGGCCCCCTCCCGGGGCCTCGCAGACAATGGAGCCAGCACCGCGGGCCTAGTCCCCGGCTTCCTGCGCCGCCCCACCGCCACACGCCCCCTCCCCGGCCTGGCGGCGCTGTCCTGCGGGCGCTCCCAGGCGGGACGGGGCGCCACCGGCCCGGGGCGCGGGGCCCCCGGCCGCGCAGGCACCGGCGCCGCTGAAGCGGGACCCGGCGGCGGCGGGGGGCGGCGGGAGCCGGGGAAGCGCGAGCCGGACCGCCCTCCCCGGCCCCCTCCCGGTGCCGGAACGGTGCCACTCACCTCCCCGGGCGGCCGCCGCAGGGGAAGCCGGAGGTCACCGCCGCCACCCGGCCGGGCCCGAAGGAGTTAAAAGGAAGGGCCGGGCGGGACCGTCCCATTCATTAGCCGGGCGCTTTGTCTCCGGCCGCCGCCGTCGCCGCGGCGCTGAGCAGGCTGCCCCGGCTCGGCCGCCACGGGGCGCGTTGCGCAGGCGCCGGGCGCGGGGGGCGGCGCTGCCGCCGCCGAGCGGCCGCACGCACGACGCGCAACATGTCATCCGGGCCGCGGCCCGCAAAATGGCCGCCCCCAGGGCCGCCGCGCCCGGCGGCGGCTCCGCACCCGTATCGGGGCGCTTGCGGGGAGCCGGCGGTCCTGCCGCGCCGCCCCCGCGGCGGGGCCGGGGTGAGACGCCAGCCTCCTCCGCAAAGGGGCGGCCGCGGCGGCCGCTCGCCTCCGCCAGCTTCCTTCCCGGGGCGGCTGCGGGGGACGGTGGCGGCGGCTGCCGCGGCTCTGAGGGCGGCGGGGGCGAGGCGGCGCCGGCCCGGGGACTCTTGCGGCGCCGCAGGGCTGGAGGCGCTGCCCGCTGCGGGAGGCCGGGAGCGGGCGCCCCGCGCTCAGAGCGGCCGCTCCTGCCCGCGCTGCGGCGGCGGGTGCGCTGCGGGCGGTGGGCTCGCAGGGGGCGGCCCGCATCCTGCCCTGGCCCGCACCTCGCGGGCGGCCTGCGTGGGCATCGCTCCGCGGGGGCGCGGGCGGGCTGCCGCTCTGGAGGCGGCCCTCGCCTTCCCAGGAGTTTGATCCCCTTCCTGCGTATTCGCGCTTAGCAAAGCTCACCCTGACAGCGGTTAGCGGCCTAATGCGCGCTGCGCGGCCGTGGCGGGGGGGGCTCGGGGGCTCGGGACGCGCGTGGTGGCGGCTCCGTGCAGCGGGGGACGCCGCGTGCCCGAGGTGGTGGAATTTTTCTGGCTGAAGCTCCGGCAGTTCTGGCGTGCAGTTGTGGGTTGGCGTTTGTCTTTGCTTCGGAAGTTTAGTCAAGGTTGTCAAGTCGGCTGGGCTGGTACAGGCTTTCTGGGCGGTGTGGGGTGAAGTAGGGTGGTGTGTTGGATTTCTGTAACGCGTGTCGTGTCCACGGAGAGCGGGGTGTAAAGTTATGATCTGGTGAGACTTTGACGTTTGTTGTCAAATTCCCAGTGATAGCTATAGATTTCCCCTTCTTTGACTTTGATGTCGCTGGTCATAATGTTTTTCTCCTGCTTCACTTCCAAATGTGAACATGCAAGTTATTAACAGCACTGTTTTGAGAGCAATACCAAATTTTAGAGTAAGATACTGTTTAGAGAGAGAAACAGTGCTTAAGCAAGTACTCGGGTTTTGATCTGAGTTCTTTTTCTTCAGTTTCTTGGCTGTTTTGTGGTTGTTTTTTTTTTGACACTGCACAGATTCAGTCAAAAAATGTTTTGGTGGATATATGGCAGTACATGAAGAAATCTGCTGGTCACTTTTTGATGTGAAATAGTGGAGCTTTTGAACATTCTTCTGTAGTATTTGTAAGTTTGTACTTCCATAGTACTGGCGCGGTCTTCTAAGTGGATAGTGCCAGTCAACATGAAGTAAATGATCTGTTATGGTTAATGCTTCCTTCGGAAATCTCATTTCAAGTCAAGTTTTCTTTTTCATCCATACGCTGCACAAAATCCCAACACAAAAGCACTGTGTGCTGGCAGTCCTTTGTTCCATACTGTTACTTCATAACGTACAGTGTGTTTTCAGTGATAAAGTGCTGCTATAGACCTTTGAGGCCAAGTGACTGAGACCAAAGTGATTTGAGGTGAAGTTACTTTGACTTGCCCAGTTTCCACTGTTACAAACTGCGTTTCTATGAATACAACTACTAAAAATAAAGTTTTGTCTTGGCCAGATCTGCCAGCTAGACTCAGTAATAGAGGTGTGAGAGGTTAGTTAAGAAGCCTCTATCACCAGTCTGTTGTCAAGAAGTTCAGGAAATTGTGGTGACTCTTCAACATGCAATAATAATAATAATAAATAGAAATAAATCATCTTGTAGAGAACTGTGAAATTGTTACAGTTATGTTGAATTTTATGTGGAGTTACATAGTTACACTTACCCCGCCACTGAATGCTTGATAGTGTTAGAATATGTGACTCTATTAACTGCTTTTTTCAAACAGCTATGACTTTGAAGAGTTTCCCAATTTGTAGTTGAAAATTTTACAATAAATTAAAAAGGACTGGTAATTAACTTTGTGCTTGTCCACTGCATATTTCTCTTTCTGTATGTACTACTATCTTTTTTTTTTTTTTTTAATAGATCTAATTCTGAAAATTTCCATAAGGGTTAATGAAAGCTGAGATTAATGAAATTTGACCATTTCTTTGAATTATCTTCTAATTGGCTGGAGAACCGTTCGGTGATTCAGTATATAATCTGTAGGTATATATCACAGTTTCAGCGAAATAGCTGGAATGCTTTTCTGCTTTAAAAAAATACATTGGAAACTTAAGAAAGTAGATCTTAAAAATTTGAGCAAAGCTGAGGCCAGAAAGTCTTCTCACAAACAACCTAGCAATATGAAGAATGAAACAGAGATGCTGATGATTACTGACAGGCATTGGAAAGAGTAACTAGCTGCAATTCCTGGAGAATGCTCCAGACTGCCGGCTTGTGGTGAATGCAGCAGCACTGGTGCAGCAATAGTCTAAAGATACAGATTCTCTATAAACCATGCAGTCTGAGCTGTAGGTTATGTGAAAGAACGTAGTCATTTGGCAAGATAGATACTAGGAAACTGTGCAAGGAGTCTTGATAGAAAGAAACCAAAACTATTTATTTAACTTCAGAGGAGTAATTATTTTCCTTCAGTTTTCCCCCATTTATGCCTTTATAAACTTGTTATCTGTTTCAGATATTGTGAATAAACATCTTTATTTACACATGTAACTGAACCTGGCATGAATTAAAAGTGGGCCGATAACTAAATGAATATAAAAAGGTAACTTCTTGCTCTAGTCCCTGGAGCAAACTGCAAGTACCTAGCTCCTCATGTAAAATATTGGAAAGCTACAAGAGCATGCTCCCAAAGAAGCAGGATTCTCTGGAGAATAGGTGGTAGCTTCAGAGAAGAAGGAAATGTCATTGTAGTAACTGTAAGTAACCAGCTCTTTGTCATTCTTAATGCTGGGGTACACACTGAACCCAGAAGGCTCCCAGGGAGGCTATAACAAGAGCCTAAAACCAGTTGGAAACTAGATTAAATACTTCTGTCCCTTCCTACTGTGACAGAACTTAAAATATGCCTTAAATATACTTGTTTCTCTGTCAACAGTGTATTATTAGACAACTGTAGATGTTCAGTTTCTGCAGAGAGAGCTTTGTGTTCTATGGTCCCAGAGTCTTCCCAGTCACTGAGCTGTTCATCTTAATCTGTTTTGGGTTTTTTTTTTTTGCTTCTTTCCATCCATTTCTGTCTTGGTGGTAAAGATAACTTTGATACTGCAATGATAAATTGATGTCGTTCTATCATTCTGAATTTCTATACCTTTGGAAACATTAAATGATATAATGGCATATTGATAATACCAGTGTTGGGAGTATTAATCATTTTGCTGCTGTTACCTTGTTGTAGCAGAATTGAACACTTAATGTGTTTATCTCCAAACCTGCTCTGATAAGCTTATTTTCCTTGCTTGATCACTCAAATCTTTGGCCTCACCTCTAGCAACTTCTGCATCAGTGATGCATTTTCTGTAGGGAATCATGAAGATAAAAACTATATCAAGAAATAATAGTTCTTAAGCCAAGCACAAAGGATTACTGCCTTCTGTATGCACTGAGGTAATATATCTAATAAAAATGATCTCTTTTCCTCCTTGTATAGACTCCAGCCTTTTCCAGGGCCCTATCTAGACAGCTTCGACTTAGTGATAAAAACCTTAAAATAGCAATCAGAAGTACTAGATATGGATGCCCAATTTAGTATCACAATTTTTTAAGAATACTTAACATAGGAGAGTACTTATGTATTTAGCATAAATACCCCATTAACTTCAGCAGGCACTTGGCTCTGCTCATGAGATCCAAGGTGTCAAGTTGGGTGCTCAGAAAATAAAGAATGAGCAATTACACAGTAGTTGTGAGCAACTCTTAAGCAGCATTCACTGCCAAAACCATGATACCTTTGTGCTTTTATATTAATTACCTCATTTGTTACAAACACAACTGTCTAATCTCTTTATCACCCTGGATTTATAGCCCATCAGAGGTGTACATCAGTGATTTTTGACCTGGAGCTAAGCGTATGATAGCATGTTCACAGGATTTATTCATACTTGCCCTTAATGTGGAGTGAGGATGGTGCTGGAGTACATCTTTCTGTAGTGCTGAAATTGAAGTTCCTATTCTGGCATTTTATTAAGCCTATTGAGATTTTTGACTGCATTACAAAGCCATATTAGATAAACATATGTAAATCAGTGATATATTATTTTTATATATATGAGTTTGGAAGATCTCTTTTGTTAGCCAGCGTCAGGCACTGGCTGAGGTTGTAGACCTGTCTGAGACAAAGCAAAGTTGCGTAGGGCTCATTAATGTTTGTTAAATGATACATACGAGTCATGTTTCTCTGAACAGAGGAAGCTATGAGCCAGGTCTGCTTCTCTTGTTTGTTTTTGTGTTATTTTTCTTTGTGGATGTACTGTATTGAGTCTTGCTTCTGACTTATTTTCTCACTTTGTTTTTCCTCCCCAGATTTTGCTTCTAGTCCTTCCCCTTGTAAATGAGGAGACGAGGTTTTAATTCTGAATGAGCCCATCTATTTTGAGATTTCTTCTGCAGTAAATGACTAGGGATTCTAACAGCAAAGCTTCCTCCATTGCGTACAGTCTTAATCATCTGCAGACCAGGTTTGTCCTCTGGAATGAATCAGGAAGAGGTAATAAAGTAATTAAGACTGGAATTGTCTGATTGCTGATTGAGTTTTAACTTAATTATGCTAAGGCTGAAGTATTAACTCATTGTAAACATTGGAGATAATTTCTTGGAGATACACATTTGTGAGTGACCTGAGTAGGAAAACAACTTCACTTCATCGTATGTTACCCTTGAAAGTTTTAATACTGACAGCAAGGAATTGAGAATAGAGAAGTCACTTTAAGGGATTTAATAAATAAAATAAACTTTTTACAGTATTAAACTTTATGAAAGCAGTGAGTAACTTTTCTTTGTTTGGGTGAAGGCTGTGTAATGGATCTTTCCTAGTATAGAGGAAAGGATCAGGGATTAAGAAAGGGTTATCAGAATAAGTAATAATGTATTTGCAGTAATATTGTTTATATGGGTTACGCTGGCTTAAGCAGTTACCTGAGTTTGTGCTAAACGAAGTATCTTCTGAAATCCAAATCCAATGGGGTGAACAACCACAGGGAGAAATTAGAAATAAAAGTACTGAAGCTGATGTTTGATTTGAGAAATATATTGTGTATCAGATATTTCTGTGTTGAGCACTTTGTTTTCCCTTTGCTGTGTCTGCCTTTTACAAAGTTTCAGTTAAAATAAGTACTTTTATTTGTTGCATTAGCTTTCTATAAATTCTGTCTTTATCTGCTACGGAGGTTTCCTCGGCATGTCTTGCAAAAAAAAGTCAAAATCCAATGTAAACTGTTTAGCTCGTGTTTTGTAATTCTTTGCTATGCAAGTATGATATTTTTAGAACTTTTCACATAGCAATTATTGTTTCGCTTTTTGATTCCTACCCATTACCACTGGCATTTTGTCTTTGCCTATAACTTGGCTCAGTTAGTTATGCTGTGTGAATTAACAGACACTCCAATTCTAAACATGCACCTTTTTTTGTCAGCTAAGCTAATGATGGCTAATAACTCGGGATGCTGAAGGGGCACTCCCAACCCTTGGCTTTACTTTCCTGCTGCCTCCCTTGCACTGGCAATTGTTTTCATCTGATCATGCAGTGAGGTAGTTCTGGGAGCTAAACAGAAAGCTGGTAACTTGTTTATGAAGGGTTATTCTGATGGCAGTTTCCATTTGCCAGGAATAGCTTCCTAGAAAGACCTTTGCAGGTGGAGTTACTATGGAGAACATAATAAAGGTGCCAAACTATAAATGCTAGGAATTGAATAATTAATACCAAAGAGGTAACGACGGGAGAGAAGGGGAGTACAGTTCCCTTTTTTATGGCTCTGTCTGCTCTTTTGTAAACAACAGAAATACATAAGAGTGCAAAAACCTCTGCTCCAAAGGTTTGTGCTTGATAAAATAGTCTCCAGTAGGTAGCAGTTTTGCTATTTAGAAGACCTACAGGTGAGTACATGGGCAAGTTTTGTGCTTTTGCTGCAGCATTTTGTAATTTGAGAATGTTTCTTTTTTGTTTTGTTGAAGTGTAGTTTACATATGCTTTCATGTATGTCCAAATACAAAGATGTTTCTATTTTTTTAACTTTGCAGGGTCTGTAGGGGTGAGATCAAGCCCCACCTTTCAGCACGCAACAGTTACAAGCACATATGGTAGAGTGTCTCAGAACTGCAAAATCCCAAAGGTACATCACGTTAAAGGACTCAAGCTAGATAGTGGAAGGGTGAGGCAGGAAGTAGGTTTCCCTGTCAGTTGTGTATCTCAGTGCAATGCTTAAGGTATCTTTCTGTCTGCAAGTGACAGTCTACATACCTCTCCTTGCAGTAGGTGACTCCAAGCAGTAGTTTCCACAAATGCTTAAATGGAAATGGGGTAAGGGCAGCTGTACAGCTTGAAGACCACTCTGTCAAATATCTTCATTATCTATAGATTACATTCTGTAGGACTGCTTAGCACATGCAACTCATAAAGGTATTTCTTAGCAAGCACACTATTATAGCTTGAGTTGTGGTGGAGCTCTCATGATAAAAGGGTTCTGTCTTTATCAGCACCATAAAAGGCATCAATGCAGCCTCCAGTCTGTCTTAAACCCTGTGTTTCAGTGAAGACTATTCATTTGGATCAACATGAACTGTTCTGGAGATCTAAAGGGTCGCCTTCTCAATTTTATAGAGAATCACTTCAATTCTGAGGATGAGAAAGGTGGTGCATGCAGGAAGTAAGAGTTAGTATGGCAGTAAGAAGCAAAAACCTTTGATTCCTTAGCAGTTGGTGAACATGCATGAACACCAATATTGTTTCATCTTTACTCACCCTTTTGTCATAGTACAGCTAACAATGCAGGACCAGAGGGATGTAAAGGAAAATGCAGGCAATTTTTCCTAACCGGAGAACAAGGAAGATATTCGGTAAACATGTAAAAAGAACCAACACTTTTCTTCCATATTTGAAGCAGAAAGGCTGATCCCCATTCTGGAATTGTCATCTAGGACTTTAGACCATATATCCCACTCGGTCTAGTATGAAAAAGAAGTCAGACTTCCTGCCAAAGTATCAATGATAACTAGGAGATGGATCAGTGATATGTGGAATTGTCCTCAAATATCGCCAGAAGAGGTGGGGGAGCACTACACCACCTCACAGACTGAAGATAAACAGTTGTGGTTTTGTTTGTCAGCACACTGCTGTAACGTGTCTTTTGATAGGATGCAGTATCTTTTCCACAGTGCATGCTGTTCTGGCTTCTGTAAGGTTAGAGAATATTTTTGAGAACAGCCAACCTTGCACAGTCATATGTGCAAGTACTTTACCAGTGCCATATAGCACTACTGGTGAGATGAGTGAGATCAAAAAGCATCCCCTTGCAGGATGAGAGGACCATGGTAATGTTGCATCTTATGAGACCGTATTCTGAAGGGAAATATTAATCATGCACAGATGAGTCTGAAGGTGCAAACTGTATAGTGGAGGAAGCCAGACTTGAAAACTTTATAGGGGTAGATGGGCTTGAGGCATCATACAGAGGCACCACGTGACTTAGCAAGGTTAGACAGATTTGTCGTTGTGATAGGAAGAAGACCCCCCTGACAAGTTATAGCAGTCCAAAACTGATCTTGAAATGGAAAGATTCTTGCAGGTTCTAAAGAAAATGTGGAATGGGTGCTGCCTCTTGCTTGTCCTTTCACCAGCCAGCTGTTCAGACCAGGAGAGAAATAGAGTTCCATTCAGGGAAGACCAGCACCGCTGCTAACACTGAAGTGCTGCAGCAAGTCTTGAGTTGATCTTTATCGATCTGTAAAACAAAGGTGGTACTGTGTAGGTGATATGCTTCAGCAAGATAGAAATGTGCCTCATGAAGTTTGATTCTGCAAGGACAGAGGAGGATGCCAAGGGAGATGCCAAACGCTTGTTTACACAGTCCTCCTTGATATGTTTCTCTTGAGAATTTGATAACAAGGGCAGGTGAAAGCTGGTAGGCAGAAGATGCTCCTTCAGTGGGAATCTTCCACGCAGGGTCAGTCAGCAGTAGCAACTTGAATACAAATTTGATTCCCCGAAGTAAGGGTCTGAAGATTCTGATCTATAGGGACTGAAGTCCCATGTACATGTTGAGCTACTGCCAAAAAAGGTGGTGAAGGTCCTGTTGCCATCAAACTATGGTTCAGAGGGCTGGTTTTTTGCAAAATTGTACAGTATCCCAGTAGAATTGTTTCCTCCTTTTCCGAAACCTGAAGGAATGGTATTTTGAAGCACCAAGTCTCACTTGTGAGATGGAAAAGGCAAAAGAAACAGACCTTTGAGATTATAGAAGCATGTGCTGGGGACTGGTCAAATGCCCCAGACCATACTATATACATACTGTTGCATTTTAAAATAATATGGGCTAACGTGCTAATATTTAACATGGAGGGGTTGAGGATCCTGACCTGGTAACATGTCATAAGATCAGTGAGAAATGATTCAAAAGTGTAATTAACAACTCCTTACACTGAACAATGTGTTGAGCCTGCCCTGATCTCTGTGCCGTTGCTCTGGAGTGCTGTATCAAGGAATGACATGCATTCTGTGCCAGAGCCTGGACAGTCCATAGCGAAAACTCCTCATACCTTCTTACTAAGAATAATTGAGAGGATCTAGAAGCATGAGTTCAAACTACAAAAAGATGGTTACATGATGCAAGTAGCAATAAGGAACACTGAAACATTGCAGGGATATCCAGCTATGGAATGCTGTAGTCCACCTGGCAGAAAAAAGAAACGGGAAAAGTGCCAGAGTTGTGCATCAGATGCACCAGAGCATGGACACAGTCATGCTCGCTATGCAAAACTTGTCTCCAGTTTTAAAGCATTTATATAGCTGCAGGGCAGATACATAGGGATTACCACTTAAAAGGGAAAATGACATGTTTTCTATCATAAATGAGATTTTATTATTACTAGCTTCTTGATGACATTTATAATTTCTAGTCATTTTTATACTTTACACACTAACATGTATGATTTAGTATGCTTCTCCCTCTTTAATTCTGTGACAGGCTAAATTCCAGTGCAACGACATTAGCTCACATCAGCACGTTGTAAGACTTCTGAGGCTGGTGGTAGGATCACTTAAGCAATATAACTGGAGAATAATTCCTCACAGGCAAGTACACAAATGACCAGATGGCTCTCCAGTTTATGCAATCTTTAATTTTTTTTTTTAATTTTTATATTGGAAATGGAAGTTGCTCGGCCTATGTGATTATAGACATGTATTTCTACACTGACTGCACCGCAGATATGTTAGCTGTTCTAATAAGCTTCTGGAGATCAGCATGCTGGATGGTCACTGATGGGGGAAAAGGAGTGAGAAAGTACTTTGCCTGTTCTACAGGATTTCCTTAGGGAAGTTACTTCAGCGTTCCAGACCTTCATTTGCTTTCTTTAAGTAGTGACCTGTGCATCTATTTCTGATTTCCTAGTTTTAAATTTATTGTAGGACCAGCTGCTGCTTAAGGAGACGTAGCACTGGAGAAGACTTAAGTGTGGGTTTAGGCCACTTCGCAGGAAGCTTTGCTTGGTGGACGGCTGTTGCAGATGGGCGAAGAGAGTCACACTTACCCGTGACTGCTTTTTACTACACGCGGGACTGGCTGGGTATGATCGGCAAAGGCAAGTGTTTGTCTCTGGGTGGGCCAGCAAAAAGTTAGTTTTTAAGCGTGTGGGTGCAGCTGCCTGGCAGAAACGTACTGCAGTAAAATCCTTCAGAACTGGAATATGGCTGTCTAAAAATAATACGTAACAAAGGGTGTCCTTCGCCGGGAGATCCAGGAATAACTTGCTTTTGCTTGGGCCGAACGTGAGGCTGTCCACAGCTGATTTGCAAGCAGCCGCCTGACCGGGGACCGCGCAGGAGCTAACTTGCGAGCACGTTTTCAGCGTAGGGCTCTCGGGCTCGGGCTGCCCCCGGAGACACAATAAACGCCGCTCGCTGGTAGTTGGGAGCGCTGGTTTTGTAACAGGCCGCGGCCCGCCCCCGCTCCGTCCGCCCTGCGCCGGGGCGTCTGAACGCTCCCGCCGGGGGCGCGGCGGCGCGGCCCGGCCGGCCCTGGGCGGGAGCGCGGCGGGCTCGGCCGGCCCTTCCCGCCCTGTGCTTCCCCCCAGCCCCCACCCCCGCGGCGCGGCCCCGTCGGCCGGAGCGCCCCGTGCCGGCCGGTGCCGGGCCGGGCGGCCCCTCGTGGCCCTCCGCCACCCGGGGGCGGGGGGTAGCGGCGGCGCGCAGGCCCCGCCCCGCAGCGGCGGGGCTGGGCGGTGCCTGGCGCCCTCACGTCCCTTCCCTCCCTCTCCTCCCCCCCCGTCGGCGCAGCGCTGTGGTGAAGCCGCATTGTTTGTGCCGAGGGGGGAGGGGAGATTCTCAGCCCCGGGAGCTGAGCGCCGAGCCCGCAGCCGGACGGCGACCTGCGCCGCGCCTCACGAATGCGCCGCGCCCGGCTGCAGCAGCAGCCCCGCACCCAGCGCCGGGTCGCCGCCGCGGGCAGCGCGGCCCTCGCAGCGCCCGCTCGCCCGCCCGCGGCTGCCGGACGCGGGGCCAGGCGACAGCACCGGCGGGACCTCCGCCATTAAACCGGCCGCAGCGTCGGCCGCAGAGGCGGAACGGGAGGTCTGTCAGCCGCGCTTCGGCGGCTCCCACAGCGTGAGTGAAGCCGGGCGGGCGGCGGGGGCTGGCGGGTGGGGGCTGCGGGGCCAGGAGCCGGCGGGTCCCGCCGCGGCGAGACGGAGACCGACGGGGGGGGGGGGGGGGGGGGGGAGGGCAGGGCGGGCTGGGCACGGCGGTGGGGAGAGGCGGCCGGGGGCGAGGCGGGCGGGCGGGGAGGCTGCGCGGGGGGGAGCCGAGCGCGGCGGTCTGGGGGAGGGCGCCGCTCGAGCTGTTTTGTCAGCCGCCATATTTGTGGGCCGAGTATTTTCGCGGAGGGGAGGGAGGTGACTGTTGGGAAGGGCTGGAGCTGATGGGCCTGGGCAGGAACCATCCTCCCGGGGGCCGGGAGGGGGGAATGTCGGGGTCGGGCAGGAACCATCGGCGCGGAGGGGTGTGTGCACGCTGGAGGCTCCCTGGGCGTGGGCAGGAAGTGCTCGCGCAGGACCGGCGAGGGCGGGCCCGTGGGCGTGGGCAGGCCGCGCGCAGGGGGCGGCCGCGCCGGTAGCCGGGCCGGGGGCGCGGGAGGGGGCGGCCCCAGGGATCCCGCCCCGGGGGATCCCGCCTCGCCGGCCCCGGCCCGGCAGGCTGGGCCGCGTGAGCCCCGGCCCCTGGCATTCCCCTGAGGGGACTGGTGCTGCTCCACAGCTGACGCCGTGGGTGGCGGCCGCCCCGTGCTGGGTGTAGGCAGCGCTTGCTCACCTTCCCTCATTGTCTAGGGGCGAAGAGCATTCCTGTGCCTTTCTCTTTTTAATGGTCTGCATGGAAGTGTCCATTGAGAATGGAATTCCCTCTTTCCATTGAGCCGGGCGTCTAGGGGCCAAAGGCAATTTATTTGCAGAGGAGGAAGGTAACTAGGACGGAGGCTGTAAAAGGAATTTTTACCATACTTTTCCTGTTGGCTTTAGCTGTCCTGCACGTTGATAACAAGTATATCTTGCCTCATACCGCGTATTCCACACAAACAGCTGTCTTCCTGTGCTTTCATTGTGGTGAGGGAAAGCGTCTGCTGGTGACTTTCTTCCCAAGCAGCTGATGCAGTTCCAAGAGAGGAAAGCTGTGGATAACTTTCCTGTTTTATCTCCTGCAGTCTTCGAGTTGTTGTAAAAGACAGAAGAGTGCTAACAGAAGTGCATGAAGTAATATCATTTTGCTGTTAGTGTGATATCTTTGTTAATATTGAATGGCAGCTCTCTTAGTTTACTCTTTTTCAAACTTAAATCCCTGGTCTTTGTTCCTATTAATCTACGGGACACTGGCGGGTGGGGTGGGAGAGAAAAAAGATACCTGATAATTAACTCGGAAAAGCAAACCAATTGCCAGTCGTGAATTTGCTATGCAGAAATCTGGTCTTTATCTGGAATGCTTATGGGACATTTGCAAACAGAATTTGGAGAAACAAAACAAAACACTCCTTTGGCTTATGGAGCGTTTAAGTTATTTGTGCTAAGTTTCTATGAAATTCGGCCAGAGTACTACCAGTTCCACTTCAGTGTTCGTTGCATTGAACTTGTAGGGTATCTATTCTGTGTTCAGCTGTGATTGTGATTTGCTTCCTGATTTAGCTTTATTCACAGTTGAGTATTAAAGGGAAGATGTTTAGGTGTTAGCTCAGTCGGTTTTTATCATTCTGGTTCGTACAGCTTATTTGACTTTTGTCATAGTTGTCCTGACTCTTAAAGCAAGAACACTTGTGCTTTTGAATATTTTTCTTCCTGTTCTGCTTGCGGCCATGCTTAAGAAATCTCGGGAACAGAGGGGGATGGAGAGCTTGGAAACCTAGCGTTAATGCTTTATTTTTTTGTGATACTGGGTTGAGTCAGATAGTGAAGTCTGGACAAGTTGCACGTGTTTTTTTTTTAGTCTCTGAAGGCTACATCTCATCCCTCCCCCAGTATTTTCAAAACAGTCGCTATCCTTATGAACCACTATGAGTAGATAAACAACGAGCTAAGTTGCAGGAAGGGTCATTTAAGAAGAGAAATACAGACTTTTACATCTAGACAGAATTAAAATGCAGTTATATGAGGTAAACATAATTAAATAATTTGTTTGGTGACTAAATTAAAGACAGATACTAAAAAATGCCCATAAAATGAAACCATTCTGATCTGTAGTAGATTGCTGTACATTGACACATCGGTGTATTTTAGCTGAAGAATCCCTCCTTCCTTGTTCACAATAATAAACAGAAATTGCGGCTGTTGTTTTATCTTTGCCTCTGAATTATAACATCTGTTGTGAAGCTGGGAACTAACTTTTAATTCAGGTTGAATTATCAGTATGCTTTTGTTTATTGGACCTTCTGTAGCAGTATTAGTGGTTTAAACTTCTCTGCAGTTAAGAAAACAGTATGTTTTAATGCTGTGTTGTTTTACAGAATTAAAATACAAAGGTTTTTTCCAAGCTTGTTTGACGAGATGGAGCCTTTTTTATTCGTGTGTTTATATAGAGCAGGTCAGAGTTCTGTCATGATTAAGCACTGACTGTTGTCTCTTTTTGTGCTTGTGCTGTAAAAGCAAGTAGTAAAGGTTAAGGATTATTTGTGTAAAAGTCAGATCTGTAAGCAATGCAATTCTTGCATGAATAATAACATCAGCTTAGGCTGGGAAAACAAGGTCAGTTTGCGAGAGCAGATAGATCAGACCCTCTCAAAAACTAGTTTTAATGCTAGCTGACTAAGTCATTTAGTCTTCCTGTAAAAACAGGTCCTTCTGAAACCAGGACAACTTTGAAGGTTCACCTTTGTGGCATCTAGACTTAAACAAAAGGTAGGCTACATGGAGTAGTTTATGTAATTCTTCCAGGCCTTGCTGTTTTTTTCCTAAAACAGATAAACTAGTCATTAACAGTAGTTATGTTTTGATCTCTGCTTCTCTGCTATTTGGCAACACATGCTAACAGTAGTTGCACAACACTGACTTGAAGTGCCGAATTGAAATGGTAAGGACCTAATAATACTTCAAGCCAGTGATTAAAGATCAAGAGTTTTCTGTAGCTGAGGTTGAGTTTTGCTATTTGTTAATGATTTATTAGGAAGAAGGGGGGACAGAACTTTTAAACTTGACCTTACCAGTTTTGTAATAATTCAAACCCTCACAGGGGAAAAAAAAAAACCAAAACAACCCCAAACAAAAAACCAACATGAAAATGTCAAAAGCATAAGTATGGAAGCTTTTAATTAGAAATTTTATAATTAAAGCGCATACTTGTCCTACTAATGGTTCTTGATGGTTGGGGGAGGGGGGAAGCTACCTTTTGTATGGTTTGTGGAATGATTTTTTTGCAGTAGGTGATGAACTTGAAAATTACATTAAGGAACTTGGGATTGCATTTAAAGACAGGGAGATTTTTACCTACCCCCGTTGCTCTGGGAACAACTCTAGAAGAATATTGAGGGAGAAGGGTGTGTGTGTACATGCACCCATACATGCAGGGAGCATGTTTTTGCTGTAAGTCAAATCTGCTTTACAGGTGGAAAAACTAGTTGCAGTCCATACTGCGCCATATTGGGCACTGCACGTTCAGTTGTGTTCTTGTTACTTTGTAAAGAATAATAGGCTCTTTAAGAATTGAGAAAAGTAAAACAGCAAAAGAGCCGTCAAAAGTACATACTTGCCAAATTTGGAAGCATGCGTGTTTTTCTAGCTTTTAAGTATAGCTATAGTAATTGGATTGTTAACCTGACTATTTCAGATTGCAATGGAAAAAACTGCAGGGAAGACTGTTTTTCTTTCACAATTTTGTTCTTTTGGGGGGAGGTCTGGAGAAAGTAATCTAGCTGTTGGAAAAAAAATATTGAAACTGCAGACACCCTTAAGGTATTAGGAAATACTGTATTGAAGGTTTTATTACAATGTAACAAGTGTGATATTTTGTTTCTTTTTCTGTGGCACAAAGAAATGGTTTTTTCCTCATGCAGAGGTCTTACAGATAGCTCTTCCGTAGGATTTTTGTATCAAGGATTTTGCATAGCTGTATTTACTTAGAGAAGCTGTTATTTAGGAGATCTATTTATCATTAGGTTAAATTTGTGCAAAACTCTGTGAGCAGTCCCGTTGAGTAAGGGTGACAGGCTTTTATTTATTTATTTATTTTTAAGTTGAGTAGATATGTTGAGGGCTATAGAGCTGAAGGTTGGGGGTTTTTTTGCTATAATAAAGCTAATACTTTAATATGAAGGTTTTGAGTTGTAATACTAACTGTTGCTCTAATTTTAGGTAAACATTACCAAATGAGGAGAAAAGGAAGATGTCATCGAGTATCGGCAGCAAGGCATTCTTCTTCCCCGTGCAGTATTAAGCACTCCCCCACACGAGAAACCTTGACGTACGCTCAAGCTCAAAGAATGGTTGAAATAGAAATTGAAGGTCGCCTGCATAGGATCAGTATCTTTGATCCTTTAGAGATCATTTTAGAAGATGATCTTACAGCCCAGGAAATGAGTGAATGCAACAGCAATAAAGAAAATAGTGAAAGACCACCGGTTTGTCTAAGAAGCAAGCGGCATAAAAATAACAAAGTGAAAAAGAAAAATGAAGCTCTTCCGAGCTCACACGGTATACCTGCTACAACAACTCCTCTTCCAGAACCAAAAGTACGGATTGTTGAATACAGTCCTCCTTCGGCTCCTCGGAGACCTCCAGTTTATTACAAATTCATTGAGAAATCAGCAGAAGAACTTGATAATGAAGTTGAGTATGACATGGATGAAGAAGATTATGCATGGTTAGAAATAATAAATGAGAAGCGGAAAAGTGATGGAGTGTCAGTTGTTTCACAAAATATGTTTGAATTCCTTATGGATAGGTTTGAAAAAGAGTCTTATTGTGAGAATCAAAAACAGGGTGATCATCAGTCTTTAATTGATGAAGATGCGGTGTGTTGTATATGCATGGATGGTGAATGTCAGAACAGCAATGTAATCCTGTTTTGTGACATGTGTAACTTAGCAGTACATCAGGAATGCTATGGGGTGCCATATATACCTGAGGGCCAGTGGCTCTGCAGACACTGTCTGCAGTCCCGTTCTCGGCCTGTAGACTGTGTGCTGTGCCCAAACAAGGGAGGTGCCTTTAAAAAGACTGATGATGATCGTTGGGGACACGTGGTGTGTGCTTTGTGGATTCCAGAAGTTGGATTTGCCAATACAGTTTTTATTGAGCCAATTGATGGTGTCAGGAACATTCCCCCAGCCAGATGGAAGTTAACATGCTACCTCTGTAAACAGAAGGGTGTTGGTGCCTGCATCCAGTGCCACAAAGCAAACTGCTATACTGCATTCCATGTGACGTGTGCTCAAAAGGCCGGTCTATATATGAAAATGGAACCTGTGAAAGAACTAACTGGCAGTGGGACAACATTCTCTGTAAAAAAGACTGCCTATTGCGATGTACATACTCCACCAGGTTGCACACGGAGACCTCTAAATATTTATGGAGAAGCTGAAATAAAAAACGGTGTTTGTAGAAAGGAGGGATCAGTCAGAACTGCTAGGTCTACATCAAAAGTCAGAAAAAAGACAAAAAAAGCCAAGAAAACGGTGGTTGAACCCTGTACAGTTATGCCAACAGTATCTGCTCCTTATATCCCCCCCCAGAGGTAAGCAAACCATCCAAGTGAGAGAAACCTCTATTTAATTATCTGTTTAATTTTAAACCAATGCTTTTAGATCCCAACTTGAAGGAAGCTTTTGTGCATTTCTTACATGTTTTACTTAAAGGCCATACTTGGAAGATTAATGTAAATTATGTGCATTACACTTTTGTGAAATTGCATTAAAAATGCAGTAACTTCCCCAGAGAAGTCAGTAAGTGGTCAAGTGGTCTGTCTTGTCCTCAGAAACCTTTTTTTTTTTTTTTTTTTTTTTTCTCTTGTGAGACCAAATCATGTTTTGTGTTCAGTTGTTGTCATTCGCTGTACTTTTGAGAATTAACTGCTGAATTCAGAATAGCATATGTAGTTGACCTTCATTCATATTCAAAAAACAGCCAAGCTCAAGGTTAACTGTATTCCTAATTTGGGGAATCTCAACTTCTTTTCCTAATTTTAAGAGCCCCAAAATGAAAACTACATTTGCATATATAAGATTTGAAAGTTGTTCCTATACCCTAAATTAAGTATAAACTTGTACTGTAAGATCTATATAAGTAATAAACCGCCCCCCCCCAACGCCCAGGAAATATTTTCTTTGTGGGACAGACTAACTTTTCAGGAAGTTCTTCCTAAATTTGCATTTTGCCTTTTGCAAATGCAGTAGTATTTATCAAGGCTTGGCTGAATTTGGTACTTTGCAGACTTGTTTTAGAAAAGTTACAAGTAAGTGCTGATAGTTAATAATAAGTGGTTAATGTGTTCTTAATCATGAAACCTGAAATGAGTGTGCCCTCCTGTTCAGTGATGCTATCAAATATCTGTCCTGTAACTGTAGTAAAATGTTTGTTTGAACAGAAATTAATTAAGGTTTGTGACAGAGTTTTAATCCTAATTTTGCCTTTGCTTACAAATTTATACTTTGTAAGAAGTTCTGTTTATGCTGATTTTTACATTAGTCTTCTGTGGTTCTGGCAGGAGCTTTTGTTATGAGAATACTAATATATAAAGCATGAACACCAGAACTGTAATCGCTCTTTATGTTTAATTCTATATTTTTGTATTTTAACAGGGGTGATCGGGGGGGCTGGCAGATGGTCACAGATCTGGTGAAATTAGTGAAGTGACAGATCAGAAAGCAGGGTTGTTTCAAGTGTTGTTTTCATAAGTAATAACAGAATTGGAGCAAAATTATTTTTTATTTTATTTCAGGAGTTAACTAAAGTTCATGCTGAGTTTTTTAACTTAGCTATATCTTAATTTAAAAGAAAAGTAGCATCTCTTCTCATATTTCTTTCAGTTAATCTGAGTTATGTATTTTAAAAGTTGAAATTGTTTCTGTGATTTGAGCAATGATAGAAAGCTCTGTGGCAGAAGGATACAGTTTTGGCTTTACTGAATGTTTGAGACATACTGGGTGGAGAAATGCAAGAGTGGACTAGTGTCAAAAATGAATTTGTATGGGATATTTGTTTTGTTCCTAATGTTTTCAACATCAATATGTTTACCTCTTGAATTAAACTTGCTGATTTAAGAACAGTAGTTAAAGTTTCTTAAAACAAGCACCATTTCCACGTGCAGGTTCATTGTTCGTACTGTGATAGGACTCTGAATGCTCAGACAGGGAGGGCTCTTAAAATAATACAAATAAACCATGCTTCTTTAAAAGCAGACTCCAAGGTCTTAGGTATTAGACTGTTCAGGCTGATTATATTAATCTAAATAAAAGAGATGTTGAGAGATTGCAGTCCTTTCCTGTAATAATGTTTGTTAATGTAAGTAGCTACCTATTGACTGACTTTGACAAACAGCCTTTAGCTGCAGTGTATTGTTTACAAACATCAAATTGATGGCACTGTTCTTTGTTATGATTTGCTTGGTGAAATGGTGTATTTAATTCAGTGATTAACTGCAGAAAATCTTAAGTTGGCAGTAAGCAATTAATACTGTTACTTAAACAGGTACTGTTGGGGGGGTTCATATAAAAGAGTTTGGCTTTGTCTTAGGGCAGTCCTGATTGGTGGTGTAGTGTATTTTTGTTTTTTTAAGACAAAGTAAGAAAGAACATGAACTAAGTGAGTTGAGGATTAGAATGTATAGCCTCTGGCAATTCTCCCCATCTTTAACTTTCATAAAAGCCAGACCCTAAAAGGATATTATCATCAGATTTTTGTTTATTTGTTTTTAGTACTGTCATTAGATGCCAGGAACAGAAATAAAGAGGTTGTGTTTTGTTTGGGTTTTTTTGTTTGTTTTTTTTTTTTTTTTTAATAAGGACTACATTTCTTTCGAAGACTGCAGAGAGAGATTAAGTTTTATTTCTTTTATGCTTAGTTTCATGTTACTGGACACAAGTCTAGTTCCTGTATTTTATGTCAGAAGTGTGAAAAATAGGCACAGTTCAAAACTCTTAAACGTTGTAAATTGCTTGTCTTTAGTTGAGGGAGACTGTTGCTTAAGTACTGTTTGACTCTGTAATGTGAATGTCCTTAGGCCTAGAAAACTCGATACCTGAATTAAAAGCAAAATAGAAATGGGCATATTAAAAGGCAAAGTGAATATGCTTCAGATCCAAATCTCAGTTGTCTTAATTTTCTTTGGCTGTTCTTTTTTTTTTTTTTTTTATTCCCCCCCACCTCCTTAGAAAAACCCCTCTGTGTTATATACATACTCGTAAACTAATAGAATGATGTGGATCATTTCTCTGTAGTCTTCATTTAAATGGTCCCTATTCTCTGATCTGTTTTTTAATGTGCTTTTTTTAACTTGGAGCTGAAACATGATTTGCCTTTCCAGAGATCTTGAGGAAGAGCAATTAAGCTATTTATGCTTACTGTTTAAACAGTACTGCTTTTTTACTAAATTACTTGAAATGAATGTGTTTTTAGCTCCTTGACATATAGCTGGTTCTTTAGAGTTGGTAGCTGGAGAAGTATAGAAATATGAAGATTATAATGAAGAGGAAAATACTTGGCAGATTTAGTCCCTGAGCGCACCTGCTGAAGCTTGAGGAAAACCGTCCTGCCATTTAAGTTTAGTTTAAGGTGGAAGAATTGCGTGCTGTTTCCTTACCTGGATAGTGAGTGTATATGAAAGACTGGGCATTTTAATAACACCGTTTGTAATAATTCCGTTTTCTGAAATACCTATCGTAATGTTCAGGGTATGTTAAAAAGACTGGTGTAAAACAACATCCTTCATATTGTCTACACAACTTCTGTACCTCATGAATTTCTGTATCAGCTTATCTATAGGTCAGGTTTCTATGCTACTGCCTTAAATGATTTTGAGAGCTGTACACTTTTCAGTTGCCACAATGTCTTACACAGATGTCATACTCTAACCTTTTTGCTGTTAAATTATGTGGAAAATGTCATTCTGTAGGTCTTTTGTAATTAATTATATGGCCTCTCGGGCTGTCATCTGTGAACTGCTCATTTAAGAGTGTAGGATCAGAAGCTGCTAACCATTAATAAGAGATGAATGCTTGCTTCCCCTGTCCTTTGGTTTTGGTTTTTCTGGTTTTGTGTTTTTTTAATGCTGGGCATCTATCTGTCCAGTTGCCTAGGTATTTTAGGAAGTCTGTACCTAAGTATCCACTTCCAAAGTTGCAGTAGATCATGTCAGAGCCTTAAGGTGACTATGGTTTTCAGTGCTCTCAGTGTTGACTTCTTAGTAACTTGCTTTAGCACTTGTAATAATAATGGGACCACCAGGGAACCTCCTATGACATGCGATTTGCATCAAGCCTTTTGGCTACAGAAGTGTGTTACCTCTTTACTGGGAAATACCGTTCATTTTTTCTTGAAATACAGAACTGCTGAAAATTATTGCTTACATGGATGGTACTGCTTGCATTGAACAGGGCTTTTTTGTTGTTCTTTCTTTGTTTTGAAAAGGCAGAAATGAGCTTAGTCTAAAGTCACATGTTTCTGAGAAGTGTCAGAGCAGCTGTGTTATGTGCAGGGGTGAGTGGGGAAGACACTTTGAAACTGTACCTCTGTATGGGAGGGACAGGCAGAACTGGCACCTGTTGCAAATGGTTCTCAGAAAAGTGGCTTCCAGCTGCCACCAACTAGTTTGTCTGAAGACAGTGGCAAATTTGTTCTTGCAGTGTTCATACTCTTTGAATTTTGCCTGGGAGATATTTTTTTTTCTTAATTTTTACGGGTATAGAATTTCCCAGTTAAGAAATCCTAACTTGTAGGGCTGACTTGACAATCTAAATCTAGTTTCTTGCCTATGTTAATTATCTTGTACAGCCCCTTGTGCTCCATGTCTTGGGGATTTTTTTTTATTCCCCCTGCTGCCTTATTCAGTGAGTAGGATGGGTACACAGAGAAGAGTTGGAGTGTTAGCTGTGAAAATTACCTGGTTTCTCTTACGTTTGAGTGCTTGATCCTTTAGTATAACATAGTTTTGGTGTAGTCTTTTAATCTTATATGTTGAAAGAGGCATTTAAAATTTGTTTACTTCATGAAAAGCAAAGCCAGTATCAATATTCATGGTCTCTGAAAATGTTGTGAAACTAGGATATTGTGGCTGTATACTTTGGGGAAACTGAATGTGATGTAAAATACTTAATCTTCAATAATTTTAAAGTTACACTGAGGTACAGTATAATCTGCTGTATTAAAATACCATTCATGCAAGTATTACTGTAAGTGAAAACAGAGATTTTAAAGCAAATATTTGCTTTCATCTTTAGTTTTAGTTTCTACATGGTATATTTGTAGTGTCTGAAATTAAGAAAGCATTTGAAATGCAATACTTGTACAGAGAGCAAAAGATAAGCAAAAAAGCTCCACTTTCATAACAAGGTGGAATGAGGTGTTACACTTGTTTTCCATGTCATATGCATCAGTTGTGTTGTGTCATATTACTGGAAGAGAATTAAAATATCCTTATAAAAGTAGGTAAGTAGTGGGCAGATAACTGAGCAAAAATTGCTGAGACTCTTAAAAAATATTTTCAGCTGTCTTTAGAAATCAACATTTATGTACTGTGCATTAACTGATTTTTCTATGTTGACCTCTGCTTTTATTAGAAAGCACGTTACACTGGGTAATAAAACTGGATCTGTTACTGTATGTCTCGAGGCCAAACCAATACTTCCTTTTGTTTTAGAATTTATCCAGATGAACTATCCTGAACTTTCTTACCAGATAATTAAATGTAGCCTTGTTATTTCAACACAGGAATCTTGATTGTCTCTAAAATGAAGTATGGATCAAAAAAATAAATGAACACAAAGTGATGAAACGCAGCATAAACAGAAAGGAACATTTACAAGGCCTTTGAGACACTGTTAGCCTGCATTCGTAGATGATGCTTCTTAATCATATATGTGGGTTGTGGGTTTCTTCTGGGGATTTTTTAAAATATTTTTTGGGGTACTGGGATTTTTTTTATTGCTTTCAGAAAGCTTTTAAGTGGGGGAAAAGAACAAGAAATGCCACTTAAAATTCAGCATTAAAAAAGCCATTGAAAAGTACTACTAGAGGCTGGCTGCGTTGTGAAAAAAATTGAAAGCTGAATAAACCCAGACTAATGTCTGTTAGCTGTTTATCCTTGAATATACATGTATGTATACTTTCACAAAATCATGCGGAAATACTTTAATTGCAGGAGACTATGATGCTGGTATGCCTTGTGGCTGTACCTAATAATTAAATGATGGAATCACCTAGGTAAAGTGGGAGGAGATACTAGCAGTCATCATCCACTGATGTTTCTTGTAAGATTGATTCTCTTGGAAACCTTTCTGATACATGTGGAAACTACTGCTGCTGTCATCCTGACCTCTGTGTTTAAATAAGAAAACAATTTGCACCTGAATCAAGAAGAAAGCTATTATGGTGTTCACTAACTTTGGTGCAGTGGTATTTAGGAAAAAGAAAAAAGAAAAAAAAGGTAGCTTTAGAACTTTTATTTTCAAGCTAGTTCATCTTGACTCTGGTTGGCTTGTTAAATGGGAATTAATGTGTGTTAGGAAGTGTGACTTTATTTAATAGTTGTAAAAGTGGATCTTGATTTTTTTGAGGAAAAAAAATTGGGAAAAGACTTCTGTATCTGGTCTTAAAAGCCACATGTTGATTGATGTCCAAGGGGTCATTTCCCCAGCTAAAAATCCAGAGGATAGAATTGCTGTCTCGTATTCACATATGCCCTTTTCACAAAGTGGATATAGGAATATGCAGAACATAGAATATTTTTTTTCTTTTCTCTTTGTTTTTTTTCGCATGTACAGGGCAAAGAAGCTTGAAACAGAAATTCATGTTAGATATGTCTGTAAAAGGTGCATCGTTAGTATTCTGTGTGTCCTCTAAGGATTTCAGTCCACAATTAATTATATATGTGATAATGCAGTTATGAAGAACAAAATTAATGTGTTTTTATTTTTTGATACTTCTGAATTTCCCCAGTTATGTGAACTTTCATGAAGAGGGGTTTTTTTGGTGGCAATTAGAGGGCATTGCCTTTTGTAAGTGCTATACAAAAACATGATTTGCAGAGTGTGTTGTCTGAAGAAATATCTCCTGGTAGTTTTCCATTCAATAGACAAGTTAGAGTGCACAAAAATTAGCAGATAAATACCGATATTTCTTTTTATTATGGATTTTTGATTTATACTTGTATCTTCTGCTTTTGAAGGCTTTTGATGAATCCTTTTGAGATTAGATTTCAAAATCATGTGTAGTATGGTTAAAAATACTATAAAAAAAGAAGTACAGAATAATATTTTGAGTAATTTTAAGGAAAAGGCATGACTCAGTATTACGTGTAGGAAGTGGCAGAAGTAAATCTATACATGTGATTTTTGTGAGAAGGCTAAAGAGGTTTTCCAATGTGACAGGGTGGGGTTGGTTGGTTTTTTTTGTATTTTTTTTTCTTTTTTATCCTTATCTAGAGGTTTGGAAGATCACGAACTTTGTTTCTATTCTAACAATTAAGTAACTTGTTATAGCTAATGGAGAATTGACTGAAATAACACAGAATTTTCTTAACTCTTAAATACAATGTTCTACTTTCCTGTCCAAGAAAAATTTTACAAGCTGCTTGCTCAAGTAGAAAAATAGATGGCTGGTTTCATAGTCGTCTGAAGCAAGAAAAAGTGCTTCCTACATGTTCAGTCAAAACCAAATACTACTTAAATACCAGTAAGTGCAGAATAAAGAATAGGAACCTGAAGAGACTTTCAGGCTTAGGAAGATGTGTCAGTAGATAAAATATATCCTGTTGGACTATTAGCGTAGCAGAGAAAGGCAAAATCAGTAGCTAGAATTTTAAAATATACAGACAAAAAGGAAAGAATGTGAAGGTGATTCAAAACTGGTAGACTTATGAGGGAAGTGATCTGGGAACGGGACGTTTCTGTTTCTTGAAATCTTCAATACAAAATCTGGAAAGTAGATCTTCAATACAAAATCTGGAAAGTAGTTATAATTAGGAAAGCGTGTATTTGTCACATGGGGACTCTGCAGACTTGTGTTCTATAGAAGTTTAAATGAAATCATTGTCACCCTTTCCGGGATTTGATATGCACCCTGTTGGATACCCAGCGGACTTCTGCTGGTTACAAAAGAAACCTTGTCCTTTTTCCAAAGGAAATAAAGACATGCAAATGGACTCCCATTTTTACTTACTCATCTATCTGTGTTGTCTTGAAAGCTGATCAAAAGGTTTTCTTGCTTTTGGGTTTTTTCTAGTGAGGAAGCAGTATAATAAGTTGATGTTTTGGTTTTTTTTTTTTTATTGAGGGTATTACAAATGCAGACACAGCAACAAAGCTGTCTCCACTGTGGGTGTTTTTTTTTGGTTTTGGTATATGGAAAGGCATTGTACAAACAATGATAAGCATCTGCTGCCAAAGGTTCTCTGCGAAGGGTAGGGTTTCATCTGTCCAAGCAGGCTTTCTTATCATTGAAAGCTGGATTTTTTTGATACGGAACTAGGAGGAATAGCTGGCAAGACCCCAGAATTAATTCCAGTTCCCAAAATAGACACTTCCATAGCTTTTTATTCTGTTTGTTCTGTTAGTTCTTTTCCAGTTAGTGTAATTGGAATTACCATAGTCGTTTGTAGGTAATTTTTTATTTCTTTTCTGCTTCCTATGAGTCTCAGTATGTTCTGTGGAACTCTACTGAGCAAGGCTTGAAAATTCAGATGTTCTTGAAAGTCTGTTTACTTTTTAGCATTTGTTCAATTTAGATTTTTTTTTTTTTTTAGTTCTGACAGGTTTTAGAAACGTATCTGCAATCTTTGTGTGGGAAAATAAGGGTATTTTATTTGCTCAGTAAAGTGGAACTTAATGTGATCGTGTATGGGTATTACCATAGTTCAAGAGAAACTGGTATTTTAGTGATACTAAATAAAATATAGTCTCAGTTTTTTGTGTGTACCTTTAATATAGCTATGTTAGATAAAGGAGGATGCAAAATAAAACTGATGAAACTGGAGGCTCAGGGGAAGTATAGTAATTAAAATACTAGGTTTAGTTCAAGTTTGAAAATTGATTTGTTTTAGTGGGTATTTGATCTTACTTGATCTTACAGATTTTCATATTAAGTTCCTCTTCTGCAAATACTGGCAACAGCACGTACTTGCTTAAGGAAATTTTCTCTTCAGTTTGTTTTGAAAACTTGAGAATGGAGATTTGCTATAGAAGTCTGAATATAATATTGAAATTATATATGAGACTAAAAACCCTGTATGATTTGTGGAGCAGTTAGTGATGATTAATAGAAAAGTTGCTGAATGTCATTTACTTTCTAAGGTTAAGCTGCCACATAGTCACCAAAAATACTGTTTTCACTTTTTCGTGTAACCAGTTGCTGTAGTTGCCACAGTGACACATAACAAACTGGGAGAGGAAGGCAGTCATGAGTAGGAAGAAGGAAGCTGTGAGGTTACAAATATGAGAGGATCATATCTCTTATGTTGACAAAAAATACTTTATGCATTTATAAAAAATGAGGAAATACAGGACTGAGTAACACTTAGCTTTCTCTGAATGCTTTGACCAGTGCATTAGGAGTATCACTCTTTACAGGGTGGATTATCCATCAAATGTCTGTGTGAATAGAGGGTTAATGTAGTGCAGCATATAAATTACAGTTTCTCACCAAAGCTGTTAATTTTCATTTTAATTTAAATTTGAGTTTGCTTACTCTTTCAAAACAAACCAATTTCTTCTTCTCGTCCTTGTGTTGCTTTTGTAAATGCAACATATTTTTGATGCCATAATTTATGCTTCAGCCTGAACTATGGTTTCAAAAGGATCTGTGTTTTTTTTCTGCTCTTCATTAATGCTTTTTTCCCAACATAGATGTAATTTTTTTTAAAAAAATGTAGAATATGCAGCAAACTCCTTTAAGACGACTAATAATTTAAAAATTCTAGTTTGACGGTTTAATTTCAACATTTAGAAATTTAGTTCAAGCTCAGGTAGCAGAAAGGAGCTTGTCCAAGACTGGTGCATACCTGTATGCCTTATTTCGTGCTTTTGTGGTCAGCTTTGCTGTGGCTGGACGTATCTTTGTGGTGAGAACCTGTTTACTAGAATGGTAGTGCTGCCACGGGTAGGAGCTTCTCTATCAATACCCAGTCTGTGCTACTCCTAGCGTTCTACAGCAGTGGACAAATTGTGTCTTATTTTCTCAAACCAGTTGTATTGTCTGTCAAAGTGTTTTGGACAGTAAACGTCTACTGGGAGTATCTGACAAAGCAAAAAGGTGATCAAGAAATTGCTATAGTTAGTGGGTTCTTAGGGTCTAGCAGTAGATAAACATGTTATATCAGTAAGATCATAGTGTAGAGGCCCTGTAGATAAATGCCTTGTGAAGAGCTTCTGACCTTTGTATTTTGAGAAACTAAGGGGTGATTGGTGGTGTATTGCCACTACTGAAATCCGGTGTCTACCTGAAGTATGAACAGCCAGTATTTGTTTGGGTTTTTTGGGAGGGAAGGCAGAAAGGAGTAGATTCTTACCCCTTGTTAAGTAGTTTCTTCACTCCAAATTATTCTCCTCCAACTTTCAAAATACAAATAAACAGAAGATATCTTCTGTGAACATCTTTACTAAGCTTATTCTAGCACTTTACCATTGTAATTATCTATGAATAGAATGGTTTGTTATGTGAATGGGCAAATGTACTTAAAGCTGTAATTAAAGATGTTTGCCTAGTCTTGCCACATCTGATGGGTGTGAAGCCAAGGCACCTTTCTTCATGTTAAGTTATGATTTTCTGATCTTTCCAAGTAGGTATATATTTTGCTAAGGCTTTTTGACTTGGTTCAGTAGGTTTTGCTGTTTCCAAGAGATGTGAAAGTAATTATTTCATTTTGATTGCATTCTATAATTAATTGTAATTCTGTTGTGTTTGAAGTTTAATATGGTCACATTAAGGTGTGTTCTGCATAGAGTGAGTCTTTGTGGAGCTTGCCTCTGCCCTTCAGTGAAAGACTTAAAAGACAGTCCTAAGCCCATCTTGAGGCTTTCTCACCTTTAAGTTAAGCTAATTTTTTTCAAGAATGCCTAACTGGCTTAGTTATTAATTGAAAAAAATATGTCACTGAAGAACTGAAGGACACAGTGGGACTGTATTTTAAAGAAAACCTGTGTTTGCTCTGTCTTTACGACTCAAAGCTCTGTAGCTACAGTTAGCATAGCACTGAGTAGACCTATATTGCACGTTACCTTCTATGCAGTCCCAGAAAAAACAACCAGGGATAGATGACCTTTGGTGAACTCAGGGTAGACTCACTTATGTCAGTGAAAATCATCATTGACATCTCCCAGGTGTTCTTAAAATTAACGTTTTGCCCAAGGTTTACTTACACCTTTAAATTTTAATTAGGTATTTAACTACTTTTCTTCTGTCACTCACCTAAGAAACTGCTTTATTTCTAATAATAAAAGGGAAAAAGCAGGAAAAGACTACTATGTGTGTATGTTCATGTTTTGGGGTTTGGGTGTTTCTTGGGTGGTTTTTTTTTCCCCATTTAAATGCTTTGTGGTTGTGCTCTACAAATCAGACACTTCTTGAATTTAATTTTTCCTATTATGTTATTAAATTTTATTTCTCTGATAAACCTCCTACCATTGTAGAGTTTTGCTATGGGCAGTAATATACTGAGTGAAGAATTGACAGATTTCTGTTCATTGATACTATCTTTTCTGTAATTTTTACATTCAGCTCGGGGAGATCCTTTCTCTCCAACTCATCCATGCCCTCAAACAAATGAACAATCCCCCTAACAATACAGGTGGTTGGTGCCTTGGGGCATCTTGTGTTAATTTTGCAAGGACTGTCACCTGTGACAAATCCCTGCAATATCATACAAAACCAAAACTTTTTAATTCTACAACCATTAACTTTTTTTTGAAATATTTTGCCTTGATTTCTCACAGAGAGTTGAAGATCTGTTTCAGATAAACTTTTTTTTTAGGGCAAGTTTTGAGAGGTTAGTTTTCATGTGTGTGACTTGGAAATATTAACGTGTCATTATTCAAAAAATAGTCAAGATTGTTGTGTGTAATATTTATACAGCACTTTATTATTTTTAAACAGAGGGTATGTAAACAGTATTTGCATCTCTTAAACAAGTTTGAAGAACATACTACTTATTTAATCAAGATGCTTTGCTTAACTGTATCATCCTCTCTTGCATCTTTTCTGTGTGGACATTTTTATTGTATGTGTGGGGTAAAATCGTAAGTGTTCTGTTTGACATTTTTTGTTTGCTTTATTTACCAAAATTTAATTTTAGTAGATGAGTCATACAAGCTTTTTGTTGCATGTTTTTATGTAAAAAGTTTGAACATGTATTATGTTCAAAATAAATTACTAATTGTGTGTGAAGGTGGTAACAAGTTATCTGCAAACTTTCGTAGGCATTTAGAGCTTTATTTCTGATTGTATTTTCAATAGGAAAATTATGCTGAATAAAGCTTTATTCACAGCCCTAATCTGGGATTGCTCTTGGGATAATGATCATGAAAAAAATTGATACCCTTTAGCTTTATAAAGTACCTGAACATACTTGGTAGAAACCACAGTGTCAAGCAGATGTATTTGATTGTAATGTACTTCTCAGAAATAATTGTACTAAAAAGGATGTCATTGAAAGAAATTAGTAATCTGGTGATCGCTGCTGTTATGTTATACATTCATGCATATCTGATGTTTAACTTCCATAGACAAATACTTTCTATACTTTACTGTGAAAAATACAATCTCAGTTTTTCCATATTTTAGATTAAATAAGATTATGAATCAGGTGGCCATTCAGCGGAAGAAGCAGTTTGTTGAACGAGTTCACAGTTACTGGTTGCTTAAAAGACTGTCTAGGAATGGTGTTCCTCTGTTGAGAAGGCTGCAGTCCAGTTTACAGTCACAAAGAAACACACAACAGGTATGTGATACACTTTTTACTTCTAAGAAGAAATCAGAAAATCTCTATTTTATAGAGTAAAAAATTAACCAGGAAGCAGCACGGAGTAAAAACTTTCTCTTCTTCAAGACTGAGTAAATTCTTTGTCTTATTTATTCTTAAGTAATATGACCTATATTGAAAATCAGACATTATTTAATCCATTTTAATTTGTGAGGTAGAAAAAAATATTTGTGTGGGTTTTTCTTTCATTTTGCTTAAATGTTTCACAAAAATGCTGTCACCAAAACTATCCTAATACCATTGTTCATTGACTAGTATTGTGTTTGGAACTGACTCAATGTGCTGTGAGTTAGTAAAATAAATAAATTTTGTTTTAAATTCATGAAAAAATGTAAAGCAAATATAATCTTCAATACTTGTAACTAAGAAAAGGGGTATTTTTACTTCAGATCCTTATTGCCCGTCTTGTTTGGTAAAAACAGAACAAAGAACAAGCTGTTGATGAAGTTCAGAGACCCGTTTCAACTTTTAGTTTCACTTTTGGTGTAGTTAAATTGGATTGTAGACAAGCATAAACATGCTGGTATTTTGTGAAAAGTCAAACTCATCCTAGATAAAATATGTCTAGGTTGGTTAAAGTTGTATACATTTACCCATCAAAATTGCTGAAAAACAGGAAAATGGTCACTCCAGATGTGTATCAGATTCAGAAAGTGTTACTCTTCTGCTTCCCATTTTTGTAATATGAACAGCTCTTCAGTGATGTTAGAGGGTCTGGCAGGTTTTTCCTTGTTTTGGTTTCAAGTCACTGGGTGTCTTCGAAAATACTTTAAAAGGTCTTTTTCTGAATCCCATGTATGGATCCATATGTGTAGACCTTGAAACACTGTGAAGCATCATAACGTGGAAATTCTTACTGCATCCCAGTTACCTTTTCTAATTGAACTGAAAATGTTGCTGACAGTGTTCTTTCCATTCTCCAGGTGTTTGATTTCCGGTGGAATTGTTCATGTAAAATAGCCTCTAGGACTTAAGAATGTATTTGATAATAATTCACTTGTATTAAATTGAGGTTGGTTTTTTTCCTCTTTAAGGATTAACTATTATTTTTGTTTGAATTGCATTGCTGTTTGCTGATTAAGTCATTAATTGATGTAGTCATAAAAATACAATTGTCAACACTGCTTCCTAATTATTTGATCTGACATTTTTGTGTATGGTTTTTTTTTCTTAGCTTTTCATGAAAATAATTAATAATTCCCAGAACAATTGAGGTTGGTAGGGACCTCTGGAGGTCATCTGATCCAAATCCACTGCTCAGGCAGGGCCACTTAGAACAGGTTGGCCAGGACCACTTCCAGACGGCTTTTGTGTATCTCCAAGGGTAAAGACTGCACAACCTCTGTGGGCAACCAGTGCCAACGCCCTCACAGGAATCCAAAAAAAAAAAAAACCACCAAAACACAACAAACAAAAATCAAAGAAACAACAAAAAAACCACACACAAAAAAAAAAAAAACCAAAACCACCCCCCAAAAAAGTGTTTTCTGATGTTCAGAGGGTCCCTCCTGTTTTTCACTTTGTGCCCCTGGGCTCTTGTCCTGTTAGTGGGCACCACTGAAAGGCGCCTGGCTCTGCCTCCCTTGAGGTATTTGTTTGGATTGATCACATTTCCCTAGATTGATCACATTTCTCCCCTTAAGCCTTTTCTTCTCCAGGCTGAACAGCCGCAGCGCGCTCAGCCTTTCCTCATAGCTGAAATCTCTGATTCTTTTTAGGTGGAATGTAGCGATAGATTCCTTTTAGGTGGAATTAACTTTGAATATAAATTGGCCACTTGTTCATCTTCCTTTCATTGCTTCTATATTAGTCCATTTTAATACTATTTTTTTGGGTTGTAACTTCTCTAAAATATTTTGTATTCTACTTCTGATCTTGGATTAATCTTTTAATTCTGTTGGAGAAGTTTCTATTCTGAACGGTGGTGCCTGGCAGTGACCTTATAATAGCTGAAATTAATGTATTCAGATAGTAGACTTTTTTAAAAAAATGAGCTTGAGTCCTTATAAATAATAAAATCAAGCAAAAAAATCTGGGGCTCATGTGGCATTATCAATCTAGACTATAATTAGTGTCTGAAAAATTATACTTGCTAGTTGGCAGTTCAAAAGTACTTTTCCTATTGAGATGGCATGATGAGACTGCAACATTTCTAAATACTTAAACAGTAGCTACCAAGATAATATTACTCTTATAATTGATGTTTTGGTATAATAGAATATGCCTTAGGTAGTGGCTGTTTAAAATCTTTGCCTGTTTGCAGTCCTGTATAAACACTATTTCTTTTCCAATTACAGAAATTAGAAAAAGAAGAAAGTAAGAAAATAATGTCATCATTTTCTAAATTGGAAAATACTTGATTTGTTTATTAAAAATTGAGGCACTTTGAGACTTTATTCTTCAAAACTAATAATTGAAACTAACTTTGTCCTATGAAAAGAAAAAAGCAAATTTCAGGCAAAGTTGAATATTAAATGATTCCATTGATGAAAAATATGTAGCTAGTGCTTTTCGGTGAGTAGCAAGTGTCCAGTATATGACACTGTCTCTTCTCCACAGCATCAATAAGTATTTATAATACCTAGTAAAATAATTGTAACTGCAAAGCATTTGATGCATTAGTCATTTTTGTTACTCGAAGTATAAGCCAAACCATAATGAAGATTTTATTAAAACAGCTGTGGCATAGCTGTTGTGAGAATGCCTCAAAATTTTGGGGATACAGATGGTTATTTTGGTCTAAAAAGGAAAATTCTTTTTACCTTATTTTATGTGAGAGGTCAGAAAGTCGAGAATACTAAATAGGTTTTCAGTCAGTCAAAGGAATGTAAACACTGATGTAATACAGATTCAGAGGAGATTTTTTTCTAAATTATTATTATTGTTGTTGTTACTTAAACCGAAAAGAAATGTTATGAGGAATCAAAACCCTGATAATGGTTTCAAGATGTCTAGTGGAAGGTGGTTTTGATCCCTCTAATGATTGTTTACTAGAACAAATTTGACAGGGGGGGAAGCATTCATGATTTAGGATGACTTCCTAATGAATGTGTTTCAGAGCTCAGTTACGGTATGCTTTTGAAGGTGACGTTATATCAACTAACAATTCCAAACCAGGCAAGAAGATCTTAACTTACATACTACCTCACCATCTGCAGGAGCAAGGAACCCTCTGAAATAATGGTTTATACTATCACTTCTCTCTCTACTTAGAAATTCAGGAAAGATATTGGAAATACTCAAATAAACTTGCATCCCCATTATTTTTTTTTTCTGTACGTAAAGAATGCTTGAATAAGATGTGAAATTTAAGTGCAGTAACTTGTTGCAGCTGTAATGCAGTTGGTTTAAAACAGCTGTTCAGAGAAATAAAGTGGAAGGTGCAGGTGGCTAAGGACATCTGCACTGAGGATTTCACTAAGAACACAAGTTGCAACTACTGAATGTTTTCGCCTGATTGGCATACAAGTGCCGGCAGAGAGTTTTAATAAAAATAATTGTATTGGTCAAGGTCCCGTTTCATCACCACAATTCTGTTTTTGTTTGGCTCATATTAAATTACAGTCCCTGTAGGGAGTGAGGCTGTGCCCATGTATTCACATCCAGCATAAGGAGTGATCTGTTGGTCCAGTCTTCCTGCTAGTATGCAGAGACTGGTAACGTACTCACTGTGGGAGTTGGAGCTGAAGACCAGTTCAATTGATACATATTCTCTGTGTAGACTTAGCAGTGCTTCCCTCTTTCCTCAACTTTAATAAATTGTGTCAGTTTTAGCTTTTCTAGGTAATATTTAGTGGTCAGCAGGAACTAAGTCAATCAGAAAATACCAGAGAGTTTCTTTCTGTCATCAGCCAGAAGAAACTTCCTGGCTTTGTTATAGAAAGGAAGATTTGGAAGAACTCTTTTACAAGGAAGTTAATAGAAATTTCCTTGTGAGAAAGTTTTTGGAAAAAAAAAAATTAAAAAATTGAAAAGAACTCTTTTTATCCAAGTTTATTACTAGTTAGCACAATGCTCTGGTTTCCAATACCTCCAATACCTCTTTTGAGCTTGCCTGGATCTTTTAATGCAATTAAGGTATATGTTGTATGCCAGGTAATAAATATGTTAGGGTAAAGGAGGTTTGTATTAGCTACTACAACCATGTCTGCCAACGTTGGTTTGCATAGAAGTGTCAAAAAATTGTAGTCTTGGAGCTATTAATCCCCAAGCGTGAGTGGCATTAAAGAAGGGAGTGTATGTGCACACACAAAAAAAGGGGGCAAGCAAGGTCCTCTTGATACTTAGGGCCACATGTGCAGATTTACACCTACCTGCCTATTTTATGGAATAAAATTGGTCAAACAAATGATTCAACTAAAAAGATAAGCTTTATTTTTTTTTTTTAAGAAAAAGCCAACTATACCTTCAGATTTAGCCAAATACTTAAGTTTCTAATGAACTACTGCAAAATCTGCTGTAACAAAGTAACTTTTTTTTTTTTCTTTTCTTGCTGTATTTAACTTTCCTGACCCACCCTAAAACTAGTGTGGTTTTGTTGACTTGGCTTTCAGACAGGATTGCTTCCCCAGTTTCTTGAACTATGCAATTACATAGGACAAAATGGCTGCAAGCAAAGGGAGGACAAGCCTTCCACTTTTAGCGATAGCCATAACTTCATTTGAGATCTGAAAAAACAGTGAAACTATGGAAAAATTTTGTAGCTATGTCAGTGAACAGTTAGGTTGTTTTTCCACACGTGGGATCTGTACTCAGAGATGAAGGGGTGTAAGAGAGCAGCAGTTAGTGGCTGTGTAGACTTTGTAATTCACTGAGTCTGAGAATTTTAAGGAATTGAAAATGTGCTTATTAATTTTTTTATTTATTTCAGAATCTACTTTGAACTATTCTGACCCTCAACAGTTAAATGGTTGCGTCTTAAAACTTAACTCGTTAAAAGAAACTGTAACTGTCAGTAGTAATAGTCATTAGGAAAGGGAACTAGAAGTTTCTAGCTACAAATTTTTTTGTCTTTTTTTTTTTCCTCCTGTGGTCCCCCCCCCCCCCCCCCCCCCAAAAAAAAAAAAAAAAGAGGAACAAACAGTTGATTCCAGATTCTTGTATTGTAATACAGAGATAGTTGATAGTTAACGATTTTCAACTTCAGTGAAGTCAGATCTGAATTAAACTAACTTCCACAAATACTTGCCTTTGCTTTCACAAAATGTATAAAGCAGTAGAACGTGATGCAGATCACAGAATCATAGCACTTGCAAATCTGTTAGATATTTTTTTGAATTGCCAGGTTTTACAGTTCTGTGTTCAGAACCTTCTGTCTGAAAAATTGCAAAGCTTCCTTTAGAGGACCTATGATACTTTTAAAATTATCCTTCTGTTTGGAAGGTTTTTGCTTTGAATGTAACAGTTTGCAATGTTGGTTATTGTTCATTTGCCTGGCCAGTTTTCTTTATTCCTTTGTCTTCTATTTTTTTATAACTTACTGAATGTATTGTTTGTTTTAGTTTAAAAAAACCCACCCATGATTACTTATAAAGTGTTTATTGGATTATGATAGTTACAGGGAAGCGTACAAAGTTTTGGATCTGTTTCTGAGGTTCTTTCATAAAATACTCATTTTAAATGTAATAATTTTCCAAAGCAAATGTTTCTTTTGTGTATTTGGTACTAATATTAGGACTTCTGCTTTCTTATGGCTTTGTTTCTGGTGAATTACCAATACCATTTGAACACTATAGGTAGTATTACAATATCCTTTTTTATGGAAAAAAAATAAAAACAAGAAAGGCTGTTTTCTGTACGTACATATCAAACTAAGTACTTGCAGTATTTAAACACTACTTCTTCCTAGAAATGTGTGAATTAAATTCCTCCATTCACCGCAAGATTGTATTACTGCATTACCCATTTGCAGTGCCATTTGAAGTTACTATATTATTTAAGTGATTGCTTTTCATTTCCTGTCCTCAGAAGTCCTAATGATTTTGTTCTGTTAAAGCATGTGTCTTAATTGTGCTGGGTGCGGGGGGAGGTGTGCTGTGTTGAGCATAACAAAATTTTTTTTCTACCAGGCTTCAGTCTCTGAAGAAGCTGATGATGTTCACCTGTTTTGGATTTTGATGTGAAAATACCAAACCTTATTTTGTGACTTGTTATACCGCTAGGTTGCTGTTTGCTATATTACTTTTTCTGATGTAAATAGCCTTCACCATAGGATTGCTTTCCAGCTTATAGATTTTTGTTTTCAGCTAGAAGGTCAAGAAACTCTAGAAGTACTCTGACCAGTAGTTTCTCCTTTCCTGTGTATACATTCTGTAGTTGCATAAAACTAGCTTATAAAAAGAGGTTAGTGGCTTTAATTTCATGAAAACCTTTTGTTTTTTTAGAGAGAAGATGATGAAGAAATGCAAGCCTTAAAAGAGAAATTGAAGTACTGGCAAAGGCTGCGCCATGATCTTGAAAGAGCACGTTTGTTGATCGAACTTATACGTAAGCGTGAAAAGTTAAAAAGAGAACAGGTAAATGGACCACATTTTAATTTGGTGAAACTTCTCTGAAGGAAAGATAGTTTAAGTATTTTCACACAGAGTTTTTGCAATAGGAAGACTGCAGAGTTTGTCTTTTAACCCTCATGTAGGATCAAAAAATATATGTGCATGCGTTCCTCATATATAAAGTTAATGTGGAATTGTAGAATGCTTTGAGTTTGAAGGGACCATTACAGGTCATCTAATCCAACCCCCTGCAATGAGCAGGGACCAAGTAGATCAGGTTGCTCAGAGTCCCGTCCAGCCTGAATGTTTTCAGGGATGGGGCATCTACCACTTCTCTGGGCAACCTGTCCCAGTAATTCACCACCCTCACTGTAAAAAATGTCATCCTTAAATCTAGTCTGAATATCTACTCTCTTCTAGTTTAAAACTATTACTGCTTGTGGTGTTGCAACAGACCTGACTAAAAAGTCTGTCCCCATCTTTCTTGTAAACCCTCTTTAAGTATTTAAAAACCACAGTAAAGTTTCCCCGGAGCCTTCTCTCCTCCGGGCTGAACAAGTGCAACTCTCTCAGCCTGTCTTCATAGGAGAGGTGTTCCATCCCTCTGATCATTTTTGTGACCCTCCTCTGGACCCAGTTGAACCTGTCCATGTCTTTCCTGTGCTGCGGACCCCAGAGCTGAAGGCAGTACTCCAGGTGGGGTCTCACGGGAGCTGAGTAGAGGGGGAGAATCACCTCTCTCAACCTGCTGGCCATGCTTGTTTTGATGCAGCTGAGCATACAGTTGGCCTTCTGGGCTGCAAGTGCACATTGCTGGCCCGTGTTCAACTTTTCATCCATCAGTACCCCCAAGTCTTTCTCCTCAGGGCTGTTCTCAATCCCTGCATCCCTTAAGCTGTATTGGTACTGGGGGTTGCCCTAATTTAGGTGCAGGACCTTGCATTTGGCCTTCTTGAACCTTATGAGGTTCACATGGGTCCACTTCTTGGGTTTGTCCAGGTCCCTCTGCATGGCATCCTATCACTCAGGTGTGTCAACTGTACAAGTCTGCTTGGTGTTGTCTGCAGATTTGCTGGGAGTGCACTTGATCCCACTGCCCATGTCATTGATGAAGATATTAAACTGTACTGGTCCCAGTACAGACCACTAAAGGACACCACTTGCACTGATCTTCCTTTGGACATTGAGCCATTGATTACAGCTCTCTGGATGTGACTATCTAGCCAGTTCCTTACCCACCAAATTGTCAGTCCATCAAATCCATATCTCTCCAATTTAGGGAGAAGGATGTTGTGGGTGACCATGTCAAAGGCCTTGCAGAAGTCCAGATAGATGCCATCTGTAGCTCTTCCCTTGTCCACAGATGTGGTCACTCCACCATAGAAGGCTGCTAGTTTGTTCAGGCAAGATTTGCCCTTGAAGCCATGCTGTCTGTCCCAAATAACCTCCCTGTCCTCCATGTGCCTTAGCATAGTTTCTAGAAGGATCTGTTCCATGGTCTTCCCAGGCACAGAGGTGAGGCTGACAGGTTGGTAGTTCCCACAGTCCTCCTTTCTATGCTTTTTTAAAATGGGTGCAGTGTTTCCCTTTTTCCAGTCATCAGGGACTTCACCTGACTGCCAGGACTTTTCAAATATCATGGAGAGTGGCTTGGCAACTTGCATCAGCCAGTTCCTTCCGGACTCTGGGATTCATCTTGTTGGGTCCCATAGGTTTATATACGTTCAGGTTCCTCAGGTGGTCATGAACCTGATCTTTAGTGGGAGGGACTTTGCTCCCCCAGTCCACATCTTGTGGTCCGTCTACTCACGAGGTGTGGGCAGAGGTTGCCAGTGAAGACTGAGGCAAAAAAGTTGTTGAGTACCTCAGCCTCCTCTTCATCCATTGTTACGTTCGCCAGTCATGTTCATTGCAGGGGGTATGCTTTCTTTGACCTTCCTTTTCTGGCTGACTTATCTTTAGAAGTCCTTCTTACCACTCTTTTTGTCCCTTGCCAAGTTCAGCTCCACCCATGCTTTGGCCTTCCTGATCCCATCTGTACATAACTGGGCAGTGTCCTTATACTCTTCCCAGGATACCTGTTCCTGCTTGCAGTGCCTGTGCATTTCCTTCTTGCCCTTTAGTGTGACCAGCAGGTCTTGACTTGCCTGTTCTGGTCTCTTAACTTCCTTTCCTGATTTCTTACACCTAGGGATCAAGAGCTCTTGCACTTTATGGAAAATGTCCTTAAAGATCTGCCAGGTCTGTTCTGTTCCTTGTCCTTGAGGACAGTTTCCCAGGGGTTTCTATTGACTAACTTCTTGAACAGCTGGAGGTTTGCTTTCCTAAAATTCAGGGTCCTGACTTTACTCTTCACCTGACCCATATCTGTCAGGGCTGTGAACTCCACCAGTGCCTGATCACTGCAGCCCAGGCTGCCTCCAATCCCGATGTCTCCAGTTGGCTCACTTCTGGTGGTGACTTAACAGATCCAGTACTTCATCCCCTCTGGCCAGGCTGTGTATTACCTGGCCTAAGAAGTTATCCTTAATGGACTCCAGGAGTCTCCTGGATTGGCTACAGCTCACTGTACTACTTTTCCAGCAGATGTTGGGATGGTTGAAGTCCCCCAGAGTGATGAGAGCCTGTGAGCCTGATGCCTCCTGTAGCTGGGATAAGAAGGCTTTGTCGATAGGCTCCCTGTGACCAGGCAGCCTGTAGTGAACACCAGCCACAAGGTTCCCTTTGCCTTGAACTCTTAATTCTTACCCATAAGCTTTCAACCTGCTCATGGCTATTCTTCAGAGACAGCTTTTTCACAGTCTGTCTAGTTCTTGATGTAGAGGGTGACCCTTCTGTCCCTCCTTCCTTGGCTGTCCCTTCTGAACAGCCTTCAGCCGTTGATAACCACTCTGCAGTCATGGGATTTGTCCCACCAAGTTTCACTGATGGCAACTGGGTCATAGCTTTCTAGCAGCACAGTGGACTCCAGCTCTTCTTGTTTGTTGCCCATGCTGTGTGCGTTGGTGTAGAGAAATTATTTAACAATCCATTTTGTTAGACTAGTAGAGACAATTGGTTTCTGAAGAACTGTAGAAATTTTGATCTCTACAAGCTTTCCCAATACATGTGCCTATACTGAGTAGCACTTTTATTCTTCTGTCACCAAAAAATAAAGCTGCATCTGAGTCCTACAAGACTAGAGTTAACATTGCTGGGAGAAGAGATTTGATGAAGTGATAATGCCGAAAGATAGCATTTGATATGAAAACCTCGAAAGCAAAATGTTTGCACTTAAGAGTCTTTGTCCTTATCTATAAAAGCACTATTCCATTTTTACTTTTTGCAAGCTGTGAACGTTGATTGCAAGCTTACATAGTTTGTAATTCTTGAGTGCTTTCTGGAATTTTCATGCATCATTCCTGTACATTTACATATCACTTCCAATACATATGTATTTTATGTGTGTACGTGCATCTGTAGTGTTTTTATTATATGTATACACGCACCCCATTAATGTGTCATTAAGCATTTATTTTTGCCATAATGACACTGTTCAAATGTTGATAAATCCTTTTAAATGGCCTGAAAATAAAACTATAGAGGACTTGTAATATTGCTAAAAATAATGAAAATTCTGAAGGATGATCAAGTACTTGAATACGTTGTTGATTCTGTTTTTTTTAAATTATTGTCTTGGAATTTACAGTAAACATTGTTTTTAAAATTACTTTTTGTTTTGGCCTTAGGTAGCCTGTAAATGTTCATCGGTTTCTCTTTTTACACTTTGAACATGGCAATACAACGGAAATTTAATTTTAAACATGTTAACTTCAAATTGTTGGTCATGTTTTCAAATTGTTGGCAAAGTGTAAAGCTGTTATGTAACATCTTTTCAAAGAAAAATACAGTTAAAAAAATGGAAAATAATTCATAGATAAAATACAAATTTGAGTTCTGAGAAGCTGGAGTTGAAGTCGAGTCTACAATGAGGGGATGAGAATGACTTTTCTTATAAAGTCATCAGCTGAAAATGTTTGTCAGACAAATGCCAACTGATGATACTGAAAGTAGCATTAAACTTAAATACATTTATATTGTATTCCATGTCTAAAGTACTTCGCTATTGCTGCAAAACAACTTTAAAAGGGTATCTTAATGAAAAATGCTCTGTTGGATAATTATTACTACTTTAGGTCAAGATTGAGCAGGTTGCTATGGAACTGCAGCTTACTCCATTCACTGTACTTCTGCGATCAGTTCTGGACCAGCTGCAGGAAAAGGATTCTGCTCGTATATTTGCTCAGCCAGTGAACCTTAAAGAGGTATGTTTTGTTTCCTTATGTTTAGATATGACTTGGTGGCCCTTGAGTACAAGAAAGAAATCATTGCATGCAGAGTTGGGAGCAATGTTAACTTCTAATCTCTATTCTGATAATTTACATTATGAGTTATGACTTGCTGCTATGAAAGTCTATGCTTATATACCAAAATAATTTCTGGGAAATACTTGTACAGAATGACGTGGGTACATATTGATCTTTTGCAATAAGATTATTTGATATAGCAAACTCAAAGGGTGCCTGAAAATTTGAATGTAGATGCTGTGTTCTTGTTTGCAGGTGATACTCGTTTTCATTCACCGGGAAACTAGATACAGAGTGTCTGTGCATATGTGCATATGCAACACACGTGTATAAATAATATGTAAACATGCATGCCTATATACATTGTATATATGTGTACATTTGCTACATACACATGTATATATTATACATACGTACACATATGTATAAACATATTTCTAAGTAGGCGGATGCATAAATACGTGTATAACATGTATATAAAACCACAGAATTCTAAAATCATGTAGTTTCAGCATCTATTAGCAGAGCTCCAGCTTGTTGCCCAAGATGCAGGGTCTTGTAATACGTGAAGTTCTGTTGGCATGCAAACGTTTGCAATATCAAGATGTGCAATTCTAAGCTACATCTTAAAGTTCTTGATTTGAGGTGTTACAAAAGATGTTTAAAAATGTGGATCAGTTAATAGCTAATGTTATTTTGTCTGTAATAAGATAATTTTACCCATTTGTGTTTTAAATATTTATTCAAAGGTTCCAGACTATTTGGATCATATTAAACATCCTATGGATTTCTCTACCATGCGAAAACGGTTAGATGCTCAAGGCTATAAAAACCTCAGTGAGTTTGAAGAAGACTTCAATCTTATCATAGATAACTGTATGAAATACAATGCAAAAGATACAATATTCTATAGAGCTGCAGTGCGGTTAAGAGATCAAGGAGGTGTAGTTCTCAGGCAAGCTAGGCGAGATGCTGAAGGAATCGGTTATAATAATGAAACTGGAATGCACTTACCTGAACGGCCTAAACTTGAGTCACCCCAGCCTTTCTCTTGGGAAGATGGTAAGATGTTTTTCAATTACTTTTAAAAGTTGCTTTTTTTTCATTACATACAGCCTGTACATTCCATACAAATGTTGTAATGTTGCTGTTCAGTTTGCTAAGTGTTCACACCCCTCTGCTTAAAAACGTTGCTTGAAAGGTTCAAGTGTTTCTATTCTACTACATCTGTTGCTAGAAAACAGTGTTATCCAGATTTTGATGCTGACAATGCCAGAACCTAATTTAACAAGATACATGAAAAAGGTTTTTAAATAGAGTGCTTTTTCACATGATTGTATGTGCTTTAAAGTCATGGAAAATGGCTACCAGTGCACGTAAACTTAAGCACATTCTTAAATAACGTACTGAATTAAAAAATCAAGTACACTTGTAATACTAGGAATTAAAATTACTTCTGACACAGACATCAGTTGTATGAGGTTTTGGCAGTGAAGGACAGTAATTAACATGTTTCTTTTATAACCATAATTTTGCCCTTCTCTTTGACAAGAAGGAAATCATCTATTAGGGTGAGAAGAATTAATTAGTCTTCCTTCTGACCTTTTAATTCTTTGCTCTGCTACTTAGCTTTCTTGTTCAAAATGCTGATCAAGAAGAATAATAATTATATAGTAGGAATTCATTTAGACATTTCTTCACTGGTAACGGTGAAGCTACTAAGACTTTAAGTAGCTATTTGATGATATTTTTTAATTCTGGCAAGTGAATTTTATTCTTTTTTTCCTCCTGTTGGTGGTGGTATTCTGGGAAACACTAACACGTTTCCAATTATACATGTTTTGACTTCAGTGGATAGGTTACTGAATCCTGCAAACAGGGCGCATATGTCCTTGGAAGAACAGCTGAGAGAGTTGCTAGAAAAACTGGATCTCACCTGTGCAATGAAATCCAGTGGGTCAAGGAGCAAAAGAGCAAAGCTGTTAAAGAAAGAAATCAGCATTATTCGCAACAAACTAAGTCAGCAACACAACCAAGCTCCTCAAATAGAATCAGGTATTGGAAGTTTTGAAGAAGAAAGTGCAGCGTTAGAACAAGATGGAGAAGAAGAAGGTAAGATTTTAAACCATGTTTAAATCAGTACTGTTCCAAATGTCTTCAGTCAGGTGCTTTAATCATGTGAATTAAAGAATTGTTTTACTGTTATTACTATGAATATTATTTAATTTTTAAATGGATAAAATAGCCACTTAATCACAACAAATGTTTTCAGAATATGAGAATGATCTTAAACAGAACCGCCCTCCATTATTTTTCACAGTTATAGCAAGGCTTTTTAATAATTGAGGTGTTAAGAATTGAAAATACAGACAATTGTACAAAAAGGAATCAAATGCCTGAGTGGAAAACACACTTTTGGAAATACACTTAAATGCCTAAAATATGTATTAGGGATCATGTGAGCCTAGCTCAGTGGTGCTGAAGACTCTGGCTTTTGTACTATCTTTTATAGCTTTTTGGTTTTTTATTCTCTACTCCAGACTCTGGGGAGGGGGGAGGGTAGGTTTTGGTTGGGGTTTTATTTATTTTAAAATAAACCTAACTATTGATAGGATTTAACAAACTTCACGTTGTAGAATCAAGTCATCTATATCTAACCAGCCTTTCCCCTTGAGCTTCTCTTACTCCTCAAAACATTGGTCTTGGGACTGCATGTGCTTTTGGCAAATTCCCGTTGATTTCAGTGAGAGCACTAACTTTATATTTCAGTTGAATATCATATTTGCATTTTTAGCTTTTAAATCAGTTACTGAGGTCTGTATTGCTCATTTTTAAATTATGCAAAGAAAACCTAGTCTCTCTTAAAAAAAAAAAAGCTATCTTGACTTTCTTTCGCCGTCAGCTCTTCTCTAAAAAGCTAACTTGTGCTTTAGGAGAGTTAAAGAGATGTTTCATTTTGAGTAAATGCATTAAATGGGAGCAGGAAAAAGCTTAAGGGAAAGTGGAAGCATGGTAATAAACAAAGCAGTTTGTGTCTGGTGCAGCTTGTTGCTATCAGAGTTTTTGAAAGGTAAAGTTATTAAAATGACTGTCCTTAACTGCCATTCAAACAGCAGCTTGGTGTTTTAATTCTTATTCATTCAAACAAGTTATATGTTTGAAATTTGAACAACAGTAGAAACAGTGTACATGAATCAGCATGCTTATCTTGCTCTGAGGCTGTTAAGTATTCTTAAAACATTTAATGATTTTTTTAAAATTTTACTTAATCTTCAAATGTTGATGCTACTGAATATAGTTCTTCAGGAATGTAGTTTCTGGCAGATAATGAATACATTTAACTTGTAGCTTAACATTTTTATGACACAGTCTTTCACTGCAGCTGCTGTCCAAAACAGTCCAAAAATGAGTAGTAGCTGTTTTGTTGTATTTACAGTGTGCTTTTTTAGAAAAAGCATAATGAAGAGCATGATCCGGAGTTGATTGGCGTTGTTGTTACAGTTCTGATTTAGTGAAGACTAATAGTCATTAGTTCAAATTTCAGTTCTGAAATGGAAGGTACTTAGAGGAGTGAAGAAAACAAATTGCCAAAAAGAAAGATGAGGAAAGTAGCAGAATCCGTGCCCAGGATCTCTGTAGGAGCTGATTTTAGAAGAGCTGTAGATTACTCCCTTGTAATTCTGTTTTCACTTTCTGATCATGTGAAGAATATAGTGCCAGAATAACTAATTTAGGTTTTAGTCTCTAAATAGTTCTCAAGTGTTCTTCTGTGCTTAAATCTTTTTGTGACTATTTTGTAATTAATTGTAAGGAAATCAGAATGTGTTCGCAAAGAACAGTCACCTTGGACATTCTAAACTATAGGCTTTTTTAATTGGTAGTACTTTAAATGTGCTTATCTGATCGTAATTTTCATTCTAAATGTCTTCCTGAAATACTGAAATACTAATTCTAGTGCTTGTGTGCCTTCAAAGGATGTGAGCATAGTGACACTTCATTTTAAAAATATATTTTTAATGTGAACTCTGCTGTTGTTTGATTAAAACAATGGGGCAGAGATTTTTCTGCACTTAGAAGTCATTGATTCCCAAGTAAGCATTGCTGAGCCAAAACCAAAACAACATAGGGTTAATATTTAATCCACTACAGATAAAGGGCTTGAACCCTTGAGTTGTTAACACCTTTTTTCCAGGTGACATAGAAAAAATTAACTAAATTTTAAAACTTCATGAGATAGCATAAATATTACACTGGTCTCATACAGTTACTCTAGAGTAAGCATCTTCTTTCTTCTTAATTTAAAAGTATATTTTGGAAGCTAGGAAGAAGGTTTTAATATCTTTTGAGTTGGACAGTTGTGGGTTAGGAAATCCTTCTATTTGGGAATTCTGCAACAGTAGAACGTTTATTTTCTTCCCTGTCACTTGGGATATAAAACTGAAACTAGTTTTGTATGGTCACAGTTATATCTCCGTTGTCTCTTCCCAGCATGGAATTACTGGAATTGACTGGGACATGATCATGTTAGGGGGAGAGAGAAGAATTAAAAACCCAACCAAATGAAAAACCAAAACCCCAAACAAAAAAAAAAGCAAAAAACCAAACCCACCCAAAACAAACCACAAAGAAGAAGGAAGAAAAAATGGTAGAGGGTGGTTTTTCTGATTTTTCCTATCAAGTCTACATTGACAAGTGTGTATTTGCCAACTAGTGGCTAATCAAGCTGCAGGACTTCAGAGATGGTTGTTGGCTCTTTTTCCTCCCCTTAAGGAAGTATAAAAGGTTCCACAGCTGTAAAACAGCTTTGCAAATCTTGCCTTTCTGTAAATTTTATACCACGTTTTAGGTCACTCTAGTAAATCAGGTTACAAATACTTTTTTTTTTCTTTTTATGCTTCTGTGATAAAATTTGTCTTAGGCAGGTAAGGTAACTATCGATAAGGTGAAATAGTTAAAAATGTATATTATCAACAATTTTTCTTGAATGGCAGTGTAATTGCATTTAACAGATAATCATCCACTACCCCAATTTTATATTTAAAAAAATGGATTGATTTTTTTTTTTTTTTAGTTAATTAAACTAACATAACTGCATGAGAAGTAAAAAGTATTTTTCTAGGTGTCAATTGTTAACACCAGTTGTAAACACCTACTTTTCTATCCCTGTTACATTCCCAGTATAAAAGTAGGAACTACTAACTAGGACAGATTGTTGCTAGACAAGGTTTGTTTTTAAAATGTTATGCTTTGTTTCCAAACAGAAATTTATTTGGTGGGCTGCACATTTATAGTGAGTTTTATAATAGACTTTATAACTACAGGTTTTCAAAAATCACACTCTATTTATAATTTTTTCAGGAGATAAATCTCCCCCTAAACTTGAACCATCAGATGCATTACCTCTTCCTTCAAACTTGGAGACTAATTCAGAACCACCAACCCTCAAACCAGTAGAACTCAATCCAGAGCAGAGTAAGCTTTACAAAAGAGTAAAATTTGATAATGAATTATATAGCACTTCCATTCAGAAAGAAATAAATGGACACACTCCAGAACACTTACTTGACAGTAATCTCAATGAGTCGACTGTTTCTGCTGTAGCTGAGTCATCAACTGATGTAAACAGACGTACATCCATTCTCTTCTGCAAATCGAAAAGTATAAGCCCCCAAAAGTCTGCAAAGAACACTGAAACCCAGCCAACTTCTCCACAGCTAGGGACCAAAACCTTTTTGTCTGTAGTCCTTCCAAGGTTGGAGACACTTCTGCACCCAAGGAAAAGATCAAGGAGTGCATGTGGAGATTCTGAGGTTGATGATGAGTCCCCTGTAAAGCGCTTGGATACAGGTAAATGTTACAAAACTTATTTGAATGGATGCATCTCGAAAGTTAACATACCTGATAATTTTTTGACATACATGTAATTGGTAATCTTCAGATTTTAGCACTCAGAACAGTTTTTCCTTACATTTGAGTAGTTACAGTTTGGAAAATTAATTTGTGTTGGCCCTATGTAGTTAGACCTGAACCAAGTTTTACTTTTTTCGCTTAGCAGTGGGATCTTTGAATTTACATGTGTGGGTGGGTGCCCTTTTTTTTTTTTTTTTTTTTTTAAGGCAGTGTTCTGTTTTATTTGTTGCAACCAATAGGAAAGGTGAATCAGCACCTTTTTTTTAAAAAAATTCCCCGTGAAATTATATGGAAACTTCATATATGGTGCCAAAACTAGAACTCTTGTGAGGAGGAGCATGGAAAATACATCTTCCATGTATGACTTTTCTGCTATAGTGTTACTCCAAGCATATTTTCACATTATGAAACTGATGACTGTGTGTGGGGTGCTTTGTGTACCCATGTATTTTATGGAAGTGTTAAAATCCCAAAGTATAATGACATTTCCTGTGTTTCTTTTTTTTAGTCGGTGCACTTTATTTAAAGTTGAAGAATCTAAGTGTAAGATTATGGTCTTAGTGAGATTTCTCTAAAGAGCATTATAGAAACAAAAAAGTTATCTTGATAACATCGGTGCGGCACAGTTGAAGATGTTAATTACACCTTTTCTTAGTGAACTGTAGTTCTATTTATTGGAGACATTTGAATAAAACCCTCTTTGAGGAAGAACAGCAGCAAAAAGAAATTACTTAAGTATATTTCCTTAACAACAATCCATGGCCATTGCTATGACTTCAATATCACCTTTGAAATAATTATTTTTGTTTCATTGTCATGTTGATAACCCGTATGCAGGTATGAAAACAGCATGTGTATTTTTGTGGGTTTGAGTGAAAGATACAGTAATGTAGTTGAACGTTTATTATGAACATGTGATTCAAAAGCTGTCTGTATAAGATTGGGGGACATGTGTGTGTGTGTGTGTCTTTTCATTTAGATTCTTGTTTGGGTTTTCTGTTTTGCCTCTTTGGAAAGCCCAGTTTCCATTCTTTTTTCTAACAGCTTGGAAAGAGGTATGGATTTGATGTGGTACTTTAGTTCTGAAGTAGGAATCATGTGAAGGTAGTATGATGATACAAATGAGTTAATCTTCAGTAGTGACATAAAAAGCTTTCATTTCCAAATATTCCAATATACCAGTCTTTAATCTAGGTAATTTCTTACATAGATTGCATTTTATCACATGCACACTGAATAATTTTGTGCTAGATCACACCAGGAATTAATACTGATTCCTTGAATTCTTCATCTTAAACTTTGTAATTTATTTCTTTTTGTGGAAAAAATGTTTTTATTATATATGAAAACTGACTTAATTCTTGACCAAAGACAATCCCACCAGTTTTCTGAATACATTTAAAATCTTGTCATTTTGTTCCATTTCTGTCTGTGGAGTTAGGCGTATGTGGAGCATATATGCTTTTGATTATCTTCAAAACAAAAAAACCTCAACCCAAACAATTATGGATGTTTTCTTCTTATTTTAGTACTCTTCCCATTTCAGAATTTCTAGGCTTGTGGATTTTTTTTTTATGTAATATGTAGGCTAGTAACAGGAATAAAATTCAAAAGGTTAAAAGATTACCTTTTTAAAAAAAAAAAAAAAAAAGAAATAAAATTCTGTAGCCTCTTCCTGAAGCTAATGAAGATATGCGCAAAATTAAATTTACATAGAACTAATACTTAGGGGGTGTTTATATTTAAACCTTTAATTTCTTTGTTCAAGAAGAGACTGTGTATGTGAATTGAAATGTTTTAGCCATATTAAATTCACCTGAAGGTGTTCTAGTTATTCTTTAATAGTATGTTTTATATGGTCCGTACCAATGTGTCAGCTTATCAAGTGTTATTCCAGTGATTCTTTTTCCCTTTACAACTAAATACTTTGCTGTCATGTTGGAGATTTTTTTCCTCATGTTATTCTCAGAGTTGTCTCTCCACACTAATTTAAGCAATTTGCAGTTGGCAGCTATTTTGAACTACGATTCAGCAGGAAACCAGCATAAACCTCAGATGCTTTTCAGGATTTAAACAGAGTTGAATTGTTTTACTTTCGCATAATGCAAACTAGTGTGGATTCATGCAGATGTCTCTGTTCTGATAAAAATAAATTAGATTATACAGTAATATGTTGGGGGTTTTTTCTATCTGGTTATTTTTCACAATATTTTAATTTCATGCTGCTGCTAAGAAACGTTACGATTCAAAAGAATTCAGCAGACATGAGCTTTTCCCTCCAAAGCCATACTGTGATAGAAAAGGTATGTGATTCAGGCTTTTTACATGTGTTCTTTTGAGTTAGCAACTTAACGAGCAATCACTGTCGTTGAAAATGCATTACTGTTGCAGTTTTCTTTGACTGGTGTGAATGGTATATATTCTCAGTTCTAGTGGATACAGGAAAAAAAATCATTTAAAAGGACTTTGCTTGATATACAAAGCATTGAAATTTTTAAGTGATCAAGAGCTGCACTGTCACATCTTTTTTCGTCCTTATCTTTTTATAACCAGTGTGGGGGTTTTGCCATTACTTAAGGATGCTTTATTGTTTTGTCCTTCACCTTACTCAGTCTCCTCAATTTTTCCTGCTTTCATGTCACTCACATGTATTCCTATATGAAGAAGTTCAAAGGAACACGCTAAAGCTAACCTAGTTAAGTAAAACCACACCTACTTTGTCTGATGTTTTGTTACTCATAGACTGCCTTTTATGCTCTCTTGAATTACATTTGAGGTTGGTGTGCTTGCCAGTTAGTTTCAAGAAAGGCACATACAGGATCCATTGGCATACTATTTTATAAGTATGGTGGTCCTATATGTTGTTAGTTTTCATATACAAAATAATTACTGAACTACTAGCTTTTTTCAGAAATAGGCAATTATTGCACAGCGACTTACCTTCAGAGAGGACTGAAAGCAGTTCACTTTAATACTCAGACCTCCCTTCATATGTCAATCTTCGTTAAAAAAATATGAAACAAGAGCATAATGTAACCTTAAATTTTAATTTTGTAGCCTTCTACTAGAGCATTATCACATATAGCACATCTTAGATACACAGCACATCTTTCTCCGTAGTTGCTATGTGGAAACTGACAAGTACATAGTGGAGAGATGTGTAAAAATTTCCTATACATATTTGATGTGTCTTGGTTTTACTTCATATGGTATCTAGCAACTTCTAAAAGAAGATAGGTTGTTTTGATTTAGGAAATCTTGGTCACATCAGAGATTGATGATTCTTGAAGTTTAGGCATGGTAGATCTTAACTGCAACAGTTCAATGGCCTTTTCAAAATATCCATTGTATGCTTACCTTCCTCTTTTGCTACAAAGAGTAGTTTTTGGGTTTTGGTTTTTGGTTTTGGGTTTGGTTTTTTTTTTTTGTCAGGAAATTAGCTGGTGCAGTTATTACATCTGAGAAAAATGAAACTGATTAATGGATAGAAGGTAGATTTTACTGACCATTTGAAACTTTGCCTCTATCAGTTGTGTAGAGGTAGAATAAACTCCTGGAACAAATGATTGTTTTAAGATAACTTCTGAGCATTGTAAAATGCTAGATTAGGTTCAGAATAAATTTTCATGTTGTTCTTGGTTTCACACATTTAGGATAGTAATTTGCAGTTACTGTGTTTACACCCTCTATTTTAATTAGAAACTACTACATAAATATTAAGTTAGTAAGAAACTATGTGAGTACTTAGAATATATTATCTTAAAACAATCATTTTAATTTATAGAATTAAAATTGCAAATAGTGATTATTATAGTGCAGCATGTTGGCTTTTTATTATTTCTTGGCTAGATAGCAGTAATAAAAAAATTAAGTGAAACATGTAATTTACTTGGTATTCTTGCTTCTAGCTACACAGATTTTCTCAAGGCACTGAAACAGATATAAACAAATATTTATAACATGGATCACTGAATTAGTTTTTAACACAGTAAAAAGAGCAGGATTTCTTGGGGGGATGAGGGAATTTATAATTTCTTAATATATACTTTGCATGCAGTTGTCATTATACAACAAACATGCAATTGTACCTTATTAAATCTATTAGTAAATGTTGGGCTGACTTTGTGTCTGCCCAATCACTACAAAATGTTTGACAGCATTTAACTGTCTGCAAATTACCTTTATGTGAATTCCACTTGTATCTGATACAATTGAATATTGTAGCAATGACCATTTTTACTTAAATTTTATTTGGTGTGATAAGTATAGAGATTATATCTGGGTAAGACAGAACACAGGTTCTTTTTTGAATTCTTTCAGTACTTGATTTCTAATAAATCCTTGGCGCTCTGGACCACCAGCCAATTTGATTAAAAATCAAGCTTTATGCAGCATTCAGGAACAATTCTCTAAATGGAAGAAATGAAAGTAAAACATGCATGTCTAAGAACGTAACTTACATCCTCTAAGTTAATAACAAACTTAAACTAGAGATTGCTTAGTGAAAAAACAAATTGTCATGATTACTCGTCTGATTAACATTGACAAGAATGATAACGTATACATATATTCACGAGTAAGATGCAGTTACTTGACTACTTGACTATATCTACTGACAGATCTAGAGTCATTGTACTTTGAATTAAAACTACTCTTTTTGTTTTCTTTTTTCTTTAGATGCATAGTGGTTGTTTCCTGTAAAATCTGATGTGAAGTGTAGTTATCTAAGTACTTAGCGATATCCAAAAACTTCAACTGTTTGCCTTCAGGAAGTTTCAAACCAAAACTTTTTATGGTGCACATGCAAACAAACAAAGCATTGGAGATTGCGAAGGCCTAAAAGGAATTACCCTCTGGCATGTTAGATTTGTCAGTGTGTGGACACAGGGACTACAGGGAGCTCCATCCACTGCTGAGTTGTCAGGATAAAATTAGGCTGCACAGCAGCCCATAAGTACCAAAGAGGCTGAAAAAATGAAGCTTGACTAGAACAGTACGAAAATTATTGGGGGAGATGATAGTGGATTTGTGCTTGGTTTTTTACAAGTTTGGTTGGGGCTTTTTTCTGTGTGTTTGGTGTTTTTTTAATTTTATTTTTTTTTAATTGGATAGTAGGCCACTAAGGAACTTTGACCACTTGCTAAGAAAATAAGCCAGTTTAAGGGGACACATTTGAAAACAACTGAATGCTTAATTTCTTTATTTGTATTTGGCCCACTCAAGCTTTAGACAGGAATTCTGGCAGCCCTGCTGAAGTTTTTGCCAGTTTAATTTCTGGAAAAGTTTTGAGAAAGAGGAGATGATTGTTGTAATAAATGTGGAATAAAATAACCGCATAAGACAGAAGGAGGGGGGAAGGAAACTATTATATACCAGTCAGCAATTGCAATGACATTTAAGAGAATAAATGTTCCTTTTATTTCATCTAAAGAACCATAGTATTAACTTCCTCACCATTAAAAATCCTTTCCTTATTTCTTGATTTATATTATTGGAGGGAATTTTGAGCAACATAGGCAAGAGCGGTGGGACTTAATGAACAGCTATGTATATGGGGGGTTTGTTCTTTTTTAAGGCTTGTGAAGTTATGCATCCGTTAAGTTATAGTATGCATTGATATTTCAGAAGTTTTTCTTGGGTTTTAAACATGTTAATTTCTTTGAAAGTACTATTTTTTGGGTTATTTTTAAGATGTTAATTATTAGCACCTGACTTAAAATTGCTGTGTTCTCTGAGATCAGTATAACTGAATCTTCTGTAATAATAAACAAAAAATATTTCTACATGCCATTCTGTTCTTCTTGATGCTGTAGGAATTGTGGAGCCTTTTACTGTATTCTGGTATTTTCTTTTTTCAAAAAAAAAAAAAAAAAATTTAGCTCATTTCTTGTCCCAGGTTTGGGTTTCTAAAAATAAAGTCATAGTCCCTTATGTGCTTCATCAGTGGCATTTAACACTAATTTTTCTGTGTGGTGCAGATGGTAAACAGAGAAGTGTGGGATTTATTGAAGATATTAAAAAAAAAAAAAAAAATAACGAATTTGGAGATCCATACTGTGCTTATAAATTAAGAACACACTTGCCATGGTGTTGGGGCTGAGTATAGATAACCTTCTGTCTTCCAGTTCACAGGCTTAGATATCGTGAAGTCCCTTGTATCAGGTACATCGGGTGCCAGAATTGAGCAGATCACCATTATATTTGACCTATCTGCAATGTCATAGAATAGTTTGGGTTGGTAGGGACCATTAAAGGTACAGTAACTTCAGGCACTGAACCTGACACTCAAAAATAGAAGTGACTTGGGGCTTATTCTACTATGAGCGGAGAGAGGGAGACACAGTTCCTACATGATTGACTGCAAGATGAATGTTGCTCAGAAAAAGTTTGTGCGTGGGTTGAATCGTTTGGGTTTTTTTGACTTTCCACTTTTTCCCCCTAGATGAGAACAGATAATGTAGTTACATGCATAGAGGGAGGTCCTCCTTTCATAAAGAGTAATTATGGTAGTATGTTTTCTTTTACTATGTCATACACACAGGCCAGTATTTTGGGATGGTTTTGCTTGATAGCGCTCTTCAGTGTTTCCCCTTGTAGTACCCAGACACAGGTTTTTTGGTGTGCATAGAGGAAGTGTACAGGTTGAGAAGGTATCCCATACAAAGAAACAGGTATTACTCAAGAACAGGTAAAATACTTGAAACAAAGTTGCTTTTGTTGGTGCCCAAACAGTGTTCATTGGTTGTGCTCTCACTTGGACTGTCAGACCATGCTATCCTAACATGGGAACTCTCTGCCCACTTAATTTTCCTTTTTTTCCTTCATTTCTTCCTTTATTTTTCCTTTTCTCCTCCCTCCAAAGCTGTAATAATACAGCTGTCACTCAGAAATTACTTTCTAACAACATGTAATTGGAAAAAAGTGGAGATGAAAGCAGATGTTAAGAACTAATCATCAGCTGGTAAGAATGGTTAAGTAATACCGAGTTCTATAAAAATATCTTTTTCTTGAAAAGTATTTTAGATCTGAAGGAGGGGACAGGGAACATACTCTAGATTCATCTGATTAGATACAATGGTGTCAATAGGCAAGGTGGCCTTAATTTTAACTCTGTGTTCAGTGCTGCCTAAAAATAGCAACGCTGGGTTGGTGTTTAATATCCCTTGATTATCTTCACTTTACAATGCTTCAAGCACTGTCAGGTTGACTGCATGAGCAGTGAAGCGTGTTGTTTTGTCTTTTCGGCTCCTTTTGTTGAAGCCAGGAAGGCAGTCTTAGGATTGCAAGCGCAATTAATTTTTTACTAGGCTGGAATAAATTTTAAAGCGATGTTACAGTCTGTAAGATGATTCAGATCATACACTGGATCTTTTATACTGAATCACGTGAAGTTTTCATCTCCTTGTGCAAAATACCTCTCAGGGTACAAAAGGCCTGGAAACTTAGGTCCACAAATGCAGCTGGTAACTTAATGAAGCAACAGGCTAATTCAAGAACTTGCAGTTTACTGCATTGTCCTGTATGTCATCTCAGGAGCGGCAGATCTCTGGTAAACATTCCTGCCTTCATCTTTCTTTCAGATGGCAACTTCAGTTTCTGTTCCCTGTCCTAGAATGAGGCACAAATTAATAAACAATTTTTTTAAATAGCTGTAGAAGGCAAATGATTGGCAAATTACTTATTTCCTTTTTAACAGAGGATTGCTGGATGTGCATATGTAGAGAGCTCTAAAGTTCATCTGTCTGTTTCCTTTTCTTTGGATACTATGCCAAGCAATTATGTTCTCACAATTACAAGGAAACATTTACTTTCAAAAAAGGAAAAAAAAAAAATGTTGGTAAAAGCTCTGTATAAAATCTTTTACATAGTAATTTAAGAAAAAGAAGTTAGTTCCGTTTCGGAAATGGATTAGGTTGCCTTTGTGAGTTGTGGTGGACTGCTCTGAAGGATTGCTAGGTGTTAGATGCAGTATATTGATAGGTAATTATCGTGCTTTTTCAATATAAATTGAGAAGAAAAATAATTTTGACTGCTTTATTTTTTTTCTTTCTTTTAATTTATATCAAGATTTGTTAGGTGAGAAAATAGAAATCTTCAAATGGAAAATGTGTAAGAAAATATTTTTTTTTCCTGAAGATCTTTACTGTTTGCATTGCTGCATAATTCAGAAAAAATGTTTGGAAAAGAGATTGTGATCTTAGATCCTCATAAGTAGTCTTTGTCATGATAATTAAAGTAAATGATCCTAAATACTATTGACTTTCTATAGCCATGATATTTCTTGTATCTTGAATGGTTACCATTGACCTATGTGTGATTCAGGCACTTAGTCATCTGTGTGTTTTACATGTCATAAATCATATAAACTAGAGCTGACTAAAGAATTCAGTTTGTAAAGTTAGATTTAAATTCTTCAAGTTTTGTGCTTGCACTTTTTAATGGCATTTTCTACTGTACTACTACCGTCATCAGTCTTTTCTATACCAGAGACACAGATGATACTGTCTAGAAGTTGTTGTAAACTTTTTTTTTTTTTTGAGAAACGTTTCTGCTTTCTTTTTCCTTTCAGATTTTTCTGGAATGTTTTCAAGCTCCTACGCTACTGTTGCCTCAGACTTGTATATTTTAAAATGTCTTGAACAAATCATCCTAGACGGTGATCCTAGTGTTGTGCACAGACCAACAGAAAATCCTTATATTTTGGAAGCTGTAGTTATTAAATGTTGATTAGTTTTCCTTTCTGATGAGCAATTCAGATTCAGCTGTTTTAGCAGACTCTCATCTGATTAGCCAAAGACACTTCTTATTTCTATATTTCAAATTCTTAAGCACTCTTTTGAAACATATCAAACTTTGATTATTCAGTGAACCACCAAACTGTATTCATTTATGTGTTACTTAAACCAACAAAGGTGAAATATTTCTATTTAGGGTACTGAAAGCTGCTGCTGTTCAGTGTGTAGGTACCGTGTCATGGGCTCACACTGAGCTTTCTTTGCCGTCTTTGGCCATGACCAAATTTTCAGCAAGTTTTAAAAGCTTTATATCCAGGGGGACTCTTCACACCAAACTTCATCATCTTTGAGAGTAACTGGTTCCCATTTTGGCTGCATACTGAAGACTGTTTTAAAACCTGTAAACTTTGATGTACTCAGATACTCATCTGTGTGTTCTGAAAAGAAGGATTATGTCTAGTATTCTTATCGCACTCCACTAGTGTTGGAAGTAGACATTTATAGGGTTGCTCTAAGGTTCACTTTTTACCAACTTTGTGGATACCTTCCTGTTGCTGCAGTACATCTGTTTTTGAGGTTTGCATATTTAAGAATACAGTGACTTCTTACTATTTATTACCTTAAGGTATTCCTTTATCCTGCCTGTGCATACTTGTATATATAAATCCTCTTAAATTAGGGTCATCCCCCTTCTTACTCTTAATGGAGGGATTTCTAGATACATTTCAGAACCATGTTCTTGATGCATATCATGCACATGGAGGTTGTATTCTGTGCTTTCAATGACTTGCATATATTTTCTTTTTCAAGAAGGAGGACAGAATCTAAGTGAAACTTTAATCTAGTTTTGCCCTTTTTGAAACTTTAGCTGAGCATTAGTGTTAGAATACATGGAACACTTGTAGCATTCTCACTGTCTCTGGACGCTGCTGTAAGGATGGCTTATTTATTTGAAAGCTCTGTTTCCTTTCAGAGAGACTTAATGGCTTTTTCACTGTCTTCCAGGTTCTCATATTAACTAATATCATGCTGGGTATTTATCTCTTTGGATCCTAATTATTTTCTGTTATCCTCAACATGGAATGGAATTCAATTAACTGATCATTTTGGAACGCAGAAAGACAATTACATTTGAAGTAATTATTTTGGATCATGTTGGAGACACCAGCCATCCTTAAAACAAAAAAAAAAATGAACACTGTTGGAGGAAGTCTTTGACATATATGAAACTATGCTCTTCATTCAATATATTGCCCCATTTCCGTAAGTTATGAAGTTGTACATGTTGTAGTATATGTGACACAAATTGGTCGCAGATTTTTACCAGTCCCAGCATTCTTATTCCCAGAACATGCTCTGTGAGAGCAGATTAGTTAAGAATGTTCCATCTCCATCCTCTTCCCTTCCCCCAAAACCAGTCTAATCTTCCTTGGAGAAGTGTACAAAAAAAAATGTTTTTACCTATTTTTGTGCATTTATGTAGTTTTACTAAAAAATACACATTTTTCTCTAATATGTATTTTTTAATGAAGACTTAACATCACTGGTGCTGGGTAAGTGCACAAGTCAGGACTGGGTTAGTCCTTGCTTGGTAAAATGAACTTAAATATTGTTGTGTTAAGTGCTGGTGCGCTGTGTGCATTAGTTTTTTTGAATGCTCCCACTTATTTAGTGGTTGAAGTTATTTAATGATTTTCACTATTTCTCAGCTCTTCAGCTGTGGTTTTAATACAACACTTCACCTTACATTTGGATATGCTTAGTTTTGCATCAAGCTGTGTATAACGAAGTTTTAATTGCTTTAGATAATTTTATACAAGTTCTGTTTCTTTATTTTTGTTCCAGCAGAACTACAAGATGCGATCACAGTCTGAAATGCACAATTCTGTATTCCATGGCAGCGTTTTGTACACTGATGGAGCATGCTGCTCCTCGAGCTATCCTGAGTTTTGTTCTGTCACTTTTTCTGAATTTCTGCTGTCTTTCAAGAGTTACCTTTTCCTGCTTCCATTAATTTGCTATGTATGGGCAACAAGATTCTAACTTGCTTTGATGTGGGTAGTCAGTGGAAGTTTTAGCTGCAGTTTAAGAAAAAAATCCTACTGCTGAGACAACTTTCCCTTATGAATACAGTTTTCAGGGTAGTGAGAAACCTGTGAAAAAGTATTAAGTTGATGATCTTTGGCTTGCCTTTTTATTTTCTTCAGTTTGTAGCTGTTTGTTAGCAATTATTATTTTTTTTAATTGTTGTATTATATAGCATTATTGACATAGCAGTAAACTTTCTATGTAAATTCAAGTCTAAAACTGAAGATTGGAAATTACAGGAACCCTGCATTTAAGATCAATAGCAGACTCACTGTTTGTGAATATTATTTTTTTAAATGAAAAAAGTTGAGTTCTGCCCCTTAGTGCATTGCTTTTTTGATGAAGCTTAAGAACAGAGGGGAAAATATAAAGGAATCGTCCACTAATTCAAGGTTTTAGTTTGTTTGGGATTTTTGTGGTGAGGGAGGTTGCTCTTAATCAAGGGTGTTGGTGAGGAGGTATGTGTAAGAAGTTAAGTACCTGACCTAATAAAAGTTCTCTCCATGACTGCAGAGAAAGCTCATTTGATATAGCTAAATCATGAGCTTTTGGAAAATGTGAGTAACTCATAGAAGTTTGTTGCAAGCTTACCCAGGCTACTAGCCCTCAAAGCAGGATGAGTTACTTCTCCTATGGATTCTTTTTATTTGATCTTATTAGTAATATCTTTCGAGCCAATAAAATGCAAATTCCTTGAAGCAAACGGTGCTCTTTCATCTCACTTATTCTAGTAGCTACAGGAGATGGAGTGTTTCTTGATTCATGGGAGAATGAGTTTCGTAATGAGTGAAGAAAACCAAATTCCCTGTTATAGCATATAAATGTAGTATATCTGTTTAATTTTTGCGCATTGATAATACCATAAAGCACTTGCATTTTATTGCCTGGATTCTTCTGGCAAGTTACAAGGTCACTTAGGAACTGCTGCATCTGTGACAAGATCTGAGTGTGTTTCGTTTAAAATAAGCATTCAGGTATTCCTTTCTTAAAATAATGTATGTTCCTTATAATTTTTGAAGAGTGGACTGTATAAATTTGAGTCTTGTGGATTGCGTAAGCTCATGTAATTTGGGGCTTGTTATTACAAGCAGGAAGATTACTCCTGCTGATAGCCTGCATGTGCTTTGGTTTTCATACTTCCACAAGCAAGAGAGAAATGTGTGTGAGAAGCTCTGAATTCGTTGCATTTTAATATTCCCTATTTGTCAGAAAAGTTTTTTCCCCACTGTTAGTAACCATTCTACAGGCTGGAAAAACTTTGCTTACTGTAATCTTAAAAACCTAAGTTAGTGAATTAAATGAGTCATTAAATAAACATAACCTACAGTATGAGTCTAAGCTAGTATAGGGCTTGACAGCTACTGCAGAGAGCTGTCTCTGTCGCTGTAGCCGTGTGTTTCTGTTGCATCCCTTGTTTCTCAGCATCGGCAGTCAGGCAACCGCGTGGTTGCTTTGCCCAGTGCATCACTGAAAACTCGTTCACTACCACAACCATGTATTTTTTGGTACTGATGTGGTGATGAGGAGAAAAAAAATGGCAGATGACTGAACGCCAGAATGGCTGTTTCAGTGGCAGCATGATCATAAACTGATTGAAGCAATCAAAATGTAAATCTAGTCCCTAATTTTTTTTTTTGTCCTGGATATACATACACATACAGAACTGGTGTGCACAGAGATACGTTGCCAAGCCATGTTTGGCATACATATGATTAAACATTTTATACATAGTCTTACAAGAATAAACAGCTGTTTCCTTCTACTTTCTTGGTCTATTGGGAACTGAACTGTGCTCTGCCTCTGGTAGCAATAATTACTTTGTCTTTAAAATTTAATCTGTGATCTGACTTGCTTCTGCTGATAGCTGATTGAGATTAGCTGGATGCCTGAATGGTAACTTGAGTAATGTGTCTCTGGCTTGTGGCAGAATGAAAACAAAACCGTTTCTACACCTTACTTGAAAAATAGGTCTGACAGGATGTCTAAGAATTAAAAAATAGTTATTTGCAGAGTTCTGAGATATCTCTTTTATTTCTTTTTATCTTTGCAGAATGTTCTTTCAGCTTTTCATTTCAGGTGCTGTGGGAAGTGTGCTGCAATAGTGTGTAGGGGAACTGAAGCTTTCTCATAAAGCATACTCTGTTTTGACAGGTCTTTCAGCATAGTCTGAGACTGAACTTCTTAATCTCCAGCTATTTGTACTGACTTGCTGAGAACGAGAACAAGATTAATCAATAGCCTGTAGTTTGGTGCTTGAACACTTGAGACAATGCTACCTTTTTTTTTTTTTTTTTTTTTTTTTTTTGCATAGGAAATCAAAGGCAAATACAGAAGTTAAAAAACACTCTCTTAAATGAATGTTCTACAATGCAAACTAAATGACAGTGAAAGAGAATGCTTATCTATAAATCTTTCCGACCATTAAATAAATTCTCCATTTTTCTCTTTAAAATCTAAAATTGTGTTGACAATCCAAATGGAAGGTCTCCTGGGGAGGAGGGGGAAATCCCTTTAATTGCTGTATGGAATGCCTTGAAACATGACTGGATTGTACAAAATAACTTGCTAAGCTCAAGTTCCTTAGTTGTCAGCCTTCTTTGCGGAGGTCTTCATATAAGACATACTGGAAGAATTAAAACTAGTAAAGTCTTACAGTATAATGCCTTATGGAGGGGCATGTGAAGTTATATAAGGTTATTTGACTATGTCTGAATGAACGAAGATCACAATGACCTTTAAGACACTGATAATAGGGTGGCTGGGATGGGTAGCTCGCTCTTGCAGTATGAGAAGCATGCTGGTTGTATGCCTTAAGTAAGAACTTCATTATAAGGAAATAAGTGTGCTCAGAATTGAATTAGTGTTAAAATTTTGTTCTCTTTGCAGTCTACAGCTTGCAGTAGCTGTTTGCAGGCTAGTATCATTGTCTCTAGCCAGTTTGTTTCTGTTGATATTCCCGAGGCTGTGTTGGATTCTGTCTTAAGTCCTAATGTACACAAACACACACACCACCCCCACCCCCTGCCCTTGGAGAAAAGTCTTTAAAACAGTATTTTAAACCTCTTAACTTGTCTATTTAATCAAATATGGAAGTGGCTTAATAGGAACCATACTGTTTGTGAATTAGCAAACCCAGAGTGGGATTGGTGGCAGCCCATCAAATCAGTAGTTTGTAATATAAATGCCTTTTTAATGTTTTCATTACAATTATGAAATTAACATGTAATATCCTTGGAGGTATGTAAACTTGTGCCAGGGGAAGGATAGTCAGAAGTAGTAATGTGCATATAACTGTTGAACACAGAGAACAGGCTTGATGATGTCCGTCTGAATTTACTAAAATAGAAGGACTTTCAGGAAGAAATAGATAGCATCAGGAGGGAATCCCTACCACTCTTTACTTCCAGTGTTTGAAAAGGGTTTTCTTGACCTAAGGGTGTAACATTGCATTCAAATGAGCGTTGTGGTCATTAGTAAATTTGCCTGGTTTGTAACGTTTGGTGTGTTGTTTTTTCTTCTTGTTTTTCCTACCCAACTTCTGCAGCCTGACTGTCGTAGTGGTTGGAAACATTACATAGAAAAACTGATTTGATATTCCATTTGGCACTTCCCATATTACAATCTTCACTTTTTTTTATGATACCCAAATTTCCATCCTATCTTTAAAATCTGGACTACAGGAACCTCCTATTTATAATACTGTGTTTTGAAATGAAATATGTTGTTAATGTTCATGTTCTTTCTTTTTCATCACATCAAAATACTTGAAGTGCAGAAAATAATGAAAGCAAAAAGTTGTTAATGAAAATGGTGTGGTTTCTGGTTTGATGCAATTTATTTTTGTGTTATGCTGTAGGTCTGTCAAATGGTTTTGGAGATGGAAGTAAAGAGAGAGCATTAGATGATACTCCGGGAAGAAAAGTCGAACCTCGTCGCCGCTGTGCATCAGAATCTAGTATTTCATCTAGTAACAGTCTTTTGTGTAACTCAAGGTAAAACTATAAATCCAAAATACAGAATTGGAACTGAATAGATCAGTTTTCTATACTGCTTGTGACCCACATCGGAGGATGCGTAGATTTTTTAAAAGAAGAGTACCTTTTGATTTTCTCAGTTGTGTATCAAATCTGAGACAACTTTCAGGATCGCTAGTATTCTTTTGATCAATTCAGGTTATTGCAGATTCGGGCAGTTACACTTTATACTTGACTTATGCATCTTTTGCACTATGTAGATTATACATATACGTATTTGTGCGTATAGTATCTTGGTTTAGTTACCTTCCTAATCCTGTCAGTAGAAATGGGTGTGTTTATTTTGGTGAGGGAAGGAGAGAAGCCATTTCCAAAGCAGAGTTTTGTACACAGGCAAGGTAAATTCGGTAGCTGTGAAACTGTAGATTATCAGTCTGTGGTTTGGATTACTGTCTAGTTACTGCAGTGACGATAGCACCTGTGTACCTACTATTGACCTTCTCTTTGTGAAGTCGGTTAAAGATAGACTGTCAGAGTGGTCACCTCTGCCACCATTGATAAATATTTTTCCATCACCAGTGGTGCGTATCATGTAAAAGCACGCTAATCTCTGGGTAGAAGGTAGCTGTCTCCATTCCAGAGCTATGAGGATGGGGCATATGGGAGTACAGGGTAAATCTGTTGGAGGAAAAGAAGAAGGCTTTATTCATGTGTTCAAGATCAGTATTAAACTGTTTAAGGGAATGGTGTTAACGTACTCATTGACGCAGGCAAAACAGACTTTCAGAAACAAAGAGAACTGAATATTGCATCTCTTGTAAATGTGATATATTGAGGAGTTGATTTAGAATAATTACTGCTCAAATTCTGTGATCTCTTACATAAGTGTGCAGAGAACGAATTTCCCATTTTGCGTATAGGTGCTCTGCAATTGAAGGACTTGAATTTGTAGTGAAAAATGAAAGACAAAATAATTGGGTTTCCTATGTAATGGAACTGTTGGAGCAGAGGGAACGTGTTTTCATTTGGCCAGTGTCCACTCAACACTGAAGACAAAGCAGCTTCTGTCATTTGTGCACGTATAACCTGCAGAGCAATTGAGATGCAGTCACGTACTCTTTGTCTTTTGCTGATAACCAGGCAAATCTGTACATGAAAATAATCTGAGGTTTTGGCTTTTATGTTGTAGTTTGTGTTTGTTACGTAAAATGTGTTAGAGCTTGCGGCTCTGGTTTTACGGTGTACTGATGAATTTTAAATTATTTTTTTTAAGTCTTGATTTATAGTGAACAATTTTAGTTATCAAATGATGGTTTTAATATTAATACTTTGGTAGTTTCAGCCTACCGAAATGTGGTAAAGGAAAACCTGCACTTATACGAAGACACACACTGGAAGACCGAAGTGAATTGATATCATGCATTGAAAATGGGAACTATGCCAAAGCAGCAAGAATTGCAGCTGGTAACTATAATTTGCATTCTTAATAATATTGAATGTCTATAATTTTGTCCATCTATTTCACAGATTCTAGCATTCTGTTTTCGCTGTTGAAATATATTAAACATCCTGAAAGTGGGGTTGATAGCATTGCAGAAACCACTGGTTTCTGCTTTTAATTCTTTAAAGACTGAAGAAAATGGTACCTGATCTTGGTTTTTTGATTAATAAATGGTATTTAAAGTGCGCAAGCTACTCTAGTAATACAAATGAAACTTGGCCTGAAGCACTACTTGTGGTTCCATTGATATTTTTCCTTGTTCGGCTTTTTGGTTTAGAACGTACTCCTCGTATACTGTTCTGTATAGACATGTTGACAGATGAGTAAGACATGGTCTGCTCTGATTCAGGAAAAACTTGAATTTGGAAGGAAGTGGAGTTTTCTAGGAATGTAGAGGATAGTAAGATAACAAATTTTAGGGAAAGAACTGTTCTGTTGGTATGGTTTTTACCTGTTTAGTATTTTCATTGCATTACAAACTTTAAGTACGTCTTCTCTTCCGTACGTAGAACTGTGTTTCAGCCTTGCAGCGTCTAGCAGGCCTGACTTTAGTTTCTGACCTTGCAGCTCTTCTCTCACTCATCACGGGTGTTCCTTGTCCAGGACTCTTTCATGTCTTTCTAGTGCTTTTATCTGGCTCTTTGTTTGCCTTAGTCTATTCTTTCCTCCTTATATGATCAGTTTTTGTCTTCCTTTCTTGAAGCTAATCTGTTGCCAGCTAATGCTTCAGTACTTTCAGTTTTAGTATCTTTATTATCTGTATGGTAACCATACGGCATTTAACCTTTATCATTTGCTTTTCTTACTCTGTCCTGGGTAGTCTTAAATTTAACAATTTCCACTTCAAGTTTCTGTTCTTGTTTTTTCAGAATTCTCCTTGATCTCTCTTAATTCTTTGTTCTCAGATACATTCTACAGCTGCCTAAAAGGAGGACCGTATGACACTTAACAGCATTATTTTATGTTACTATGTATTCTGTCTAATATGAGCTCTTTTGTCTGCTTTCTGCACCCTGTTACCTCAGCATATCAAGAAGAGGAAATAAGTAGGAGTGAGGTGAATATTCCTGCTTACAGTCTGTGCATAACGGGGAATTTTAACATGATTTACTTTTATTAGTAAAATCCCAGATTTTACAAAGAAACTTAAGCGTTGTTCATTTTTGGCAAAATATCTCAAACAGTAATTTCTAAATGCTTTAGAAACAAATACAGTTCTTGCATTTCTGCTGTCTTCAGGTCCAAGGAAAATCTTGTTTCTGTTTACAGGATGCTCTCTCAGAACCTGCAGTATGGTACATCGAGTCCTGCAGTTATGATGGGATGCGGTTTTGCATTGATTAATAGGTGTAATCATTGTAGTGCACATATAACGTTGTTAGTGTTTGGACTAACATATTTCAGTATAAGGGTGCTATTGAAATCACAAAGCCAAGTGTGCAAGTTAGGGCATGCTGTTTTCTGTAACAGTGCTGTTCAGCACTTCTGACTTGTAAGACTGAGATATGCTTTAGGGGCAGGTCCATTCAGTGTACTGGACAAGTTATTATGGAAAAATAAGTTCTGTATTCAAATATGAAGTTTATATTGAGATATAAACACAGAGGATGAAGTAAAGTTTCAAAAGTGACTCAGAATTCTGTTTAACTTTGGGGCTTGGACTTGTAGGTTTAATAGGAGAGGTTTTTTGGTTTTCAGATAGAATTATCTATATGTAATAGCTTGTTGTCCTTGGTGTGCAGGAGCACTGGAAGATGAATAGACACGTGCTATGAGTGGTTTTCATTAATAGCTGCTGTATACAGAGATGTCCTGAGGTTTGTAGGTCTTGGATTCCTTAGCAGGGTCAGGAAGTTGCTGCATCAAAAGTGGCAATGTGTTCTTCCCCCTGTCCTCTTGAACCTTGTCTAATCCTTTTGCCTGGCTATGCCTTGTTCCCTGATGTTCTCCTGTTCCCAGGTGCTCTTTGTCCCAGTTTTTTCAGTTCTTTGTCCCCATCTTCGTCCAGCCAGTTGATTCACCTTCTTGTCAGTTTTTTTTTCCTCAGTAAATCTTAGCAACAGTATTTTTTCCAGCAGTGTCTAGATGCTGTTTTCCCTTTCAGTCACACCAGACTGGTGGGCAGGGTCACATTGTAGGGGAACATTTTGCTGCGTTTGACTCAAAATAGCTTTCCCCTCTGTGTGGTCTTCATTTCAACAGGTAACATCGACAGCAGAGAGAACACTGTCCAGCCAAGAGTTACACAGTAAAAGAAAGGTCTTGATGGATTGTTCTTTAGCACAAATGATAAATCTACACTGCAGATACCACAGCTACCTCTTAGGTGGCAGTAGTTTTGGAGCTTAAATATGCTCAGTGTTAATGGATTTGTCTGCAGATTTAGGTGTTAAAATCGAAGTTTATTCTATGTAAAAAAACCCAAAACATGAGCCACACCACCATGAACAAAGAAAAAAACTCCCAAAAAAACCCTCAGCACTGTGCACTATTAATCTGATCATCTTTCAGTAAAGTAGACTTTCCTGTTTGTGGCTGAAGTTTCTGGTTTAAAATAAAATTGGCCTATGAAGAGCTCGCACTCCTTGCTGAAAGCTATGCAGGCACTGGGTGTGAATTTCTTAGCTCTGTTTCTGAAGGCTGAAGTGCCTTAAAGTTTTGAGGCTTGTGGCACCTAATGGGTGTTTTGCTGAACTTAACACAGAAGATTAAACACAGTGACTCTGTTAGGAGAATGGTATTGAAACAGAGGCTAGTCGTTTTAAAAATATTGTAAGTAGAAAGTCTTTAAGGGAATGAAAAGTGTAAGAAGACATCCTTATCTTAAACTATGCAGGGTCTTATGTCTGGTGGTATTTCGGTACTGTTGGTTTTCAGCTGGTGAGAGTACTGTTATTTAAAATCTTTAGCAGTATGTTGGCCTGACTGCTAACTTAAATGCTGTCTCTCATGGCTTGAGGAAGTAAAGGGGGGTTTACGTTATAAAAGAAAACTAGTAACTGTATGTGCTAGTGTAGTTAACCCCCTATCACCATATGGAATACATTTCAACTAGGAAAAATTCTGAGACTCTTCTCTACCGTGTATACACCTGAGAAATCTCTGAGGGAATCTGGCTGTATGCTTCCTGACATGTTGTGCTTCTACTCAGCATTAAAATGCCATTTTCTTTCTTTCCTATCGGTTCTGTAGCTGGGAATAATGCAGGTTTCTTTTCTTTTTCGTTAGATGCCCCGAAGAAGAGACTTGTACTGGTTTTAAGTACGAGATACAGTTCTCTCTATTTTTTTTACTTTTTTTCAAAATAGTTTATGTATGAAGGATACATCAATCTAAACTTTCATGATTCCTTCTAACTGGCATGTGAATACTTGACATACTGGTATTAATAGAGAAATAAAGAAGTTGCCTAGATTGCTTTTACTATTGTGTTAGTAGTTGCTCTGGTTGTTTTATTCTGAGATACTACTGAAATGATTCATCTGGATTTGATGTGTGTTTCATAATGTCCAGTATTTTAGGTAGTCTGCTTTTCTCTTAGCAGTATAAGAATGCCTGTATGTAATTTATTTCTGTGTATTACATGTTTGTACAACTGAAGAATATTATTACTGCTTTTAAGGAGAAAGTGAAGAATGTCCTAGAATGACCTCTCTAAAAAGATACAGAAAGGAACAAATAAATAAAATAGTAAATAAATTTAGGAACTGTTTTTTCCAGGGTTATGTAGTTCAGTAAGAAACAGTGTAAATAAACAGATTGGTTTTATGGTTTTATATAATAGAATGCACTAATTAAAGACCTCTGTAAAGCCTGCTGGGGTTGGTAGCAAAGATCCTTGTTTTCTTTAGGAGACTTGTTCAGGTCTTAAAGACACGGGAAAAGTTGCATTTGTTTCTCATTCTCCTGTGATACCCACACCCATTATAGAACATAAACCAACTTTTAGTTTCAAAAACATCTAACGTCTCGTTATGCTGTGGCGACAAGTTATTATGAACTAGTGCATTTTGATACCTGATGTTACATAGTTGTGAATCTCTAGAGTTAGACTTCCCAATGAAGTATTTTCTTGAGGTGTTGATAACATACCTTCCAAATAAATTATAATTGAATTAATTGGGCTGTGGCTGAAAATTGACCTGGAATATGTTGTGAGAAATAATTGACTGATTTTTTGTTTGTTTTGTGATCACCTTACACAAATTTTCCTTGCTTTTTCAGACTCTTACAAAGTCTGAAACCACTTTTTTCCAGTACTTTTTGTGATGTTGAGATAGAATGTATATCTGCATGCATGCGTTATAAATGTGGTTCTGGTTGACCAGAAGGTTTCAGCCCGTCTCATGCTTCAGTGCAGTAGTGAGCAACAGAGAAGAAAACGAAGGGTTGTGGTAGAAGTGAGCAGTAACATAAACTCAGTTTTCTGTTAGGAAGAAACTGCTACTGCAGCCGCTTCCTTGAACCCTGTTGGTCTTTTTGAACTTTGCTGCAGGAAGGGGCTGGGCAGAGGCCTAGAGGGCTGATTAAACGTAAATAAATAAGTAGAATTTAAAATGCAGATTAGAATTTAGGCATAAGAATAGAAAGGCATACCGGACAAGCATTGTAAGTTATCAGGTGTTAATCCTACTATGGATATCCAAAACTCTGGAAACATACCATGCAGTTTGCATCTTCAGTAGCATCATCTCTTTGACAGGATTGTCGTTGCAGTTTCAAAAGAAACTGCTTATTTGGGGTACCATAATTTTATGTTTTCTTTTGAGCTTTTTCAAAGGGAAAGGATTATTAGAATTTGGCAAACACTTCCTTTCTGAGAATTAAGGTGTTCTAAGTTATGCTGTTTGTAGAAGTGTCTAAAACCTCATTCTGTATCTGTAGGCTTAGTTTGAAGTACTAATATCATTTGAAGAGCGTTATGAATGTTACCTGGTTTTATTGGTATGTACATGAAAGGTGGTATTGGTATCTGGTTTCTAATGGTCATAAGAAACTGACGAGGAAGTGAAGAACTGCAGAAGATTTGTCTGAGATTTCATTCTTTAACATTTTAATTTTATATTTAATTATTATTTGTTCTTAGAAGTTGGGCATAGCAGTATGTGGATTTCAACTGATGCTGCAACATCTGTTCTTGAGCCTCTAAAAGTAGTGTGGGCCAAATGCAGTGGATATCCCTCTTATCCAGCTCTGGTAAGTACACAGCTTCCCATCAATGCACTACTGTTTCTGGTCTGAAAATATTGGTGTGTGAACTTAAGGTAACTGATGAATTCCCATTCAGATTGAATAAAGGTGGATTATTCTGCCCTCTTTACAAACTGGATGCATGGTAAAATTATTGCAAGATCAGATGTTGAGTCAATAATCTCTACTACCCTACCTGTATTTTGAGATTTGCAATACCTGTTGTGGTTTAACCCTGGCTAGTAACTAAGCCTCACACAGCTGCTCACTTATTTCCCCCTGGTGGGATGGGGGAGAGAATTGGAAGAGTAAAAGTGAGAAAACCCTTGGGCTGAGATAAAGACAGTTTAATAGGTAAAGCAAAAGCTGCACAACCAAGAAAAGCAAAACAAGGGATTCATTCACCACTCCCTGTGGGCAGGCAGGTGCTCAGCCATCCCCAGGGCAGCAGGGCTCCGTCACACATGACGGTTACTTGGGAAGATGAACACCGTCACTCTGAACACCCCGCCTTCCTTCTTCCCCCAGCTTTATATCGCTGAGCACGATGTCATGTGGTATGGGATATCCCTTTGGTCAGTTGGGGCCAGCTGTGTCCCCTCCCAGCTCCCTGTGCCCCCCCAGCCCACCCGCTGGTGGGGTGGGGTGAGGGACAGAAAAGGCCTTGGCTCTGTGCAAGCGCTGCTCGGCGGTAACAAAAACATCCCTGCGTTATCGACACTGTTGCCAGCGCAAATCTAAAACATAGCCCCATCCTAGCTACTATGAAGAAAGTTAATTCTGTCCTAGCCAAAACCAGCACACCTTTCTCAGTAGACTGTTTCTGCAATATACTTTATTGTTCAAAGGGTCACCTGAATAAGCCTTATAGAATCGTTTAGGTTGGTAATGACCTTCAAGATCATCAAGTCTGACCATTAACGTAGGACTGCCAAGTTCACCACTAAACCATGTCCCTAATCTTGTTAGTGTTGAAACCGCAAGGTATTTTCTGCTACAAAATGAATATAAAAATACTCTGCAGTTCATTAAAGAAACAAAAAACTTTACCGGTAGAGTTGGAATAAATTGAATGATTGTATGCAGTTGTGAGTGATGTCCTGGAAACGTAAAGCTGTTGTGCCCATGTTATTTTAGGAGGAATACACACAGTTCTACTTAAAGCTTGCAGAGAAAACGTTGTTGAGAAAATGTTTGACTTCACACATTTAGCGCTATAGAAACAGGTCATACACAATGGCTTGTAATAGACTGAACAGTCGTGACTTACACAATAAATGTGCTGGGGACATCTGGAAATGTAATCATAGCGTCAGGTTAAAACCTGTGCAGGTGAGATTCAGAGCACTTGAGTTTACGTCCTCAGAGGGTGACTCAGACAGTCTTGGGTCAGATGCTGAAAGTTTGATGATTTGATTTGTCTCTTGAATGGTGTTAGCCCTTCAGTCATGATCAGCTTAAATCGAACGCTAAAGGGCTCCTTTTCTGCCCACTCCTGTGTCAGCACTGGTGTCTTTATCTGAGTGTGTGAAGAATTGATGGAGGAATTAAAGCTCCGTCAAGAGAAGAAAGTTGTTCTCCTGATTTCTACAAACTTCCTACAGTGTTAGCTTTCTGTTGATTTAGTTCCCATAATCAGTTCACTGTGGATTAAGATTGGTGCCAGTGTGGATGCTAGAAAAACAACGGGAGTTTGTAGGGTAGAGATGGGTGGGACAGGCACGGAGCCATATAACCCCTCTTTCTTTGGTGGAAGCTGGGTGCTCGATAAGGCTGTGATCTGACTACGAAGGAGTTTTTCCATCAGCGCGATTAGTGTGAGCAGCATCTTTCCTCCTCCCCCAACGCTGTTTAGAAAGGATTTGTGACTGTGACTGCATGTTTTGCTGAAAACAGAGTCATTAAATTGGATATGTAAGATACTTGAAAGTGATTTCTGATTTATGGCTTTTCCATTGGGGTTTTTTGCTTGTTTAGAGGGTGTTTTTTCTCCAGATTATGAGTGTGGGGCTTGTATTTTGCAGAGACAAATATTTGCACCTTAATATAGGTTGTTTCTTTAAGGTACCTGAAATTCAAAACCCAGACTTTGAGGCCAGTTATGGCTTTTAGAAATCCTGGTTCAGCTTTTCTCATTCTGAAACCTGCTTGTCAGTCTGGAATTTTGTACTTAAGTAAAATTCAGGTGTAACTTTAAGAACAGATATGGGTGAAAAATGCTCTAGAGAGAGTTTTTCCAGTTATATCTACTCCTGTGATTCTGCTATGCCTATTCAGTTTGTATCAAAAAGTAATGTAAGTGTAACATAAAGCCAATTTATATGCAGTGGCTGCTTAGTTTGTGATTTTTTTTCCCCCATTAACTTTTATTTGTAATACCTCTTAAAGTAAATTATGTAGTTTTAAAAATTAGGAACTATCCTTTTTTTCTCTCTTATAGATTATTGACCCTAAGATGCCTCGTGTTGCTGGCCATCACAACGGTGTTACTATACCAGTGCCACCCCTGGATGTACTGAAAATCGGAGAACAAATGCAGACCAAATCAGATGAGAAGCTATTCTTAGTACTATTTTTTGACAATAAAAGGAGTTGGTATGTTATTGAAATGCATTGTTTGATGTAGTGAGTTGAAAATTTAAAAGCCTGTACCTTTAAAAAAAAAAAAAAATTGAAACTTTATCTTTCTTTGGATATCTTTCCTATGGAAGTATCAACTGTAATGTTAAAATTTTGTATTTGAGTCTATTCTTGGACCAAGACATAATATCATCACTGAAAGAGACCGTTTTATGGTCAGTTTGGGAGAAAATACTTTTAAGTCATTAATAGTCTTTTGGTTTGATTTGCAAACTGGTTTTATTTATTGACCTGATAAAATTGCTTCTTTGGAAGAAATTTTTAAGGTAATAGTCTTTATTATTTATCTGTATCAGCCTTCATCATTGCTTTCTGAATGCCAACACTTGTTTTCCTCCTAGTCTGCTCAAGTGCATTTTCTTTAAAATTTTAACCTGTGTAAATGCTTTAGTAACACTCTCATTTCAAATTCTTTGCCCTTTCTAAATTTTTTTCATGAAACCTTCCCTTTTTCTGTTTCTTCCATTATTAGCAATATACTCTGTGGAGCCCGAAGGGATAATTCACGCAATGAAACATTCTCTTCCCTTCCACTAGCTTGTTTGGTTTGGTTTGGGTTGGGTTTTTGTGGTGTGTTTTGTTTGGATGTTGTTTGTTCTAGGTTTTTTGTTTTGGGTTGTTGGGTTTTCTTTTTTGCCAGATAAGGAAACTTTTCATCTACCCCTCTTTTTCTCCTTTCATCAACTTGCATATTTCTTTCCTGTGTTCTTCTTAATCCCTCTCCCCCCTCCGTGTTTCTACACAGGTCAAGCTAATTTTGAATCTTTTTATATCTCAGTTTTACTCTTGAATTTGCTTACACTTTCAGGTAATCATTGTCCCCTTTAGCTGGTTATATGTGATGCCTCGTAATGCTGCCATTCTCCTGACTCCATCTCGATACGGTATCACCTAAATAACTTACTGTCTGAAATTCAGAACGGATGGTTGCTTTTCTGTCCCCATAGATCCTTTGGCATAATCATGATTCTTTGCCTTGGTCTCTCTGTTCTTCAGGTTTTCTCTTAATTAATTGGTGGTACTTCATGATCTCCTTTGTTCAGTTGCACAGGATTCCCCAAGAGCCTGCATTCTCCTTTGTTCACGGAGAACATCCAAATTTAAACATGTTCGGTGTTCTGTTTCTCATTTTTTCTCTTATTGGTATCACAAGTGTAATGTGTACTCTCCCTAGCGACTTTAATTGCTGTGATTGCTTCTTGATCTTGGGAGTCATCCAACTTAAATCCTGCTGGTCCTAAATCTTGCAAGTATTATGTGAAGCTGGCTTTAACGTATACTCTGCATAGATGGACAGGAAAGGCTAAATACTTTTCCAGCCCCTTTCCCCTCCATCCTCACTCCCCCAAATCTTTTTGGTTATGGTTCTTTTATCCTGATTATTTTGGCACTCGTCCCTCTTAACTCCCTTTAGTCTTTTACTCCTGAACCCATGTGTATGACTACAATTCACTTGCAGGGTATGTGTCATCTTCAGTATGTGATACCAGCTTCTATCACCTATGGATTACCTTTTCAGATAATCAGATTTGTTTCTTCACCTTCACTGCTTGCTTCTGGAGGACTGGGCAAGCTTTCTGTTAAAAATACCTTCTCTAAAACTTCTCTGTGATCTGTATTAAAACTGATAATGGTTAGACTGCTGCCTGTCATGCTGGTGTTACGATTCTTTATTGTTTTGTCTGTATCCTTGTACTGACTCTTGACATTTTTTTGGTTTCAGTGTGTGTGCTCAGTACGGTAGGTTTGTAGTTTAGAGTGCTTTAATAAAAATAATATTTCAACTGACAATTTTATTCAGTTTTTAAAAAAATCTTTCAATAAAGTGTTTTATATTGAACTTTACTGTCTGAATTACACATGGTTTGGCTCCAAATGGACTTCCAAACTGAGGTTCTGTTTTTAAACAGAAGCATGGCTTCTGCCATTTGCAGGGTTGAGATTGCAGACTACGGTAACATACTTTAAGAGATAGTCATTAATTTACCTGATTTTTGTTTTCCTTAATACCCATAACTTCAACCAGGTTTAAGATAAATATTTACGGAAATGACGTAAATTTACTTTACACTTCTTAATTAAATATTGAGAATATTTCATCTATAAAATATTTTGCTTTAACTAGAAGAATGGAATGTAGAGGTTTTTTCATTATCACTCTTCTACGCCCAGAAATTAATGATGTTCATGGAGCTTAAGATGGAGAAATACTCTGAATACTGAACTAGTGGGATTTCATACTTCAGAGTAAAAGCACACTGTGCAGAACTTCCTTGACAGTTTTGCTTTCCCCAAAGACCAAATTGAGATGTCTTAAATGCAGGCAAAAATTCATCATCTGCAAATTCCTTGTAATAGCGGAAATGAAAGAAAGAAGAGAAACAAACTGCCCCAAGTGAATCTTGAGCATTGTTAATTGTTAGTTGCTGCTGCCTGTTCTTAAATTAAAACTGTATCAGTATTTCATGGTATTTTTTTTAAGTTGATACTTGCTATCAATCATTAAATAAGTATCTTTGAATTGGATTGTACTCCTTGTTTTGTGGAAGAGGCTTTCTTAATATTTCATATTCTTAAAATATTTAAGGCAAGTAAGTACCATCTTAAAAGGAATTGTATCAGTTTATTTAAGACTGTAAACCTGATATGCTGTATGAGAAACACAATATAGCAGCACCGACATTTCTGGACAAACTTCTTGATTTTTATTCTACATTTAACATACTTATTTTACCCTTTCTTACAGGCAGTGGCTTCCCAAATCCAAAATGGTTCCCCTTGGGATAGATGAGACCATAGACAAGTTAAAAATGATGGAAGGACGTAACTCAAGCATACGAAAAGCAGTAAGAATTGCTTTTGATCGTGCTATGAATCACCTGAGTCGAGTCCATGGAGAACCAGTCAGTGACTTCAGTGATATTGACTAACAGAGATTCTACCAAGGCATGAAAAATACCACACAGACTTGAACTCTACTAATTGAACCTCTTTGTCTAAAAGAATGTATTGAAGATACAACCCCTTAATTGTTGATTCAGTGGCTGAGTTCTGCAAACTTGAAATAGTTGAGCAATTCTTCTAAATCACCATTGCCATATTGATTCATGATTTTATCGTGTTGTAGTTTGGAGGATTTTCCACTAAATCTGTTAAAATGTCTTGTTCATAGTGTTCATAATTGTACATAAATGTATATTCAACACTTAACTTATTCTGATTTTAGAAGTAGCTCTTTAATTCCTTTTATAATTTTGCTGGGGAGGGAGTTGTTTTTTGTTTCCATGCTTTTTTACTTTTTTTTTCTTTCTTTTTGAGGTTAAATTACCTAAGCACCATCTTCCAGCTGAAGGTGTTTAGTGGATCTTAAAGCCTAATATCAAAATGGCATCCAATATGTTTGCCTAAATCATATACAATATGGTGCTGCTTGTATCATTTCTTCCTTGGTCTGTAGCTTCTGAAAAAGACTTCTGAATGTTTGTGTAAATTGTTGCTCTTTGCACAAAGTACCACGTATTTAAGATTGATGTAAATTTACGATTACAAATATGTATTTTAAGAAAGGAAGTTGCATTATTTTGGAGGGTACTTTGTGGGAAAGACATCACGAAAAGAATTATACTATGTACATCACTTGCAAATCACCAAAAACACTCCATTGTTGCCCAAAATAACTTAAGATTGTTTTTGTTTAAAAAAAAAAAAAAAAAACTGGCTTAAAGCCTACAAGCACATTTTTTTTTTCAAAACCATATCCCATTTAACTCCCATTGATTTAATTTTGTTGATATGTGTGCCTCCCTGTGTTTTATTTATTGTAGAAAATGTATTAATTTGCTTTATAATGAAAAATAAAATTGACAAATATATTGATATGCATTTTTATACAGGCACATGAGACGACAACTTGCTTTGGGAGAAAATGTATTGGAAATTGTATAAAATAACTTGATGGTTTGTGTGTAATTTGATTTTTTGGTAACTTGTAATCTTTTGTTTCCAATGAGGGGATTTATGTAACTTTTAATTTAGAACACTTTGGTAGCAATAGAAACTTTGGATACATTTTTGTATGGTACATGTGATGTATATAGAATTAGTACTTTATTTTTATTTTTAAGAAGTAAAGCATTATGTTTGGGCAGGGGGAAGAAGGAGGGTGGGTTTCCAGAACTGCATTTTTATATTAAAAAGAAAAAAAAATAAAGTCAAGATATTGATTGTTGTAGCTACTTTATTCCTACCTTCACTGAGATACTGAATTTGTAACAATGAAAATGGCAAGGTATGTTTGCAATGTGATTTATAATGACTCCATTATTTATAAATGCACTGTGTTTGAACTCTTTTGCAGTGATATCTTAAATACTGTACCAAGTTATATAATATTGAAACACCAAATAATGCATATGAATGCACGAAGTATTTATGCCCAGCTTTTTTATAAAGGATTAGCAAATACAGCAAAACCAATACTTTTTAAATCTTTTTTTAAAACTTCATTGAATAGCATACTTCATTGTTAAACCTGCTTGAATCTTTATTTTAAAGGGACAATTACTTTTTAAATAGTTTTTAATGTTTTTATTCTCTATTGTTTGTAATAACCCCTTAGAAGCTTGAAATAAAATTTCTTTCTCAACTGTTAATTTTGTCCTGGATTTAGCCCCTGAGATTTTGCTGTAGTGCCCATTTTCTTTCTCCATGATTTGAGTTTTTACAGAGGCGCTAGTTCCAGCTAGATCAAACAGTAGGGCAGTAGAACCACTTGCAGCTGGTAGGACTGCCTAGTAAGTGTCTTCCAAAAATACACCCTGCATCAGATTTTATTTCAGGCTTGTTCCACCAAATACACTCGGATTTGGTGTGTGTGAAACTGGATAATGATTCACAGCCTGGTTGTGGCAGAAAGAGAAAACATTTTTTTTTGGATTTGTTAGACCTTGCAAAGTTGAAATTGCGGTTACGATAGGAGTTGGAAGATGATAATTTGGTATTTGTATGGTAAGTATTTTGATACCTGTGAAGTATGATGTCCCCGTAAAAGTCCAAAAAAAAAAAAAAAAGCGTACAGACAGTTGCAAAATGATTTCATTAGAAGGCTTCCAAAGTTCTCAGCTGCTTCTGATGGTAGCAACATAGGAGAGGAAAAAAAGAGCTCTTTTTTTTGTAAAACAAAAGCAGAGCATTCATTTCATTAGTCTGTAACATTGTTTAATGGCATCTTCAGTGAAAGCTTTAGTTCAAATTTTGCTCAGGCTTCCAAGTTTCATTTTCTGACTTTCATCTTCAGAGACCGCTTCATCAGTTCTTGGAGAAGGTAAATCTGGTGCCTTGATCTTGCAGGTGTCTGTATGTGCTTCAGAGAATTCTGAGCTGGAAAACTTGACTGATTACAAAAAGCCCATTAAGTATCCTAATGAACCACACAGCATATTCTTTTGGTGAAGCTGGCATGAAAGGCGATGCTGGTCGTCTTTTGTACACGTGATGGAAACTGTCCCAGGAGTTTCTTCCAGATGCTGCTTGAGAGGAGGCTGCAGCAGCTCGAGTATCATCCAGTGGCTCTTCAGATTGGGTGAAAGTCTAAAATAATTTCTCTGACTTGTCAGTCTTCAGTGTGGCTTGTGTGGTTTTAAAGGGCTTTCATACCTATTTAGGAAGGGAAAGTCTGGTCTCCAGAACCGCTGCATGTCCAGGTTCTGGGACGTACATCGCCAGGTACAGCTGTCGGATGAATCTGTGCATTCACAACGTGCTTCACTACATTTTAGACCAAGTTCTTCTATGACACCATAAATAACTGGTAACATAGAGTGGAAATCGGTATTCTGGGGGACGAAGGAAAGGTAAATGCCACACTGTATCTTGCCGACCTCTGGGTGAGTGTTCGCAGCCGTAAGTGGGGCGCCTAGGTGTGCGTAATTCGCTGCTCCTTTCTGGTACCATCCTTTCCCACTAATAAAGGTGAGAGACCCAGATCAGAAGCTGAAACTAAGTTTGTCTTCATTTGTATTAGAATTGTGAGAGATCATGTTACAAACATTTAAGGAAAAAAACGTGGATAAGAGGATTACCTTTTTTTAAAGGAACAGTTAAACTTGTGGGGGTTTTGTGTTTGTTGATTGTGATTTGTATTTTTTACACTAGAGGGAGCAGCGCACACAGGCCACCGACATTCCCAAGGTAACATTTGATACTCTCTTTTCAAAATGCTGCTATTAAAACTTGTTGCTGGTAAAGTATTTTCTGCTTCTAGCATTTGTAGTCCATCAAAAGTAGCTTTCTCTGATCTTGCTGCGAGTGGGCCGTTTGGGGAACGCTTGTTTCAGCTGCAGAGCCAGTACATAGAACAGCGACTGGATTCTGGCTCTGTCTGCTAGCGACGGGTGAGTTACAGTTTTATTTAGCTGTTGATTTTCTGCTCACGGCTGTACTGCTACGCATGCATTCTGTAGTGTTAGAAAGGGACTCGGAGCTGCTTGCTGCTAGTGACAGTGCAAGTCACACGTGCAGCCATTCTCACTCAAGTTTTGACGTGAAGGTTCGAGATGGGACGACTGCTTGTCCTGCAGGCTGGCGAAGGGGTTGTCTTGAGGATATGCACAAGGGAATTAAATAAACTTGGCTCTGACGTGATGGTGTGGGTAAAGGCTGTTATCTATATAAGGAAAAAGACACTTCCCTCTGCTTCGTAAGTGTAATGCAAAACGTAAATGAGGGAAGCATTTGCTGTCCACATTCTACTTAACGCCTTTTGGTTAGCTCGTTTACATTTTTGTATAATGCCATTCAGTTATGACTTACCTATTTTATCAGTTCTTTCTTGAAAGACTTATTTCCTCTAGAACTTCTCTTATAAAGTAGGAAAAGAGTAAATTCAAGCTAATTAAAGTTTGAGAAAACATTTTTGGAATAGCATGAAACGGGTAAATAAGATTTTAAAAACTTTTTTTGAAATTGGTCTTTGATGGGAGAGGGCTCTGAGCTTATTTTTATCTGCCTATTTATTCAGCTTTCTTTTATTGCCTGTGCACAGAAACTCCATCTCTGCCAGTCAGGGAGGAAAATGCAACATCTCGGCAGCCGTAGTTAAGTTTATTCAAGATCTTTTTCAGTTGTTTCCATAGTGTTAAAAATCTAACACTGCAGTGGCTGCAGTCACCCTGTTCTATCTTGTGCTAGTAAATAGTACGTGGAGAGAGAGGGACAGGATAAGGATTTTTTTTTTCCCCTTTTTAAATTTAATCGTTCTTTAAAATGAATCCCAGTGATACCACGTATCTTAGAAAACAGTCCTCTGGTCAAACTGCAGCTGTGCTGCCTCTGTTGGTTGTTTTCAGAGTTGCTCTAAGCTCAGCTCATTTTTTGTTCATCTGTTTTGATGTCTTCACTGCAACAAGTCAGCACTGCCAGCAAACCAGGGAAGTCTCAGCTCTCTGGGCTAACGTCTGGGTGTACAAAGAGGTCCAGGGTAATGCAAACAGTTCCCATGTCCAGTCTGTGATTGCTTCTCTTTGCACAATGAGCCTAATTATTGATACTACTTTTTCCATCTTCCCCATTAATCTGCATTTTATTACGATTTTGGTCTTGCAGAAGCTGTCTGGGGCCATTTTCCATCATGAAGGGCTTCACTTTGTGAACCCTAGGGAGAGCTGGCTGTATCCCTGTACAACTTACCTGGCAACAGCCCCAGGTAAAAAAAGATTCATTTTACCCTAAGAAGTTGGGTTAGGAGAGCCCACACATCTTCCTCATCTATGTTTAATTACCGTGTCCTTCACTGCTCCACGCTTGGCTCTGCGAGGATGGGAATTTTCATGTTCTTATAGCATAAAACAAACCAGAAAAACCTTATCTAAATACATGGAAAATACAAGAACAAAGAAAATCTATGCCTGTCATTTTAAGGGGAAAGCAGCTGCTAATAGGTGATGCAAAGATGAGGAAGGATTGGTGTTGTTTTGATTGATTTCTTTGCTTTATTCTTTACAGAGAGTTGTTTTGAGATTATGACAGTTCATTTTTTGTCATATTCCTAGTCTTTGATAAAAAGAAGTCAATAGTATCTTCCTTATCTTAATTATTCTTCAGGGCTGTAGGGGTTTGATGCTCATGTTCAAGTAGGTGGAGAAATACAGGAAGAACATTAGCAGTTTTTGTCAATAATCAATGGGGAACTATAGGGAAAACATCAGCAATATTCGTCATGAACTCATGACAGACTTGGGGGTTTCTAAATAACTGGAGAAGTGCTGAAGTAGGGTCATCATTTAAAAAGGGGGATTTGGGGAATTGTCCACCAGTCTGGCTAAAGATGAAGCCACTGCAAGGACATGGGGAGAGAAGCAATGGTGGCTGGATTTTAGGTGGAAAGGGAATAGTTGAGAGATGGGCAGAGAGAGGGCAATGGTATTTTCCTAATTTCCTACTTTAGAAAGATAGAAATTAGGTGGATTTATAAGCAGTTAAAGGTTGTTATGGAGAATTTAATTTTTAGTTAATGTCAAAATACTTATTACTTGTGTAGGATAGAATAACAGTTCTAATGTTGGATAAAGAGACAAGTAACAGTTGAAATTACTTTTGACCTCACCAATGCTTTTGAAGTTCTTCATCCTGTTTTCTTAAGCAAACAACAAAAAACTCACCTGGAACAAACAGGTCTTTGAAAAACCGCAGCAGTTCTCAAACTGTCAATGGTTTGATGTGAAAACTGGGGGACCACTTTCAATAGCCTGCCTTCTGGGTCTGCACATTAGGGAACAGTATTTAATACGATCATGCTAAATAGCACTGCAAAATTCTTAAATGCTAGTCTAGGTCTTTTATGTTTATCTACACCCATGTTTTGAATGAACTTTTGCTTTGGTAGTTCTGTGGCTCATACTTCACTTCTTACTTGATGCAACTTTTCTATCATGATATGGACATCCCAGAATTAGTTTCTTTACAGACTGATGTGTAGCCTTGACTGAACTAACCATAAAATGTGGTACTTGAATGCCGGTAGGGTTTGTTTTTTCTTCTCTCAGGAGGAAGTTGGAATTAAGGAGATGTTATTTGTCCAAACCAAGACAAGATAGTGCATTTGGGCAGCAGTTCTTTTAGAAATTAAAGACCTGTATTAAAAGTGCCTTTTTTTTTTCCTCCTTTCTGTGGAAATAGTTGTCTATGCACAAGGAAAATGACTTGCAAGATAAACAAAAGGCGAGTAAAACTACACTCGGACTGTACATTAAGTTAACTAGCAATCTAAATTGTATGCCTTTTCTAAAAGTTCCATATTTATAATGGTGCAACTGAGTAATCTTTAATTTAGATGTTTTAGAAGAGAAGTGAATTTGAAGTTATTCCTCTGCACTTCTGCCAGATGATGATTATGGAGCGAATGCATACAAGTTGTCGGTAAGATGCTGATGAAGCATGAAGATCTATTTTTCAGATCAACTTCATCAAATATTTTGAACCAAGCTAATTTAATTTGCTGCATAATTATCTGCTTCTTTCCACAGAAGTTTATTTTTTCTGAAAATGCCTGATGCAGTACTTGTCAGCAGGTGTCTCCAGCTGAGAAAAATACAGGGCTTGGTTGTGTTGTTGATTGCATTAGAAAATAGTTGTAACTTTTAATGAAAATGTTACTCTAAAAGGGGATTTCAGCAGTGTAGAGAAAAGGCTTTTTGTAGTGTCTGACTGGAAGAAGAAATGTGTGTATACATTTTGTGTTATACTCTTAGAAACTCAGAAATTGTTACTTTTTTTTCTGAGTTTCCATTACACCCTTTTCAATCAAAGATCTTTAAACCAACTTTATTCTATAAGATCTCTTAAAATTCCTGGTTTTATCTTGAATGTAACTGACTAGTTATTTGGTTTTAATACTTCAGCTGCCATAAAAATGTTGAGGTAAATAAAGGACAGTCTTAGTTGGTCTTTAATAGGTAATGAAATGTTTATTATAGCCTTTGGTATCAAGTAGAATCCAGCAGCCCTGTGTATGGTTTCATGTACACGGTAGGTTTCACCCAGATTCTTTGGTGGTGGTTTTGGGGGACAAGAGTAATACTTTCATCCAGGAGTAGGTGAATCCATCCGAGACTTCCTCATTCTTCAGCATTCTCAAATCTTACTCAGCTGACAAATTCATCTTGATCAGAACGGTCTTCTCAAAATCTTGTAAGCATAATGTTATATTTCATAGCTTTAGTTTGTTGACAGACAGCACTGCCGAGCCTTTACCTCTTTTCATTTTGCATACCACCATATATACTCTAACAGCTACAAAGGCTTTTTTGCATTCTTCTGACCATTAGATTCACAAATAATGTCCATGATTGCAATTAAATTTACTTCCCTGGCCTGGGAAGTGAGCAGTAAAGTAAGAAAGGGTAAATCTGAGGTACCTAATACTAAGCAGGTACACTGGAAATGTTGCACTTTTAGCCTTTGAACAGGGTAGATCCGACAGTGAAGGATTTTCTGGGTATTAGATATTAGTCCTGTTTCTTGGAGCTGGGGTTGTTGACTCTGAGGTTTTAGGTATGATAAGTGGAGGATTGTGTCAAACTGCTAAAAATATGGTAGGTGCTTGTGATGTCACAGAACAGGAACAGCCGAGGTCAGCAGGGACCTCTGGAGGTCATCTGGTCCAGCCTCCCTACTCAAGCAGGGCCACCTAAAGCCGGTTGCCCAAGGACCACATCTAGCAGCTTTCGAGGATTTCCAAGGATGGAGACTCCACAACCTCCTCAGGCAACCTGTGCCAGTGCTCGGTCACCCTCACCGTAGAAGTGTTCCCAGGTGCTTAGGCGGAATCTCCTGTGCTTCAGTTGGTGCCCATTGCCTCTGGTCCCGTCACCGCACACCGCTGAAAGGAGCCTGGCTCTGCCTTCTTTGCACCCGTCCTTCAGGTATTTATGTACACTGTAAAAGTTCCCCAGCACCTTCTTTTCTCCAGGGTGAACGCTTCCAGCTCTCTCAGACTTTCCTCACAGGAGAGATGCTCCAGTCCCTTAATCATCATTACAGCCCTTCATTGGACTCTTTCCAGTATGTCCGTGTCTCTCTTGTAGTGGGGAGCCCAGAACTGGATGCAGTACTCCAGATGTGGCCTTACCAGCACTGAGTCGAGGGGAAGGATCACCTCCCTCAACCTGCTGCCAATACTTTGTCTAGTTTAGCCCAGGGGACCATTAACCTTCTTCCTGAAGATCAACTAATTTTTCAGTGTGCAGAGTTCACGAAGGTTTTGTAGCACTTGAAATGAGGAAGCACCTTGCTGAGGGTGGGAAGTTGTGAGGAAACCAATCACGTCTTCCGTTCTTTTCCTAGGACTCACTAAAAATATAAAGATCACAGTGGTGTTCCTAAGGTACTGCTGCTTAAGATTTTCTCTTTAGCACATTTGTACATACCATTTTATAATGAAAATAACTAAGACAGATAATATAATTTTATGTTGTTAAGAAAAAATAATTTAGAAAAATAAAAGGGCCAGCTTTATTTACCGCAAGTTTTTCTTCTGCAATAATTCTGATTTTTTAGTGCTACCATTAAACTATTCTTCCTCAGCTGTTTCTCTTTCACTGAAAGTGAAAATTATAACAGCAAACCAATACATGTTAGGAAGCATGGAAAGAGAAGAAATTACAAGATGTTACACAGAAGAGAGCAGATGACTCAGACAATTCTTTGGACAATCCCTGCCGAGGTGCTCTGTGCAGCAGTGACTCCCCTCCACGATTCATGCACTGCATTAACGCATGGGCAAAGAAAGCAAGTAAGCTTTCTGCAATGGATTTGACATGTGGCCAGTGAAGCCCTGGCATAGAGACAACTGGGCAAACCAACAAAAAAGGTAGCTTAATAAATTTTGCGACAGGAACTATGTAACTCAGTTGTTTGCAACAACAGGTGATTGCCCTGGCTGACCCAGAAGGTCTCTTCGACACTGTGTTGCTACTTCCTAATTGTTAAGCTGCCCCATGATAGGTAAATAGGACTTGGTTTTGGATTTTTAGCTATTTTTCTTTCATAAGTCAAATTCTCCTATGAATGATTTTTGCCCTCTCCCCCAATTCATATATTAAAGCCAGAATAAGTCATCACAGCTAATGGTTCCCCAGATAAGAAAAACAAATGTGCTGGGGTTTTTGCTCTCTTTTTTTTGTTAACTTACTGTCACATTCTCTTTATTATTTATGTCATCATAATTTGCATTCTTCCAAGGGTGGTTGGGGTGCTGTTTATACAAGGCATATCATTAAGAGGTAAACAAGCTCTAGTTTATTAAAGATAATGATATTTCAGGTGAATGTGTAAACAATATTGTAATTTTTTTTCCATTTTTCAGATCTGGAATGGAGTGAAAACCATTTTCATCAAAACAAGCAGTAAGGGAGAAATGAAATGTTACTGAAGTATCTGATTTATCAGATACTATATCTGGCAACCAGAAAATACAAAGAAAAAAAAGGCAAAACTTAATTTGACAAACAACAGTAAAAAGGTTGTTATTTAAAAAGACCTAATTTCTAGGCAAGGAATAGGAGGCTGCATAAAAAATGAGGGCAGAGTTTTCAGGTTAGAGTCAGAATACAAAAAGATAAGGTCAGAGGCACCAGCAGCAGCAGACAGTCGCATGACACCTCCTCCAGAGCCTTGTGTGCCAGAGCCCCTGCTCATCTTATTACTGCAATTGCTCAAAGTGTCTATCAAATCTTCCATGCTTCATATAAGCTACTTGCGTAAAAATAAACCATTAGCATTTTAACACCTCAGCAATAAAAAGTTTTGGCTTTGAAAACTCTGGTCTTGTTTCATATTTAACATTCAGTATTTTCATTAATCTTAGTTAGTGTGACACTATCTTCTACGTCCAAGGTTACTGGAGCCGACAGCGATGTATTCAATCAGTCCTAGGGTTAGGTGTAGTTAATGAACTACACAAGTCTGGTTTATTACCTGTCTTTCTAAAAATTAGGTTTGGGGACAGCCTGAAGTTCATGTTAGCTCTTGTATTCAACTGTCTCTTTAATGCCATATGTGTACAATTATCAGCTAAAGAACAAACAGCCCTGGAAAGTTGAAAAACAGTTACAAAGCTGAAGATACACACACACACACACCCTTAGCTGTCATGTTTGCAGCAAGACAACATGTGAAGTCTTTGTAGTAGGTGCTAGTCTGCTCAAGCACACCTAATCAAATTACCGCTCTCTTTTCTGATCTTCATGGGATCCGTTATAAAAATAAGCCAGAGGTTGTGTGGCTGTAAGTTTAGATAGCCACATTTGAATGCAAACAGGAAGGAAAATAGTTCTAGGGCAAGACAAAACAATACATGGCTTAGTGCTGCTGGTGCTGAAATTAAGTTAGTTTTGGTAAAAACAGAAACTTCCTGTTGGTGGAAAAGTATTTACCCTAAAGAATCAAGGGAAACTCTCTATCTCAAAGGATGGTAATAAAAAAAAAAAATTAGGAAAGAAACCTCCTAATTGAGATCTCATGTCCACATGGTGGCCACATATAGAACTGTGCAGCAATCTCTGAATACTGCCCATAGCTGACAGCACAGGTGAAATCATCTTGTAAGTCTGTAATATACGTAATATATGTAAGTCTGCAAACAAAAACCATTAGTTGGGGTGGCCCTGCACTCGAGTCAGGCATGCAGAACTAAACAGTAGATTACCATGCCTGCTGATAGACAGGTATGTATGTATGTGGTATTATGAAGGTACAGTTAATGATCATTAAAGAGAAATGCACTTCCCCTGCTTGTGTTCAGTTTTGTATTGCCCTGTGCCCTCTGCCCTTTGAGGGGCTTGGCTGTAATTTAGATGCAACAGAAGAATATAATAGGAAGTGTTGTTACCTGTGGCTGACAGAGAAGGGAGCGAAGCAGAAATTCCATGACTCGTCCAAGTCTGGGACAGAGCTAGGAATTGGACTGAACACGCTTCTGCCTCAACCACCAAATTATGGCTTCTTTTTTTAACCACCTACTAAATCTAGAACTTAATCACTAACTGAGCCACTCAGTGAATTTTGTTAGAAAATGAAGTGTGGTGGGCTGACCCTGGCCAGAGGCAATGTTCCCACACAGATTCTTGGTCACTCCCAGGGGCATAAGGGAGGGCATAGGAAGAGCAAAAGTGAGAAAATTCATGGGCCAAGATGAAGACAGTTTAGTAAGTGAATATGGAATATGCCTTTGGCCAGTTCAGGTCAACAGCCTCGGCTGTGACCCCTGCCAGCCTCTTGCCCAGCGCCAGCCTACGCCCTTGAAGGGCAGAGTGAGAAACAGAGAAGGCCTTGATGCTGTGGAGGCACGGCTCAGCAAGAGCCAAAACACTGTTGTGTTATCAGTGCTGGTTTAGTCACAAATCCAAACCACAGCACGACATAGGGTACTGCAAATAAAGGTAACTCCATTCCAGCCAGATCAAACAAAAAGTTTGAGGTTTTTCAATTTGGTTTCATCTTGCATCAGCAGCAAAGGGCTTGTTACAATAGATTTTTAAATCTCTTTTCAAGGCAGAGGTCTTCTAACCTTTTGTCAGAATAGTCAATAGTGCTGTAGTGAGAGCAATCCCACGGGATATGGGAGACTCGCACTTAAGGCCCCACTTTGAACTTGGCACAGGTACTTACCTGTGAGCCTTCCGTGTCCCATCTGTGGGCGTTGAACTTGTGCTCCTGTTACCTCAACCATCCATCTGTAAATAGGAAGCCATCTAAAAGAAGCTTTGTTGAAATGAATATGCTTCAACAAAAAATTAAAATTGTTACAAAAACCAGCTTAATAATTTTAATCAAAAAATTCCTCATCAATACAGTCATTTATCTCGTCCTCTTATTTGTCTGCTCATAAATCCTGACTCTACCTCATCTCTGCTCCTGTGCTGCAGATGGGAGGCACAATATAAAACAACTTTCATAAAACAGATAGTAGTTGATCCTAATCTATTTACGGCTATATTGACTGCTTGTACTAGCTGTTCCCAGTATAAAATCTATACAGGTATGCCATGACAGGACTGGATTGAATAGAAGTTTTACTGTGCATTCTGGGACTACCAAAACAAACAATTAGTGCATGTAGTTAAAGAGTTTAAATTCATCTTTATTCTGTTTAAAATTATGGGGGTTTACAAGTCTCTGCTTCTTTATTTAGAAACTATTTCCATTTCTTTACATGCTGATTGAAATATGAATATTTTAATTTTCTTTGTAAGTTAATTTTATACTGCTAGATCTCTAGGCAAAAAAATGACAGGTTGTAAGCATGATTCCCAAAATGTATGTTAAATTAGTAAAAAAAAGAAAAAAACCACACCTTATTTTGGAAAAGCAGACACACTGAGAATTAATCAAACGACAGCACTAAATTAGCACAATGGTCTTTAAGGGATTTAAGTACTTCATTCTGATGGATGGGCTGCTTGTGTAGTACAAATATACTACAAAGACGTAGGAGAGCTATGGTAGGCATAATTTTTCTTGCGGAAAACTTTTCTCATTAAGACCAGCTTATTGTGAAAACACAATGATATTATAAACTGCTTATATATCTTTCACAAACATAATTTTCACTAAGCGACCACAACCTTAGTTAAATAGTTCTCCCTCAGAAGTAAGATATAAATACCTTCACGGTCTGATTTTTGCCCAAACTTCAGGTTTAGGTTAAAATTCCTTTATTATGACTGAAAAATTACAGCCACAGAACAACCTTTGACGACAAAAGACTAAACCTAGCACTTTCCCTCTGTTAAGGTTGTTTGCTTGTTTTAAAGGAGTTATAAAAATGCAAGCACAGAAAACTTGTTCTCAGGCCATTTGCTTGATGTAACTGAACTAATTGTGGAGTTGCTAAAATGCTGAAGGTATCCTAATACCTTGGAAAGGTTTATCCTAATGCACGGTAGACCTCCTTTCTTAATTAATAAGAACTATTTTAATATGTAGGAGAGCTGCTCTCGAGTAAACAGAGCCACCACTGGGCTGCTCTGATGCCTGCCATTTCACACTTCCCCCAGGCCCAAAAATGAAGATTGACCTGGACACAGGTTATATATGGCCATACTGTCCCTCCCTCCAATCATCCCTCATAATTTCTGACAGCCTTTCTCGAGGATAAAACTGAAAAATAACTGCCTGGAAACAGAAATGCAGAGGACTGGGCCTTGTCTTCCATTTTCTCCATCTTCCTTCATCTTATTTCCTTAGGGGTCTATTTTTAACAGACATTTTCAGGTTCCCACTTGTTTTAATTTCTTCTCTCAAAGTAGAGAATGAGAAAGAAAATTGAACGTTTACTCTGAAGGTGGTGAACAAACCGAGCAGTTCTTCAGGATGGGATTTTACCATGGCACAATGTGAGATTAAGAAGGTGCCCAAGAAAGGGTTTAGCTAGATCCTGCTCTGTACACCCCAACAGGCCTGCTGAAGTAAAGGTCTTAATTAAGATTAATGCTAAAGCATTTACAACTGCATGAAAATACATATCAAATAAGACATTTTAAACTACCCATTTGATTTGATTTCCTATATTAACTTTTTTAAAACAACACATATTACAGACACATACAAGTGTACAACACATACAGACAAATACAAGTCTGGAAAGATGCAGATTTCCAGGCAATATGCTACAACTAGTAGTTCAAACAGAACAAATATACACAAGTAATGTAAAAGTAATTAAAACTTTTTATTATTCAGTAAATATGCCTGCATTCTACAAAGTAGAATAGATTCATGTTCAATTTGTTTTGGTAAATTAATGAGTTTTAGATTGGTACTTCTTTTTGAATTATGGAACACTTGTACAAAAATATTCTAATAAGTAAATCAGTTGTTTTTCCACTCAGCCTATTGCTATTTGCCATTGTTTAATTCATGCAGTCCAGAAATGAGAGACAGTTTGCAGCATCCTTCAACTTTAACCGAAATCAGAGAGTGGACTTACTGCTAACGATGTCTAAGGATCATATAGATAATAGCAATGTCAATAGGTCTTTGGCAGAGAAAGCTGATAATGTTCTAAGACCAAATTATGAAAGTTAACTATTTAGAAGATCATGGGAAACCCTAGGGTGTGACAGAATTAAATCCTGACTTGTGCTCCGAGGAAGATACACCAGCAAAGGATAAATCTCTAGGGCACAAGTATGAAAGAACTTTTCAATTTTAACAAGTTTACTTAATAAAAAAATATCAGTTTGCTGAACCTTAACCTTAAGTTTCCATGATATAGAGAAACTTTATCACTGGCTTTGAAAATGAATATTCTGGAGTCCAAGACAGACCTTTTAGTTAACCCCTTGTATTGGGTTTGTGTGTCAAGGTTTTGGTAGCGAGGGGGTAGGGGTGGCCTCTGTGAGAAGCTTCCCAGACGTCTGATAGAGCCAACATCTTTCCAGACCTCCAGAGGGTTTCCAGAGTGAAGGTGGCCTCAGCTAAGCAATGAACTCTATAGATTTTAAAGGACTTCAGATGAAAAGCTTGGCTTTAAATCAAACAGATATTTTTGTTGTTTTAATTTCTTACATTTTGCAGAGTCTTGGAGTAAGTAACTGTTGTGTTAATGGAGATGAAGTAATTTGGCAGAAAATAAACCCCCTTGTGTTCTAACTCTCCTCACCAAGGTGGGAGGTTAGGTGCGGCTAGGTTTAAATTCTGAGTGATTACCAGTTTACCACTATAAGTCCAGTCACATTTAATATGTATATTAAACTACTACAGTTCTGGACATACTAAAGCAGTCTGCACAACCAGTCCAGTCGTGCTCATGAACTAGCATGGCCACACGCTAGGGTTTGGTCACATTCAATGGGAAACTGCGACAACCAGCTACTTAACAGCGCAGTTTTATTAGTGCAACAGAAATACGGGTGTTTAGATTGCCAGTGATAGTGACTGTCTGCAAGAAAGCACATGCAGGTAAAATGCTATTAAGTACAAAACATGTGGAAAAAGTCACAAACAATACAGCCTGGCTATACATATTAAAAAGTAACTCTCTAGAGATACTTTTAAGTTTCCCGAAGAAGCGCTTAGTTTAAGTCTCACCCAAAGTGTCCCAAGGCAGGGAGAAGAAAGGCTCAGCCCGTTGGCCAGTCCCATGAGTCAGTCTCGGTGGCGTCTTCCGCACTTGTCCCCTCATTCATTCACTTTTTATACTTTACTCAGGTGAGGCTTGAGCAACTCTAGTCATATGTTCCTTTATTATGATTGATGTAAAATTCTCTCGCTTTCATTTAAAAAGATACAGATAATTTTAAATTTACTACACATGCTCCTTGAGTGGGGAATCCACCCTTTTTTGGGGGACTATTTGAGTAGGAGGTTGTGATCACCCACTACCACAATTACTTTATCCTAGCATCCTTAAGTCTTATCTCTTCCGTGTCAGAAGGCTCCTTATTTACATTCTTGTTGAGCTCATCTACGTCTGTACTAACTGTCCCTTCTGGAAGCTGAGTGGGCCGAGCTCCAGACCTTCTCTCACAGATAACAAGGCTCCTGCTTGCGTCTTCGCCACAGTTGTTGGCCCAGCAATGGACAGCTTATCATATATTTTCCATTTGGCAGCCGCTATGCAGCTTATCGGCTGTTTGGTACCACCACCAGGTTCCCAATCCTGCAGGGAGTACAGCAGAGCCTGGCCACTCTAGGCTCTCCTGGCTGCTCCTCTAGGTTGTGCGGCCTGGGGCACTGTGGCGATTCACATTCCATGCATGCCAACCATTCTGAAGGCAATAGCTGTATTTTACCCTAAAAAGCTTTCTGTAATACAACAAGTTCTATTAGGTCTGTAATTTTTCTCTAATTCCCCCTGTCAAGGTGATTTTCCTATAATAATTAAAAGGCAATTCTTATTTTAAAGATTTGAATCTCCTTTTCAAATAACTAAATTATCTATTTGAAAAATGTTTTTCTTCCTAACTGTCATTTTCCCATAACCGAAGTCCTATCCAGGTACCTATAGAAGTATTAGAATCTTGCACTCTAAGCTGCTGTATGTTAAACATACAACCAGTTACCTAAATGCTGCGGTATATTTTCATCCCTGCTGGATCACTCCTGTTGCAAAATCAGCGTAGTTTAGGGATATCATTTAGTAACTTTTTCTGTTTTCCAAATTTCTTTTGTTTAAACCATTTGCAGAGTGCTACTATTCCCCTCAGTCCACAATGTGACTAGCTGGAACTAACTTCTTGCTTTTCCTGGTTCCTGATCATTAAGCTGCTGTTTCTACATGCTGATTCATCACTGCCTGTCCAACACATCAAAATACATTAGTTAGAGTTTCTCCTAAAATCTACTGAAATTATTGAGCGGCTTTCCATTAAATCAGTATTTGCTGGGCCGATGGGATGCAGATCCATCAGTCTGGATTATATATGAACAACATAGCACAATTTGGAGGAATTTGATGCTAAAACAGATATTTTATGACAGTTGTTCTATTGTTAGTGAAGGCTTTAAAGTGACAACAAACCTCAAAGGCTGAGAGGTGACTGTTTAGTCAGATTCAAAAAAGCACAGTTTCTCTTTCATATTTGAATAATCAGTTAGAGTCACAAGGGTTCAGAAATAAGTAGTGTAAAAATGATTCTTACTTCAAAGGGCACAGAACCAGCAACAATTTCAGATATCTTGATAGTATATACCAAATGAATCTATGCAAAAGAACTTTTTTGCAATTATTTGCAGCTCTGCTGTTAATATGAGGCTGAAACAAAGACTTAAAACAGTTCATTGAGGTCTAGGAACAAAAGCGGTATTTAATTAATTACAGGAAACATTGTTCTGATGAGTCCACCTGGATAATTCAGCTTCTATGTGACTGTATACATGTATTGGTAAACCTGTGTAATGGAATCCAGTTCACACAGGGACTGTTCATTTATTCCAAGTACTCTATGTTGCAGGGCACCTAAAGCGTATAAAAGATAACAAATGGTTCAGGCAATCTCTAGCCATGTCCCAAGACCCTTAATGAGGCTGAAGAATCACTGCTGTTATCCATCCTCTTTGCATGTTGCAGTAAAAAAGCATGTATGGAGGCACGAAGCTACAGAGAAAAGCCAGCAAGGAACAGTTTGATCATTTTACGGCCTACTAAGAGTTTTGCATACACCTGACAATTTTTGCAGGTTTTTGACGCTGCTGGTCTGGATGATGGCCACGGTCCTACTCTTGCAGTGTGATTACATGACAAGTCTTACTGCAGGATTCAGGCTCATGTAAATTAAGATTTACAGGAAAAAAATATGCTTGACACATACATTTTTAGTAATAACTGAGTGAGAAACGTTTGGATCTAGAAGGGCCCAAAGACTGTTTTCTTCTCATGATGTTAGTCATCTAGTCAGCTTTTTCCTGCTTAGTTCTCCTAACAGCAGCAATAGGAAAAGACAAAGCAGCACAAGCCATGCTGCCTTCATCGTTCCAGAGGTTTTATGCAGTGTGAAGCTGGCTTTGTCTTCAGACAACAGCGAAGATTTCATTTTCAGCAGAAGGATAAATGTCTAGTACTCATACTGCTGGTGGTTTTTAATTCTAAGAAGGGAAAACTGAGCCTTCAACACATAAAAGGTAGCTAAAAAAGGATTATTTTTTTCCTGCAACAACTTTTTTGTAGGAAAAGAAATAGTGGGCTTTCATTGGAATCCAGATGATTTAGGTTTGACATTAAGGGAAAAGCTCCCTAATAGCAGTAATTTCACAACCCATGTTTAGATGGCTGATGGATTCTGTGGAATTTTTGCTATTTACTATCTTAACAGAGAAATTAACTAAATAATTTCAGGATGGAATTTTATTTTTTTCTTTTTGTTGAGTAGTATTTCAATCCCCATTTACTGCAAATTTCATTGTGATGAAAACTTTTACATCTGATGCAAGTGATTTTTACTTTTTCTTACTTGCCAGGAGTTAAAAAAAAATAGGCAGTTTCTGAATTAAAAAGATTCCAAGCGGAAAAACTGAACCATTAAAAATGGTTCAAAGTTCTTGGAATTTTCTAGCTAAAATTTCAATATGTAAGTTCACAATTATTTTTGTTGTAAAAAAAAAGAAATGATTTTATGAGATTAAATCACCAACATATCAGTTATCAGTGGAAAGTTACATAAATAAGTAATTTTCTTATTTTTGCTGGATTTTGTGTTAAAAAATGAAAAAGTAATGCTAAATTAGTCTGTTGAAACTGCACTTTTTCATGCTCAAGACATTTCACTTGACCTATTAAACACAAATGCATTTTCATTTGAACCGTTTTTCCATGTGCCTGATGCTATCTGTATTTATAATATTGATACAGGTATTTAAAATGAGTCTCATCACATTTCTTAGTCTTTAATTGTGAAACACTTAATAGTACTGACATTTAAAACAACATTATCAGTATTAGAGTTAACAATATGGAAATTAGTAACATAGTTGAAACTCTAAGAACACCTTTGTTCTACAATGAGATTGGATAGTGCATTTTATTATAATTTTAATAGAAAATTACTTCATTTTTATGGGTTTGCTATCATCTGAATTCTCATAAAAGTGCTCTGAACAGGAAAGCTGTGTGTGGCTGAGGTGTAAATCTTTTTATCCTAACCTGATACTGTAAATCTTATCATCAATCTGATAAAAAAAAGGGCCCAGAAACATTTTGAAGGCTTACAGAAAGGAGAGCAAAAACATCCTACAAATCTAGTTTAGATGTCACAAAACCTTTATCAAACCTCTTTCTTCATAAGATGTAAGAAATTTCCTCACATCCATACCTTAAAACCAGGCGGTTCCTTGGTTTGGTACCAGAACATAATAATTTGTTCTTTTCCTCCTGTCAGCCCTGATTTAACTTCACATCCAAATCCTGTTTTAATACCTTTAATCAACACGCCCATTCTAACTGCACCCAACTTTTACCCAGAGAGTATTCCCACTACTCTTTGAATAAAACCTCAAGAATATTTACAGTTTTGAAAAGGATTGTGTGTTTCCCCCCATGAAGGCCCGCTCTTTATGCTGCGGGTATTCTCTTTGATGGATGATATCACAGAACCGTTTTTTTTTTTTTAACATAACACATTGCCTGTTAAAATAAGTCTAAAAGAACACAGGGGTCATACTGAGCTAGTCCCAAATGTCCCTATAGACATATGTACAGACAGGTGGTTAACGCAGCCTCCTGCCCAAAACAAGACCTGGAGGGATTTCTCCTTATTCCTGACAGATGGTCAGCTCTTCTCAGAGATCTCTGAATACGTCTGTTTAAAATATTTACGTGACTTTTAAGATGAAACTATGAATTCCTTGGGTGCAAAACCACTACCCCCTGTTCAGAGGTGGTTTTCTTGAGACTTTAAAATTATTTTCTTTTGCATAAAAAAATAAACACTAAGTGCTAAGGACAGAATTTACATTAATTTAGGGCAAAAGCAGCAGAGTTTAATCATATTGCATTACATTGTATTTCTACCTTTTTCCTGGAGACATCTGGGGCACTGCTAAGATAGTCCTCCGACAATCAATTCACTGCCTGAAAGTTCCTGCAAAGTTCTTGCCATTTGTATGTTGTGGATATCTATCCATCACGAAGAGAACATAGATGAAACCTCTCTTCTGCAGCAGCAGCAGACCAGGGAGAGTGAATCCCTCAATCTCAGCCACATTTCTCTGGCAGCAGCACATGCACCTTGCTGTAATTACACCTTGCTCTTTCCTGCAGTCTTTTACAGACACGGTAGCAATTCCTCACCCTTCGGCTCCTCCCTTCATCAGAGAAAGGGTCTGTAGGAGCAGACCCAGGCCTCTTGTGCTGGTTAATTCGGTAGGAGCACAGCTGATTGCTATTGCTGTCACAGAAACCACTTACCTTAGAGCTCTGGTCAGCCTGCTCATATACTATTGGCCCTAAAAGGGTGATGGAAAACAATACCCACAGCTTTAGCTTCATTTCTACATAAAGTGACTTACAGCAATTGAGAGGAGCCCATAATCTTGTTCCCCCAGAAAAGCCTAGCAAATGAGTCACAAAAATGTCTAGCTACAAAGTACAAAGAATATATATTGTCATGTGGTTTTAATATATTTTAATTCTTGGGTTTGGGAGAGTTCCCGTGACATGGTAGACCTGCCAGCAATAACGGCAAGGCTTGTTTTGTGGCATTGTTTAAAATTATTGCTTATTGCTGTGTTTCCACCAAGATTATATACTTGCGCAGGTAGGAAATGTAGGTATAAAAACGTTTAGGCTGAATTTTCAACACAACGTAAGAGCGAGAGAGACTGAAAGCATGTTCCTTCATAGGCAAGTGTGGATACATCAGAGCTTTTGGGTCTTTAAGTCTTGTATTCTGGTATGGAAATGTCTTTTCAAGCCATTTCTAAAACCGCTAAAACGTAAAGCTGGTTTGTAAAGAGATTTTGCTCTGTCAGCTTCTGCACAACGAGATGGTTCAGTGTCTTTGTAAATAAGAGGCTCTGTTAAACTCAGTGAAGCAGACCAAGTTTGTCTTTCCAGAAAAGTGGATTTCTGAGAAATGGCGGTGACTTTTTTAATCAATGGAAATTTTAAAGTGGATTTCAGAACGTGGCTGAAGCAAACATATGGACCAGCAGATGATTAGTATATGCTTACATAAATTCCCAAGAAATCCTTATTGCTTTGATAGATGAGAAATTATTCCCAGTAATCACTGGGCTCTATTCTGTGCTAAAATAATTTTTTAAAAATAAATCTGTTTGCATGAATGAAGCGTGTTAGCCCTAGAAAGCTGTAACTGTTGATGTGCACAGCTGTAGCATTAACCTTATTGATTTCAGCCTGGAGAAGTTTAGCCCTTGCTTGAAAGGTAAAATAACACAAATGTATGCTGTTGATGACCAAGATACAGGTTTAAATAATTTCTATTGGTGTTTGATTTTTTCCAAAGGAGTAAAATACACCTACATTTTTTTCTAGTCGTAGTTTAAACTTTTGACACTCGCAGATTACTTTTCACATATGCAAACAGTAATTCTGCCCTTATTTTCCTATTCATTTCATTGAGGAATTATTAGGTGTGGTTCACAGCAGTATTCCTTATGTGTTTCTCTTTGTAGCACCAGGCAGAGGAGCTGCCGTTTTCATTTAGTGTGGAATTTTCTACATTTCTGTCTCTTTGGGCTGTAACATAAAATACAAGCTATAAGCTAGTAGCTGCATCTCAGGAGCTCATTGTATTTATCTCTTTATGTTTTTTTTCAGTGGCAAATGGGTCTATATGCAGCAGTGTTGCATTAAATGCCTTTAAATTAGGCATCACTTAATGGTTCATGTTGGAAGAAACATTTTGATGCAATAGTAATTAACAATGGAGCAGATTAAATGCTTGTGTCTTTAGTGTTAGAAGTCACTTTCAATATTTTGGATTTTGTCAGCTGATATCCAGGGACATTAAAGAGTAGATGGACTCTTTAGCTACCTAGATGCAGTTATTCTCTATAGGTACAATTATGTTTTCCTTTTTATGATGTTTGGTGTAACATCTGATGCTTTCTTCAAAACTGCAATTTAACAGAAAGTTGATAATATAAACATATAAAAATATATTGCATGAAAAGATGTGATATATTCTACGCTATGAGTGTGGTGAGACACTGGAATAGGTTGCCCAGAGAAGCTGTAGGTGCCCCCTCCCTGGAAGTGTTCAGGCTGGGTTGGATGGGGCTTTGAGCAGCCTGGTCTGGTGGAAGATGGTCCTGCCCGTGGCAGAGGCTTGGAACTAGATGATTTTTAAGGTCCGTTCCAAGCCAAACCATTCTATGATCCTCTGTATATTTGTGTTGTTGTAACTCAAAATATCTGTTTCTACTCACATACCTCATACAAGAAATTTGATAATAGTGAAAAGTACCAAAGCTGCAGGATTTGAACAAGAGATAAAGTAGTAAAACTTGCCAGCTTACTCTAACATTGGTTTTGTCTTATCTCTGCTTATTGCATATCTGTTCTTCTGTGCTTACATCCTGCATAGCAGCTGAGTGGAGGTCCATGATTTTTATTCTTCTGAGATATGATTATGTTAGCATGGGAGTGCATTCTGTTAGCCCAATCCACACCTCAGGATCTGATGGAAGGGAGCTGGCCTGTTTGCTTGTCTTTCATGTTTTTAAGGACTGAAATATTCTGCCCTGTTCTTTGCCCTACAGACGTCATGTTCATGTCATTGTAGACCTGAGCCTTTTAGACATGCACTGGTATCCATTGAGGCATTACGTTGAACGTTTTCAAATACAACAACCTTTCTTACATGCCCCATTCAAGACATTAATGATTCTTTTTTCAAAAGTGCAGCGATATTTCTGTTCATTTAATTTAGACAGGAGAAAGTTAAGAGCTTCCGAAAATCAGGTACAAATAATTTCAACTTGGAAAGTCAAGATGGATGTTCACTGTTAAAATTCATCTGATTATTATGGACACAAATGGCTGAATAATTTTTCATTTTTTCAGCTTCTGTGATAGAAGTTGTGTGAGTTAACTTAGAATCTCCTTTGTGCATTACTATACTAGATAACTAGCAGAGTAAATAGAGCAGAGACAAAGTTAACTGAGAATGAGTAATTTTTACATAAAATTTTATAGGAAATTGCACCAGAATCCTCTTACAGCTAACTAGCTGATATTACATATTTAACCTGTAGTTTAAAATGGCTGCAATACAGTATAAAATATTAAAGGAAACTTTCCATTTAAGAAAATGAACCTGTAGATGAAATGCAAGTCAGGCTGATAGTAATTGATTATTACTGGATTGCTACTATGTGATTAGATTTCAAATTTATTGTTAGTTCTATCTCCAAAGTGAAATGCAAAATGTTTAAAGAAAAAACCCTCTATATCACATATCCTCAATATATTGTTAATATTGATCAAGAGGCCCTTTCATCACATGTTCATTGGGTTCTCAAGTGAATTTGGCATTTAGAGGTCTTGTTGTAAGCTACATGTTAACAGTACAAAGAAGGAGCCACACATACTGCAAGGCCTTGGAAAACATAAAACAACGCTCTTAGCTTTTATCTTTGGATGAAATAGTCTCCTTAATAGCAGATGACAGAGCAGGGAGCAGAGCTTATCATTCCCTGTAATGAACCTGCATTCTCCAGATGTGCCCTGCTGTTGGAAGCACCTGATTGCCTAAGATTCCCAAGCCCAGCAATCAGACTCCAGGAGGACAGTTCGCTTACAAAGCAGGCAGTTTGAAAAAGTGTGGCAATGGTAAAACTAAGTAAATCATACACACAAAGCTGCATCATATATGTATATTGGATATATACTACCTGATCAAGGTAATGGTGCTTAAAATTCTCCCTTATTACACTCATCTTTCCTTGAGCACTGAATGCATTTTTTTTTTAAAGCAACTTTCTGAAATATTGTTAAATAGGATGCAGATATATTAAAATGTTTTAAATCAAAATACTGAGTAAATTGAATACTTTATGCCCACTAACCTCTTTAAAGAAACCACACTTGTGTAAGTGTGCTAGGAGAGCAGTCTTGTATCAAAACTGCTTTCCTAGCTAATATCTGTTGGAAAAGCAGATTTCTTTACCAAGCCACTATCTCTCTGAAAGATGTGATTAAATTTTTATGTCTGAATTTATAAACCATCAATCATAGAATAGAATCATAGAACAGTCTGGGTTGGAAGGGATCTTTAAAGGTCATCTAACCTAACCCCCCTGCAATGAGCAGGGACATCTTCAACTAGATCGGGTTGCTCCAAGCCCCATCAAATCTGACAATGAATGTTTCCAGGGATGGGGCATCTACCACCTCTCTGGGCACCTGTTCCAGTGCTTCACCACTCTCTGTGTGAAAAATTTCTTCCTTAAATCTGGTCTAAGTCTACTCTTCTTTTGTTCAAAACCATTACCCCTTGTCCTATTGCAACAAACCCTGTTAAAAAGTTTGTCCCCATTTTTCTTACAAGCCTGCTTTAGGTACTGGAAGGTGCTCTAGGGTCTTCCTGGAGCTCTCTTCTCCTGGCTGAACACCACCAACTCCCTTCAGCCTGTCTTCACGGGAGAGGTGCTCCATCCCTCTGATCATTTTTGTGGGCCTCCTCTGGACCTGCTTCAACAAGTCCATGTCTTTCCTGTGCTGAGGGCTTCAGAGCTGGATGAAGCACTCCAGGTGGGGTAAAACATTGCAACTGTAAAATATTTATTAGTACATATTATTACTTTTTTTGTAAAATGCAATTCCTTTGATTGTTTCAGGAGTACTTAACAGCCTTACTTTGTTCTTAAAGATTCATTAAAAAGTCTTTAAAATATAATTTTTTTTTAGAGTGCAATAAACTAGATGATACAAAATTTGTCACTGCTGCACACACGATGGCAAGCCTAGATTTTAAAAATTTTCTTCTGCAATTGCAGTCCACAAGATGGCAATCTTGGACTAGGAGTGCCTTCACAAATTCTGTTAATAGTTTGGCTGCTGTTTCCAACTTTGGGAGCAGATTTGAAGTGTGCTGTGCTGTGCTACTGGCTGGGGCTGCACTACAACTGACCCTGAGGCACTTTCAGATGTGCCCCAGTATCCTCAAAATTGGCAGCTCAAGTAATGCAAAAACACGTTCCTTTGCTCTAACCAGTTTCTAGTGATCTCCACTCTAATTCAAGCGGCCAGTTTTGAAACAAACTTTTAAAAAGTATAGAGGCTGTTTAGTAGCATGAGTAGCTCTAAATGGTTTCTGTATGTTTAATGCAAACAAAAGCCTCAAACATAACCATACTGCACTTTATCTGCTGGATGTGAATGTTACCTCACCCTGTCCCTACCACAGCATTAAAACTTCTGACAATCTCCTTTTAAAAACATATAACCTCTCAGCAAGTTATGAATTTGGAAGTACTGTTGCTTCTTTTAACAAGTGTTTTTTCTCTCTCAGGAAGGCTTAGGAGAAATCCATAGAGAGACAGGGGTTTTGCAGACTTTAACTATGTACAGCTCCAGCTGTGTTTCTCAAAGGATGTAAGGGAAGAAACACCTGACAAGTCACTGTCCTGCTGGTGGGCAGCCCTTCTTCTGGTCTTAAGGAAATGGCCAAAGGGCAGGCAGAAGCACCACTTCAGATATGTAACAGCCTTCAGAGACCCAAAATGCAGGCATTTTCATACTGCAGACTGCTGTACCACACAAAAGGCTCTGCACTGGGTGCAGCTTTGCAGTGTAAGCAGTAGCATGGTTGCCCACAGCTGTTAGGTATCTATCACTTTAGAGAATGAGGAGACATGGGTTAAAGTGTCTACATCCCACCAAAGCTTCACTTAGGATGCACTTTCAGACTAACCAGGCTTCCAGGAGTCTGCATTAGAGCTGCACTGACTCAATGTGAGGCCATCAGAATTTAGCAAGTCACCACAGCTGTAGCTTCTCAAGTTTGTGAACTAGTGTGGCTCCATTGAATTCAGCATTATCACCTTGGTGCACACCCTGGCAGGAGCTGCTCATTTACTTCATGGGGCACTGAAAGATGTAAAGACATTGTGCCAGTTCTAGGATGAGGCTATTTAACATGGTGTAGTTGTTCGTGTAGTCCTAGGGGACAGTTCAGCCTTGCTGTAAATGGTTTCACAAATGGGCAGCAGGAGGCCCTGAGAAGGTGTTTGGAGGAGGACATGCAGAGCACAAGTGTCACAGATATGTATTGGCCCTGGAGTTCTGATTGTCTAGTTGTTTCCTCCAGATTAAAATATTTCAAAACCTGGACAATGAAAACCCTCATTTGCTAGTCTTAGTGAAAAAAATAAATAAATCAATTCCTTCATTTATTTGCATTCATTCAGTAAACAAACTGTCCCGCCTCATTACTGCTCAGGGCACCTCAACTAGCCAAGGCTTGAATTTGGGATATGGAAATGACAAAATCCCAGGATTAAGCATGAAAAGGAAGTTATCTGAAAGAAAGCCAACAAAAATAGCTTCCTCTTTTCTTGCATTAGATTTTATTTATATTTTCTGAGGATCAGAAAGAGGTGCTGCTACCTTTCTTTAAAGCATAAAGTATACAGAGACTATTGTGACCTCTTTCTCACTAGGCTTAGTTAAAAGATTAAGGATTGGCGGAAAACAAAATGCAGAAATCCTGATTGGTCTTCCATGTCCTTCAGAAAGGGGGACAAAAGCTAAGGTAGCCATAGAGAACTGTGTCAGTTGAAGCCTTCCTCTGATTCTATGCTCATCCTCCGTGCAAACAGACAAGAGCTCATCTAGGCAGCTGTAGCCTTGGCTTTGTCCGGAAAATATAGGTGTAGGCAGCCTGGCAGGAGCGGACACTATCACACAGCTTTAGGAAGTTGCCATCAGCCTGATGCCTTGTGATGTAAGTTATTTTCCTGGTTTCTCCTCCTTTCAAGTTGTCATCTACATTGGTCTTACTCAGAGGTATGAGACTGTAGATCCTTAAGCTGTACCACTTTTTGATATCACATTTCTAATTTCTCTAGATACTTGGGTTTATTTCTCAAACTTCCAGCTGTCAGCATCAAGTTTCCCTCCTGCTTTCCAGATCTGACAGGGAAACTTTAAACAAAACTGGATCTTCAATATTTTGCCCACAAATCTAAAATTTGATGTTTATTACTGATGTGTATTTATGGCTATTCAGATAGTTTCCACTTTGTACAATTGTCTTTATTACTATTCCAATTGAAATTAATTTTGGAGATATTAGAGTTTTATGAGACATTACACAAAGTGTTTTAATAAATCTATTTCACCTCTATTCATCACCTGCAATATTTTTTTGATTAAGCATGTGCGAGAAAAATCGTATTTTGCACATATCAGCTAGTATTTCTGGGGAAACAAAGCTTACCAGAATGCAATATTACTGAATTGTAGTGTCTTCCACTGACAGAGTTGATTGTGAAATGCATTTAGAATAGTCTGCAATAATTCTCCCTTAGTATCTCATGCTTGTTAAAGAAAGTTCTGATTCAGAAATACTAGTAGGAAGGTTAGATCTGATCCTCACACTGTGTAGAAAGCTCATAAAAAAGGGTAATCTAAACAGTAAGAAAACCTACCCATGTAATTTCTCATTTTACCTCTAATGCCAGCAAAACACATACCTACATAACAGTGCAGAAAAGTGACAGAAAAATCAAAGGTCTCATCTAAGTATTGTTATGTAATGGGGGGTGGGGTGGGTGTTCAATTGCTTTTAATAAAAGAGAGCTCAGGTCTTGAGAATATAAACAATCAACCTTTATTTGTGTTAATTGCTTTTGTTCTTAAAATGTCCCAGCAGGAGCTCTTTTTCAGTGCAAACTGCCTGAAGAAGCATTATAGTGTGTATATGTGAGCAGGGTTTCTTCTTTGACCATTTCTGACAACCTTGTGTACACTGCTAGTCTGTATTTCTACATTTAGAGCTGTATTATTTGTAGAATAATTAAAATGAGAATGTTTCTCTTCAGCAAACGCATGAATGATCAATATTATTTTTTTACTTGTTACATACATTAAGAAACATAAGATAAAGTATCCTCAAAATAAAAGTAAATTAAAAGAGAAATCACTTTGGAGGGCATGAACATCCTAATTGACTGTTTGGATTTGTAGGTTATCACAAAAAAAACTATTATAGAAAGTATTATAATTTAAACCAAACCAAGCCAAACTTTTCTAAAATTACTCGCTGTGTAAAAACCCCATTGTATTGCTGAGATTTGTATAAGAACAGCATGCAAAGCATTTGTTCCTCTAAACCCAGACTGTAATAACTTTGTTTTACTTTGAGGGAAGCAGATTTAGATGCAGTTGGATATTCATACTGCACTGCTGCTCCAAAGTCTCTCTTCGCAGTTCTTTCCTACGGGGCCTTGGTTCCCACTGTTAAGCTGTGGGAGGTTTCTCTAGGCAAGGAGGAAGGGGGAAAAAAAAGAACATTTAGTCGTAGTTTTGTGGTTTGTTTGTTGTTGTTTTTTTGTGTTTTGGGTTTTTTTTTTGTTTTTTTTTTCTTCTCTCAAAGCTTATTGCCTTTGCCTTCACAAAGCAAACTAAAAATGGTGGTAAGTGATAATCATGCTTGTAGGCTGTGTCCAAAAGTCTCTCTAGTGCCTGGCTCGTTTGTGTTTGCACAGTGGCGGAGGTAGCGTGCCTGGCACGGAGGGGGCAGCTGTCCGTGCGTGTGCCCCCCCTGCGCCCCGCAGCCGGGGCAGGGGCTGAGCCCACAGGGAACTTGCACTTGTGCCATTCTGAGTGTGACTGTCACTAGAGAGCTGCTGGCCCTTCGGTGTGGCAGCCACAGCAGCATGCAGACCCTGAGGGTCTGTGGTACTTCTGGTTTCCAAACCTTTCCTACAGTTCACCTCATCCTTCTGCAGAGCTGAACTGCCCCTGGTGGGAGTTACCTTGCCCAAGCTCGGTATTTTTGTTTCTAATAATCTGCAAACCCTGGAGAGCATAAATGTTGGTATCAGCTGGTGTGTTCACCGCATGGAAACGGCAGAGCAGGTCCCTTTCAGGACCACAGCTGAGTCAAGATCTGGTGGCAGGATCTCATCAAACAAGGCGGGTAGAACCTGGCACACCTTTTACTTCCAAGCAGCGTGGGAGCTGCCGCAGGGCTGTGGGCTCCTGGCACACCGAGATCCTTCAGTGGCAGCTGTTAGCTCGTGCCAGCGCCAGACTTTGCCCCAGAGGGCAGGTGCTCCGCTGTCTTGAGAAGTGACTAGGCTGGTGGGGCAGGCAGCCCCTCTCCCGTCCCGCAGGTCAGAGTTTTACCGACCTGGACCTGCTGTCATCGGCGTGTTTACTCAGCTCCTGCCCCAGCTGTGGCTGCTTTTGGAGGAAGTTATGAATTATTGACGCGGTAGATCTTATGAACATTTATTCCTTGTTAAAAATGAAGGCCATACATACACTTTCCAATTAAAGAGTTGGGTTTTTTTCTCCTGTCACAAATGCTTCTTGCCAACTTCCAGTACCACACTGTTAAATAATCTGTGAGGATTTGTTACATTATTTACACTGGAATAAATTATATTACTTTCATACAAATCTGGCTAATCAACTGTTGCTATGATGTTGCACTGGGTTACATAGCCTGGAGAACTGCTTGATGGTTTTGAGCTAGGGTCTCTGGCTTTCCAAAATGAAGCCTGTCACTATGATCACCCTGAAAGGACAAGGATTGATTAGTTTTCTCTGAGGCTTTAGCTCATTACATGACGATACAGTCAAACAGTAGATGAATACAGTCTCAGCTTTTACCTGGGGCTTTTGGGAACCTTAGAGCTCCCTCCTGCCTCTGAACCCTGACATTTGGCTCATTTTCAAAAGCAGCTCACCTCAGCTAATCCAAAAACCTACTTCAGTTTCTTCATTTCTGAAATCAGACTAACAGCTGCATTGCCAGTCCCAAAAGCTGAAGTATGATGAACAGCATTTCAGAATATTACCAGTTTGTTTTTAATATTCAGAGGTTTGTTGGGCTTTTTTTTTGGGGGGTGGGGTGGGTCGGGGGGGTTGTGTTGTGGTTGTTTTGTTTTTTCTTTTTAATTTACTATGTCAACTTTTTATCCATTAAAGTATAAGAGATATATTTTTGTTCTTTTTACTGTAGCTCTAAAGGCTAGATCCTTCTTTGAAAACAAGAAATCAGGACTGGATGTTTTCATATATTCACAATATTGTACTAGTAAGGTGCTGAAAAAAATCCAGCAAGGAGATAGCCTGCAGAGCTATCTGAGAAATAGCCTGTAAGACTGAAATTAATTATTATTAGATAAATTAGCAAAATACTAATCATGATAGGTTTAGTCTGGCTCCCAAGGAATCTAAATTGTACCATTTACATATAATATGGATATACTTACTTCAGTGTTTTTAATATTTCAGGTAACCTAGAATCAACTGAAAAATAATATATCCTGAGGGGTGCAGAGTCTGCTGTGGCAAAAGATATTCAACTGGTTTCAATAACATAATTCTGTCGGCTTCAGCAGAGTCTTTAGATTGATTCTGGCTTGGGATCTGGCCCAAAATGAAGAGGACTCATCCCAAATTAATCTGTTCTATTCCTGAGATCTTTGCTTTCCCCAGTGAAGGTCATGGCAGTAGGAGGTAAAACATGGGCATGATTAATATTCCCCACATCTGTCTGGAGCTGAATGCCTAGTGCAGAAAGCCAGCTGACCAGAGGGCATTAATAAAGATGGTGATGCATTCATACTGCTAAAAGCACAAATACACTAGTGAGCAAACTTTTCAGTTGTAAAAAATAAGAACCAGGTCTTAATTGGGCTTATCAGATTGTTATAGTTGCACCTTATTCAAAGACAGAAGGAAAGTGCTTTGAAGTAAATTGTTCATTCACAATGAAATGTTACCTAATGCCAAAAGAAACTCAACAAAAAAACAAACCATGAATTTGTTTAGTAAAATCACTAGAATTTGTCATTTTTTGTCTGTAAAAAATCTGGGAGGTAGTACTGTTAGTAGTTCCACAGGAATGTTAGGAAAATGACCTGCAAGAATTATGCTCAGAATCTCAATTTATATGACTTCTGGGGTAAAAAAAATTAAAAAGGTTGCATGGGACAAGGAGCAAGTTTGCATACCATTTCTGTGACTCAGCAGCATAGGAAATGTTCTGCAGTGGCCTTGGAAATGTCAAGACACCACAGTGCAGAGAGAGTCTCATTCTGTTTTTTTCTGATGAAGGCTGCCTTTATTTCAGTGCATGTACACACTGAGTACTCCACTGCCTCCAAACAACTTATGAAGTGTTGAGAGATGACAGTCATCTCTTTTAGATGCTTCAGATGGACTTCTTTCTTTCAGTGAAGTTTTTGATGAGAAATAAAAGAAGAATCATGCTCCGTTTTTCATTTAATGAAGAAAATGTTAAATATTAAATGTAAAAATTTGGACAGACTATAAGGTACTATAAACTTACAAAAGTTGAAGATGAACTTAGTGTTAACTTTTCTATTCCCTCCCTCCCCCTCGTTCCTATTTCATAGGCTAACCAATTTATCATTTTCATCAAATTTTCAAAATTCTTGCAGATTTTAGTGTTTCCAGTTCATGTGTGTGGCAATTATTTTACATTTTAAAATCTCAGGTAAAGGGAAATTCGACCTAGGAAATCTGGAGAATAGCTGAATTGTCGCTCACTTGCTGCCAGCTTCTCTTCTTCCTTGTGTGATTGGGGGAAGGTTTAAATCCCCTAGAGTATCAAGCACTTTAATAGGAAAGAATATTTACTAAAAAGCAATATTTTCTGAGCTAAAGCCACTGCTGTTAAGGTCAGTGGATAAACCACATTAATAATATTTTGATTTGTTCTTTTCCCAGAATCTCAAAGCAGAAGTCATTATGTTCTGAGAACAGGAATATCGTCTCTGGTGTAAGACAGTGCTTTTGAACACTAGAGGTCAATGACAGCAGGCTGTTTTGGGTTTCCTAAAGAATAATGACATGTGTTACCACTAGGCTGAGAAAAGGTAGGACCAGGGTTTATGGGGCTCTATCACTGACAAACCTCATGCATCAAATGTCACCAGTGACAGCCCTCACTCCTCCATACCCACCTGCATTACCGGAATGATAAGATACAAGAAAAAGTCTTAGCCCGAACCCATTTAAGTCATGAAGAAGGTCAGAATCTTAATCATCTCCCTGAAATCTTTGGGCACAAAGTAACACATAATGTAAGTTATAGAAGGACCCAATATACCAATAAACATCAGTTGTGACTATAGTGAGCAAGTAGTCTTTAATTAAATATCTGGAAAAATAAAGTATATATTAAGAACGTTGCTCTGAGATTCTGTTTCTTCACATTCCAGTTGTTTGAGAGGTGTTTTCATGCTGCTAGAGGAGTCTTCCCCATTTCTGAGTTTTCTTTAAAAAATAATAATAATAAAAAAGAACAAGGATACTGTTAAACAATGCATCACTGAAATTTGGTAAATGATTGTTTAGAGGTTGACTCAAGCTGTAAGAAAATAACTTTTTTTTTTCATGGTTGGGCATATATTAATGACTTTGGTCATGTTATGAGTCTTTTTGATACGTAAAGCCCAAAGCTGATTTAAGGAAATACTTAGTGTTGTAATTGTATATCCTCTGCATAATGATGCTGTTAACCTGAGATTTCAGCCCCAAAGCTTACCAGACCTATTTATATGTTTACTTACCCCAAGGTACTAGCTGTGAAAATCCTTGAAAAAGCACCATCATTAGCACCCAATTAAAGAGAAAACTTATGCTAATAAAGCCAGGAGTTGCTTTTTAATGCTAGGAAAAGGAAAAAAATATTTAATGACTGTATTTCTGGAAACCTTTTGATGTTTGTGATAATTAGTTCAGTCCAGCTACTAAATTAAGGGCCGTTTAAGTATTATACAGACATTTGAAGGTTGCTATATTCAGAGAAGACCTTTTGCAGTCCTCTGGCAGCGAATGGCATTTTATCCAATATTCAGATTTAGTCAAAGAACCTCAGCAGTGGAAAACCTACTCAAGGATTCTATTTGTTTTTTCAGATGCTTTCCGTAAAGCTTAGATGAGGAAAACAGACTAAAATATTTGAAAAGGCAGCTGCAAAGCTGCAGAAAGTTATACTTCCTACATTCAAGATCATTATCATCAGTGCAGTCCACTGAAGAATCTATAGTACATCATTCCTGAATACATTCAATCACAAGGAGTTTATGACTTATTTCAACCACAATACATTTCTGAACCGTTCTAGTACTGTGCAAATACCTCTCTGTGCTAAATGACTTCATGTGTCTGATGTTAGTTTCAGAGGGCAAGCAAATATACATTTTTGAATAGTCTAGATTAGTTTTTGATCTTTTCTCAGAGCAGATCAAAGGCACAAAATGCTCCTTTATGTAAGTACCTAGGAGTTTGCTGTGGCAGAGGTAGTCTGGCAGAGTATAAAGAAATTGTACCGAGAGGGTACAGTACTTCCTAGTCCCTGGCTGCTCCTACAATCCAGAGGATGTAGTATGAAGTAGGAAGTAGGTATGAAGTAGTGCAAATTAGGGGTAAAATTGCTTTGCATTGTATTAACTTCTCCATGTCCCTGTGGCAGCCATTGGTCAAGGGGGCTTGCAGAGGTCTGAAGCCATCCTTGTCTCACCTTTTCCAGTGAAGACCATAGGCAACTTTGACAATACGTGGCACATCTAACTCACCTTTCCACCTGATATACCTATAGACAACAGATGTAAATATAAACAATGAGACCTTTTTCTATATAAAAAGCTGATTTTTGTTATAAATGAGGATTTTCTTCTGGCTGGGTAAGTAAGCATTTTGGTTGCTCTCCTTCTTCTGTATGAATTCCCAAGACAGTCAGCAGCTATTTTGTCTCTCCTCTCCTCTCCTCTCCTCATATAAATTTATTTTTATTTTTATGGTTTGTCTTTGTCTTATTATGTTAATTCTTCATGGGAGCACCTGAACTGAAACATTTGTTGAAGTCAGAGCTGTTGAAGAACACATTGATACACACGGACCACTACAGATACCTCTTAAACCCTACAGATGAGATTCCTTCAGGATCCACAAAATACAGTCCCTAAAACACTGTTAAAAGCATGTGAAGCTATATGGCCTTTACTAAATATAAAATGGTGTAAATGCTATCACTGCTGCAAGGCATTTGGATATTATAGTAAGGAAAGCTGCAAGAATTTTGGTTGTATATTTATCAGAACATGCCACAGCGCATTTTTTGATCTAGGAAACAACACTGAGCTAAAACGTCCTACTGACCTTGCAGCAAACTAAACAAATCAAAGGAATGAAAAGGTAAAAAATGCAACATTTTACGTAATAACCTCTCTGGCCATGGACGAAATGACAAAAATATCTAAAGATGCTTAAATAAATATCAGGAAAATTCTGCTCCGCTGTGTTTGTGCACAACCCTGAACTAACGCAGCTGCAGCTCACAGCCCGCAGCCACAGCCACTGTAAATCACATAATCTGAGGGTCCCGACAGAAATTTCTGGCTGACACCAAGCTGTAATCACCTGCTGAGGTTGCTCTGTCACACTCGAGAGTTAAGATCTGGGGCAACTCATTTAACCTGTCTGTGTCTTTGTTTTCAAACCTAGGCAGTAGCAAATACCGCATTCCTTCACCACAGGGTGATGAAAAACCGCTGAGCTGGTTGCGGGTGCCTGTGGTGGGGATGGGGCGGCCTCTGTGAGGGGCAGATGGGGCTGCCCAGAACCGGGCACGGCCGGTTCCAGCTGGCTCCAGCCCACCCACCCCGCTGCAGGGCACCGCTGGGCACCATGGCCTGTAGAGGAATTATAGAGGACTGTATGAAAAGTGTATTTGAAAAAAGTTTGTGATGATTGGTAAAAACATGAGGTATGAAATGTGAAAAAGAAAAAGAAAAAAAGGGGGAATTGTAGAGGAATGAAGCTGGGTTAATTAGCATTGATAACATACAGCTGTGGGCTGGCTTCAGGGGTGGTGGGTTGGCCGATGTAGGTAAGGTGCAGCTGTGGCTGGTTCTGTTAAGGGGTTGGGTAACCAGTGAAGAGGGAGCGGCCGAGGAAGAGAGGGGAGAAAGAAGCAGGGAGAAGAGAGAGAGTGCCCTGGATGAGGAGAGACTAGGAGAAGGCAGCAGAGGGACTGTATGAAGAGTGTGCTGGTATGAGATGGTAAAATGACCTTGTTGCAGCTGGCTAGTTTGGAGAGTGCTGCAACAATGGCGTATGTGGTGGAGCCTCTGAGGAAATGTATTTAAAAAAGAGACAAATGCTGCACAGCAGTGAGGAGACAGAGGAAAAAAGGTGTGAGAAACAGCTCTGTGAGCACCATGGTCAGAGAAGGAGGTGGGGAGGGGGTGCTCTGAGGTGATCCCCCTGTAGCCCCTGAGGACACCATGGTGGAACAGGTTTATCCTGGAGGACTGCAGCCCATGGAAGGATCCACAGTGGAGCAAGGGAGAAGTGTGAGGAGGAAGGAGAGGCAGAGAGGGGCAGTAACGCAGTGACCACAGCCCCCTGTCCCCCTGCACCATTCGAGGGCTGGTGGTGGGCAGCGGAGCTGGGAATGGCGGAGTGAAGGTGAGCCTGGGAAAATGTGTTTGGGGAGGGGGGAGAAAGTGCTGTTTTAATCTTGGTTTCTCATTTTTCAAAGATATTGTAATTGTCAATAAATTAAATTAGTTTTCTCCAAGGTAAATCTGTTTAGCCCATGAACTGGTAAGTGATCTCCCTGTCTTTACCTCCACTCATGAGGTTTTTCATCTTATTTTCTTCCCCTGCCCTGTTAATGAGGGGAAGTGAGAGAGCAGCCAGGTGGGCATCTGGCAGCCAGTCAAAGCTAACCCACCCCAAAAGCACAGTAGAGGCTGCGAAGAGCTGCAGTTACAGGAGTGGTGGATTCACATAGATGCTCTCGTATCAGAGTTGCGTGTTGTCCACCACACACAAGAATGTTTTGTGACTGTGCTCTTTTTATGTGACTAAGGACACAGCTGTTATGTGAATCAGTACCAAATTAGGGGTATTCTCCTGTCCTGTGGGGTGGTACTGTGTTGACATAACATATATATGCTTCGATAGGCACTATGTGATAGTCAGCACTGTGGTGAAGCACAAGCCTGGGAAGTAGTCCTATGTTTGATGTGCTAGATTAGCTTCCTGACATAGAAGGATGTTGCAAATTATACTGCCTCCCTTGGACGGGGTTGTTGAGTCTTGACACTGAAGCACAGAAGCTTAAATATTATCCAAAAAGGGATCAGCCTTCTGCATCAAAATTTTACGACTAAACCTCAAGGACAGATAATCAGACTGAGCATAAAGGTAAAGTGGAGGCCAAAATATGAGACTTGTGTTTCCCTTTTATGATAAGGCAGTTCTTAAAATAAGCAGCAGTACAGTACTGCACATCACAATAATAATTTCTGCACCTTGATTTTGAAGAGAAGGGGTCCTTGCGCATATTTGCAGTGTTTGCTGCAGTTCCTGCATATGCAGCTTGGAGGTGATTTCACTTACGTTGCTGAAATGGTTGATCGTTTTTGCTACCAAAGACTCCAGCTTGCATTAATGTGATCTGCTGCTTGTCTGTGGATAACCTTTCACAGGCAGCTAAAACTTTTAAGGTATTTGTCAGGATAACTTAGGGAATTTTCTTCAGATACAGTTTCTTTAAGACATTTTAAAAGCCTTGGTATCTCGGTGATATTTTTCCAGATGGAATTCAATACAGTTCTGATATGTTCCTCATCACACAGACATCCTCATTTTAGGGTTCACACGTTTCTCAGGGTCCCTGGAAATTAATGTTACATAGCAATAGTAAAAAAAAAAAAAAAAAAAAAAGTATTTGCAAAATTACAGCAATGCTATTGCTATGGGTTCAGATTTGCTTCTTTTCAGAGTACAAAAGCCCATCAGCCATGGTGCCAAAGAAGAGCACGAGAATGGTTGTCCTTTGTCATTTTAAGAACCCATCTACATCATGAGTACAGAAACATTTGGTTTAGGTAAGCCTTCTGGCGGTGTAAAAGAGATTGGAGGGCATTCTGGGACCCAGGGGTGAAGCATAACTGTGTTACTCTGCAGCTTATGTGCAAGGGAGATGGGGCTCATTTAGTCAGATGCAGCACTGCCCAGAAATCTTTTTGCTGTTTCCCAACCCGAGCTGTTTTGACTGCATGTCACCTCACTGAAATGTGGCAGTCAGTGCGAAACCAGGGAGCTGCGTGTTGGACTCTGATATGCATTGTAGGCCTGCATCTTTCAAATTCATCAAGGTCATATATGTGCAAACCCAGAACTGAATAAAATGTAAGCAGTTGCATATATTGTATAAGTAAAGAATATGATTTTTTCTAAATTGCTGATATTTAATAGGATAAGTTTGAGATCCTCCCCTCAGTTGCTCAGTCATGCTGAAGACAATATTAATCATACCAAACCTTTGACTTCCTTACCTGAGAATGTTTTGTTCGGTTTTTTTGTTGTTAGTAAATGGTTGACATGTTAACAACAATTTGTGGTACAATGCTAATGTCTAAGGGAATTAAAAATTAGGAAGCAGAACAGTGTAGTGTGAGCATGGGTGAATGTAATTCAGTGGAAAAAAAGAAAGTGAAAAATAAATATTTGAAGTACATGTTCAGAATACAAGATTGGGTAGAAAATTTAGACAGGAGATTGCAGGAACCAAATGAATCACTGTAAAGAAAAAAGATGAAGAATGTAGGAAGTCCTTTAGACTGGAATTGCAAAGGAAAAAAAAGATAATAGAAATGGTACTATAAAATTGGTGAAAATAACTGGAAATAAACTGGAAAAAAACATGGAAATAGGAGAAGAAATTAAATAAAGCACAATTGGACTTGACAATATGAGCAGGAATGGTAAGAGAAAATGGACAATGGCAATAATAAGAAAATTGTGTGAGGAATAAATCGATTTTATTTCATCATAGGTCTGTTTCTTAATTTCTGTCTCCTTTTGCTAGAGTATTATAAACTAGGTTTTACTGAAATGGCCTAGATGACTGGTTATTCAGTGTAATCATGCACTGGGATTATTTCATACTGATGGCTAATAATGTCATAAAATGAAAAGCAAACCTGTGTTAAGCATGTAATGTTCTTTTTTACATATAGAGACAATTAAAACAAATAGCTCAAGAGCAACATTTTTAAAGAGATATATATATATTGTTTACCGTGTAGATGGTGCCTGTTGTAGCTGAGGGTACCACTTCCTTGTGTTCCATGATTTGGTGATGTACATGTCTAGAAAAAAAGGTGGACAGCTAACAACCTAGTATACCAGAAGTATCTAATTCAGCTAAGAATGCTTGATGTATTGGATTCTTTCCAGGAGTTCACCATGTGCTTCGTGGACTTTTTATGCATGTGAATTCAACTCGTGATTAATTTTAGGCATTGAGGAACTATCTCAGATTCTACTGACATTTTTCTCTCGTTTGTCAAGGAAACATTCATTAAGAACTAATTACTGAAAACATTTACACTTGTGGTTACATCTTTAAAGCAAAATTATATTGAAAAACTGTTTGTTTTACATATTTTTAGTAAAAAACTTCTGTTAGAAAGCAGGGGCAGCACAATATGAGGCCTTTCCTATTTCACCTGCCTTGAATGGTGGATCTAGGCATGGCAGTGACTAAGTGTCACTCTCATATGACAGCTGTTTGGTTTGCTGTGCTGGGCAGGATGCAGAGTTTCAGATGAGAATGCAGAAGAAAAGCTTATGAAATGGCATTAATGGAACTCAGCCCACTTTTAAATCTCTGCTTTTCAGTTCTGAAGCAACATCTGAATCTGATAGTAAAGAATAATCTTCCTTTTCTCCTTTTGGCGTTAATAAATTGCCAAGCATATTTTACAAAGAATAAAATAAATCAGTTTTCTTGATGTGCATGAATAATTCTGGGCAATACAGCAAAAATCCAGATGCCCTGGATGCTGTGAGCAAGGTTTGAAGGGAAAACTGTTACCCAGATCCTCACTATAGCAGTTACTTTACTATTCCTTTAGAAAGCACTATCCCTTTTTGTGAATTCACTCTAGCTCAGTCAGAAGGGAGTGACCCTCTGTCATCACAATTTTCTAAGAGAAGGATCCTGACATTTCACTTCCCAAATGGGCTAAGCAGAGGGGTGATGTGACATGTACACACATGAATGCCTTCCCCTGATCCCAAAGAAATCTGTCACCTGGATGTTTTGTGTGTAGATCAGCTTTCAAAACAGGAGCTGAGATTTCTGGCTGTATAGAAACATTCTCTGTAATTACCTCTTGTTATTTTCCTGTTTCTTTTATTGAGTTTGTTCACTCTGGAGGCTTCAGAGTCTTCATATCTTATATTTATATTATGTAGATGCTCTAAACGCTTTTTTCAATATCTTTACATCTGCAAACCTTCTCTTCTAAGTGTAGTCTGGCTTGTCATTTTGTCATTAATGGTTCCTCTTTTCATAACTCGGATAAACGTCTTTTTGAACTGTAAGTCTATTGCACAAATACTCTATGAAGACTTTACATACAATGAAAAAAATAACTGAATAAGAAAAAGCCAAACTAATGTTTTTAAACTCTCAAAGCAAAAAGGTCTCAGAAAAACAGAGCTGGCTATTTACCTACCTCTCTATTTAGAGATACAAAAATTCTTAAATGCTTTTGTAGATAAGGGACCTTCTCCAGAAAACTATTAATTATTTCACCTTTCTTCTACCTGGGGTGGAAATTCCTGGTGACCCACCACACAAACATCCATGTGGGCAAAGTTTTGCCAGGTTGAGTAGTGTCTAATCAGACAATAGGAATGAGTCCTGAGACTTTATTTGCTTTATTTAGTTCAGCCACTCTGAACTCTAGCAGAGCAAACTAATGTGATTTTCCTAAAGGAATGACATCCGAGGTACCATTAAAAGGGATTTGAAGCCTTGTTTGTAAATCAGCTTTCTCTCTAGTTTTAATGGACTGTTTGCAATGAGTAAGAAAGGTCCATGAATAATGGGGGGGATGAAAAATTCAGTCCCCTGAATCATATGGTGTGTATTACTTAGTGAGTTGTAATTTGTGAAAGCAATGTAAATCTCTTAAATTGGTATGCTAGTTTCTCTACATGATTCTTTTTTGTGTTAATGACTAAGACCATGAAGAGATAGTCAGGGAGATAAGGAATGCAGAAGGGAGGAGGATTTCTCCTTGCACACAAGTGAGAGAGTGTGTTGCAGTAAAAGTGGCTAGTCTATGAAGGTTTGGACAGATTTGCTGGAGCAGGCAGCAGGGCTCAGACGGCATTAATGAGATTGTTTATTAGTACCGGATGAACAATTCTGCAACTCACTTGACAAATACGAAGCAAAAAGCACCACAGGGGAGTGTCCCACTGCCTTTAGCAGCTCCGTGATCTGTGGAATAAAATAATCACTGAAGAAAAACAATCTATTTTCCATCTTTTGAGTTTTCTCTAACATATGAAATCACTTCTATCAGAATTTAAAATCTAGGCTAACCCTGCATGAGGTCAGGAGCTTTGTTTAAAAATCGGAAGTCTGTGGTTAAAATAGCAGCATAAAACAGAAATGTTGTGCCTGACTTAATAGGTTGTGTATGCTGTACTGCATCTATTTAATTTGGTTTTTTTAGAGTTCTTTGTTTTGATTCTTAAATTAAAAAATGTTACCTTAGCTACTGCACAGCATCAGATTTTCTTACTAGTGCAAACTGTTCTGTTTGCCACTACTGTCTACCATTCCTGCATGCCGCAGTGCTTGAATCTGCTTGAAAAGGATGTTTGTCAGCTAACTTCAGGGTGCTCAAAAGCTTTCTTGTTGAAGTGCTGTGTTTGGGGTTTTTTCTTTTTCTTTTTGAATGCATTCCCCAGGGGTCTGCCTGAACTAAGCTTTACATGTAGCAAATATACTTTTTGATATATATGTACACATGTACTTCTAGACACATGAAATCTGTGTGCATACATATGCTTATGCACACACCCATTATCTTTCTCATTTTATCCTTCCATTCATTCATTCACCCACCCATTCACTCATCCAGTTTAAGAGTAGTTCTTATAGTATAGGAAAAGCGATGGATTACATAGTTGTCAGCTTTAACTTTTATCTCATCAGTGATCCAAGACTGTTAGAAGATTGAATGTGAAAGGTTGGCTCTGCTCCTTTTTTGACTGTCTGTGAAAAGTGACCAGAACTGAAAGGATTTGGTCAACCAGTACATCATCTACATTTTCAGTTAGTGCCTAAAGGTATTTCTTCAACTGGTTGCTAAAGCGTTTCTATGATTTCTCAGGTTATTTGTACTCAAACTGAACTTCAGGATTATCAGTTAAGGTATACCATTTTTGGAGAGAAATGTGTCCTTACCACATTCCTTATCTTGTCTTAATGCTTTCTTCTTGTGATGATCAGAAGCTTACCCACTTATCTTGACTCCATCTTCATCAGCTGCCATTGTGATGTTTATATAGTAATTCTCCCTTTCCTCTAGTTCACCTGGCTGCTCCTTTCCTTCACCCTGCCAGTGAACAACTATATTCTAAGTCTGCAAAAAGTGGTAGCACATCTGTACTCACACACTGTTGTCCTTCCACAACCTCCAAAGACCCATTGAGACATTTGATTTCTCATTTGATTGCTGCAGGGACACATCAGAATGTACTGGATGGACTTGAATTTAAAGTGTTCAGTACACCACAACTTTCAGTGCTCTCCAAGGTTTATCTTCCCTGACTCTCACATGTATTGCAGAAATGAAACATCCTTCTGTTCAGCACGAGCTGTTATGATTGCTGACAACCAAACTGCATCTAGAAGGAATTTCATCCCTACAGCTAGATCTTTAGATGAGCAGCAATGGATTGTTGATAGCACCTGTGCTGTTATATGTAACCCATCTATTTGGAAAGCTTTTGCTTATCTGGTTCAACATAAAGCAATGTCATGTAGTAACTGCAGAAAGCTGGCTGGAATAGCTATTCAAATAAACCCATAATTTTGAAGTCCTTTGTATATAGTGTTAAGACTTAAAGAGTAAATTAAAGGTTACTGAAGTCAGTGGAAAGTCTCCTAATGATTTTAATAGGCCTTAAGCCAGTACTTTAGATTAATTTACATTTGCAATGTAAATAAAATTATCTACAAATCCAGAAACATGCATGAGAGGAGAATGATCTGACTGGAGCTGCCTAGGTACTGTAACCTGCTGCTTACTTGGGCATTGAACAAACCAGGTATCTTTTATTTAACTGATGGCTGTTTTGCAGGACAGTCCTCTTATGGTAACCAGTAAACAGGGTGGTTTTTCAATTTATTTTCATCTTCACCATTAAAATGTGCCTTTGAGGAATGGTATTTTTCTGCTTGACTCTGTAGTTGAAGAAGCTTGAGCTTTGACAGAAGTATTAAACTCAAAATCTTCTTGTGAGCCAAAAATGAGATGCACCCCATATACGAGCTAAGAGGTAACTTTTAGCTTAATTAAAATCTTAATAACCTAATCAAAATACAGCAAAGGTTGTAATTTAAGCCATTACAATAATATTAGCACTAGCAGTCCAAATTAATACAGAAATGTCTTAATGCTGCTAATATCCTTAAAAATGTTATACAAAACCACCCCTTCTAATACCTGCTTCTTTTTGCTGTGCTCAGCCTCGCAGTGTCCCTCCAGCCCGTAAGGCCAATGGAGGCATCCTTCCCCAGCCGAGTGGTGCTGGGCCATTACAGTGAGTCATCGCCATCCTGAGATTTTTCCCTGGGAGAAGTGCAGCGCTGCTGATGGGGGTCCCCACGTACTCCGTGCTGGGCTCTACCTGGGTTTACGTTTCCTCACCCTGGTCTGCTGCCTTCTGGCTGCTCCCAGCTGAGGGGTGAGTGCAACCCCCACGCTTTCCCCACGCCCAGACCCTTCCCAGGGAGGCACTGGTGGTCCAGGGTCCCAGGGCAGCGGGCACACAGCCCCGAGGCCGGCGCTGAAACAGCCCAGCCTGCGCCCGCCAAGCTGAGCCCAGGCCAGCCCCCAGAGCTGGGCTCTCAGCTCAGGGTAGAACTTGTGGGCTTTTACTAAGTATGGTAAAATTACGTCTACTTTGCTATAGCTGAGGAAGAAGGGACCCCTGTAACCACAATCAAACTTGTTAAGATTTTATTTAGCCTAAAAATAAATTTCTGGTTCCTCATGAAGGGTGTGTCATTTTTCCTCATATGGGTATTTTGACTGTAGCAGAAGTAAAACTTAAAATTACGGTAAGTAACCATTAGCTTCTTATAATCAGTGGGTCAAGTGCTTTCAATTTAATACTTTTTGCAAGATTTTTAGTTTATTAAAATCCTAAAAGATATTTGATGACTATTTACTGAAGGGCTCTTAGACCTCGTCATCCCAGTCTAGATGGCTGAGGCTATCAAGGCCCACAGCTGTCAGCCAGCTGACTGTACTGCGTCAGTTCAGTGCCACTGTGTAGTCACAACCAATGTATCATATGATTGTTAAGGACTGAATATCTTGAATATGTACTGATAATGATTGATAATGAGTAGAAGTAACCACTTCTTACATATTGTTAATGAGTAGCAATCTAGTTAAGTCTTGTTTTGAAGTTTGAAGCTGGCCTAGCTTATTGGGTTTTTAAACGTTTCTACCACAGTGATCTCTAATTTTCTGGCTGGTATATATACTCATACTTCTAGTTGCAACAGCAGTGTTAGGCAGCCATTGAGGGTGTGAATGAGGATTTTACTCAACACATACTCCCAGATTGCACCCACCAAGTAGTTTGCAAGTCTATGCAAGGCACTTATGGTACACCATAGTCAGCGAGGGAGAAAGGCACCATCAGGCAGAGAATCATCCCAGCTCTCCTGGACACCTCACTTAAGATTTGCAGTCTCCTCACTGGGGTGCCTACACCTCTCATCTGATTGTAAAGAAAAGTTATGTGAATTTCTAGGGTTTGAAACCAAGTGCCAGTTAGTGGTAAGCTGTGTCCTATCCCTGAAAACTGCCTCTTCTAGGTGCTTACATTTTCTTTTAATTCTGGGCCAAGATGCCTAGACATAAAACAGTCAACACAGATTTTTTCGGAGTTATTTACCAGCCACCTGTATCAAGAGGTATATTAATTTATTTCAGTGGACTGTTTGCTGGGAGTTTTGAATGTGAGCTTACATATCAGTGGTGGAAAGAGGAGAAAGCTTAGTCCATTATCTGGTGTGCCTGCAGCTAGGCAGCTGTACTCATTTTATTGAACCAAGTTCAGAGATTCATAGATTATAAAAGCCAGAAGGAATCATTGTGATCATTTGCTGTGACCTCCTGCATAACACAGTCCATTGGAGTTTTTTGAATTAATTCCCATATGAACTAGAGTGTTCCATTTAGAAAAATAACCAATCTTGTTGAAAGTGTTTCCAGAGATAAGTCTGCCATAATCAGTAGCAAATTATTTTAATGTTTTATTAGTCTTTAGCTTTAGTGCTTTACAGTTAATCTGAATTTGGCTTGCTTCATCTAGATCATTTGATCTCATTACAAAATTACCTGCTGAACTGATGAATCTTCTATTATGGAGTGCCTGTTTGTCATGGAGGTACAGAGACTTTAGGCATGCAGTCTCCTAACCTTCCCTTTATTAATACAGACTGAATGATCTCGTTACTGAAGGACATGTATTGTGAGAGGTATTTTCTGGTCAATAGATCTTCCATAAACATTTTCTACACTGTTAACACCCTTGTAATACCACAGGCCTTGGCACTGAACAATATCCCAGTAGGTGTTTGCACAACTGCAAAGTACAGAAATATAAATACCTTATATATTCCCAATAAGCATCCTGTTTATTTAAACAGGGTTTTTGTGACTGGTTTTGACCATGCTGTTTCATTTGGAGGCTGTGTTTAGCTGATTATTCTCTTAATGCTTGTGTCCTCAGCTAAGCAATAGGAGGCAGATTCTTCTGTTCTGTAAGTACAGCTGCATTTGGCTGTACAAAAGGCATTAAAAAAATACTCAAAGCCATACTCGGTGTTTACACTGGTGCTGATTTTAGCAAGTGATCCAACCTTAGTATTATTTATCTGTCCTTATCATTTGCCTTTCACACAGTTATGACCTCTAGAAGTACTTTATGTCCTCTAGAAGCACCTCTATGTAATCAGAGATATACAGCATATGTTCAAAAACTAACTGCTGCCTACTCTTGATGCAAATGATATTTATTTTACCTTTTGTGTCTGGGAGATTGCAACTTTTATTATCTCAGTTATCAGTTTCCCAAAGTTCCTTATGGAATTGTGATAGTGGTTTGGTTTTTTTTTTTTTCAAGGCTATTTCTGAGTGTGCAAATTACATTGTTGCCCTCTAAAGAAGTTTCTCTCTGTTTACGGAAAGATCTAAGGGAATGAAACAACTAGTAGATGAGGTAGATTCTTGAAGTTGGGAGTGGCTCATACCCGTTTATGAAACTGTCAGCCAGTTTTAATCCTTTGATAAGGTTTCATATTGGCTTTGTGTTGCTCTAATTTTGTAAGCAAAAGTCTAAAGCCTTACAGTAGTCCAAGAACATTACATCAATAACACTAATCAGCTGCAATTACTTCTATCACTTTATTAAGATTTGCAATGAGATCAGAAAGGTATTAAATTAGGTCTTTGCTATCGTACACAAGAGGAAAGAGCGCTTTCTCCTTAATCTCATTAACTCTATGAAACTGAACTGAGCTGTTGTTGCTACATACTGTGGTTAGTGCAGAAAACCTGGGTTAATGGGATAATCTTCAGATGTCAGCCTCCTTTCCCATTTCTGTGACATGCTAATAAAAAAAAAACTTTCAGTGCAGTGCTTGAGAGCTGCTGAAAGGATCAGGCAAAGGAAACTTGACAATTCCTATCTTAAATATTGAAATATTGTTTTTAGTGCATGTCATATTCTTCATCTTCCACTCGGGTCCTGTTTCTTCTGGAGAGTGTTATTGCATAGGAACATGCTGGCATAATTTTTCCCATCTGTAGCGTAAGTTGACTTCTCAGGATGATGGTTCATGTGCATAACCTTGGGAAGATTAGACTTGCAAATACCAAGGGAACATGCTACACCTAATATCTTCCTGGAGCACATGTGTATGGTTTGGTTATATTTGTGTGTGCAGCCTGAAAGCATCAGTGACTTCTCTGAAGTTTGAACTGTTGGGTTTTGATGGGAGTGGAGAGGGTTCTGCACTCTACAATTAGTTGTGTCACTTGTCAAAACCAGAAAAACCTCCACAGTAAATTGTGGCATGCTCATTGTGCTCTATACTTGGCTTTCTAGATAGCATTCTCTTCTTTTTCTCTCAGATGCTATGGTATAATGAATAAAAGCATGAAGACTTTACAGAGATACTGGAAACAGGCTTGCTTTCATTAAAATTTGCCTATATCAAGATATTTGCATAACTGGAACAAGAATGAACAATAGAAACATAACAAGGTTTAGCTAAGAATCACACTGAACAGAAAAGCTTCAAGATTATTTTTTTCATCAGTCCTATCTAGACAGCAGAACAGAGAAATAAAATTTAGAAATATGGGAAAAGGGAAAAAGCCAGAAAGACTGTATTTCTTTTTTAAAAAGATTCAATACGTGGTACACTGCAAGAATAAAAATTTTCCCAAGAAAATGTGTGATTAAAAAATGAAAGAAGATGGCTACTAAGCAATTAACATTTTCATAAGATATAAAACAATCCAGGCCCAAGGCATTACAAGTTGTATTTCAATTAGCACATAGTTCTTCTCAGTACATAAACTACAACTGCCCCAAAGAGGTCAGCGCCAGGCAAGGGCAGTAGTAAGGAATTTAACTGCAAGGCTTGATACTGCAATATCCAGCCTACTGCCTTTATTTGTTCCTACCCGTTAGGCTAGAATTGCGCTGGAATGTCTAATAATGCTAAGGCATGAAATGAAAATGGCGACATATGTATTATTTGGTTCTGATCATACCTGGGTGACATGTGAATATTACCTGTATTTAAGCAAAGTGTCCTTTAAAATATTTTTTTACCTTTTGGACCATTTCCTTGTGATCCTCCTCCTTCAAGGAATGCAGTACTTTGTTAGCCTAGCATAAAGATTAGCAGAAGAGCTCAGAATCTCTTATTGCTACATGGAATGGGCCTGACTGTGCCATGAGATAATACTGAATAACACACCTTCCCCTAGTCACAGCCCTTGTGCTCATTCTTATGAAGACCAGTGTTCAGGGCTAAACTGGCAGCGTGAACAGTGACTGATCAGATTTCATGATAGTGCTGTGCTTTTGCACCTCAGCACTGAGCTAGAGTCAGCTCCTTTATTATTTGCATTTGGAAAGATGCATTGTTAATCTTTGCACACCCAGCATCCAGTTATAAATGCGGCATCTGGGCAAATAACATGGCTAATGACCCTAAAAGGGCATTCTTGTATACCACTGTCACTATAAAGTGTAGCTGTTTGGTGCTGTAACACGCGTGATGGCTCAGCCACCGCAGACATGCACCTCTCTGTTCCTTAGCCTGTAAAGAGGTTGCATTTACCACAGGCAATAGAAGGTGGCCACCACCCTCAATTGTTCCCCAGCTCAGTACAGAGCACTGGGTATCTCTGCAGAGACAATTCCTTTGGAGAAATAGCTCAGAGCAATAGGGCTGTCGCAGATTTCTACTGTGTTTCCAGCTATGTAATTAACTTCGAGACTATTCCTCTTACTGTGCTTAATTATCACTAAATATTCTAAGATATTTGCAAACCCCAGTCCCGTTGCCAGGGTGATTTTTTCATTTTTAAAGGAGTCTGCAACTTTGCTTATTGCTGACTTTCAGTGCCCTTTGTGTTTGCAATGACTATAACAATGGCCCACTAAACATATATGCGCAATCATTCATAACTTTCACACTTTTTGAAAATAATCCAATTCAAACCTTCTAAACTTCTATTATTTATTCACACACACACACAAAAAAACCCAAAACAGTAAAAGTTCAAGGTGGCCATGACAAAGATTAGTTTAAACTTGTCATCAGGAGTTGCTTTTTACCTGCACAATAATGTGATATCCAGGCAAAGTAGTTCACTGAACAATGTGTTTTCATGAAGCAAATTTTAAAAGCAGTGGAAAATACTAGCAAAAGCTCATTTCTGATTTTGCAAACACAAGCAATACTTCATGAACAATGAAGCAATCAGTGAATAGAAATTTCACTATGTAGCTCCTTTGAGCAATCTTAAGAAAATGTATAGTTTAAATTATGAATATTCAACAGTCCATAAAATACCACAGTTAAGGACTCTTCTAATATGTCTGAATTATGAATAGTTCCAGGAAAGGTGGCTCACAATGTAGAAGGGGAATCTAAATTTGTCAATTCATTCTCACTGAATTATATGCTAATAACATTATTTGTAATTTGAATATTACAACTCATACTTCCTTAGCTCCTTCATTCCTATGATCTAATAGCATTGAAGAAAGTAAAAAATTGTATTTCGTGAAGAAACTTGACTGAGAATGAGATTTACAGCAAATGTTGTATACTTAATTTAAACTATATATAAAAAAAAATCTCTGTGTGGCAAGTGCCACATAGTAATATGTTTCAATAACATGAAAATATATTCCAAAGGATACAATGAATGGACAGCTACAAACAGATGACAGTGCTGAAATACGTGATAGTAGTTGTCTGTGAAGAGGCAGTGCCTGCCAAAAAAGACACCTTCAAGGTCCAGGGAGTGAACTGGTCAGAGCCATTTTGACAGGTTTTTTTTTACATTAAAAAGCTAATTTGTCAAAAGCAGAAGTCTTTCTCAGAAATAACTTTGGCTGAAGTTGAGTAGAAAGGTTTCAAAGACCACAAATGTTCCAAGGAGGATACAAACAGAAGCTCCTTTTCCCATATGGTGAGGTGTCCCTACCCCTTCTCTCTGTGCCTTCCTTCAGGTAGGAGAGATCCCATAGCAAGGGACAGTAAGGGAAACAGTACTTGTTGGCAGAAAGGCACAGAGAAGGTTTTGTTCTTGCAATCCCCAGCTGAAGAATAGCTTCTGGATGCTGCTGAATACAGAAGCCTGCACCCTTTTAGTCATTCCCAAAGGGCCTTGCAGTCTTGTATGCTGATGATCTGCCCAGATTTTCTTTTGCTTTCCTCTCAAGCCATCAGCTAGACCCTGGGGAGCTGGCCCAAAGAATTATAAACAGTGGCATCCCTTTTAGTTCAACTGAATTACTTCAGTTTTTTAAATTGTGAATAGCAGTTAATTTTGCTATCTAATAACTGTAATAATTCTCAGCACTTTCATACAGATATTCATCTTCAAAGCGTATAACTGACACTAACTAATTAATTTTCTGGTTTTCTTCTAAGATGCAGAACTATAAGCTGTGATCATGCAGACCACCTAGGTAATTATAATTTTCTTTGCATTAAAAATTCTTCCAAAGACTATTTTTGTTATTTTAGGTGTAGTCTTGCAAATGTTAATTTGATCATATAAGAGTTAAAACTAAAGTGATTAAATGATGGAATTTTTGCTTTAAAAACTTTGAGTGGCATGCTAGTAACCCTTATTGAAAAAGAACTTCTTTCATCTAAAACTTGACTATTGAGTACTGAAAAATAGTGTGAAAGGACTGGTTTTGACAGAGTCCAGGCACAGGAGGAATATGAGTGAATCTAACTTTTATACTATCAGAAAATGATTAGATTAAATATTCAAAGTTGTCCTGTTGTTTTTTTTTTCAATTCACAGCAGTCTTTTAAGAATATTTTCCCAATGATTTTCAGTAGAGCAGTAAGTAGAAATTGGTCCTTTTCACCTAAAATAAGACATACAAAAACTGCAGTTTGCAAGAAATAATTTGTTGAAGATGTATAATGCATTAAGCCACTGTTCCACTGACCACTGTGTTCTCAATTATTGACTGCTTGATTACTCTCAGGATAATTACTTCTTACTTAAGGGACCGCAAGTGGTTAAACTAATAGTTAACTTTTTTTTACCCCCACTTTTAAGGTAATAAGAATTAAATAATAAAATATATTTAAAATGAGCAATAGTGCAGGTTCCTTAAATGTCTTCTGTCTCCTCTCTCCAGAGACAAGCACAACGAGGTGAATCTCATCATTATTTGTCTTTTCAAGGGCAAAGCTGTGATAGACAGGGCTTAATGTGTATCTTGGTAGAATTGGATTTGATCCTCAGGGCTGGGCCAGAGGGCTGCTTTGTTAGATTTGTTAGATTTACTCTCTCTCCCACACTCTCTCTCCACCACAAACAAAATTACCTCTTGGAGGCCTGCATCAGCCCCAGCATCCTGAGATATCTCCTTTTCTTGATTTCAGTCACATCTAAATCTGTTTAAACTGTCGACATGATGATTTGTGGAGAGACAGGGATTAAGCAGAAAGGAGATTAACACAGTTGTCCGTCGTCTTCGAAATAATATACCTGCTGACAGTAAGGGCATTCTTCAATTTACATAACTTAGCTCACAAGAAGGGCTTTACGGTCATTATGGGGTTGCTTTTTCGCTATCAACAGTACAAACTCACCTGCTCCCTGCACATTTAAAACCTTGACAATCCATCTTTTCAATTCCTATAAGACTGAGAGACGTGCCCTCCTCTTTTTCTAGATGGAACAAGCTTCTTTGGTATTTAAGTAATATGCATTCAAATAGATTATTTAAGAAATATACATTATTTCTGGATATGAGATGAAATTCCAATACCCCAAAGAAAATATCTACATTCCAGTAGAGTAAAGGCTCCATGAACAATTGTTTTGAAATGGAACGATGATCTCTGTGGTTTTCTTTCATTTGCTGGTAGAAATTAGCAGATTATTTATTCTTCTAATTGTCTAGGAAAAAAAAGCAACACATGCAGTATTCTTCCTTTAATACTTACCTAGGTAATTCTTAACATCGCTAACAAGAATTGCTTGGGTGGTAGTTTGTGCTTGGCCTCACTCCGGTGGAGAACAAGGGACTGCAGAAGAACAAGAAGGAAATTTCATCTAAAAATGGGAGTAAGAATATCTATTTTTCTTTGTTCAGTTATCTTTGTTTATCTTTGTTCAGTTATAAAGGATAAGGCACAGAGCCTTTTCTTCTGTACCTACAGGGCTTTGTAAAAGAAGTCTTGTTTTGAATTAGGAACTGAATTGTGAGGTAGCATTATGCAAGTTATGGGAAAGCACAGACTTCAAGCCAGCAAATTGATAAATGTACTGTCACAGCTGCATAAGCTGGAAGAGCTGCATATGCAGGAAAAAAAAAATTACATTGAAAAAAAAGATAGTAGTTTCCTAGGTGTGAAACTTCTTATTTTGATACCTTATATTTTTTTATGAAATCTCACATAAAGGCTGCTTTGTGATTGCTGGGTAATGTGCTGTTCTGTTAGGATGAGGGAGCTTATATAGTTATCTCCAGCCTTGCTTCTTTTGGAGTTGAAGCACTTGCAAAACATCTGTTGCACCAGAACTGGGAAAGTTTTTCTATTACAGAGCTTCAGCTTGCAGCTCAGCATATTGCAGAGGGGTGAAGGCAGAGGAGCAGACAGAAACTGTTCTTTTTGTTTCTGTCTGTGTCTCATTAAAATGCTAAACAAGGGTTTTAACATGCTGTAGGGTGTTCTTTTCCCCCAATATTAACAATAAAATAATATTAACAGCTAAAATTGATGACACAAATAAGTCAATCCATTTACTAACCTATTTCCTGAATAAAATATGCAGTAAATACATTTCTGAGGTCTGAAAAAATTAAGTTTTTTCTTCTTTTTCTTTTTTCAGACCTTATATTTAATTATTATTTTTGAGTGTCCTCAGCTGTATCTATCAGCTATGCCTCAAGAAACAGGTTATTTTGCTAAACTTCCCAGGTAAACTGAGTAGACACAAATAATTCAGACTTTTTTGTCAATAACTTTCATATAGGCATCCAAACTTTGAGGTGCTTATCAAACTTGAACTGCACCTTTAAGATTTATCCATTATTCATAGAAATTCCAATAGAAACTGCTTTTCCTTAGTTGTGTTAAAGCACCATTTTTAAATAGCTTTGGTGATGTGACATTTTGATTACTTAACACTTGTAAATATCAGCATTTCTTTTGAGGGAATAAAGGTGTAGTCTCAGTCCTCAGGTGTGTATAAATGAAGACACTGAGCTGAAGGAGATTACGCCAGTGATGACGATGGGAGGAGGTGTACATAGGGAACATTATCAGTGACACATGCCCTTCTGCAAGACACTCAGTGGACTCCACATACTCTGAAACCACACAAAGTTTCTACAAGTCTTTCCATGGATTTCAATGGGTTCTGGATAAGCTCTATGCGATTTATGATGCTCCCATGCCCCGCCCCCCCCCCCCCCCCCCCCCCCCCATTAATGGTGGGCTGTTGATGGTTGAAAAAGGCTCAAATGTGAAAAAAGAGCCTGTGTCTTACACAAGCTTAGGACAGATAATGGTAGAGACAGATAACTTCACAAGCAAAGACACACAGTGATTAAAAGAGGTAGAATACTTAATGAATACATCATTGAAGTAAAATAGATTTGGACAGCTGTATGTTTTCCAGTACATTCTACCTACAATAATTGTAGTAGTTTCTGTAAGTGAGATCTTATTTTTAATTAATTCATTGCTGAATTGCTGAATTGGGTGTTTTTAGGAAGGACAATCTCAATTTTAGCCTTAAAATCCTAAAAGGCTTACTCCTAACTAAATAAACTGGTCAGGAAGAATAGGGCACCTCTATAAATTATCCTGACATTCCACTTATGGGAAAAAATTATCTGGAAATTACCTTGTATTGCCAGAGACACAAGAAGAATCTGAAGTGCCAAAGGGATGCTGAGAAAGGCTGCTGAACTGCCCCTGTCTAGTTTAACCCATTAGTCCATTTACTTTCACTCAGACTTCTCAGAAAAAAATTGAGAGCAACCTTTTGACAAAAAAGAGTTGATAATTTCTTTTTAGTGTGTGAAATAATGTCAGCTGTTGCCAACAAGTTGTCTACATGGAAGGAATTCATATTGTTTGCTTTCTGAAACATTTGTTTTAGTGTGTGCAGGTTTAGAAATATATGGAATTTTGTTTATGCTTGCAATATCTAATCTAAAATGGAAAGAGCATTCTGCAAATTAAATTGCACACAATATTCTCAGTGGGAGTAAAAAATTGCATGAATGCCCAGCATGGAGAAGCACTGGGATTAAATACCAAACAATTCACCTTACTGTGACTTCATATCAATGGGTTAAGCATGATAAACAGTTTATGTATTCACATCATTTTCAGCTGCTGGATATATCAGTTGGATGAATACATTTGCTGTTGTTTTTTCAGCTCATCAGTGAATCTAGCAAAAAATCTGATAGTATACCAGTTGGTATTGCTGCAACAGATAGGGATTATTACCGATGCCAAGGAGACTGGTTTTCTGCTGATTTGATTTGGACAGTAGCTGTGCAAAGCTATACATTAATATATAAGAACACTGTAGCCCCCTAGAAGCCCACAGAAAGGAATTTCATATTGGATTAGAAAAAACAGATCAGTTGTTTCTCTATCCTACCTCATCTATTAGACAATTCATACAAATTCTTTAATCAGCATCTTCATGTGTGCTAGGAAATGGGCTTTCTGTATTAACCAGGGAAATGTCAACTCAAGGCTATAGGGGCTGGTGCTAATAAGGTTAATGAATAGCTGGCCTGAAAAGCAACAGATGGGCCTAACAGAGCGAGAGCCTTAATGGCATTTATAATGCCTAGGGTCAACTGCAGTTTATCTTCATTTTTTTCTCATTTATAATATTCCAAAGGAATAATAAAGTAAGTTTAAATTTTCCCCACAGGGAGATGAAATTTTATGCAGCGCTGTTTATTGAATGTCAATGTGTTTGGTTATAAACAGGGGACTGCTACACTGTGCTAGAACTGTAGTTGCGTATTTGCATTAGCAGAGGAATTTTTCGTTTTGACTGTTTAAAAGAGTACTCTCTTTTTATCCATTGCTGCTGCAGAATTATTTTTTTTTTTCTGCTGAAGACAGGCTAATGCTGAAGGTCTTTTTCTGCTTATACTTTGTATAGCTAGATACATGCCTGTTATGCTGAATTTGAATAGAGGATTTGTAAGGGTAGTCTGAATGGTCATGTCATCACCCCAAAGATAACCGAATTCATGCTCATTATGATAGAACATGTCACATGAGGCAGATAGAAATGACAAAAATATATGCTAGAATTGATGAACTTTTCCAGCTGTGGCAGAAAATGTTTCTGATCAAAATGTATTTGTTGGATTTAACAATATCATCTGTGACCCCATTGACCTTCATCTCAGATACAGTAGTCTTGCCCCAATAGGAATAATTTGCACAAGACTCAATTGGTATAGTCTTTTCTGCTCTGAATACAGGCTCATGGTGATGCTAAACTAGCATTAAAGCACATGTGTGTTGCCTGAATTTAGTTTACAAGATATAAGCTCTAGTATCAGCTAAAATTGTGAAATATAATGTTGAAGGAGTTTTTAAGACTTGTTCTAACAGTTTCTTGAATAGATGTTATTGGGGAAAAAGAAAACCACTGCTTTCTTATTTAGCTTGTATATCTCTCTGACAGTTCAAAGTAAACGTGGATCCAAAGTAGTTTTACCTATGCAACTCAGTTTCATACTTTGTAAATGCGTGGAAATGCTAAGAACATATTTAAGCGGAGGATAAGGCTTCTAAAAGTATTCGGCCCTGAGCTGGTGTTGTCAACTTTGCCACATCAGATACTTTGAAATTACCTCCTTTCTGTTTGTTTAGTGCTCCCATAAGTCAGTGATAAAACTCCCTTTGACTTCAAAGGGGGCAGAGTTAGGCCAATACTGTAAGCTTTTGAAAATCTCACTTTATATGGATTTTTAAGATACTATTAGATTATTCATAATGAAGACTATTGATTTAACTATAAGTCTGAGCAGCTCGGTGATTCCAAAGTATCTGATGAAATTTGTCTCATCCATATTAGCTGTCTAAAAATTAGGTGTCCAAGTCAAGGCCAGCCAGTAGAGTATTCAAGGCAGGTCTTTCTACTGAGATTGTCCCGCAAAGAACAGAAGACACAATTAGTTATTGAAGATCTAATGACAGAATTATTTTTCCTACTCATTGTAAACCACAGATTTTTCTTCTGATAATCTTGGAATTTTGAGTTGCAGGAATCTGCATCATAATGTCAATTTAAATGTACATGATTCATCAAAATTTTCAGATGTTAGTTTCATTTACAAAAAGCTTTGGCTATTTTGTTAATTAATATAATAATATGCATACAATCTAGAATGTTTTAGTGCCAATGGACTGGAAGAGAGATTCATCTATCTCTGAATAATTTACTAATTGTTCTACTATCTCTATAAATTTGGCAAAAGTAAGAAAAGTATTACTGAATAATTCATATAATGAAATTCATAGAACTTGCCGAGTAGTATTTAATCTGATTTGTTCACTGATAGCTATGGGCTGGAATAAAACTCATCACATAAATTCAAGACCAGAAACAACTAATTTTGGGTTCCACCTTATCACAGAAGGACTGACTTCATATCTGTTTGTGATAGATCTGTACTGCTTACTGGTCTGGGGACAGGACCATCCTTATAGCGTACTGTACAGTTGTAGCTAGTTGCAAGTTGTATAGATATAGTCAAGAGGAGCAGAATCTAATCGCTTTTCCCTTGAGCACCAGAGAACTTATGTAGCTATTAAACAGGTGATTTTTACTCTCTCTTGTGTTTACTACTACAGTGTGACAATGGGTCAGTTCCAAGCCTGGGTTACCAGAAAGCGGTTCTGCTTGACTTGTGAAAAGTATCATTGCACCATTCCCTGATACATTTTAAGAAGGAATAATTTTATTTAATTGTGCAGGTGACATCTACATTTCCCTACCTGAGCCTTATGTGTTGGGAATATTGCCTGTTCTCTTACTCACCTGCACATTTCCTTTATTTAAATTACCTTTAGTTTACACAATGTAGTTTTAGTCATTGAAGGAAGAGGAAACTAAAACTTACATTTTAATTTGAAAGCCAAGTGTGACATAGCTGTCTTGTGCTTCTGAAGTTCTAATTGCATCCTATGTGAGTTTTGGGAGTTTTATGGTACGGTAACAGTTTATTTATCCTGTCTTCTGACTTTCCAGGAAAAGAGAAGGCATATTTTTTGCTAAGAAAAATTCTTCAGATACAAAGTTTAAAAAATAATTGTGTTCATGAAGCTACCTCTTATTTGATTATTTTAGATGATACAGACTATATTGGTCAGACTGGTAGATGGTAAGTTTGAGAGAGGATTTCAAACTTCTAACTCCAGAAAATCACTTGACAATCGTGAGAAGATAACAGATTTGCTGAAAAAGAATTTAACTTACATTCTCTAATAAATAGATGTAACACTTTGTAAAAGATAAGCTAATCTTGCTTTTTTCCTTTTTTCCCTTCATCCTGATAGCTTTATAAATATCTAGAACTCTGCACACATTAATTTAATGTATGATTGATCAGTGTTTAGTCTTTTGTACACTTTCTGTAGTTCAAATCTTGCAACCGTTTAGCATTAGAAAATTACATTCCTGTTGCCATATGGGTATAATTCTAATCAAATCTGGTAGATGGCACTGTTGGATTGTTGATAAACCGTCTTGAGACTGACTCCTACATTACTGGTATTCAGAAGGCTATTATCGCTTATCAAAGAACCATTGCTTTAGAGAGCTTGATAAAAGGACAGTTCTTTTAGCCTGTGTTTGTTCAGTAGTGGGAGCCAAGGTACCCATTAGTCTGGTTGTTGAGCTGTAATTCTCCCCCTTTCATTTGCTCCAGAGGGTCTCTATAGCCTGTTAACACTTTGGTTAATGCCAAGGTGTGTGGGTGTTTCTTACTTCACATTGTAGGGTTTCTGGTTAGGGAAGACTTTTGGGGAATGAGAAGTTTGATTCTTTCTTATTTTTTGGTTATGAACCAGAGTATTCCATCTTGCATTACACACTCCTTTCATATTCCATTTATCCCTTTCTTTGAGGTCTTAAGAATGACATCTACATCCTGTGAAAGTGCCAGTACTTACAGATGAATTGACTGATTAGCCAAGAGAAGACTCTGGGGAGACCTTATTGCTTCCTTCCAGTACCCAAAAGGGGCCTACAAGAAAGCTGGAGAAGGACTTTTTTAGAAGGGCATGTAATACAAGGACAAGGGGTAAAGGTTTTAAATTAAAAGAGGGTAGATTTAGCTCAGTTATTAAGAAAAAATCCTTTACTGTGAGGGTGGTGAGGCACTGGAACAGATTGCCCGGAGATGCTGTGGCTGCCCCGTCCCTGGAAGTGTTCAGGGCCAGGTTGGATGGGGCTTGGAGCAACCTGGTCTGGTGGGAGGTGTCCCTGCACATGGCAGGGAGGTTGGAACTAGATGATCGTTAAGGTCCTTTCCCACCCAAACCATTCTATGATTCCATGGTCATCTGAAGCAAATCAAACGCTAACTTGTCTAGCTCTTGCACTAGCTTAAGATCAGAGCTTCAAACTGTTAGGACTAGACCAGATAAATCCATTGGATTTTGTTTAGACTAAAACCTAATGCAGCTTCTGCAGGAATATTACAATGAGAATTTTCTTGATATATTATCTGACATGTGACTTGGAGTACAACCAAAAAAATTTTGCCAAACAATGAGCAGCAATGACATTATTAATCTATCCTTCAATATAAAACAATGTTCTGGAGGAAAAAGTACACTGTAGTGTTATTTTAGGAACAAGTGGGTTATGTTAAAGAAAAATCTGTGAATTTAATTGTTATAGTAAAAACCAAAGCTAGACTCTTGTTGAACATCTGTTTGGCAATATTAATTCTCTGTGCTGTGTCATTTATTTTCAGTCTTCTCAACATTTCAGTGAATTAGATTCCACAGTAGACTTTTCTAAGAAGCTAAACATATAGCTTTATTAAATAATTTGTCCAAATTTTCCTGTTTTAAAATTGACTACAATTGTGCAATTTCCTGTGATTTCAAATCATAATGAATATACTTAAAATCACTGATTTTACTCATTCGTCTTAGAAGAGCTAAGCAGAACTTTGGAGGAGGTTATGGATTTAGGAAGGTAGAGTTGCTGTAATTGTACAACTTGAAATGCGTCATGCACCACTAAAATTATCCCTTGTGATAATGGAAAAACATTGTGACAATACTTTGCTGATAATCTTATTTCAGGTTTGAGGTATTTGGGAAATGTGGGAATAGATCTTCTCCTTTATTGTGAGAAAAAATTAGAACAATGCAAAGTGGGAACTATCTCTGCAAATTTCCTTTTGGGAAGCCTGCCTTTCTTTCCTTCAAAAAGTAAAAGGTTTGTTCTGCTGGAGAAAAATTACAGTGAGTGCTTTTCTTGTGGTTTAATCCCAGCCAGTAACGAAGTACCACACAGCCACTCGCTCACTCCCCCACTCCTTCCCCCCCACCAGAGAGATGGGAAGAGAATCAGGAAGGAATGTAAAACTCGAGAGTTGAGATAAGAACAATTAAATAATTAAAATAAAATAGAAGGGAGCACACACATCCCCAGTTGTTATAATAATTATTATAATAATAATTACAGTGAAAAAGAGGGAGAAGGGGAGAGGAATAAAATCCAAAGGGAAGAGAAAAAAAAAAAAAAAAGCATAATGTAATTGCCCACCACCCACTGACCAATGCTCAGCCAGTCCCTGTGCAGTGATCAGCAGGCCCCTGCAAACTCCCCCCAGTTTATATACTGATTATAATGTTGTATGGTATGGAAAACACCTTTGGCTAGTTTGGGTCAGCGGTCCTGTCTGTGTCCCCTCCCAGTTTCTTATGCAAGTCCTTGACTTAGTATAAACACTACTTAGCATCAATTGTTTTCTGTTATCAACATTATTCTCACAACAAATCCAAAACGCATCACTGCACCAGCTACTGAGAAGAAAATTAACTCTATCGCAGATGAAACCAGGACAGCCCTCAAGAACTTTGAACTCTGAAAGCTGTCAGGAGGCCAGGGCATCCCTGTGATGATGGTCCTTTGCCTTCACATTTTCCCTACTGAGCATCTTCTGCTGTCTGTCAACAGAATGTCAGCCTAACTATTCTTGCTTGGTAATGGCAGCTTGATCCAAGATCTCAAGTCTAAAATGGTTTTTAAAAGACATTAAGATGTAAATGGGAAGAAAGCACTATTATTTTCCTGTGAGATAGGTAATGAGATGCTATAAGTCTTGCATTACCTCAAGGCTACCTCCTGGCCTGCCCGGTTGGTTTTTAGTTGCATGCACATACTTGGGTATTTACAGTTCCCTGTGTGGGAGCTGGAGGATTAAGATACATACCAGCTTCTTTTTCCAAGGCTTTTCCATTTCTGGCCTGTACATCCTTTTACACAGAACTCTTAGGGGAATGAACTTAGTCCCAGTTATTTTAATAGATATTAGAGATTAAAAAAAGATGCTAGTCAAGTACAGGAATAAATCATGAGGACTGCACATACATCTTAGCGGAGTACAATTTATTTGCATTGAGTCAAGTCACATAAAGAAGTAAATTTTTCTCCAGCTAAAAGTATTTGTGCAGAAATAGAACATAGCAATTATTCATGTCTTATGAGACTTTATAATTTCATGGCTGCACAAAGTTAGCAGGCTATCCCAAGAGTATTAAGGAACTTCACCTAATTCAACAATTCCATTCCAAGAGAATCCTCAAATGGTACCACATGATGTAACAAAAATCAGTTTATAATGGAAGGTTTGAACCTTTGATGAAATGAAATACAGTTTTGCTGATGAATTTTGCCCTTTTTGTTTCAGGAGATATTCTATTGGACATTAATTTTTAAGTAAAAATAAAATTGGATTATTAGGAGAACATCCGCTGCATGTGGTATAACACTTGAATGTAAGTTCTTAGTAGAGTAGGTTTGTTCTAAAATAATTCTCAGAAAAAATTATGCAATTACATTGTTGTGAGTTTAGTATTTTGAACATTTTATAGCTTTTAGAAAGTAGTCTTTGTAAGAAATGCTGCTGTTTGTGTCTATGCTTCAATTGTGTAATTAAAATGCCAAATCTGGACTCTAGTAGACAAAGATTTTAATCTCCACAAGCACATGTAATAGATACCTCTCACCTGAATGTGTTCTAGATGACCAATTGTACCATTTGCAAGGCATTGATGTCTCAACTGCTTCCATAACCAGATGCTTAATGTTCAGGAAAAAAAAGAAAAAGACAGTAGTAGACTTTTTTAAAAAATCTGCTCATTTAGCTGGAATAAAACAGGTTCTAGGAGTAATTGGGGACTACTTCACTGCCTGTAAGAATTCATCAAGGCAATCTTTTTGCCTAATGATCCAGCTGTGGTTATAAATTACAGCACCATTGTAGCTTCAGCTAGCTTTTGTTTCAGCAAAAGCAAAAAAGAAAGGGGTGCCTTAGAAGAATAATTATGTACTATTTTAGGAACTATTTTAAATAATATTTAAATAATTGTAAAGATGTGAATTATAATTGTTTTCCATTGATATCTCTGCTTGTCATCTCAAAAACATTTGATCATTTCCCTGAAAGCAGATTAGAGCCTGAGATGTCTTTGTTCTATAATTTTAAAAAGGAAAGGTGAGCTTTCTAGTACCTTATGTTGGATATTCAGATGATTTACAAGAGACTAGGAAAGCATTTCAGCTTAAGAAATTGTTTAGAACTTTATTCAAATAGTCGTGCAAATGTTGTTGTTTACATAAATGAAAGAAAATGAGAAACTTAATACCAACATATCAACTGCATCCTGCTGCACACTGAGTTTATTGAAAGAAGACATTTTTGTTAGAAATGAAGAGGGATATTTGAAAAACTGATGAAGTCTGATGGTGCCAGGAAAATTTTTGCAGTGTTGAGGACACAAAAAGCTGTAAAGCACCTCAGTGAGAAATACAGTGGAACTGTTAGAACCACAAGTTAGAATTAAGTACAAAGAAATTTTATTTCCATTATTTGAGACCTCAGCAGAATTTAATTAGTCCTTTAATTTACTGAATGAAAATACTGAAGGTTGGCCATGGAAATACAAGATTCATGACCTTAGGATGATGAGTATCCAAAACTGTGGATACTCCAATGCACAACACTTTCGGATCGGATCTTTCCCTTGAAAAATGCAAGAAACAATTTCCTGCTTTTTTGAAGACTGTAAGCCATTTGAATGAAAAGTTCATCTAAAAAGTACCTTTACTGCTTACTTATCTAAGAAGTAAAAGAAATAATTTTCCAGTGGCAAATCGTGTTCTGAAAAATTATCAACAAACATTATACACTAAAGCATTAACACTTCAGTGCATTTTTCTCATGAACGCACACAAAAATGTATGAAGATACTTTAAAAATTACTTTGGTTAACCCATCTTAATTTACTAATTCATCTTAATTTATTAGAAAAGTGTGCATGAAAATCACTTGCAGAACTCATATATGAGTTTGCAAGAGCTGAAGTTTGAAATAAGAGTATCTATTATTCAGTCTAAATTGAATCACACATGGCATCACACTTGCTATGTATTGTTAGATTTTTTCTTTTCCGTCTGGATGTTTTAAAGTGCCCTTTCACACTGAGGGTCCAGGGCATGTAACTGTTTCTAGAAATAAGATATACTCTTCAAAGTTGGTCAGGAATGAAGGCCAGCTTATGTCTAAGGATCTGCAGAAATCTAGAAAGAACTGGCTTTCCCAGGCAAGTACCACTCATGAGCACCTCTTGGGGTGCAGGTGCACAGCCCCAGACTCTCACTGCACTTACATCCTGCTATCCCATGTAGGAAAGAAAAGCCAGCATAAGGGCTGGAAGAGAATTATGATGTTCTACAAAAATTCCTTCAGTCTGGAGCTGAATCCTACCAGCGTGACAAGGCAGTCACAGCAGTGTATTTGTGTTATCATCTTGACGTGGCTTTAGAGAGTTCATAGTAGAGCAGGCTAATGCCCTGGTAACTGAACTCTCCTGGCTCTGGTTTCTGCAGCAAAAATTATAGAGTACCTGTTCTGCTGGCTCTCATATTGGACTTTGCAGGCAGTGGAGGTATAGTCAGAATGGTAGTCAAAACTAAAAAGTAAAAATGGAGCTAGGTTTAATAGGCTGAAAGGAAGGAATAGGTCAGTTCATAGTAACAGCTAGAAAGAAGACTGCGAATGTATTGAAGAATCACAGAATAGCTGTGGTCGGAAGGGACCTTGGAGATCATCTAGTCCAACCCCCTGCTAAAGCTAAAGCAGCTTCACCTAAGGCAGGTTGCACAGGATCGTGTCCAGGTGGGGTTTGAATATTTTCAGAGAAGGACACTCCGCAGCCTCTCTGGGCAGCCTGTTCCAGTGCTTTGAAGGAAGAGGAAATATTGCCTTTCTTCCGGTTACTTGTTTATCAGACTGGGCACTCACTTTTCAAAAGAATTTGTTATCATTTTATACCCAACTCCATGTTGTCTGTCACTGGGTGATACATATAGGCAGGTGCTGATCTTCTGATTGCAAGTGTAAGTCTCCTGCATTAATAGCTACAGTATTTGGCTTTTTTGAAGATGGACGTTAATCTTCCATAGCCAGTAAAATTTAAAACAATAATCAGATATCTGTGTATTTATAATCTCACAAATCTCATTTCCAGTTTTAGGTTTTGTCATTATTTAATTTAATAGCATACGTTATGGCCAAAACAGTCAGAAACCTATTCACAGTAACAGATATAACCCTTCAGTTATGCAAGTAATATGCACTCAACTATTTGCTGCTGCAGATCCTGTAAATCACATATGTGATAATATGGGTTTTATTATTGGACATAAACTATTATAGGGATGAATTATTCGCATTAAGAATGTTTACCTGGATGTTTAGTTTAGTCTTGCCTTCCATGTGCTGCAGTTCATTACAGCAAAATTATTTAGATATTGATTAGAACATTTCTGCTTGTGATATGATTTTGAAGCAATATAAAGATTTGTGAAAAGTTGCACGTTAATACTTTTTAAAAGGGATAAACTTTGAAAATATGCCTTTCCTGCATTGGTTCACTGTAATATACTTGGTTATTTTTTTTTTTAAATGTGACTATTAATAGTTACTAATGTTGCCCTCAATCCAGGGCTAATAAAACCACTTGGTCATTAAAAATAGGTTTTAATAGTAATTCTTATAGAAAAGTTACCATATAAAAACATTAACAATGATTTTAAGTGTGTGATGTACTTTTATGTGTGAAAAAGAAAGATGAAACAGATAAAAAAAAAAGTTGCAAGAATTTTTTCGATGAAAAGCCAAGTAATCTCATTGTAATTCTCCTCACAATGTGTCTTTTCATTAAGTAGTTATGCTTCAGTTTGGAGTATACAGAGAAAATCTATTGCAGAATATCTAGTTCAGAATTAAAAATTGAGAAGGATATATTTGCTGAACACTAAGACTTCAAATTCTATTACTTTTTCCTTTCCAAGATTTTTATGACTTTTCCAACGAAACAGATGATGTATAATCAGGTATGTTCCATAAAAAAGAAACCCACGCATGACTGAACTGTTTACATATGTTTTCTGAATTTCTGCTTAAGCCAGGTGGTTTGGTTTTTTGTTGCTTGGGTTTTTCTTTTTCTTTTTTTCATTTATAACCCTATTGAAGCTGAGAGAATACTCTGGAGGATAAAGTGGCTTTGCAATAGTCCATCATCTATTTGTGAGTCAGCTGATCCTTGCCTTATAGTAAAACATTGTTACCTCCCTCCCAAAGCTTTGCCAAGACAGGTTTTATTTTGGTATAAATAATGACATTATCGAGTAGCAAATAATCACTATTTGTGAGTCAGCTAATCCTTGCTTTATGGTAAAACATTCAGTCACTTCCCTGCCAAAGCTTTGCCAAGACAGGTTTTATTTCGGTGTAAATAATGACATTATTGATTAGCAGATAATTGCTATAATCCCTGTGAAACTTGAAAGTCAGTCATTTCTCATAGGAAGGCTGATTGATGCCTGCTCTTTCCTACGTGTAGAAAAAGTGGCCATGATTCCCCCTTCCACACACATATATACACACACACGGGTTTCTGTGCTACATCTCCTTTTAGAATTAGAAGTCTGGAACATTAAAGTTTTAAAGAATTAACTAAAAATTGAATGAAAGAATTTGGCATGGAAGGAAGAGAAGTGTGAAGGCTTTGAGATAGTGAATAGACTCTTCCAGTGAAAGTGAAGGAGCTAACACTAGTATGGGAGATATTTTGGGCTGAAAGAGGATGAAGAAAGGTGGCTTTAGACTGGGAAGTCCGAAGGGCCTGTAAGGCAAAGCAGGTCAGAGGTGAGATTTCAGGAGAGGAAGGGATGGTATCTCTGGAGAGCAAGAAACTGAATCACAGGCTGGCCTAGGCTCTAAGTGAGCTAGAGTCCTGCCCTGTGTTAGGCCAAGTTGCTCAGAGCTTCCTTGGTCAGGAGGCATTGAATCTGGCACTTCTAACCTGGACCTGTTGTGAGGCAAAGATGTGACTATACATGGAAGCCTCTTCTCCCCTGCAAAGGGAATGTAATTCTTCCCTTGCTCTTCAGCATGCCAAAAGGTATGAGCACATAGCACTGCTGTGCTCCGAGCCTCATGTTGTTTCTTTTGGTAGAAGAAACGAACATGGTTATTTAGAATGTCGTAATAGTTTTGCAACATAAAAAAAAATACCCAAACAAACCCCAAACCAAAATGATGCACCAGATTTTGTCAGTAAAATTTCTAATCTTCCTAAGAAAAAAAATTTAAATCTCCTAAAGGGAATTGTGTTTAAATAAAAGGTCTGACTTTCATGTTTTTGAAAACTACTAAAGTAGAGGTGATTAGAAGAGGTTGTAATAGCTGTCAGGAGACTGAACTACACTAAAAACCCCCAGAGTGTATGAAATAGCAACAGACACTGAAAACGTCATGGCAAAGCTGACAGATACACAATACAAGCAATTTACTGATTATCCTGGAAAGATAAAAATACCTGGTGCTTGCTAAAGGCCACTATATATCAGCATTACAGAAAAAAAGTATTCAAAAAGGCTGTCCTCATCTGCCTGTATTTTGTTTATTTTATGATGCACATCCCTATCATTTTCACGTAAGAAGCTCATACCACAAGGCAATTTGATTCATACCTTTTTGCATACAGAACGGTACAAATAAAGATTACTTAAATTTACTGTCCTGAGAAAAAGAGGGTTTTAAAATTCTGTTTTGAGTAAGCTGCTCTGTATGGAAACGTTTTAACTCTCCCATTTCTCTTGTGTGGAGATAGCATGCTAGTTTTAGCATAAATTGAATGAAGGGAGAAAGAGATTATGGAGTCTCCTTCTCTGAAGATACTCAAAACTCACCTGGATCTGATCCTGTGCACCTGCTTTAGCAGGAGGGTTGGAATAGGTGATCACCAGTGGTCCCTTCAAACACCAACTATTCTGTGATCCTGCGATTCTTCAATACATATCCAGTCTTCTCTTAAATGGCAAAATTAGAAGAGAACAAAAAAAGAGGTTAAGGACATTTGCAGGCTGGATTTTGATACCCACATTTACTTCAAGTGCTTTTGTCCAGGAATCCAAGTGTTACTGGGAACTCTTTTAGAACATAGGTCTGTGTCTCGTGGGTGATCAAGAATATCAGCATCTGGTCAGTGTTCAACAACTGTGAAAATATTTTACTTTAATATGCTCAAAACAGAAAAATATAGTAACAAACCATAACATTGTTTGCATGAGTGCAAATGGCAAATGCTTTTTGAGTTTGAATACTACTACTTTTTTGTAAGTGTAATTTTTAGGAACCTGTCTAGCCCAGCCCCGTGGGACTGATTTTATATTCTTATTTCTTACTCATTTTTCTTTAGCCTGATTGATAGTACATCCTAATTGGGCATCTGATACCTTTCTATTATAATTGAGCTTCCTGAAAGCCATCCAGATAGAGGTTCAGTTTTAGAGCTGCATTCTGCTTTTTTGGGGAAGAAGGTATTTTGTGAATATGTGAATCTGAGATAGCACATCAGTCATTTGTGGCTTTTCTTCTGAAAGCCATTGTGAATGTTTGTGAGCTAGCTGCCACATCCAAAAAGGACCATCGGGTATTACTCAAGAGAATCACAGGGTATAAAGCTGGATTAAATACTTCCTTAAGAATTTCTTTTTTTCTATAAAAAACGAATTCTTCATCAGTGTTACCTGACCACCTATAAATCTGGTTGATAATTTCAAAAAATGGGTCTTCAAATAAGCCATCTAAATTTATAGGTGGATTATTTTCTGCTTTATTGGAAACACGGTAGAGATCATTCACAACTTTACACAATTTAAACAATTATTTAATGGAGACTGCATGAGATTGGAAACTTTTTTATGCATTCTCTTAGGCATATTGATAAATCAAGCTAGTAGTTTTGTTTCCTGTAATTTCCTACAATGCATGTAGAGAGAGCCTCAGGTTTTTTGGCAACTGAAAATTACACTTGTTCTCATGGTTGAGTATTTCTTTCTCCTTCCTTCTCTATGAAGTTATTGAAAGTACTGCTTAATTTTAAGAATGGGAGTCATCCATTCTAAGCTGAGGAGTTAGCCCTAACAATGGATTATTTTACATGCAACATTATTTTAATTTTCTTATTCATGCCAGCAAGCAGAATAATGAGAATGACAGAATCTTTTACTATAGCTGTTATAAAAGCAGCTAGCTGTTAAATTAATAAAGGCAAAGACAGAGAACAGTTCTAAACTACAAACAGTTCAAGTGCATGGAAAATGTGAAATACAGTTTTTTATCAATTTTCTTTAGAAATGGAGGGTGGGGGATCCAACACTTAAAAGATTTCTCTGGAGTAGCTATCTGAAATACTAATACTTTTTTTTAAAAATTATTTTTCCCCCAAAATAATGGTCTTATAGTTTTGCTGTTTGTTACAAAAATATGTGATTGTTTTAGTGTTTTACACCTGTGAATCTCAGTAAGTGCCATTAAAGATTTTGTGTGCATTTGATACCTCTGTTGATAGGCAATGCAATCCTTTAAAGTAACGGCATGTGTCAATGCCCTAATAAGTTTAAATTCGATCATTTAAATGATCTTCTGCTTTTGATGTCTGTGTTGAGCATGATGGTAAAGGAACTATTCTCATTCCCTCCTTTCTTGTTTATCTTCAGGTTGGTTCAACTTTTACTGGATGAGGGGCAAATATTTTATGATAAACCAGAAATAAATGTCAGATAATGTGTTTGTGTCATGTAATCCTTCCCTATGAAGCTGTAGTTTTCTATAAGATTAAGGAGGATTCATACATCACTGGTTCCTTATCTAGTAATTCACTGATATTGGTTAGAGAACATTATTTTATCTTTTCCATCACATTACTCATTGTTAAACAGTGATATGTTTTGTAAGCCATGGACTGTATTTGAATAAAAGTGCAAAGCACATTTTATATTTTGATGAGATAGCCAAAGCCTTGGGAGATCTCATTCTACATAAAGTCTGTCTGGTGAAACAAAAAGTTTCCCTAGTAATTAAATGCCAGTGATTTGTGTATGAGTAAAAACAGTTGGATTTTGTAGGCAATACTGGTAACCCTCCAGGCTGAATAATGTTATGTTAGCAACAAAATGCTTATCTTTTATGGAGGTATTTAAACTTACTTAGGTAAAAAGAAATTAAGCAACTTACTATCTTTATAACAAAAACATAAATAATTTTGATCATTTCAGGAAGGTTTTATTTTCTCTTTATATGACTTGTTGTAGGATGCTGAGGATAAAGAGCTAACTCAATGTTTAGTATGCAGTATGCAAAAGACTCATAACGAGAACTGAGCACAGAACTTCGCTGTTCTCAGTGAACTCTTATCTGGAACTTTGGGAGTTTCCCCTTTTGTTTGAAGGAGCACGACCCCAAAATTTCTAGTTTGCTTGGGCTAATTAATTGTTTTTTTTTTTACTAAGGTCAGATGAAACTCATAATTTATGACAGTTTCGGTTTCAAGCAGGTGAAACTTAATGGATTTAACTGAGTTTCTGTTTGATGTTTGGCATTTTTTTCACTCAGAGGCTCCAACTTAAGCTAGGAAGTAGGAAAGCATTAAATTATAGAAGCAAAAGACAACACAGAACCATACAGTATAGGGGAGAAAAATCCAAATAGAACACTACTATAACAGATCGGCTGAAAAACTGTAAGGGGTTGGAAATGTCACATGAAAGAATATGAACATTTTTATTAAAGATTAACAAAGACAATCTTCAATATCTCTTTTATAATGGTATGATTATTTTGGACTTCTCTTTCTTTCAAAAATGGCATCACAATGTCCATCTAAATGACACCAAGGTAGAGAACGTAGCTTGCAATTGATCCAATATATGCCACTGTATTCAGTGATGATACATACGTGTTTAAAATTAAACCTGTACATCAGTGCATTGCTTAATAGATTAATTTGGAGGTTTTTAACTTGACCAAACAACTACATCTACCTCTGCTTCAGCTTCACATCAGTAGAGAATAGCTTCTTTCCTCCCAGCAATCCTCTTCAGGTACCAAATGTTTATAGTTAACTAATGAAGTGTATGGAGTACATGAAGTATACTGATATCACATTTTTTTGTGATTTGAGTGTGTGTCTTGGATTGCATTGAAGCAGTAGTAGTCATGTTTTGCTGCTCACTGCAAACACACAATGGGTGGAATCCAGTCTATCTAAATCCTGACAAAATTTGATTGTAGGCAACTTTTAAATCGAGGCAGATCTTCAATCTATTGTCTGGCTCAGGAGGCATGAAATTAATCGGCCATTAGTCATTTGTGAATGTTCCAGAGTGTATCTTTCAGGGACATGAGCGTTTCTCTTTTACCATGAGCTTTGTTGCCATGCAAGTTAAGGAGAAACCAGCCCACACCAGGACTGTGAAGAAGAAAGGGCACTGTGGGGTCCTAAATATGAATTACAGAGAGGAAAAAGAACAGATGAACAAACCCTTGACTTTAGCCTACTGGTTAAGACATTGAAGAAGAAATAGTGCATGTATTGTGGAGTGACACACCAAATACTGATTTGATTTTGAAAAAAAAGGACACAATGGTCACAGATGTTGATCCTCACATTTGAAACGTGGAGGAGCTTGAACTTTTTTTAGTTTTGGAGAATGTGAACCATCACTGATGAACAACATTGTCGTGGTTGTTTTGTATTTGGTTAGTGATGGAAAAACTTGAAAATTATTATCGATTATTTAAAAAAAACTATCACTGGGTATGCAGTCTTTTAAAGACTAAGCTATTGCATGTCTTAGGCTGGTGCCTGGTTTGTTTGAGGTGACTGATTTCTTTGTTATGGACTATCTCAATATTTGTCATCTTTGAAAAGCTAAATCAAACCCAGTGTCACATTGGTGGTAATCTTCAATGTACTTGAAATTTCAGCTTCAGTCACTGACTATTGAACAATTCCTTACCTAAATTACACTTTTTTTCCAAAGAAGCACCTTCCCCACAGCAAGGATATTTTGGATTTATTCTGCTCAGGCTCTTGATAATAATAAAAACATTATTCATTAGTTAATTTCTTTAATACTACCAAAGACAATTTTTCTGTGAACTAGGCAGGGATCCATGCTTTTGTATGAATTAGAACAAATATAAGGGAATATGGTGTATGCAGAAATAATCTGTTAGGTAGGGTCTTTCCATTTCATCTGTAAACTAAGAGTCAAGCTGGCTTTCTGGTTCAGGCATGCTATAATGGAATGGAGGAGACTGGTATTTCTCATTAACTCCTTTGATCTTGGTGAGAGTCTGGCTTGCTGGTAATTAACATGTGCGCCCCATCTTCTCATCTTCAACATAATATCCTCTTCCCCCATCTTTTAACTGTTTTGTGTTTATTGAATTTGTAAATGCTTTGGCTTAAGAATTAACATACTTATATAGAGCAAAGCACAGTGAGGTCTTCAAGGAACTATTGTAATGATACTAATGGTGAGAGGGACACTACTCTTCAGATAACCTACCTATATCATCCATGGTGGGTGCTGTTTGCTTCAGCTCAGGAAGCACAGTGAAGAATCCTAGAAAATGGAAAAAAAATTGGTTTATACTCACCTTTGCTATAAAGAATCCTCATTCACTTCTTAAGAAGCATGGCTTTCTGTGCTTTTTTGATAAAAGTATTTGAGAATGTCCAGTGTTAACAGTGCTCAACATTGTTTCTGTAACTTCCTAAATACAGGGAATTCCCATTCCAGTGTGTTACATAGAACTGCTGGGAAATGTTATCCAAGTGTATTCTGAAGACTCAGAAACTATAACAAAATACACAGACTTAAAAAAAATAAATCCGTTTAATATAGTAAACAGAAAATCCTGATTTGTTGGAATGCTCTAGTGTTGGCATTACTACAACAGTGGTAGCAAGGATATTGGCAATGGTGAAACTGCAAAGAGAAAACCTGTAGGAGTTGGTGTGAAATTGTTTATAGCTATGCCAAGAGAAAGTAAAAAGCTTCTGTATAAGAGAAAAGGGTTCCATCTGGGTTTTTTTTAAGGTGTTTAATGAATGGTTGAAAAGGTCATAAAGAAATCCAGTGGCAGTGAAAGTTTGGCTTCCCTGCACTCTACAGCACTTGCTTGTGCTCACCTGTACTCAGGAATGAAGCACACTACCCAGAAGAGGGAAATAAAAGCAGCAATCACATTTTATGTGACTTTGAAGTATGGTTGTGTGCTACTTAGAGGTACAACAAGTCTTCAAGGACTCTTTACTTGTTTACCCAAAATGCAGAAGTTGAAGGAAAGGAATACAGAATGCTAGCTTCCTTCAAGGGGGTTAGAATATGTCTATATTTTAGCCTGTGCAGGATACTGGCTAAAATTATTTCAGTCATTCTTTCAGCATGTCTTGCTTTCCTGGATGCTAAGAACAGTGATGAAATCCCTGTTGTCTTTGTGCTACAGATGCACTGTCAAAGGCACGGTTTCTCTCTTTATATATGCCTAGGAAATACACCACTAACATGATGCATATATAAGCTAACTAATGTATTAATAAGCTAATGAATATTTACAACACATCTTTCCTGTTTAGTTTCAACAGATGGTCACAGTGTCCTTCAGAATATATATTTAAAATCATAAAGTAGCAGTAGCCTGCCTGAGTTGCTGTATCAAATAAAAAAAAGACAGCAAAATATTTTGTGAGTGTACATAATGTACTTCTGATAGTTGGCCAGGTATGTATATATCAGCAGAGTTCATATACGTCAACTTCTGTCTGTGTTCAGGGTAATTTTAGCACATTGGCCCATAGCTGTCCTGGAAGGACATGAAACTGTTGTAAAGAATCTCTCTTTTTTTTTGCTGTACTTTTTGGAGGGGATAGCAAAAATCATAGATTTTGTTCCAGTGTAGTGTAGGTTCCACACTTTTCCTTTGTAAACCCTCTATCAGATCAAGTGTAGAACAACATAAAGACATTACAGAGGTTTTCTTCAAAAGTTTAAAGCTTCAGATAGTTGGCTTTTCTAATAGGCTAAAGCTTCACTTCAAGAAAGGATTTATAAGCGCATGAGAAATCCCAGCAAAGTCAGAGAGTTTATATATACAGCTGCAACTGCACCTTGTCCAAGATTTTAACCATATAGGGCTTAGGTTGCGATCCAGTAGTAAGCTGAAGATGCATAGTCAGAATTAAATGCATCAGCCTTGCAAAATTGAAATCAAACACCTATGAGAGTCTTATTTCCACAATTAAAAATGTACACCAGGATAATTCTAGCAAAGCATAATGACCTGCAATGCCTGAGGTAAGTATTATTACCCCATTGGCTGAGAAACTACAAATCCCTGCCTTATACAGGAACAGTATGTCCCTGCACAATGTTACTGCAAAGTCTCCAGCCAGGAAGAATTCAGATGTGTTAGTTCTCATATAAACAAGATGTTGCTTAATCAGCCAGTTCCAACTTCTGCTGGAAATTTTTTGTTGAGCTGCATGTGTTTATTTCTGTAAAAGATGAATCCCAAGCTAGCCTATTCCACAAGAAATAGCAGAATATCTGTATCACCTTGCATTTATGTGTAGCTACAGCTTCCCCTGAGTTTCCAGTAGTGTTTGGAGTATGAATGTTTGTTGAAACATTCCATTTAGAGCATCAGCACTAAGTTAATGAGACAAGTTTGGAAATGAAGAACCTGGTTTTCTCCATTAGCTGCTGGTTAGAGTTCTTTTCCTCAAAATACCTGCTGTATAAGGGTATAGTCCGAAGAGAATGGAGACATAAATGAAGGGATGATTGCCATTCAGGGTGGAGGTCCTGAATTAGCCAAGCAGGGAAGTTATTAGGAACAGAATGGTTTCACCCAGAAAAGCCTGGAGCTGTTGTCTGACTTCTGTTGCTATACTCTTTCTAAAGAAAAAACAAGGATTTTGGAGGAAAAAGAGGTGATTAATATTGGTCTTTTGATTGGATGAAAGAAGAGATATGTGTGCAACTTACTGAAGCCTAACTGTAAACACTATTGCTTCAAGGTATGGGGACTGATGTCCTAAGTTTACGAATGGCAGGGCACTGTGGAAAACAGAACTGTACTCCCAACAGGAATGGTACTGAAGACTGGAGCCTAAGACATGGCTTAGTTAAGAGGTATAAAGAACTTGTGCCTTTCACCTTGTCTAAAAATACTAAACATCAGCACTCAATCAAATCTAGTCTTCCGTTTGCTATTACCAGTTCGATATCTGATAGTCCTTGGTTTGAGTACTATATATTATATAGATTTTGGGGACTCGGACTGGAAGATAGCTCTGTATAGTTTGTGTATTAGCTCATATTAACTGCAGTGCTTCCAGAAATTGGCAAAAAAGGTAGTAGCAACAAGACAAACTATTTAGGAAGAGCACCATCCTCACCACTTTCTGTGGTCTGTTCTCTGTGTAAGCATTTAGCACCCATAGCTGTCATGTTAGAGATGGAAGAAGATACATCCCTTACAATTCCTTACCTGTATTTCTTTATGCATTTGCTGCCCATGATTTTTTTAAATCCCTTTCAAAACCCACTGATGCTGTCTGCTTTCAAAACCTCCTGTGGCAGCACATTACAGAAACTGGCTACATTCTGGAAAGAAATATGGCTTACATTCTGTGTAAATAAATATTTTTCTATCTGTTTGAAATTGGACTCCTCCTATTTTTATCAAGCACCCAATATTCTTGTATTGAGGAATTTAGTGAATTTGGTTTGGTATTTGCCTTAGCCACTGCCACCTTGAGTTTTCTAAACATTGACCACATCTCTTATCCCTCTGGTCTCCAAATTGAAGAGTCCCAGGCTTTTTAGCCTCTCCTTGTAAGGCAGATGCTTTATTTCTTTTAGCATTTCATCTGATCTCTAATGTTGCTATGTCCTCCTTGACATGCAGATGCCAGAGCAACACACACTATTCAGGATATGGGCACTTCTCAGTCTTATATGACACCAAAGTGATACGTTTGTCTTGTTCTCAATATTCTTTTCAGTATCTTGTTGGCTTTTTTGGTTACCATTGCATACAGAACTGATGATTTTGGTGAACTGTTGATGAACCCAGTGCCTCTTTCCTGAATTGCAACTGCTACTTTTGAGGTCAGCACTGTGTAGGCACAGCCCAGGTTATTTTTCCCTAGATTATTCATCTACAGTGAAGATCATCTGATGTTACCTTTTGCCTACTCGCGTTTGTGGTTTCCTTCTGGAGTGCCTTGTTACTGCTATCTGACAAAAATGAGCCTAGTATTCTAGGCTCAGAGATTTTGTTAAATCCTGCCTCAAGGAGCATCCATTCCTATTCTGTGGTTACACTGGGCTTCACACAACAGGGACTCTGATTCTTGGCTGGACTGCAGGCACTGTTTTAATGGGAATAAGTATTTAAGAAGATGTCTTGAAGCATGAAAGTGTGGCCATAATTCTCAGACTATATGATCTCTCTATTCACTTACAGAACAACTTTAATGTGTTTGTGTTTCAGACTAGCGGCTTGACTGCACCACATGTAAACATGCCAACTCTGTTTTAAAACTAGCTTGCCTGGGGACAGACAGCAATTTAGCTATGATAATTGGGACTTTCTGTGCTCAGCTGGCACCTTATGTGTGCCTTCTGTAGCTGTTGCAGCTGAATCCTTTAGTACCCAATCCTATCTAGAGCAAAATTAGCTAGAACATGTCTAGGCAAAGTTGCAGAATAGACAGCACTACTGAAGAAATAAAACCTGGGTTTACAAGAACATATTTTTGTCTGTTCTTTAACTCTGTGGAAGCTATTTTCATTCCTCAATTGCATCTCAATAAGGCTTTTAAGATATACTTGATACCTAATCTATAACACTAAAGGCAATGGCTTCAATGCATATAATGGATAACCTGGTTATTATGTGCTACATAGGGCATTACTGTGCAAGAATATCTAGCAGTGAGGCAGACAGTCTTTGTTTTAGATAAAATTTGCCGTAAAACTATATAAGGGGAATGCTCCTGAAATAAAAGTTTTAATAGTTTTACCAGCACTCCACATTTAAACACGGTAAGTGATAAATTTTAAAAAGACCTAATGTTTTTCTATTAAACTGTCATGACTCCCCTCATATTTTCACAATGTAACAGTTTGCGAACAGAATGCTAAAGACGACTGTGGATCATTGCTAATTCTGTTAACTGGATGATTAAAATGACAAGAACATCTGCAAACAACTGTTGCTAGTATTATTGTTGTGCCTGGAAGCTCTGCTATCATTAAAGATCTGACAGTGTTTTTAAATCTCATTTTAATCCTCATTGGGTTTAAACCTGGCATTTATAGTCTTAGTCCAGAAGACTGTTTTTGGACAACATTTTGAATTAGCCATATTTTAGTTACAAAAAATTGAGAGCGCCACCAACATCTGACATTTTGTAAGATGTATTTTATGGTCTTAAAAGATTTTTAACACTCCTTCTAAAAATATTCACATCATAAATTTATTATGATTGCTATGCATACTTGGTTATTCTGAATAACAGGAAAAAGTTAAGTGATGTGACTATCTGAAATGGTGCAGGTGTAAATATTTGCACAATCTGTGTCTCCACGCTTCACATCTTTCGCCCAGCCTCTTAAACATGAGTAGGTCCTCCCCCTTGGTTTAGTTGAGCTGTTCAAGTGCAAAAAATTAAATGAACAGGCAAATATTTCTTGGGTGGCCAGTAAATTGCCCTGGTGCTCCTGCAGATCTTCCTGGAGGCCACAGTCTGCTAAGATGGAGTCGTACTTAATAAAGGCTGATTGTACACATTGATTAAATTCAGTAAAACCCTGATTTTACTGTCTGGATAATGCAAATAATATCACTGTTTTTACTTTCATAGCCTGTGCATAGAAGATGCAGAATTTCACTAGTCGTTTGTCACCCAGCAAGGCTGAATGGAAGTGACAGAGGAAAGATAGTCCCTAGTGGTCCCTCTGGAGTTTCCTGCCTAAGTTCCATCAGTAGGGCTACAACAAAGTTTCAGCAGTAAGAAACATGCTAGGGCTACATGTAGGTCCAAATTCTCCCCAAGGCTAAATGGAAGTATGTTATCTTCCTTACATTTCTAATTAGTAATGACTAGATGTAGTCTGACAAGTTATCTGTCTTGGATTCTGGGGTTTCAGAAGCTGGTAACCGTAGAATTGTGTAAGCACAATAATTTCTTCATGATGTCACTGAAGATTTTGTAAACTGTATCATTATAGAGGTTCAGAAGGAGGGTGACGTTTTATCAAATGATGGCATGTATTTTAAAATACATTTGTGAAGTGCAATTAGCTTTCAGCTTCTCCATTTGTGAAAAGTGATCTTGCTGACAAAAGATTCAGTTTATGAAGTTGTGTAAGCCCTACAGAAAGGCAGTGCTGAAGCCTGTAAACAAACTGGTGTCCTTTTTTGAATTACAGATTTGTAGTTAATGGACTCGCCAGCCTAAAGGCACAAGAATCTTCTTTTAATACACATTAAAGCTGTCAATTTCCCAAAGATATTTTCTGGATATATATTAAAATATGAGGCTTCCTTTTTTCTTCAGAAAAAAACAGGCCAAGAACATTCTCATCAGTTTTACTAAGCATAGTTGTGGAAATATAGGTCATCTAAATAAGACTACCATATTTTCAGATTCCTAGCACATGACTGGAAAAGAGAACAAACCAATAAATTTCATTTATTGAAATTGACACTATGCAATAAAACAATTTTTCTTAATTGTTTTCAACTAAATTGTCACATTCTGATATAAAGTATATCGTAGTAAGTGACTTTTCTGACCCCAATATAAATGTATGAATTATACTATAAAGCACTTTGTGTTAATAATAAGAGAGATGAATCTCTGAACAGTTCAGATTTGTGTGCAGTTCTGCTTCAGGTTTATTTTAAAAGGGAGGATTCAAGTGGAAGATAATTTGTATCCAGTTCAAATGAAAACTGATATATACTCAAACAAAACCAGTTGATATATACAGAGTGTAAATGAAAACATATTCTAGTCTCATCAACAGTGACTTAATCCATAAGGGAGTCGAAAAAAATGGTTAACGTGGTTTTGGCTTGCTAATTAATTTTTTTTGCCATAGTTTCATTATTCAGACAAATGACCCTCACACTTTTCTAAATACAAGCAGCCATGAATGTTTTCTCATAGTGTGACTGTAGCTAATCCCTCTGTTTGCTGATATCATCTAATCCTGATTTTCCTCAAGCCTACTATATGCCTTCTAGAAAGATGCTGAGTTTAAGCCTTTGTGCCTTAAAGTATTAGCATGGCATCCAGCAAGGTCACGTAGTGAAGAATCTCGTCAAAATTGAAAGTCATATCTTGTAATGGACAGTTTATTCAAATCAAGTTTATTCCAGATGCAATTAAAAAGCAGTATTCTTTGCAGCTATAGATTTTTTGCCCATCTACTTCTCTCCAGCCACATGAATTTACCATCACACTTAATAATGACTGAATTGGGTTAAATTTTCTTGTATTTTATATTTCAATCAATTTATCTCTTTTCCTTCATAGGATTAAGCTGTATTGTAATTGTGTGATCATGAATACTTCTCTGTGCAATTTCTTGATCAAATGTTGGTAAAGAATATTTTTGAAGTTTCATTTTGACTTTTAGTTCTTCAGCTGAAATGGTTTTGATAAAGACTGATTTAGTGAGGAAATAATCTAGGAGAAACTGGAACCAAATATTAGCTTTTTTTTTTTTTAGTCACCACCATTTTCTTCACTCTTTCCAAATGTGGCTCACATAGCCTATACTTCCCTATACATTGGTCCTTATGCTTTGACCTTGGCTTCAGATTCTTCCATCAGACTTCGTGTAACTTGAAACATGGATTAGAAGCCTATTACTAGAATTTGCATGGGAAAGCAGAAACACATTGATGATTTTGAAATCCAAGCACATAAATTATTAGGAATAATCTTCTCTACAATGTCAGAGGTGCCAGAACTTTTTTTTTCTAATCTGCTTTCTTATTACTAGGACATTCTGCATACAGAATGAAGGTACTTGAAGAAATAGAGATTTAAATTATTTTATTTCATGTAAGTAGGTCACTAAGCTGCTTGGCCTTCATTTAGCTATCAGTTGGTAGTAATGAGATGATTGCACAGCAGCATTCTCATTTAATGCAGGAATAGTTTTTCCGTCATTGTTCATATCCACTGACTTTGCTCTTAAATGTGAGGAGCTCGGTGTGTACCTTGGCACAGTCCAGCTTTTTGTGTTGGTGGTTGTTCCTCGGTGAAGCAGGACTGCTATACTTGCCGGTGCGGAGAGGGTGGATGGGCTAGAAAAAGGTACAATCACTTACTATACTTTGAAGAATCCAGGATAAACCAGCTGCATGACAATAATATATAGCTTGATAACTTGGTTCAGTTAAGAGATCTCTTACTCTAGGTTTCATTCCATTTTAGGAAAATCTTGTTTTATTTATATGCAATGTAAAGAATAGGAAACATGCAAGGGTACAGTTTCCAATGTGTACTTGGATTCATCAAAAAGAGTTTCAGGAGGTTTTTACAACTACATTTTGAATATGGACATGCTAGAAACTACGTTTGACATCAAATAGCTTCTATGTGTTTTTTTTGTTTACTTGTTTTTTTTTAAATCTCAAATAACTTTAGTGGAAAGATAAAGGTGCATATTATTTCAGTGTGATCCAGGTATATTTCTCAGTGTCAAATGCTTCTTTTGGGATTCTGGAGGGAAAAGTGCTTTGAAATGGCAGGAAATATTTGAACTTAACAAATTGTTTTCTTTGTAACTAATTTCCTCCACTGTGTCGTTTTCTACTCGTGTGCTGGGTTGAACTTGCCTGGATGCCAGGTGCCCACCAAGACACTCTTATCACTCCCCTCCTCAGCAGAACAGGGCAGGGGAGAAAATAAGATGCAAAAATACTTGTGGGCCAAGATAAAGACAGTTTAATGAAGCAATAGCAGAAGTTGCATATGTGGAAGCAAAGGAAAAGCTGTTATTCCCTACTTCCCATCAACGGTCAATGTTCAGCCACTTCCCGGGAAGCAGGGCTTTAGTAGGCAAAACAATTGCTCTGGAAAACAAATGCCATAAATAACAAATGCCCCCCCTTCACCCTTCCTTCTCTTAGCTTTTATGTCTGAGCAGACATCATATGGCATGGAATATCCCCCTGGTCACTTTGGGTCAGCTGTCCCGGCTGTGTCCCCTCCCAAGACCTTCCCACCCCCAGCCTGCTGGTGGTGCAGGAGGGAATGTTGCAGAGAGAGCCTGGGTGCTGTGCGAGCCCTGCTCAGCAGCAGCCAAACCCCTGGTGTGTTATCCCCACCTTTCCAGCTACCGATGCAAGCACAGCGCTGTGGGGGCTGCTGCCGGGCTCAGCCAGACCCCACACAGCTGTTTTTTGTGAATCTGTGTGTTAGTGCCTCCTATATGTGAAAATTTAGAATTCAAGTCTGGTATCTCAAGTATTAATACAAGGATCAGTACTGTGTCATCAGTATACATACTGAAAATTTATGTAATTGATAGTTGAAGTTTTCTACATATAATTCTCAAGTGAAAAAAAGCAAATTTCAAGTACAATATAAACATGTTAAATGTTCTATACATAGTATGATAACCACACATAAAATATTTTTAATTTTAAACAAATACAGAATTCTTTTTTGAAAAACAATTAGAAAACTAATTTTTTGTTACAGTATAACTGGATGATCATAGTGACTCCCAATCTCAGCTAAGCAATGCTTCACTGTCTTTGAATATGATGCTTGAAATAAGTGAAGGATGAAACCCACAAAGAAATTTAAGCTAAAATTCACACTGAGGGTTAGGAGCCTTTATGCCTTTGATCTTGCTTTAATCCACTTTTCTTCAGTCATCAGATATTAAACATCATGGGGCACATCATGAGCTCATGTAATTTGTTATAGTGCTATTGAAAGTTAATGAGGCTAAAATGCCAGCTGAAGGTCTGCCCCTGTAACACTTCAGCTAATGTACACAAATCTGTAGAGCTGAGCCATTACAAGTCTCTTCCCCTGGAATGCCTTTCTCAGATACTTTTCTCCTTGCGTTTACATTTGATACTTTGCATCTGAATTGAGGAAAGAGGTCAACATCTTCCTCTAATTGTAGCTATCATACAGCCAAATCAAACCTGAGTTACAATGCATAAAAAGTGAACTTTGTTCCTAATCCAGCATTTCTATTGTTCCAATTAATCTCATTTAGCAAATAGTAAGAAGCCAGCTTTAACTTGCAATGAAGGTCTTAGCAATGGGAGCTGGGCAGGAGGTTGTAGCGAATCAGTACCTGTTACCTTACCACTGCCTTTTCATGAGCTGGAGATTGCGTCACCGGCCCCACGTCTTCGAAGACAGCAAGAATACATAACCCATTTTAAACTGGACTCACAAAGAGCCATTTATAAGTCAGCTTTCTGGAGGAAGCTGGTCTTGTATCTGATAATGTAACTAGGAGTGTAGTCTTTTTCGTAAAAATATACTTGCTGTACTATAAGACCTCATTTTCTTGTGTATCTTCATTGTATATTTTATACTCATGAATGTAAAATTAAAAACATCTCTGAATGAAGATAATCTGTAGGCATCCTCTTTGCACCCCTTCCCTCCTGCTTTTCAGAACATTTAGGTAAGTCTCAAGCCAGAAATAGTATGGTTTATGATCTCATCTTTTTTAGAGTCCAGCTTCATCAATATACAAATATGGTTTTACTTTGATAATAGCATTATTCCTGAACTACATATGTGCTTTTTAATGAAAAGGAATGTTTCCATTGATATTGTAACTTGATTTGGAAACTAATTTTTTATGAGATTATAACTAATGAATAAAAACAGTGGATTTTTTTTTTTACAATGTATCTGAAGACCATTAAAACTTCAATTACATAAATTTAACACCATGAATGAACAGAATAAGACTAGCAAAGGATTGAGTAAGCTTGTTTGGTTTGTGTACCCTGTTAATTATCTTTAAATGTATGTGATGTTTATGAAGGTGAAATAGAAAGGAAAGAACTAGCCTCAAGTGTGTGGATGTCTTGCTTCTTAGAAGCTCTCAATATTTTAGAAAGAGAATAACATCTTGGTAATTAAATTGCTTCCACATCTGTGCAGTGGTGTCAACAAGATGCTGCCATATTGCATGCATTTAACAAAATACACTTAATTTGTCTTTATATTTTCATTATGGAAATTGCACTCATATTATTCAAGAAGTACCACCATGTAAAAATGAGACCAGAAAATGAAATAACAAAATGGGATATTTTGAATATTTGCAAGGTAAATGCATTTTAAGAAAGACAATAAAAATCCTTCTTTGGCAAGTTACAAGAGAAATAAACAAAGTTCATATTCAGAGGAAACTGATTAATGAACAATTTATTTACTTCTGTAGTGTTGGAAGTGTTCATAGCATTAAAAGATAGAAAGGAAAATGCAGTCCAAGGGGAATCCAAAACTTCAAGGTTTGATGAGGAATGAGACTTGATGGAGCAGCAGTGAATTGCCACAGAGCTTTGGGGCATAATTTGAGTTACTTCAAATTGCAGGTTAAATTTAATTGTGATTGTTATCAATTGTTTAGCAAAAACTGTTTTTTGATAAGTAAACCTCTATGGGTTTTTTGGATGGAGAAGAGAAGTAAACAAACCATCTCAAGAATAATTTTAAACAGTGGTTGGTTAAAAAAAAAGCTATGGAAAATAGGTTCTCCTCCTCTGGGTGTGGTGTAATAAAACTGTTTTTCTTCCAGGCAGCTTTAGTCAATACCCTCTGTCTGTAACAAAGGGACAGATTTTTTTTTTTTTTCCCTGTTGCTCAGAGTTAACAAAGTACATAAAGCTTATATCTAGAGGTAAGAACTACAACACCAGAGAATAGAGTTCCTTATAGATTAAGGCAGGTTGCTCTGTTTAAATATCTGCATGACTGCATCCTCTTAATTCTTATTCTATCAATTTGCATCCAATTTAGAGTGGTGCCTCAGGTGCTCGTTGATTTCTGTTCTCTGGTGCCAGTCTCCTTCCTTTCTGGCACTAAATACAAACAGAACATAAAAAATGGAGTGTTCCCTGCAGCTTTTCCTGGTAAATACTTTTATTACTTGGCATTAATCTAGACTTTTAATTAGTGCAGAAGTATACTGATGAAGGCATCTCTCTCTTGCTGAGGCAAAAGATGGGTAGATGCCACAGTGAGCACAAGCTAAATTTTGTGGAGAGAGGAATGTCTCTGATTTCTATGGACATTCATATTGCTATGTTACCAGGCTCAAGGCAGCAACACAGTTTGACAGCAGATGAGGAAAAGTTCTGGTATGAACAGGGGCACGTACTTAATAGTCAGTGGCAGCACTTGGTAAGGAAACATAATTGCAAGGCTCTTTGGAGAGCTTGGGTTGGCATAAGATGGTATTTTCTGGAGTTAAATTATTTTGGAGCATGGTGCTTTGTGTCTTCTCAGGCACAGACAGTGATGTCATTGAGAAGAGCACTGGATAAAAAAAATAAGTAACATAGCTTCCCACTCTTGCCATGTTATACTTGCACTTCATGCAGCTGAAACTAATTCCTCCTTTCTCCTTTCTTTCACTCAAATAAGCAGAGCAGCATCTCTCCATTCAGCTAATCAAACTTTACTTGAAATGCAATACATTCTGCACAGAATAATTTGGAAGAGTCCGAAAACCTAGAAACAAATATTGATGTTAATCTGCTGTTGGAAAGGTTTATGTTTGAAAATCTTCTCCTGGATCTTCAGTACTGACAGATGTTCTGAGATATCTTACTTGAGTGTATCTCCCAGCATTTAATCCGCTCCAATTGAGACCCACACACCAATTTTATCACCATCAGGCCCTCATGACACTTGGTGTCCTCTCAGTAATTCCTCTCTACTTAATGTCTTGCACCCCTCTCAAAGACATCCTTCGTCTCTCCTGTTTTAGCATTTGCACCCCCTCCATCTTTTTTTCATATGAACCACAAACCCAGGACTCAAGCTGTAGCAGTACTGCCTAATATATCCTGTCATTAATTTTGAGTAATACTGGAGGTAATTATGACTTTTATTAAAATACCTCTTTTCTTCAGAAAATTTTCTTTTTTTTTTCCTCATTGTATGAAATTTGTTGATCTTTGGGAACCCCCAGTAAATTAACCTTCCTTAAATTTCACATTTAGAAAAATTGTCCATGAACCATAAAGGAAGTATTCTGGTCTTAGCCAAGGGTTATGCCTTTTCCTGTTTTACAGCCCTGAGCCTAAATGTAGGGGAGTGTCCTTGATTTTGTTCTTTGCTAATGCAAAGTTGCCATAGAACTGTTCTTGTTCATGGGCATTGTTTTTTGCAACTTTCTGAGGGGAAAATGTGCATATCCAGGTCATCCCACCCCAATATGGAGTTAGTATGTCAGTGAGGCAAGTAGTCAGAGCCTATACAGCATGAACACCCCTTTATTCAGCACTGGTGAGACGACATCTGGAGTGCTGTGTCCAGTTCGGTGCTCCCCCATACAAGACTGACATTGAAACAGTTCCAACAGAGGGCTACCAAGATGCTTAGGTGAGCATGTGATGCAGAAAGAGAGTTTGTGATTCTTTTCAGTCCGAAAAACGCAAGGCTAGAGGAAGACCTGACTGCTGTCTTTAACTCTTGAAGGTTATAGAAAAGATGGAGGCAGCCTTGGCTCAGAGGTGTACAGTAAAAGGACAAGAGACAGTGGGCACAAGCTGTAGCAAGACAAAATTCAAATCAAGGAAGAAAAAAAATATTTACGAAAAGAACAGTTAAGCTGTGGAATAGGTTGCCCAAGTCTGTGAAGTCTCCGTCTTTAGATATATCCAGAGAAAAAACTGGAAAAAGCCCTTAGCAACCTGATTGAACTTTGAAGTTGACCCTTTTTTGAGAAGGGATTTGGGTGAGATGACCTCTAGAGGTCCTCTCCAACCTAAAATATTCTGCTGTGGTGTGACCTCTCTGCATCTTTCTTAGCTGTGTAAGGACCAAATAGAGGCCCGACTACCTATTTCAGAATGCATTCTTCCTCCCCCAAGGACTGATTAGTATCCTGCATGAAATTCCCAATGGTCCTTTGCAAACAGTTGAATGACAGTTATGTGAAAGGCTACAAAGATATAATTTTCAACAGATAGTCATCATTATTAATGAGTGCAACCCAGGGAGGGGGAAAAAAAGATAGCAATTTAAATTCAAAGTAAAGTGTAAAAATATTTTCATTGGCTTTATTTTTTCTCTTTTTGTGAATGAAAAAAAAAAGTGAAAAACATTACTATAGCTGTTTGTCCCTGCGTATTTTATCCATCGTTAACCGCATAGGAATTGTGCACAAATAGAGAAATATGGGACGTGCAGCATGACTGTTCACTTTTAATAGAAGATTCTTCATCACTGTGGGAGGCATCAGTCATATTCCGTTCCTCCAAATCCTTGAGAGTGAAGATCTGCAGCTCAGAATTCAACCAGTGGCTTTTGACACAGACTGCCTCTATGAAGCAGAATTGAAGGAGTTTAAGTGCTTGTAATGGATCCCTCTGAGAAATGGTATAATTGGTATGGCACTGGTCTGCTTTCTTCCCTCTGCCTGTAAGGTAACTACTACATTCTCAGATTTCCCTCAAGATGAAAGGACTTTGGCTGACAGATGCCCTATACATCAAATACATTGCTATAACGCAAACCTGTACGGAGAGGAAAATTTTCAGTTCCCCTAGAGTTTCAAGAACTGTGAATCCTTTATCTGAAGAGAAGTAAAAATAGTTACTACTCCAGCTTATTTCCCCTTTCCTTCTATTCACTGCTGTTGAATCAACACCTGACAGGAGGGGAAATTGCCAAGAGCTGCATTCCTCAGATGGATATTCATGTCCATCACATTTTGTTTCAATCCTCATTGGATTTTTAGCCCTGATTGTCTCCTACTTTGACCAAAAATACTGTTGTCTGAATATTGCTGCATTAGGTTGTGAGAGTGGCTGGGCAGCACATGGAATATTTAGCATTCCCTCATTTTGGTAGGAAGTATTATCTTCTTTTCTATCCTTTTCTGTCTTTTTTTAAAAGATCTATTCTTTTTGTCTGTCCCACAAAACATATTCTTACTAGTTCTTATTTGCACATTATTTTCTTTGTAGTTTCACTTCTATCTCCCAGTCAGCATTTTTTCCTTGGCCTTTGCATGTTGCAGTCTGATCTCTATTTATTCATTCCTTTTTATTTAGTCTTTTGTTTCCAGTTTTCTCATTTCATCTCAATCCATCTTCCTTGCTCCGCCCCGCCCCCCCCCCCCCCCCCCCCCTTGCTAGTACTTTAATAATATTTTGCCTTGTTATTCTTAACCTCTCTTGCTATATGAGAGATTTCTATTTGGTATTTCTGTTTGATGTGCCAAGTCTATTTCATACTCTGCCTCCATTTCTGTTAGTCCTGTTTTACCACAGATTGTTTCTAGGGAGGCTGAAAATACATCAGTTTAGTGCTTTCTGTTACACGTGGTCCATATACATCTATTAATTTTCCATTTTCCTATTCCTTTACTATTGCTCTCTCTGTTTGTCTTCCATCCTATGATCAGTGAAATTCCAAGGTACAGATCAGCTGTCAATACAAATAATATCCTGATGCTTTCATCTTCTGTCTGATTTTATTCTATTCTATGTGTACTTCAGTCAAAAAGGTCAGGTAGAAATGCTGAGACATTCACAGATGAGTCTGTACAGTGGTACAGACTGCATACTGGTATTATAGCACGGACAAAGTTTGAATGATGCAAGGAAGCAAATCATGCAATTAACCTGGCATCATTACAAAGAAACCTGAGAAACGTAAAAAGGAAAAACAACTAAAGCAAAGAGGTGTACAAAGTTTGCCTTTTTGAAGATAAGGTTTCCTTCCTGAAACTTTTATTTTAGGTAGTCAAGGTCTGTGCTGGGTTATTTAAACAGAATAAGGTTTTGTTTGAATCTAGCTCAGGCTACATCACTTTCTGATACAGATGAGAAGGGATTTTTTCAAAACTACTAAAATGTGCAGAGTGTCAGAGTAGAAATAACAGTGATCTCTTTGTATCCTGGTATCTAATAGAGTTTTAAACAGCAGAAGATCTGATATTGGGAAACCGAATTCTAAATCCAGTCAAGAATATGTTTTAGCTGCCCTTCATTGCTAATGGTCGGATAATTATAGTGGAGATCAGGATGAAAGTCAGAGAAAAAGAGAGATTTGTAGTGACAGGTTCTGTAGTTGAAAAAAAAGGAAATAACAAAGAGCACATTTCTGTATCTTGGCAGGATTGTTCGTACTTTGCTGATTTGTTTTTCCTGAGATAGAAGTCATCTATTTGTGGTTTGAGATCCTTTATTCTATCAGCAGCTTCCTGGAGTGCAGAAAATGCCACTTTTTTGCCTGAAGTACAGTGTACTTTCTAGGACAAGCAACAAAGACATGGCAGTGATGAAAGTTGCATCACTAGAGTAAAAGTTTCCTCTATCTACTAAAATATATAAGCTGCAGATTTTCTGTAAAAGCCTTGCTTCTCATAGTTTCATTGTTATTTATGAGGCAAGCATTGTTTTGATCTTCCATCCAACTACTGTGAACAGAGAATGAGAACACAAGCACATCTTCTGTTTCTGTAGACAAAATGATGCCTGACATCAGAGCCTGAATGCCAGAAGGCCTATACTTCATTTTGTCCTAACAAAATTTTCAAGGATTTCTTCATAGCAGCTTGTATGGTGATATGTTTTGGATTTGTGACCAAAACATTGTTGATAAGACACCAATGCTTTCATTACTGCCAAGCAGCGCTTGCACAGAGCCAAGGCCCTTTCTGCCTCTTAACCCACCCCACCAGCGGGTGGGCTGGGGGGGCACAAGGAGTTGAGAGGGGACACAGCTGGCACAGGTAACACCAACTGACCAAAGCGATATGCCAGACCATGTGACATCATGCTCAGCAATAAAAGCTAGGGGAACGAGGAGGAAGGAGGGACGTCTGGAGTTATGGCATTTGTCTTTTCAAGTAACCTTTAATGTCTAATGAAGCCCCGCTGTCCTGGATGTGGCTAAACACCTGTCTATCAAGGGGAAGTAGTGAATGAATTCCTTATTTTGCTTTGATTGCACACAAAGCGTTGCTTTATCTATTAAATTGTCTTTATCTCAACCCATGAGTTTTCTTACTTTTGCCCTTCTGATTCTGTTTCCCATCCAATTGTGAAGGGAGTGAGTGAGCAGCTGTGTGGAGTTTAGTGGATTAACCCACAACAAATGCTTTAATCACAAGGCACTTCAACTTAAAAATGTGCTTCCTTTATTCAGTGCAAGAGCTTGAGAAACAAAAATATGTGTTCCTTTCACAATTTAATTATAGGAACCTCTATTAATTGTGGTAAATGTTTCAAATTGCAATGAATTGTGAAGAGAAAAAGGCAGATAAACAATGCAGTAGAAAAAAAGAAAGGAAAAAAAAAAAGCTGAACTACCTCAGAAAAGATTTCTGACTCTTCTCCCTGATGCCTTTGTTTTTCACTCCTTTCATTATCTTTGGTCACTTGTCTAGTTCATGGTTCTTAAAGGTGTTCAGAGAACTGTCAGGTCCATTAGTTCCTTGAATCCACTGATTCTCATTCTTTCTTTAAGGCCACTGTCAGGAAGGTATAAAAGTTGGCAAAGCTCTTTGGCCTCTGAAGTGCTGGTTTAATACATTATTTTAGATGTCCAATTAGATGCTTTAAATCTACAGCGACAATACCATACAGAGAAAAGTTTTAAGCCTTGAGCTGGCTTTTTTATTTCTTCCTCCCTGAGTGTTAAACAAAAATAACTCCATGAGAAGAACTGAGAAAAGTACAGGCTGAAAACTCTCTCTTTGTGGAGTCTCACAGGCCTGAGTGAGATTTTTAGCATTTTCCTTCATTAGGGACAGCAATAAATGTATTTTCCATCTATTCATTTGTAAGGGGCTTTAATCCTTGAAACTTCTATCCCATTGGTTAGATTTGAGCAATAAATTTGAAAATTATTAAGAAAGTAATAGCTACAGGACATGAATATGCAACCATGTGGTATGGGCACGTAAAAGATTTGGAAAGCCAGGCTGAAGTAGACAATATTGCAAAGCTCACAGAAAGCATTTCAGATCTATCCAGCTATTTATTACAGGAACACTTCATATTTGTTTTGGTACTTTATTCTAACCAGGTCAAGAGTGTGCTGCCCTTCCAGTATCACCCAGCTTAACTGTGCAGTTTGGCAATTCACTCAAGGTCAGGAAATCAGCAGTTTGTGCTCCCTAAAATTCAGAGAAAGGGGCAGGGAGAAGGGAAAGGATTAGGGAGACAGATTTCCAGATTCAGGTTTAGATGGAGGCTCCTGCCACTCGGATGATTTTTGCCGCAAATGTCCTGGCTTTGGGGAAAGACAGAAAGAGCCCCCACGAGGCATGTACTTGGGAGATAAGAACTTGGTCAAATGTGATTGAACAGCCCCAGGTTCAGTTCTGTGATAGCTTATTTGAAGATAACTTTTAATATATACTTTCTGTTTTTTTCCTTTGTCAAACGTTCAGTGTTCTTAGAAAGGTCTTCTCACTAATCTAGTCCTGATTCTTAAGCATAGGATCCTTCAATCGTGTCCCAAAGTATTTTGTTGCACTTTTGATTCATAGTTTTGTATGCTTTTGAGATTGCATATATTGTATGCAATTTTGACATTGCCTACAAATGTGAAAATGTTACAGAAATGACAGTTGTATAATTTAGGACTTTAATGACAGAAAATTGATGCCTGGTCTTCCATTTAAAACTGAAGTTACAAATAGCTTAATTACAGTGAGGTTTGTATTCAAGTGCTCAAAAAATAGTCTTAAAATAAAGAGCTAAACTAATAATTTATTAAATGAGCACATGATCTGCTTCAGCACACTAGGAGATCAATGTTTAATACACTGTTGATAAGTTTATGTAAAGTCTAGTCACACCTTTCATTAAGGTATGTTGACAAATTTCATTTACTTGAACAACTACCAGGATTCAAAATCTAACTGTTAAAAATGTTATATTATATATGGTGAGTTAACAGTGAAAAAGACTGTGGACAAAATGATTAACTGGAATTAAAATGTTTGTGCATCTCTAAGACTATCCTACTTTCTGTCTGAAAATGAATACTGTTTTGAGATGCAACAAGGCATTTACCTGTTTGCTAACTTATATACTGCACACTGCAATTAGCAAGATTTAATTGCTTCATACAATACATCAAACTGCAAAGAAAACTAGCTGAATGATCGTAACAGGTTTATTTTTCTTGTCATATGTTTTGGGTTGGAAAATATCTCATTGAAGAAACTGAAGACTGGAAAAGAAAACAAGGGCCACCATCTTACTGTACATATTCACCTGAGATGATAATGCAGAAAATATCATGACAGCAACAGTTTTATTTGTAGGGTCTCATGCGACTGGTAATTTCCACAAAATGAAGTATTATTAAGCATGTCAAGTATATATGAATTTCAATTTAAAACAGCTTCTAATTACATAGATTCCTTTGGTAATAAATATAAATTTTTATGACTGAAAATTTTAGTAAGTATTTGGGGGGAGCTCAAGTGTTGCATATGTACCTGTATGTGCGTGTGTGTATGTGTACATGTGCATTTTAGAAAAAAAAACCACCACTCACTGCAGCTTGAATCTAACCCTTTTGGTATGGCCATCAATTCCTTGGACAAAATGAATATGACTAAAGAGAGTCAAAAGACTCCTATATAATTAAATGAAACTTACAGAAGAGCATCCCACCCCTCATTTAAGCTGCACAAGAATTAAAGAATGAGGAGGCAGACAAAAGCTCCAGGAATTTCCCTCAGAAGACATGTAGATCCTCAGTTTTTCCAGATCTATGCATTTAAAGGTGAATGGATAAAATCCCTTAATACAAAGTCACTCTGTCTGCTTGGGAGAGAGAAGCATCAAAGGCTTGTCATATCTATTGTACATTAGGTGAAATATTTCATGTCTTATTTCTGGGTAATCAAAATGGCTTTAGCCTAAGTATAACTCTGCTTCATTTATACACTATCACATTTATGCAAAGCATTTCTTTATCTTCTCTTTGTAGAAGGAGTAGTATAAGAAAACATAATGTATGCAGGACTGTAACATTTACCAAAGTGTTTAAATCAATAAATTTAGTTTTCGTGACGCAATCTAAAAGGGATTTGCTATGTTGCATGCATGAAAAATCCCTTGTTTAGTAATCATCCCAATATTTTGTTCTAAATGCAAAGCTTGATGCAACTGTGCTATTAAAATCTATTCCAAAGAATATCCCAGGGGGCTCTCTTGTCATTCTTACTCAAGCTTGTGCATAAATTTCCAGATGTAGAGAAATATTCTAAGTAGCTGTTGTCATGAAGCAGCTGGATGGTCCTCATGAGTCATTCCAAGGTTTATAAAGACATAGTTTCAGAAAGAATTTTTTGTAGCAAGATGTGTATTATATGAATTCAAACACATAATTCTACCTATAATTTAGTGAAGCTGCACTCACAAGTCCCAGACCCTAGAATATTTCAGCGTAGACCTCACAGATCAGGATGTTATACTGAAAACACTAGAAACAGAACTGAATGAATTCATTGTTTGAATTTTTATTGTAGTTAGTCGTATTCAACCTAATTAAATATCCCAAAGGAAATCCTCTTTTATGTACAAAACTGGGCTTAATCTAGCAAGACACACATCCTTATGAAGTCAATGAGAAAGATCTCAACTGGCATAAATTTGGAATGCAAGTTCTGTCTTACTATAATTTTACACAGTTGAAACTGCCAAGAATTAACTATTCATAATTATCCTGCTGCATTTTTTCTATGGGATGGCACAAATAGGGAAAGCATGGTCATGTCAGCAGTGCTTTATCACCAATGAAAAACACGAAGTGTCCATGTATTTTCACATATTTTTGACAATGGTGACCAAGGAAACTGATAATTTATTTCACCAAATATCATAGTGATACTCTGGACCAATAGGCTTGGGATTACTCTGAAGATGAGTACTGATGCTTTTCTCTGGAATTCTTCAGAGAGCAGAAAGAAATAGATGTGCAGCTCTTCCTAGAAACAGGATATCTGGGCCAAATTCGTGTAGTCTTAGTGAAGACTGAATATATGGGTTTCCTCAGATCCACAACTCCTCTACCAATGCCTAGTTCAAGGAACATGTGAGCAATTAAGAGTGACAGCTTATTAGCACTCCTTTTCTTCCCCTATTTAAAAGAAAAACAAACCCAACTTTTTTTTTATTATGGCACTGTTGTTTTCCTTTCCTGTTGTAACCTTACATTCATCCCAATTCTTTTGCCTCCATCCCGTAATCCTTCCTAGGCACGTATATGCTACTTTCCTTTGATCCTCTCATTTGCTTCCGATGCCCCTTTCCTGCCAGTTATCCCTCTAACATTTTCCTGTAACCCTCCCAGGCTGACGTGCAGTGCTGAGCAGTCTCAGTCAAGTTTGCATGGAAAACCTCGGCTTGGCTGGTGTGGATCCCATGGCTGCCAGGCTAGTCTGACAGAAGCCATGCATGTTCAGTTTGGAGATATATATATATATATATGGATGCACACTATATGTCATGCTGCAGGGAAAAACTGCTCAGTTCGTGTAGTCATACCAAATGAGAATTAAAGCCATTTGATTTCTTAATTACATAATTATGTGAGACTCAGAACTACACATTTAGGATCAACAAAAAAACCCCAGATAAACTACGGTACTAGACACACGAATTTCTGAACACCCTTTTACTGCTAAGCCACTGGAGCTGTACTGCGCCCCGGCTCACACCCTCATCCTTACCTGCTGGGTAGGTGGGCACTACCCACCGCCTCGGGGTCTCTCCTCCCTGTACAGATCTTCCCGTGCCTTTCATACTGCTTTTCAAGTGGACTCCCCCTTTTTCTTTTTCTTTTTCTTTTTAATTGCCTGCCTTTTTCTTCTGTTCTTTATTCCCCTCCCCACCCCCACCCCCCCCTGCCCCCACCCCCCATCCCTTGCTAAATCCCCTGATTGTCTTCAAAAATTCCTCTTCAGCTCTTCAGCATGATCTGTTGGGGCAGATGCGCTCCCGGGTAGTTTGCTATATTTGATTCAGCCATAGTGTTTATATCCATATTCTTAACAAATATTACACGGGCCATCTATTACACGGGTCATCTGCGAGGGTGAGCCATGCAAGCCCACTGCATGTTATACAGGCCATGTTTTGTATAAGGCTTGTGTTCAAGTGTAATTTTTAAATCTTTGACCATAATCTCCAGTGACAGTTTCCTCAGAGCCTGCAGGTTTTGCTAAACTATTGCATATAAGCCTGTTTTCTCATGGCTTGCTCCCTAGCTTCCCACTCCAGAGTGGCTGGAGATATCAGCAATACAGAATAATCTTCAAGCACAAAAAACTGGTTAGCACAGATTTGTCTGTTTTGTTACATCCCTTTGTGCCTCACTTTTTCTTTCTACTGCTTATGAGCAGAAACAAAATCCAGAGGGACATACAGACAGCATTTTGTAGAGTAATACTTGGAGAGCTCTGCAAGGAAACAAGGCAGAATTCAGAGTCAGGCTCAAGAAATAAGGAGCACAATATGGGTCAGTTTGGTGTGGGAAAGGATGATAAGGTTAATATGGAAGGTTGGCTTCAGTGCCCAGGCTAGTTGACCACCCCAAGAGTGAGCCTAAATATCATATGTTTACATACATGTAGTTACAGAAAGACAGAGACATGATCTGTCTTAGTATCACTGCAATTGCAAAAGTAATTCACAGTGACAATAATGCCTTAAACTGATTATAAATCAAATGACCAAAAATTATTTTTTTAAAAAAATCTATTGAAATGTTAAAAAGGAACACTTTAAGAAAGGGGGAAAATGGCCGCTGGAATGTAAAGAAATTTTACAATACTCTTTAAAAAGATTTAGCAGTCATATCTGTCTAGGCATTATTTTAATAAAAGACATGCTTGATTGTCATTAAAAATAGAAGAAATTGAGTGATCTAATGATCATAAAAAGAACTGGTTGTAATTTATGAACCTGTTTCTTAACATTTACAGTTTTTTTAAAAAATCACTTTACAACACAAAATCATAACTGCAATAAGACACTCCTGTGTGTGAATTATGAAGTATTATTTCATACCTCATTGCACCAATTGCACTTGTCTTTAACAACATGCCAGGCATAAAGTAATATGCCATTATTCATGTCCTACGGTGTTGTATTGCTTATCCCACAGTGTCTTTTGGTTAGCGTATTTTCCTGCAGTCTCAGCGTTTCTCTGGTCATCCTGAATACAAAAGAACAGTGCAATGTGAATGCTCAGAGTTCTTGTTTGAAGAGTATTTTAGACTCTCATCCGGCAAAGAGGGTTTTTTTCCCCATACTTAAACTTACAAGAATTCAACCCTTGTAGTTTGTCCACTAACTGCTTTTAATTGTGCAAGACCATTTTTACTGGGTTTTTTTGTTGTTGTTGGGTTTTTTTTGTTGTGGGTTTTTTTTTTTTTTTTTTTAAAAAAGACTTCTGGTTAGTTGTGACAGTACGGAGTGTTTGTAAGGCTTTTTATCAGAATGTGCAGGTGATAGAACTTAACCTCATTCTGAAAGTCTAGTCTGAGGAAAACCACCAAACTAAGCACTGACATGCATCGGGAAGGTCTGTCATATTCTGAAATTTATAAATTTGAGTCATTGCATTTAAATTTGGCATTGCCCATCTCAATTCTCTAGTGCTATTGTGGAAAGGAAATACAATTTATTTAACTTGTAAAACCGTGCAGATCTTCAATAATAGAAGAAATATCTGTACAGATGTAAGGGGTAACAAAAGTGTTGTGTGCAAAATGATTTAGAATTGGTAAATCTAACTTAAGTTTTTGAAGTTGTCAGCATTCTTTTAACACAATTTCAAAGAGATTTGGGGCTAAGCCGTTCGTTATGTTATCTTTTGCAACTGAATATAATTTTATTACATCTCTGCCCACTTTGCAAGGACTGCTCTTTCCAGATATATGCAATAGTTCTTTTTGAATTACTTAGACTTTTCCTTTTCTTGAAAAATATGTTAGAAAATATCTATTGAGTTTGTGTTTTTTATCTACCTTCTGTGCACTTAGAGAAATACAGTACCGCTGTACTTAAAGCACGGTTGTATTTAGCTGAAAACAGTTTAAAAAGGAACTGTGAAGCAACTTCAGGAGGAACTTTTTAAGATGAGAACAATATCTTAGAAGATGCATTGAATGGAGTCAACAGTGAGATAACACTTGGCTAAGAAATGAAAAAGGTTGTTAAAGCAAACATATGTGTTAGGGCTTGGTTTGAAAAATGGTGAAACCAAGAAAATTCAGACAAATTATATACTTGACTAAGAAAAGGGTCAAGTGGCTGACCAGCCAGGACATGGACAGATGATGATGTTGATCTTATGAAAGTAGGAAGAATTATTCCAAGTAAATCACGGAAATTGGTTTGTCTTTCATACCTTAGCAACCCACAGCAGAAAACTTATAAAATACAGTAGGAGGAGACTAATAGTATCTCTGCATTCTTTACATCAAGAATATTTTACTTTCATGGAACAGTCCCAAACTTCTGCATATAAAGCCCTCTATTTTTAAACAACAGCAACAACTAATGGTTCTAACAAAAAATTACTTGGATAGAGCTGAAACAGGATTTAAATCTTTTTTTTTTTATTTATTTTGCTTCTTATCATATTTGAGTCTGTCTTTGAAAATGAGTGGATGATCATATTATGTAGATAATTAATCCACTTTAAAAAAATCATTGAATGCAAAGATACTGAAGATTAAAAATTTATTGTTCCATCTGTTGTATTTTAAAAATTCACAGAAAGAGAATAAGCCATTTAAGTGTAGCACCAAGGGCCAGATCCTCTGTGCATTGATTGCTGTCCGCAGTGCACAAGATTTTCTATGGCATGAAGAATAGAGAAACTTACCATGTTAGTCCTAGCCTGACACAGGAATCTGCATTGTACAACAAAGCCCTTCGAAAGGTTAGTGCCTGAGAATGATGATGTTGAGTCTTGCTGAGGATATCTAAGAGTATTTGCTTCAGGTGGTTCAACACCTCTCAGTTACTCGTGTAGCCAATAAACAAGATATTTTCAACTGATGCCTACACGAGAACAGTATGTGAACAGAGATCTAAAGTCCCAGAACTCCTGTGCTGATCATCTCCTGATGGTAGTTGCAACAGAATCAATGGAATGCAATAGAAAGGCAAATTCACTTGTTTCGTTCTCCGGTCCAGAAATTAAGAAACAAAACTTTTTTATTCTGTATGCTAGGCACATATAAACTCTGTTGACATAAGTTTAGTATCAGTTATTTGATCTTCAGTAATAAGTAGACAAGAATTTTCAGTTAACTGTTATTTTTCTACAAAAACTGTAAACTTGTTGAAACTGAAGTTATTCATAGAATCTGTTTCCCAATTTTCATAGGTTGCTTTCTCAGCTGAAAATCTTCACGAGAGACATCTGTTCCATATTACTCAGAAGTACAATAGCATAATAGTGTAATCAATAATGAGTAGCGTATGCATCGTTTGTGGGAAATTATATCCCTACTTTTCTTTATTCAATAGCCCATTGAATTTATTACCTCTGATTTGGAAAACTCATACTCAGGCTTATGGCAGGGACTTGAGCTAAGCCTTGTATGTTCCAGCTGGCTGTTATAATCACCAATGGAGAGTAATGGATGTAGCATCTGTGTCTAATATGCGGTTTCTTTTTTATTTAGTGTGGTAAGTGTCTTTTTTTTTTTTAGAGCAATGGAAAATAATTTTGGAAAAATCCATATTTTTCCAGATATGAATTCCCAAGTACAAGACACAAAAGGTAGCAAAAGAGTTAATTAATCCCACCAGTCACCCTGACAGTAATAAATTTCCAAGAAGAAGGAAGATAGCTCTGAAGCTGTTGCTATGCAACCTCTTCCAAATGTATATAAAGCTGATAGTTGCTGCTGTTTGTTTAATTTTGGAGCCAGCTTTCTGCAAAGGAAAAAGTAAAAAATGTAGGCCTGGAATGAGTGAGCATACCCCACTGCTACCATTTGACATTATACATATCAATTTGACATTTGATATGTCGGCACTCTTTGAAGCTTAGCAAGCTCCATGTTGAAATTTTTTCTCTAGTCAGAAACTGCAGTCCCATTCCAAGTTGTGCCATTGACTTATATGACCTTTGAGTGTAAAGCACAGTGATTTGAATTAATTTCACTGCAGTTACCCTTTCCCAAAGTGTATATAGCCAGGCCCACTCGGTGTCCCCAAGCAATTCATTCAAATGCCCTTTATCGCTGAAAGGAAACACTTTAGGTTTTGTTTCTTTACTTAAGGGACTCCTCTGTCTCAGCCTGACCTGCCTAGTCGAGTATAATAATACCCTTGAACTGTCTCTCACCCTCTTTCAGCCCATCTCTTTTTCTCATTTCCGCAGCACAGTTGTATTGCTTGTGAATTCCCATTGCTGTTCTTGGCTGAGATCTGCAGTTAGTTTCTCAGGCGCTGCAGAGATGGGCATTCAGGAGCACAATACCACAGGTAGTGGCGCTTAGCTACTAGGAAAATGAAAACATAGCTTTGTTATTTTTTGTAATACCAAACCAGGGTGCACTAGGAGCCCTCCCTTACCTCATGGATGGAGGGGTTTTGGCTGCCGGGACTTGGGGCCAGCTCAGCGCTGGTGCTGCTGAGGGTGGCCCCTTCCCTGCTGTAACTCTGGGACAGGGTCCTAGGTGCCATGAGGTGGCCACGGCCAGGGCTGACCCCCAGCTCAGGGGAGCTGCTATCAGCCGAGGCTATCACCAGGGCCCTGCCTGAGCTGCAGCTCCTGCTGCCCTGCAGCCATGGGCCCTGCTGAGCCATGGCCACCAGCAGACTGACATCCTGGCCTGGTCCAAGCCCACCCCTGTCCCCAGTGAGGTGTCCAACGCCTGGAGCTGGGGCTCAGGTCGCCCTGCCATGTTGGTATCAGCCCTGTCTGCCCGGCTGTGCCCTGCCAACATCCTGGGGCCCCATGGCTCCCAGCCCCCTGGCCTGGCCCTCACTGTGTCCTCGAGATCACAGAATCATGGAATGGCTGATGTTGATGGGGAGCTCTGGAGGTCATCATCTCCAACCCTCCTGCTCAGGCAGGACAGACAAAAGCCTAGGGCTCTGTGTGGTGGGGTTTTCAATAGCTCCAAGGATGGAGATGCCACAGAGTCTCTGGGCAGCCTGTTTGACTGTCCTAGCTGTGGAACAGTTGTGGTTTATACCTGGGAGTATTCAAACACCTAATAGTCCCAGAGTACATCTGGATGCTGAATATGAGGATTAGACTTGTATCAGAATCAAGCTGAGGGTTTGATTATAAGAAGTGCCCTCTGGGTTACTTTTTTCCTGACGATTTATCTGTATTTTTCTTAAAGAACAGTAGTAACACTGTGGTGGTGGTTTTTTTTGTTTCTTTGTTTTGTTTTTATGTTATTTTTTTTAATGTCCATTATTCCTGATTGACCTTTAAGAGGGTCTTTCCATTGCCTTTGAGGCCTCTGAGTCTGCTCCTCGTTGCGGTCTCCCCAGATTTTCTTATGTTTCAGGCTTCTACTTGCTGTGACTTCTACTGCTTCACCCACTTGCCTGCTATACCTTGTGGTCTGGAGCCCTTTGCTTGCTTGGGAGCAAAGAATCTCCTCCCTCAAGAGGATCTTTTTGACGGTGATCTTAAAGGAACAATCTGAGGACCAGAAACCAAGTGGTTTCACCTTCATGGTGGATGGATGTGGTGTATGATGACACCAACACAGCTTTTTGAACAAAAATCACCGTTGTGGTTTTTTTGTAAGAATTAGGTCTTGTGGGCAAGAAACAGACATCTTTAAAGAACATATGCTGGATCAGTTGTTTCAGAGTATACAGTGAGAAAGCAAGCCTTAAAAACCCTATCAGGGATTAGGGTATGAAACAGGTGCTAAGTTGCTGCAGAGCTACCAAGCTCCTTCTGTCTCAAAGTGCACTTAAATAAATACTAAAATAGCTAAAATCTCAATCCTACAGATTTTTAAGTGTTCTCTATTTTCAGGCAAATTCTTTAATTCCACTTTAAAACTCTTGTGTCCCCTTGTGAATCTCTTCCCCTTCTCAAACATAATGCATTAATAATAATTCTATGATCACATGTATCTATATAAATAAAATATTTTTTCCTTCTTATTTCTAACTGTACTGTAAACTTTTCAGAGCAAGAGACTTAAGTATGCCTGAGATGGTACATTACTTAACAAGCACAGAAGTCTGTCATAAACATTTCTTGTATGCTAAAAGGAGGGAGCTATGGAAGTTAATGAAATGGCAGGAGCTTTCCTGGTCTGTCTTGGTTCTTATGGCATTGGTGTGTTGGTGGTGTCTTTCAGTACCTTAAACTAGGAAATTAAATAATATCACTGGTTCCTATCACGTAAGATTTAGTCTTTTACTCTTTATTTCTCCATACAGAAGAATTATAGTTATGGGACAGTATTTTTGTATTTGTTTTGTCTTATATGTTCATGGAGAATTTGTTACGGATGCGACATTGAGTGTTTATTATTAAAAGAAGCAAAATCACAAAAATTTACCTATTATTTGTGACTTTGGACATGAGCCTTTGAGCTTACTCTTAGCTCCACCTGAGAGACCCTGAAAGAATTGTCTTCTGTAGTAGTAGACTTCAATTTTTGTCCTTTGTTCCTGATTAGAAAGATTACTGGTAGCAGATTTCATGCCAGAGGGTTAGTGATCTTTTAGATTACTGAGTCCAGGCCAGTGGGCACTTTGTAAAATAGACCGTTTCCAAGAGAAACCAGTGACTAGAGTGGTAAGTCACATATTTTTTGCTGTAGTTTTGATAACTAGAAGATGCATTGTACTCCTAAAAAAACAAGCCAAGTGATCCTAGTCATGATCTGTCTTGATAAGTGTATTTGTGAATATTGCTTGTTGCTATATAAGTACTTAATGTTGGTAGGAAAACTGTTGAACAGACTAACTGGAGTAAGCCCTCAGACTAAAGGACTGCACCCTGGCTAGGAAAATCTGCAAAGCTGTTTTATCAGTTAAGTAATTAAACTTACAGATGTGCAAGGCAGTTAGCAATAAGCGATGGGTGAAGCTGTGAGATGTCTGATTCCTCCTTGCACTTGTCCACATTGTTTTCCTACATTTGCCAGCTTTGCTAGCTAAATAAAACTATTAAAAAAACCCCACAAACCCCCACAGTGTGGAATAGCAGGAAAGTTATATCTTAATGCTTGTCCTTGCACCCCTCCAGAAAAGTTCTAGTTATTTGTCAGTCTCCTGTCCACATAAGAACATAACACTTCTTTCTTACTTTTATTTTCAAATTTTATAAATACTGATTTAATATGAAGCTATAGTATTGTAATAAACAAATTACAATGAACCTTTTCCACGTATTTCAAAAAGTAGCTCTTAGCAAAGAGTAGCAACTATGGAGCCTGAACAAGTCCCTTGTAGCCTGAAGCACCAGACATTATGCTCTGAACTTTAGGGCTCTGGGAAAGGTGAAAATATGCTTTTAGGTTACAGAGCAGCTGCTTCTTGTCTTTTCCTTACCCTCTCAGTCCTCACCCAAAAGCCTCGAACAGCCCAAACCCTCAAGTGTATAGCTAAAGGTAGAGATTATTCTTATCATGTGTGCTGCAGCCATAGGAAAGGAACAGGCTTTATCACTAAAGAGCTCATGGAGATATCACTTATGTTTTTGACATGCTTCCAGTAAAGTCAATAAGAAAGTTTTCCTTTGTCTATGAGAAGAGTATTTCTTTGAATACTCTCTTGGGGTTTCAAGATGTGAACAGGTAGGTGAATAAGGTTTTTCACATGATTAGCATATGCCCTGTCTATTTTCCCTGTGGAAGTAATTTGTACAAGAAAAAATATTTTCATGTATTACTAAACTTTTGACTATTTCTTATCTTCAGTAAAACACGTAAAGAAAAATGCTTGTTTGTCACTTTTAGCAGCTTCAAGTATGTAATGATTTAACCCCAGCCAGAAATGAAGCACCATGCAACTGCTCACTCGCTCTCCCCCAGCAGGATGAGGGAGAGAATCATAAGAGTAAAACTGAGAAAGTTCATGGGCTGAGATAAAGACAGTTTAATAGGTAAAGTAAAAACTGAACAGACAAGCAAAGCAAAACAAGGAATTAATTCACCACTTCCCATCAGCAGGCAAATATTCAGCCATCTCCAGGAAAGCAGGGCTCCATCATGTGTAACAGTTACTTGGGAAGACCAATGCCATCACTCTGAATGTCCCTCCCTTTTTTCTTTCCCCCTATGCTGAGCATGATGTCATATGCTTTGGAATATCCCTTTGGTCAGCTGGGGTCAGCTGTCCCAGCCATGTCCCCTCCCAGCTCCTTGTGCTCCCCCAGCCCACTCACTGGCGGGGTGGGGTGAGAGGCAGAGAAGGTTTTGGCTCTGTGTAAGCACTGCTCAGCACTAATAAAAACACTGGTGTCTTATCAACATTTTGATCACAAATCCAAAACAAAGCACCATACAAGTTGCTACAAAGGAAATGAACTCTACTCCGGCCAAAACCAGCACAAAGTCACACCAGATAGAGAGTTTTCTTCAAATGACTGGATAATAGCTCATCCTGGAAGGCATCCAAGTTGTTGTCTTTAAGGTTTTTTATTATTTCTTAAAAATATTCTATCAAGACCTTCATTTTCTTACCAATTTCAAGATATGAATAGTACAACAGATTACAGGACCTTATTAAATTTTCCAGTTATGCCCTCAAAATTCCCATTCTTTACTTGCTATGCAACTGCTTCAAGTGGTTATTGTATCTTTGCTAGTAAGGATTACATTCAGGAAAAAAATTGGATGATATGATATCAGGTTACTATGCACTGAGACAGGAGGTTTCTCCCTATCCTGTATTTCTCTGTTTCTAATACTCTGGTCCAACAAGACATTTCTTTGTCTGAACAGACTCTTGGAAACTGTTCCTCAACCAGGGTCTGGGAGAATCTCCATTTCTTAAAAAAGTAAGCCCTGAGATATTGCTTAAGTCTATATAATAAAGTCACATAGCACTAAAGCTATGTATGTTCTCTCCTTTCTCTAAGGATACGAGGGCTTGTAAAACATGGGTTTATATGTAACACCTTTAGAGTATTACACTATGCAGAGCATAACTGCATCAGTTTTGCCTGTGGATGAAACTGGTGATAAAAGCCTCAGCGAAGAGGTAAATTGCTTCCTCAGTCCTACATAAGCTCCTTCCTTCGATGTCTCTCTGAACTTCTTATATTGACTTCAATTCCAAATCTAGTTTATAATGTGCTTTGAGATATTTGCTTCAACAGAGCCTTTTCATTAACCAGAATCTAAGAATGTCACTCTTTCTGGTGTTTCCTAATTCATGGTAAGCATTAAGAACAGTCACTGCTGTAAATGGCAGCAGATCAGACAAAGCTTTTATATACAGCGCTTACGTGCTGTTGCAGACCTTGTTTGAAATGCCTAGTGCTTAACAAAATTCCACCATGCAGGCCTGTGCCACACTGTAAAGGGAGTATCGGGATGACTGCACAGGTGTTACTGCAACCCCTACAAAACCCAGGGCTTTACTACAGAGACAAATCCTCCTTAATGGATTCTGTGCATAATATATACAGTTTTAATGATAAATACCTAAAATCACTTGGGGTGATAAGGTTATTTTTCATCATCTGCATGTTGTAAAGGGAGAAAATTGGGACACATATGCTTTTAAAGTACAAAGGGACCATTGTTAAATTCCTGTGTGAGTAGAATATCTCCATGATTTGTTTGCTTTTATACACGTTTTTAGCACCTGAACACCTTTGAAGGGTTGGACATTGGCAGTCATTGTAAATAGCTAAGCCTATTTGTGACAGAAACAAGGAGACAGTGAATGCCATTTGATTTTTCTATCTTCTTGTATTATACTTATCAATTTGATCATCTAAGCATTATAAAAATCAAGTATGAAAAAAGTTTGAAAACTTGAAAATTCCATTCTGCTGGAAATGCTGAAATTTTTGTTGTGACTGTAAGCAATTGATGAAATACTTATATATTGGTAATTGGATTAGAACCTGAAATATTTCTATTGTGATAGAATAATTAAATAAATAAAAAATATTGCTTCAAATTTATTTTATTTTAGGAGCATAATGTCAGTAATAGAATGTGTCAAAACATGCCAGGAAATATTATGATGTGACAGAAAGTATCATATTCTATTTCATTATATTACTTTGACTTGACATTATGCACTAGTTGACATGGTTTAACCATTATGGTACATCAAATTAACATAAAAGTTGACATGTTTTGACTTCATTGAACTAAAAACGTTTCTTAAGGTCAAAAAAATATATATACTAATGCTAGCTGAACATGCTACTTTGATTATTTTGCATACTTTTAAAAAAAAGTAAGTAATATACTCAGGTAAAACCCTTCCTTTTCACCAAATCATCAATCTTCCAAGAAAACTTTCTCTAGCAACAGTTAAATACACATGAGGACCCATAGGTTAAGGATCCTCGTCTCCTTTGGCTTTATCCAAACAACACACCTTTACAGCAGCCGAGGATCTGTCCTAACGTTCCTCTTCATTCTCTTGTCAGTGGCTGTTTTTCCTTTTATCATGATGTTGGGAAAGCTAGGTCAAACATCTGAGCTTTAAGCTTTGTTTGTGGTCACTCTGATCTCTGTCATAGTGAATTTCTTTGTCATAAGCCAGCTGCTGAGAAAACTGTCTGCCACACTCATGGGTCTTTCTTTGATGTCTGACATTGCCGGTTCCCCAGAGGAATGCAGCTGTCAAGGGAGGTGGTGATCAGGGAGACTGAGACCATCCTTTAGGTTGCCAAGGCCAGTCATATGCTGGCCTTTCAAGATCAGGACTGAAACACTGAGTTTCAAATCATATTCAGCCGGGAGCCAGCACTGAGAGCAGAGATGGGAGTGATGCGCTCTGATGGTCAGGGCTGCCAAGCTGTTACAGGTTGTTGCATTCTGGAAAATAAGGAGATTTTGAAATAGAAGGTGAAGAAATAAAGGACCTGAAACACTTGATTTTAATCCAACGATCTAGTACTCTCAGGGTGCCCTGAGGACTGGAGGTACCCTGGGGATGGGGACCATGAACCACAGGGGTGGTCCATATGGGCCAGTTGGTCAGGGACTTCACTAGCCAGGGCCTGTCCCACCCCCAGTCAGAAGCAGGAAAAATGAAGGGGCACTGGGGCAGCCCCAGATCTGGGCATCAAGGATGGGCTGAAGTTGGGCTGAAGTTGGGCTGGAACATGGGCCTGTGGAAGGCTGGGCAGGGCAGGGCTGTGTGGAGCTGGAGACTGGCCAGGCTGCATCATCTCTGGGGCAGGGACTGATGGCCCCAGGGGGCTGGAGTGGGGTTCTGGGCTATGGGCAGGGTGGGGGAGCCAGGGCAGAGCTGGGCAGGGACAATCAGGGCTGCTGATGGCCTCAGGACCCTAACAGTACAGTAGTGTGATCTTCTGTTACTGCAGATATCTGTCTTAGTAATTATAAAGGTGGAATCTCACCTTTATCAGCTGACTGTTGGAGGAGAAACTAAAGTTTTCAGTCAATTGATTTTTTTTCCCTTTTCCTTGAAAACTGACCTGTGTGAGTGACTTTTTGATAAATATCAGTGACAATGTAAAGATGGCATTTATTAGTACCTTCTAGATGTCCTCAACAGAGGCACTCAAATACTCTGAGCAAAGTCCAGAGTTGATAGAAAACCTCCATGCACACACACATGCATTCTTCTCAGTTTTAATTCAAACACCATTTTAAGACAATGCATGAGACAGCTACAAACTGCACCATCTGGCCTGGTGGATCAGCTGTGATTGAAAGATCACCCTCTGGAGCTCACTACTTCCAAAAAGAAGGTGGTAGTCTAACAAAATAAAGGTTCCCAAGATGTGCGACAGACTTCAATGAAGACATACAGAACTGGGGTTTGTTTGGGTTTCTTTCTAATAGTTTGACTATAAGAGACTATATCCACAAGCATTTAATATGATTTATTAATGTCTTACAAAAGTTAGATTTCCAAGAAACCAACTGAAACTAGTTTCTAATCTCAATTGATGGTAACTGTATACAAACTCACGTTCAGTGAAAGCAAAGCTTTCTGCACTTATTTACAGCAAGGGTAATTTGGCTTCATGCAGAGTAAGACCAGGGAGGCTGGCAAGATCATCTTCACAATGGTACTAAACGAGAGACGTGCTTTTACATGTTGGATGCAGAATAGCTGTTATCTCTGTGGAAACAATTATGTGCTATATTCTTATACAAGTAGGAGCTCTGTCAACTCATTTAAAATTGCCCCTCTGTTATAAAAGGGAAATTCTGATCTATTTTAAACTTTCAAAATTAAGTTGACCTGATTTTAACATCACATGGAAAAAATAAATTCTTTGAACAAGGCTTAAATACTGCTTTATTGTTAATAATTTATGGTTTGTAACTGAAATTTACGTCTATATTAAATGCTCAGAATAAACATGGAATGTTTAAAAAGAAAGATGAACGAATCTGAGTAGTGAATGGTGCACACTGTTAATATGAAAGAAAGAAACTTAGACCCTTGGGAACTATTTTTCAACCCGAAAAACCAAAAAGGCGGTATGATCTAAGAGCTGTAAAAGCAAAATAAATCTAAGAGCTTGGAACTGACTTTCTAGTGTACAAGAATATAAATTACTGCTGCTTTTTGAGTTGACATTTATTTACCATTTTGCAGTATGAGAAAGAGCCTCAAGATTAGAACAGAGAAAATTAAATTATGTTCCTGTTCCTTTGGCTAGCAGGAGGATTGTGTTTTAGAGATAGCTTTAAAGGTACATGGCCACTGGTAAAAGCCAGTACCTCACTAAATGTAGTTTATTCTTAAATGAACTGCCATGGAATTACTCAGAGAGAACTAAAGAAATCAACCATTTTTTTTCCCTACTAAATAATTACTTATTTTTGAGGAACATTTAGAAATAAAAATACTATGTTGATAATGTCACTTTGGTGGCTGATTAGAAACTTCATATTAAAATTCAAGGTCCACTTGAGGATGCAGCTAAGGAATGCAGCAGTTCTGTATCGGAAGCAGCACTGTTTTAAATTAGGTGAGGTTTTCCACAAATAGCACTTTAATGAAGCAAATATAATTAACTGTGTTCTGGGTAGACGAGTTTCCTGGTTACAAAGGTTCATTGCAACTGTTTAAAATGTTAATGGCTTCAAGTGTCTTTTATTAATACTCCTTTAGGTAGATATTCTATTTAATGTTTAAGTAAATTTCCTGACCAAGTAAATATCTTGGTCTCAGTGAAAATCAGGAAGATGAGATTGTAATAAAATGTATAAGGTTATTAAAAGGAGGGTTGCTGCATGGCTTTCATTTCATACTAAGCATTTAGGTATTAAAACATTTATACCCAGGTTTCTGTCAGACCTGTGAGAAATTACGATTTTCATAGCTGTTTAACTGGCAGTGATTGACCCAAAATACACTGTTTACTTTTATTCAGATACAACATCTGTTTTCCTTCTTACAAATCTTGCTGAATTTATTAATAGATTATTTTTTTAATTTCTTTTCTGTCAGGTGCCTATACTCTAAATTGTCCTGAGAGATGACAGGGGGTGAGAGGAATATGTTAAAATTACCAAATAAGGCACAGAGGTGGAAATTGTTAATTAAATACAAAAGAACTGAAATGTCATAGATTTAGTATGAAAAATGAATAATACAAAAAAGCTGTGCAATATGAAGTAGTTTGAGTGTTTTGAACAGGGATCAGTGCCAGGTAATTCTAATTTCTAATAATCATATCAGAAAGATTTAGAAAGAAAGGTCACTGGAACTGGGAACTGCAGAAATTTATTCCATGCATTATGCTACCCGTGCTGAAAACTGTTAATTCTGGATTGGAAGGCTGGTTTACCACTGAGAAGTGTGGTGTTTTAATTTTGTAGCTGGGGTTTCTGGGAAGGGCCAACCAGTCAGCAACTGCAACGCCTTCATCCTCTCTTGCACAAAAGGGAAGTGCCTTTTTGTGCTGGCACGCAGGGCCAGACACTGCTGCCGCATCTCAGATGACTGACTGTGTAAGAAAAGAAAAGTTTTTCAGTGCCTTTCCTAGCCATCCTCTGGGAGGATGCTTGCATTCACACAGAGACTCACAGAAATCACAGGATCTTTCTACAAGTCCAAATCTGTTTCTACCTAAAACCGTTTCCAAACCCGTGTTTTACGTGACAAGCACAGCTTGTACATCTCTGTAGCACATTTTAGCACAGCAGCTTTGCAATGAACTAGGAGACAGCACAATCACAGTTCTATTGTCTGAGTATCAGAAAATATCTTGATTTTGTGCTTTACATTTATGCCATACATCGTGCTTATTTAATAGGAGGTATATAGCATAAGTAAAGATAAGCATAGGGCATCTTGGACAGTTGTCTCATTTTGTTGATTTGCTGAGGAGGGTTTCTTGGCTGCAGTAGCTACTTTAGTAACTCTGGAAGAGCAATTACCTTTGAGCTGCAGTCATTCAAATGGGGCTGTAGTGCTAGATCACATAGGCAGTTTAGGATCATCAAGAAAAATCGCCATGTCTGGAACAAACTAATGACCCTTCAGCCCAGAATCATGTCTTTGATAGGAGCCATCTCTAGAAAAAGATGATATGGAAAGTCTTCATGTAGAGTGGTACTTCCCTTGATAAATGCCCTCACTTTGGAGAAGCTGTAGTGCAGGTGTTTTCTTGAGGTGAAAGCTGTTACTGCATCTTTTGTATAACAGTCCTCGGCACACTTTTCATCCATGATTTGTATAACTGTCTTTGCAAGCATTTATACTTTTGACATCCACAGCATCTCATGGCAATGAGTCCCACAGGTTTATTAATTGTGTGGAGATGTATGCTTCCTTTATTCATTTCAAAGCTTTAGCTTATTTAACAGGAGGGTATAAAGCATAACCACAGATCAATATAGCAGAGACACAGGGCCATAATGAAATGTCCTAAATACAACTGAGTAAAAATGAGGTAGAAACTTAGAATATGATGGAGTGATTCTTCTCCTTATAAATCATCTCTTCTCTCCTAAATTAATAACTTTAAGAAAAATGGGATCTGAAGGTAAATTGAAACAAGTTAAACACAAATGTATACCAGGTCAAATTTCTTCCATGAGTGACTCTGTTGACCTCCCACTAAGTTAATAGCAAAAGTCTGATAACAGGCAGCCCAAAACTCTAAAATACTCTTTGTTACTGATACATTACAGCCTTATTTGTGGTTGTAGCAGCAGAAAAAATTCAGCGAGTTCTCTGCAGATCTATATGTAATTGAGCTTTTTTCATTAGGTTATTGCTAGAAGCAAATGCTAACTAATCAAGCCTACAAACCACAATTTCTCATCAAAGGTCTACCAAGGAAAGGTCTGCAGTAGAGTACATAAGACTTCCCTCTGGTGTACTTGAGTATAAACTCCAAGACCACCTGAACATATGCACTAGGACTCTGGGCTGTTACAGCTCAAGACTTCTTTCTTGTTAGAAGTAAAGAGGATGCAGCTACACTTGATCCAGAAATATTTTTGCATTGAGACAGCTATTAGTAACATGGGCATTCTATCTTATGTTACGTTAATTTATAACGAACACTTGTTAAATACTGCAGCTTTACTTGTAGCAATGAGAAAATTTCCTCCTTCACGCATAACCATGTAGCATTGAAATAAATCTGTAAACCTGCTTTTTCTTAGAGGTTAGCTTATGCTATTTATTTGAAGATTTGCCTTTAAACACAAATTTTTATAGTGGTCTATAGTTTCTTTTAACATTGAAAATCTGGAGCAGTTCTTGTACTAAATACCATCAATTATTTCAGTTGACAGCAGACTTAACTAGGCTTAACTGGACAAGTCTGGAAAAAGGGAAAAGAAAATTAACAGCAGGGGTTATGTATGGGAGCTTCTCCTTTTCCAAATGCTTTCTATCTCCTACATTTTAGACAGGGATAGAAATGTTTTTATTCATTCATTCTCTTCATTGACATAAAATCATTGGTCAATTGTTTTGGAACATCTCATTCACCTTAAATGAGCCAAATTTTCTGTCTGTCTTTCTAATATGTAGTTTCTGTGAATTAGGATACCAGAAGTCAGTGTGATGATCTGATTTGGTATTGAATTTTTTTCCCCCTGAGTATGATAAATTAACAGAAAGCAGAAAGATATCTTTAACTCACTTTTAACATCATGGAAATGCAGTAAAATAGACATCAGCTATTGTGATTCCTACCAAAAATGTGTGAAAGTTTTATTCATTACAGCTGGAAGCATTAACAGATCAAAATAGTCAATAGTCTGAAAGTAAAGATATCAAAGATGTTATTCATACAATTTCAGGGATGAAGGGATGATTTTTTGTGTGTGTGTGTTTCTGTTTCTAACCCATTTGTAGAGGAAAGGTGACAGTAGTCAGAGGAATGGCCTGAACGTATAAAAAGCTGAATAACTCTGTGGAGGAACCAATTAATTTCCCATGCTGGATCCATATAATTACTTGCTATGCTAATGAAAGTATGCTTGCTGCCTTTATTCTGGCCTGTACTTGTCTTCACCTGCACATCTTGATTTAAGGATTTGAATGCCGATGAGCTTATACTGGTCTGGTTACATTCAGAACATGTCAGTTGGTAGGGTGAGAGAAGGGAGGTGGGCACGTTTCTCAAAACACAATACTGCCATGTTCAAATTCCCTCTATGCTTCAGATTTGCAAAGATACAGGTGTATCCTGTGGTACAGTTTTAGGGTCTAGTATTTGATAGAAAAGTCATTTCACTGCTCACTAGCAGTGCTGGGAACTGAAACACTAAGCCATCAGTATGATCCTTTCCAGAATGAAATTAATATTCTTTTTTTCTTTATTTATGTGAAAGAAGAAATAAGAAAGACCTAGGAGTAAATCATAATAAAGGAGGTGAAGAAAAAGCTCAAGATTTAGATGTTCATGGTACAGAAATTTGTGTTAAAAAAGGAACTCCAGATCTTTACAATGATTCTAGAGTAATAAGTATTTCTGTAAGGAATATTTAGAAGAAACTTGTAATGTCTCTGGTACGAAACTGGGAAGTAAGAGGGCTATACTTCTTTATATTTGTCATTGTAGGCTTTGTTCTAACATTTGCTTTTCACAAGTTAAATAGTTAGGTGACTGCATGCTTGTTGTCTAAAGCCAAGAACTGCTTCCCTTCATGTTTTATTTGAGTTGTATATGATTATAAGACTGGGGATGCAGTTAGATTTTGTAGCCCACAAAAAGGATTTAGTGTCTACAATGGGACTTTAACAGGGTGCTAAGTCATAAAAGTCTAAAATTGCCATACTTAAAACCACCATTTGCCTAACTATAGATGTACACACGAATTCCAAAGTTCTATCCATTGCTAACTTTACAACATCTGGAATGCCTAAGAGTAAGTTTCTGAGCAAACCAGAAGTCCTTCCAGCTTAGCAGGGCTAAGCAACTTAGTATTCAGCTAATGAACAACTGCACATAAAATTCACAAATTAGGTGTTCTCTTGCTTGTGCTGACATAAAGGATCACTCTGATAAGTATGTCAAAACACATCAGGCTTTGTTAAAAGTAATCAGTTCTGTTTTCCTTCAAAATGTGGCAGTAGAAGTATTGGTAGTGATATCACCTTTGACTACCTCCAATTGCTAATGTGATAGGTGGTGAGGAACCTGCCTCAGGATTTGAGAAACCTGTGTTTAATTACCCTTTCCTTTCTTATGGAAGAATCAATGCTTTTATAGGGAACTATTTGAACTCCCTGGTAGAGAAAGAGAAGGGGAGGGGAAGATGACCTTTTGAAGTTGTGTTACTTTGCACAAAAGAGAAGAAAGAAAGGTTAAGCAGAAAACATGACTCTAGCTCAGAGGTTACCCTCTGATTTCTATAAATTGAACATTTTCCAGTCACTTGATAAGTGTATGTTCCACACAAAGGGGAAGTCATGCTTTGTCATTTTATGAGGAGTGTCATAAGTGCTTAGGTACAATTATTCCTTCTTGTATCTCCTCATCTTTCTAAACCTACAATGAAGTGAATTTACTAAGTAGAGATCTCCTAGTTCCTTCAGGTAATAAAACATGGTAGCTTGGACATTTTTCTGAAAACTGGAGGTTCAACAAGTCATCTTTTTTTTTTTTTGTGGTTTGCATTTTCTTTTTATTGTTTGTTGTTTTTTTTTTTTTTTTTTTTTTTTAACTTGCTTAAAGAAAGGTATATTGTCAAAAGCCTAGGTGAGGTTATTAGAAAACAGTGAAAGTGTCTCCCTGTATACAGGTAGAAAGTCATCTCTTTTCTAGTTTTGAAGAGAGTGAGCTCCCTCTCCAGGCTTCTGAAAATGACTGAAGGCAGCTACTGTGGGGAAGAGATCAAGCTACAAATAATCTTGCATTTTTGAAGTTTTTAAGTTCTCAAGGAAAAACAGTATCTCACAGTTGGGTTTTGTTTTGTTTTGTTTGTTGTTTTTTTGGAAAATTGTGAGGATGGACAAACGCTGGAATAGGTTGCCCAGAGACATTGTGGAGTCTCCATCTGTGAATATATTCAAAACCTGACTGGATGCTGTCCCGGACAACCTGCTTTAGCTGCCCCTGCTTGAGCGGGAGTGTTAGACTAAGTGAGCTCAAGAGGTGCCTGCCAACCAGAATGATTCTATGCCCAGTAAGGCTTAAGCTCCAGAGAATCATCCTGTTACTGACATTTCCTACGTGCACATAGTTCTTGTCAGCCTAGGTTTTTCAAGTCTAGCATGATGTGCCTGTCTCCCCTCATGAGTTGTAGGAGACATCTGTATACTCTATTCATGGATGTGGAACCATCAAAAACACCCACATATTTAGAAGTTAGATTTTATGATGTCTTAAATCCATGTCAGTTATAATTTGAGAGAACATTGTCTCATCATGTCTGGGTATTCACTAACACATAAATAGAAAGCAAGTTCTTAGTCAACAATTTTTGTTTTAGGACAATAAGAATTAAAGATAGTTACTACAGTATTCCAAGAATACAACTGATATTGATTAACTGGAAGTGACAGAAAACCCCAGCATAATTAATTAATCAACATGCGAGTTTAAGTTTAATCTTAAACCCCTAAATTAAATTTAAATTATTCAGTTGAAGAATAAAGCCCATTTACTCCAGATTCTATAGCTCATTGGCATGAGTTCTCTCAGCCTGTGACCTGAGAGACTAACTGGTGTAACTTGACTAAATTGACTTTAATATAAATTTTATTTTTAGGACTTAAGGGAAATGGGAATCATATGCAGTCATTTTCCCTTTGCAAGCTCTCCTAATGGTTTAAAAGAGATCAAATATGGAGCAAAGTAGGCTTCTGAAACTTTATTTTTATAACAGCCATTTGTAGTTGAGACTAGAAAAGGAGGTGAATTGCAGCTGAAGAATAGTGTGGAGGCCTTGTTATTATTATTCCACATTACACTTTATACCTGTCAGCTTCTAAGGAAAGGAAGATTCCTATAGAGTGTCTAAAAGCATACTGATGCACAGAGAAATATTTACCATCATTTTTTCACAACAAAAAAAGAATATTTCCCAGGGCAGAAGTTTTCCCCAGCTCCTTTGTCTTAGAAGAAGCTAATATACTGAAAATATTCTTCAAAGCTTTATTAAATACTAAATCCAATAAAATTAGTTTTATAAGGGACTGACAGGGATCATGCTGCTGAATGGAGAAGGTAGGATAGGGAGTGGAAAGGAAAATGGTAGAGGAAACAGACACAGAAAAAAGGGATGAAAAAATCTTAGTGTCTGAATTTTCTGGGAAAGAGGAAAAAGGAAATTCTCTGGTTAAAGGGACATTTTTATTGCACATTAGAATTAGCTGTGATAGTACAAGTAGAAAAGTCACATCATGTAGATACAGCCATTCAACTTTGTGTGCTTTCCCCATTCATTTCAGGGCTGCATCTTCTTCTGGTCTTGATACACTCAAATTCTTTTAGCCCAGAACAGAGTAAAGTTAGAAGGAGAAAAAAGTAATTAAAAAACAAAAAAAAAAACAAAACCCAAAAAACCACAGAAAGAAAAGAAAGAGTTTAAGGAGGAAAACAAATGGGAAAAAAAGGAACTTTAGACTGAGAAAAAAGGCCTGGCTGGCAACATTAATGACCTTGATGAGAAACCCAAGGAAATAAAGAATCAGGAGAGCTATGAAAAGGGGTTAAGAATACACAGATAAGAAAAGAGGCAGGAGGAAAAAAAATCGGTTCTCAGAGAGGATTAAAAAGCAGGAGAATGTGAATATGGACATATTCATTGGTCAGCTCAAAAGCATCTCTGTGTCTTCAATGAAACTTTGGGAACAACCTGGATTTCCGAGTTTCAGGGGAAAAAAAGGATTTTCAATATGTTCTTGACAGTTCCAGGGATACTTGCAACAGGAAACATGGGAAAAGATGGGGAAAGGCAACCTATAAGCAGTTATTTGGAGTCTATTTTGGATTATATGAAAGACTTAATTATGTCCTGAATGGTTGTAATACTGCAAGGTTTTAAAAAGTATCTTTGGGCTTCCCTTGTGCTTGTTTTAAGTCACCTGAGCAGCACAGCATTTGGTTTTGCTGCATTTAAGTAAAGGTATTTGAAGATAGTTGTAAATATGCTGTTTCTTTATGGAGCAGATAAAAAGAATAAAAGCACCACCCAAAATAACTGGCATATGGCAAGGCTTTAGCAGAGGTTGACCAGAGGACTCCAGTAGGTTTTCCTGAGAACTGGCAGCAAGGGCAAGAGTGGAAAGACTAATTCATCTGGAATTGTGTTTGTATAAGCCATGACCATTTCTGGGAAAGAAATGCAGGCGAGACCAAAGAAGCTGAAAGGGGGTAGTAAGGAAGCACAAAAAGTGTGCATTGGTATGAAGATCTTAGCTTCCTCCCACTTTCCTGCTACTACAATTAAAGCAGAGTAGCTCTGTTATGAAGCTGAGTAGCTCTGTATTACTTAGATTAGGGCGGTACCTGCTTTTGTATAAGCCTTTCTGTATTCAAGGAAACAGAATTTTGTGTGGTGCTTATAAATAAAGAGAATTTTATCACAGGAATTTTATCAGAATAAGTGGCAATATCATTATAGAACAACCAGAATAGTTCCAGCCTTCAGGAACTTCAATGCTTTGCGTCAGAAGACAACACAATATTTCAAAACACCTGGACTTTCCTCCTTAAGTTGTTTCCCCATTGTCTTTTAAATAATTCTGTATTCATTTTTTTCAAAAGGGGGGAGAATGGAAAAAACTTTAACAATACTGGTATTTGAAGTGTGCTTTCATTCCCTTTGACAGCACAGAGAGCACTGCCAGCTACATTCTGTTTAACTTGGCTTGAATCAGTGCCGTAACTCTTAGTAATGACACCAGTCTTTCATATCCTAAGAATAAACATGTCTAGATTTAACTGCACATTGTAAGGAATTTAAAGACATGCATCTCATGGGTGTGTCACGTATATATTGAATTGCAAAGCTACAGTCCTGGGTTCTGAGGTGACCGAATTGTTTTGTGATTATTCTGTATACCTTCAACTCTACTATTTACCAGTTCAGATCTCTCAAGCATCTGCGTCCTCTTAAACCTTATAGTCTTCAACTCTATTGAGCAACTAGTACTCTGGAATATTTTGAAGGAAATGTTAGCAGCTAAAACATGAAGTCTGAAAGTCAGAAATAAATACACAAGCATGTCCACACCTGCTACTAAAGAGTGGAGTGAGGTGAAGGGGTAAACTCCAGAAGTTGATTCCAGGCTGAAAGTTGCCCTGCCCCTTTTGTCTGATGTCCAGCGGCTGAAGGACCTCTGGCTTTGTAGATCCACAGGCCAGAGCTTCCTCCAAAGTGAGAAGCATATTCTAATGGAGTCAGGGAGACAAAGTCACGTCCAAAAGCCTGCTGCTTAAAGTTTTCTTTCTTTTAGAGATTTCTTATTCAGAAATTTTTTGCTTGAGCTGTGAGCCTGAGTCTATAGTTTCTCTCTATTGGTGTTTTGAGCACCAGCTTTTTGAAAGCTACACAATTAACTAACTCCATTAAAGTCAAGATGCTGCTACTTCAGGAGCTTGACAGTATTACAGTTCTCACACCTTAGGCCTAGGCTTTTGAATTTAAAAGTTCTAGCTGTCTAGTGGCATCGGTGACCAATCTAATCTTGCAACAGAAGCGCTAACTTATCCATTCCTTGGTGTGTGCTCACCCAGGATCTTCACATACTCACTGAGTTTCTTTGGGTTTTTATTTTCCAGGAGTTGGGGCAGCTTAATGAGGAATCTTACCTGACAGCATTAGTGAAGAATGGATGACTAATGTTTGTATCTTTATTGCAATTGTGGTGATTTTCAATGTGTAGCAATATTTATAAAAATGTATATTTAAGTTACCAACTTTTTTCTCTTAGGCCGTTTCATTAATTTCCATGGGCACTTCAAGAAAAAAACATTGTAAGAAAGAGTAAAGGAGTGCTAGTTTTTGAATTTTAGTGAAGTTCTTATAAAGGCAATTTATAGTTACTTCTCTAGAAGGAGAGGGGTAGGAGGGAAAAAAAGCTTTAAGTGTGATTGCAAGCAAAAATACTTGTCTAAGCCTTTCCCTTTTCTCTACCATATTTAATCCTAGTTTATTGCCTAAACACCTAATGTGATTAATCCTTTTCCCCTGTCCTGTACAATAATGATTATTATGCAAACTTATGCTACTTTAAGTGTAAATAATATTTATAAACTTAAACCCAAGGGGTTCTCATGTTTCAATACAGTGTGATTTTTCTGTCACATGCTAAGTACATCTAACATACTGTCTGTTAACATCTAAATATACAAGAAGATTAGAAAAGGAGTTTCCTTGCAATTGTCAAAACAACTTGACATCTTATTTGGTTTTGAATTTAAGTATCCTTTTTTTTTTTTCCCCCCAAATAAAATTATGTGGGAAAAAAAATATTGGTGCTGATGTTAACTAAAGAAAGAAAAAGAATATGAATGCCAAATACTTAACCCCCTTGTCTGAACGTGGTAATGAAAAGATCTATTTTAATTATCCACTGCTACTGCTAATTATCAACTGTAAAATACGTTTTATCTTCAAAGCATACTATATTATGAGAGCCAATGTTTGGAAGCTTGTGCTTGTCAAAATCAGATTCCTAATAAGGTACCTTTTAATAATGAGGATAATTAACCAGTGGTAGAAATTACTTAGGGAATGTGGTGTGTTCTTCATGACTTGCAATCTTTAAATCAACACCGGATGGCATTTAAAGAGATAGATTATGTTTTACACAGAAATTATGAGCTTGATGCAGACATTAGTGTATGATTTGTCTGCTGTAGAGAAGGTTAGAATAGATTATCATAATATTTCCTTCTGCTTTAAAATATATAATCTAAAAACAATTAGTTTTGTTTAATCTTAATTCTTAATTAGGGTACTCGGCATGAGTAGCGGAGCAGAACATCCAAGTCAGATTAGGGTTGAACAAAATTCAAGTTAGGGTACTGGTTTTAGATTTTAGGATTCTACCATATCATGGTTAAGGTCAATGCCTGAAAATATTTTGTTATAGTGAGTTTTTTGTTCGTCATGGAACTCTATATGCTTAATATGCTTGCCTATTCATTTAGAGCTATTTTATGTATTTCTGTTTATTTTTAAAGTCTCCATACCCACAACATATACATAGGAAAGATAGCTTCATTTTTAAAGACCTAATGAAACTGATTCAACAGATGGCCAAGAGCCAGGAATTTTTTTTCTGCTCTACCAGCTGAAGGAAAACAGGAAACAATGGCACAGGGCTCCTAAGTCCGTAACATCTGATTTCATATACACGACACACAGGTGCTGATCAGCTCTTCACAAAAAATATTTTCTACTTTCAGAAAGAGCAAAAGAATTCTGTTTATACTGTTGACACAATTCGTGTTCATATTATGATTTATACTAAAAATGCCTTGTATTCTCATTTTTTACAGACTATAAAAACACAGCAACAGAGCTTTAGCAATTATTCATTTCAGAGTCCTAAAAAATATTATTTCTAGCTGCATAGATTCCTTTTTTAGTTCTAAATAGAAAAAAAAAAAAAGAAAAAAATAGAGTTGTGCTCTAGCTTGTCAGTTGTTTCCCACAAGAATTTATAGGTCAAGTTAGCTACAAGCTAAAACTAATTATACCTGACATTATTGATATAGTATTCAAAGTTGTATAAATTACATTTCTAAAGGAAAGCCAATGAGTCCCACAGGTATGGAAACAAACTAAAAAGTTTACAATCCCTGTTGGAAAGAATGATGATAGGATAACTTCCCTGCTCATGATATGCAGTCATGCTTGCATAGTCTCCAATATAAGACCTGTTTTTAAAGGCTTATCTTCTGACTGTTAAAACTAAGATAATAGAGGGAAAGGCCTCAAACAAACAAAAAAAGTATTTATTTTTTATTGCTTTGGGCCTATTTGGAAAGAAGAAAAGAAGAAACAAAATTATATGGGACAATTCTGAGTTATAAAAAAAGCACTTTACTTATTATGAAGCTGCTTCAAGTAGTTATTTGCTCCCTAATGGCAAGTGGAACTTTCTAAAATAACTTGAAAAATTGCTTTTACTCTAATATATTCTGTAATGCAATTATCTTCTTTTCCTTTATACAAGTTTAAGTGTAGGTATATTTTTAAGGGTAGTGGGGTTTGACTTTTTGTTTTACTTCACATATATACCACAAAAAATGTCACCGGTATTCTCACTCCCATTTTTTAATGGAATTCGTACAGTAGTATAATGTATTGGCTTAGGGAAAATCATGATCATTTTAATTCAAAACCCTGCATAGTGCAGACCAGAAAATTTTCTCATGTGAAGTTTCTTTGAAGTACAATGGATTGAAAATTCACCACAGCCGGTGCTGAATTGTTCCCCTACTTAATTACACTCAGTGATTAAAATTTACATTTTATTGTTACCCTGAAATTTGTTTAGCTGTTGGATTTTTTCATTCCTTTATGTGCTACGCTAAAGAGCCCTCTATCGTAAATTTTGTATTCCCTAAGTGAGTGTTTATAAACTTTGATCAAGCCATGACTTAACTGCCTCTGTCAAGTTAAATATATTTAGATCTTAGAATCTCTTGCTACATAGCTGGCATGTTTTCTAGTCCTCTGATTATTCATATGTGGCTGTTCAAATAATATTTCTAGAATTGTTGGTGCTATATCTGGACTCAGTTTTTCAGAAAGATCTAATCGGTATTTTTCTGGTTTTTTTTTGTGTTTGTGGGTTTTTTTCCCCCCTTTTTCTTGTCATTGATGAGTACATAGAACACTGCAAGATTAGTTCCATTTCATCATTGGTTATGCTACACTACTCTTTACAACTACTACTTTTATATATACCTGCCAGCAAATTTTTACTCAGTGAAGTCTGCCAGCTTTTTAACCAACCTATCAGAATGTTTCAAATATGTTGTCTTGCATATGTTTAAATATTTACATTTTAAAAACTTCCTTAATTTTGATCCAGATGTTGTTAAAATGTATTACAGTTTCATTAAAAATATTTGTTTAGCAGACTGTTGTATGTAAATGTTGACTGTTTAATTTCCTATTAAATTCTTTATTAATTAACTGGCTTTTTAAAACGCATCTCCACCAAGTTGTCAGCAACTTCCTGTGCTACAAGACTTAATGATGTTAAACGTTAATGTGAAAGTGATCGTCCAGAGAATTTCTTGATCTCCTGTTTTGTGACTGTAGGGTGAGGCTTATACTCCAGTCGCAATAGCTGTAACTTAGGCTATATTTTGAATGTTTGTTGTAATGGAAATGATTTATTATTATCAGGCTGGCTAAATCATCTGTTTTTTTACCAAATAGTATAGAAACGTTTTTATACAATTTTTTTAAAATGTGATTAGACACCTCCATCATTAAAGAAGCAAAGACTGGGGAAACACATGGTTAACTTTGTTTTTTTCTGTATAAATTATGTTAGACAAAGGTGACAAATGTAGATCAAGATGGAGAGGATAAACACTTCTGGCTTGTCACAGTATTGACATCATCATTTAAACCAGTAGACTGTGTGAAAATCCAGATCTTATTCAAGTAGTCATATTAAAGTAGTCAAGTCAGGGATATTTGGAGAAAATATGGCATAAACACTTCCCTTTTTGAGGGATCTGTGCAAAGCCCAGACTCAACTCCAAGCTGAAAATCTTGGACTCAAGAAAACAATGGGACTTCATACCTTTATGCAAACATGCTTTGTTTGTACCATATTTGATTTGGTCAATGCCAGGACTGATATAAAGCCAGTGTAACGTTAAAACTTGACTCTCGCTGTGTAACAGGCTATACTTGGGTCTTTTTAAGAAGTGTTTCCAAACCACTGCATTTATCTGTTACTGATCCTGTAGTAAGAGCAGATGGGATACATGGACATAGTAAGTTGGGCTTGTTTACGCTGAAGGCAAGATGTGTATGAAAGGTATTTAAAGCTGAATGAGTCCTTGAGGTGTCCACCTTTTGCTCCACTTTTGGGTGTGCTGGACAGTTTGCCCTATGCCCAGCTCTGGGTAGACTTGGAAAAACCTGACCCTGAGACTTCTCTTTATGACAATGTAGATGCAGTTAGTGTGTCCTGAAGGAATACATGCAATAGAGAAATGACCACAATCTATCAGAAAGCTGGTCTGTTGCACAGTAAATCAAAGAAGATGTGAGCATTGAAAAGTGCCAGAGTGAATTAGAGAAATTCCTTCATTTTGAGCAAGTCCTGAAACAAACCTTCTCTTTGGATTTCTCCAGAGATAATGAGGTTCTGCACGTCATTTCCATGACCTTGCACATAAATAGTGTAATTCCATCCACCATGATTCATTGTGGAGAAAGAACAGTTCATTTACTGAATATAAATTATCTTTTTGCTTGAAAATTATGTGTTGGTATGTCATATTTTGGTGTTCTAGTTTAATATGTGCACAAACTTATTTAGCCCCAAGCAATGTGAATGCAATTAAAACAAGTTTTCTATGAATATTTTCATCAGTTAGACCTGATTAGTTCATGTTATTGGAAAATAGCTTGATTCATTTGATAATCTGATCAGTGTGCTGAGGGAAGGATTCTGGATGTGAATGATCTAAAAATTTAATTTTTCATACCAGACAATATCGTTATGACTAAGGAACTTTGCTGGAGCTAAAATAGCAGAAGGAGGTGTTAGGTACATTGCACACCTGGCAAACCAAAGGAACCTATCTGTTTGTTCATTTGCTAATCAGCACCTGCCTCTGCTGCTCTACAAACATGCATCCATGAATTTATAAAAAGGGGGACAGAGATACACTCCAGAGTGGATTTATGGTCAAAAGGCTTTTGATCTTGACTATTCCTTAGAGAGAAACCCACAGACTTACCCTTATATTCCCGAAAGACCAAGCAGTAGAGAAAAAGGCAGCTTGTATAAAGCTTACCGTTACAATTAAAACTTCTATAAGACATTTCTTTCAAATATAAGTGTATAAGTTCTGAATGACTTTTGGAAAGTATTTAGATTCTTTATTTTCAAGGAAAAAAAAGGATCTTCTGCAATTTTTGCTGATTTTTGTTTAGCTAGAAAAATTAACCTGCAAGACAACTGTTTATTACATTTTATGTAATAGTAATACATGTAGCGTAAGTGTGTACATAAAGCAGACAAATCAGTGTTTTCAGTAGTATGTAAACACTTGGTTTGTATTATGCTATAAAGACATGATTCTCCATTTTGTACTTTAGTAGGTGAGAGCTAATTGTTTGACCTTTAAACTTCTGATGGTTTTGATTTAAAAAATACTGATATTTATACTTTGCAGCTGTGCTTCATCATGTGTTTTAAAGGGACTTAATTCAGTTTTTCCAATAATTAAATTTTACAATAAAAATATTAATTCAGTCTGTCATAAAGATCTTTAATTTTAAGGTCTCTGTCCTATGACTGGACTCATGCTGGTAGATTCATGTCCATCCCTCCTGATTCCATTGATAGCATCAATGTATAAGTTAAGAAGTACCCAAAACCAGGGTAAAATCATTAACTGGGAAGGTGGAGGCAGAAAAATAAGATGAATTATGGGATCCGCTGTACTCAACAACAAAAGTTCCAGTGCTGTTCTGTCAATTGGTATGAACATGCAATTCTTTTTCAAAAGAAGTGAATGGTTTTTCCGGTTTTCAAGCTTCCATTAAAAATCATAAATAGTATAATATTTACTGTGTTGATCAAAAATCTATTGTCATTAAAAGTATATTAATAATTAAATTAATTCTGCCACTTTTCTAGTTATATACTTCAAGAAGGCAAGGATGCAATTTTTGTCAAAGATATAGTCTAAGTATACTTGAAAATTGCTACTGAATTCTTCCTATTTCTGAAAACTTTATTGTGCTTCTTATTGCCAGCTAAATACGTAGTCCATACTAATCGTAACACTTTGTCTACCAGTTAGTTAAAATTCTACTGCTACTGGACCTTTCTCTAGGGAGGACACTATTCAAGAAAACCTGAAGCTACCTCATGTTAAAGAGATAATTCTACTCAATCTATCCACTTCAGTTCCCTCAATAAAAAAGGCAATATGCTAATAAGTATCACTTGAGAATAAAAATTAAAATAATCACTTATGAATTTATCCACAGCTGACAGCTTTATTAATCTCTGTAGCTGCTGTCATTTGATAAAGAACAACATATAATAAAAACTCTGCAAATTACCTAATTAGGCATTCTGTAGCAGAAGCTCTGCTATTATAACAGCCAGTGATCAGGTGAAAAAACAAAACAATAACATTTGTCTTGGAAAGGAACTGTTCTTTGAGAATCTGCCTCATTTATGATGATCTAGCTATAAACCAGTGAGAGAATAATGATTCATAGTCAACAGCAATATTCTGGCATGTAGCTATTATTACTAACAGATGAAGAAAAATCCTTTTGCTTGACAGGAACTCCCTCTTCCAGAAATACTCTGGTGCACAATTGTTCCAGCATGCACAGAAATATAGCCCAGAACTTGCAAACACTTTTTAGCAGGAGAGCAAGCAGGACTTGGAGGGGTTAGTGTACTTACAGATCTACATTCCAGTTGTCCTTTTCTGGGACTTTCAGACTATCTTCTGTTCTTTCTATGAAAAAATAACAGTTTTCATTCCAGAAGACAGATGATATTAATACCCCATACAAGTATTGTAGAAGAGACCATTTACATTATTTGTTTGATAATAACCTAAGAATTTTAACTTTTCCAGCTTAGGTTACTGATTATATGTACAGATATGAGTAATACCATGGAGTTAGGAACAAATACTAGAAAAAATGCTTATAATCCATTTTCGTAAGAGAAATGGATATGAAAATAGTATGGATAATAATATGGATAACAGAAATTCAGGAAAAAAGCACAACATTTATCATCTTTATATAAGTAGAAGACACATTGCTCAGTCCTTACAAGCAGTTACCCCTATTAAATGATTTTCCACATTCTTATTCCTGGAGTGAATTATCTTTTTTTTCTTAAGGGTCTAGAGGATCAATGTGAACATAAAGAGAAACGACGACTTTAGTCAGTAAACTTCTTTGGGACTTTCAGATTCAGGTCCAGTTGAACACTACCAGAGGACAAAATACATTAAAAAAGAAGACAGATAATCCATGAAACAAAATATTCCAGAAGACATAATGTTTTTATAATGTCTGAAATATTAACATCTAAACATTTTTTACAAAAAAGAAAAAAAATTGTTACATGTTCAATTAATTATTTTCATTTTATTGGACAAGAAGAAAACCATTACAATGGATATTTTCTGAAAAAAGATAATTTGGTAGGTAAATTTCACAGTTAATGAAATGACATTTCTATGGAGGGTAAATTTAAAAATAAAAAATATTTTTTTTTAAAATGACTGGAACCAGTAAAATGTTTTCACTACCTTCTTTTCCACTGGTCCAGTCTCACAAAGAACATTGTAATCATTTACTGCCATTTTATCCTCTTTTCTTCACCTTACCTGAACTTTTGCTACACATGTGCTAGAGATCTGTCTTTACAGAAAACCCTGTAATTGAATATATATAGACCTTTAAGAGTGAGCGCTGTAAACTGTGTTAACTAGTATACAATCAGATTCGGCTTTTTCATGATCCCATGTACCTGACACAGGCATTAGGTTCCTCATGGCTACCTCACTTCATACATGCTTAGTGGAAAAGCAGAGAAGATACTAAGCTGCATTACAAATATGTAAGATCACAGTTTTGCTTTGGGATAAGCATCTGGAACCAAAGGGGATTTGGTAGTGTTCAAAGCTTTCAAAACACATCCATTTTAGCACATTCAGAGGTACTTTATACCTTCTGAATGTCTCTGTATATAATTTCTTGGTCCTCGCTCCTTGATTCTTCTGCTTACCTGGGTTTCTTTAGAACTGGAAAAAAGCCCAATGATTTCCTCTCATAATAGTCAGCTTCAATTTTCTGTTTCAGAAAGGAAGAACTCTAATTGGAAGATCTTTTGTTAGCTGTTGACTTTTTTCATTTAGGAAATATGTCAGAAAAGCAAACCCTGCAATGGCAATATGTACCTACTGACCGTGTCTTTTCATGCAGTTATGCAGTTGTGCAACTGTCCTGGCAGTTAGAAATCCCTTTGTCTTCTCTATTGCTGGCCTCTTTTTTTGGAGTCCAAAATAATGAAATGCTGTGAGTGGAAAGTGGTGGGTTTTTTTTGTGAAAACAGTCTTTGCCAACATTACAATCCAGATGAGATCTAGGTCGAACAAAATACCTTAACATCTTTTTTTTTTTTAAAATTTTTCATACGGTAAAATGACTAAGTACAAATGGCACTAGTAAAGCTTGCAAATGTGATATTTAAAACCAATAACGTTACATAACATTCAATGCAACACTTAAAATTGTTTTAAAAATGAACTAAAAGACCAAGATTGTATATAATATTACTAGCCCTCATTATTTGTAATTTCTTTCTCCCTTTTGAATAATTTCAGCTCTTCACAGTTCTGTCTTTTCTCACATTCAATCCAAGAAAGTGTGTGCCCAAAGTAGTTCTTATGCAAGATAATGCACAAATGAGAAATATAAAATAAACTAAACATTCCTTTAGCAAGTGTTTGATATCTGATATTTAAGCAGTTGTGCTGATTTTGGCTGGAATAGAATTAATTTTCTTCATAGTAGCTAGTATGGTGTTATGTTTTGGATTTGTGCAGAGAACGGTGTTGATAACACAGGGATGTTTTCATCCATTTTCATCCATTTTCATGCATGCTGGTGGGAAGTGGTGAATTAATTCCATGTTTTGTTTTGCTTGTGTATGTGGCTTTTGCTTTACTTATTATACTATCTCAACCCATGAGTTTTCTCAGTGTTACTCCTCTGATTCTCTCCCCCATCTCACCAGAGGGTAGCGAGTGAGCGGCTGCATGGGGCTAAATTGCCAGCTGGGGTTAAACCATGACAGCAGTTAAAATTTGTTTAGATGTGACTTTCCCAAAGGCTACTCTTACTGTAATAAATTGGCAATGTTTTGGAGTGAAAACAGGTAATCCTTTCTTTTTAGTTTTTTTCCCAATCTGTTTCCATACTTGTTCACGCCTTTACCTTTGATATAATTGTGGGGCAATATTTCAAGCCTAGTTAAAATCTTAAATGTATTGGGTGATTGATTTGTTTTCTGGACCTAAGTCTACCATGAAAATTGGCATGACCTTACCTTGTAATGTTCTATCTGCCTGTCCTGTCGTAGCAATTTGAATGAGACCCGTATTTTAATAGCCGTTTATACTGTTCCCAAATGCCAAACCCAGTCAGCTTGCCTGTGTCCTTTACAATTATGAGTTGAATTGCTTCCTTCTGCTGAGGAATGGCTTTTACGCTATGCTACAACCTGATATAGATTTTACTGTATTTTCTTGCCTGTCAGAATATGATGGAGAAAACCACATATCACATCAATTACAACTTTATTCTTGTCCTATCCTTCCTCCTCTCAGTCTTACACTTTATGGTTTGATTTTTAAACTGTTGGTGTCTGGGCTGGTGGAAAAGTTAAATGTTCCGCATTCTGCTTCTCCCTTTCTTGTGCACAGCACTAACATGGAGCTTGCATTTCTCCAGTGCCTTCCAGAAAGTTTTTATACAAAAATGAATAGCAAGTTGGGAAGCAAGCCACCCATTTTCTTTGATTTTGGAAGTGTTGAGAAAAGATACTGAATATAAATTTTAATTCTGTTTCCTTCCTACCAAGAAATTATGTTATGCATAAGAAGGCCAAAAAAATAATACTGCCTGTAACAATTTTGTGTTCTATTAATATATCCTCTTTTCAGTGTTTTACTTCCAGATAGACCCATTTGGGTGGCCTCTGTAAGAGAGTCCAGGGCTGCCCCTTTGCCACATACAGCCGATTCCATCTGGCTCCAATGAATCCACTGCAGGGGACATCTGAGGCCCTCAGCCAAGATGGTGGTGCAACTGGGAAAATGGGAAAAAGGCAGAAAATGCCACACAGGCAGAGGAAGTGGGAACATGGCAGTCAGAGGAGGCAGCACTCCATGGGAGGGCAGGTATTCCCTGTGGCATGTGGGGGACGTGCACTGGAGGAGGCTTATTCTGATACTTATTACAGCTTTTTGTGAGAAAATACCAGTATGAGTCAACCTGAAGTATTTTTGTACCCACACGCATTGAACGAACAGGATTGAAAAGCATGAGAGAGAACAGAAATTTTGTGGGATCTGAAAGGAACATATTGTTAAAAGTGAGTCATGAAAAGTTTGACAATTCCCAGTGCTCACAGCAACAAAAACAATGGAGGGAAATGATAGTTCTTCTTGTATCATACAGTCATTATCAACTGTATGTGGGTGCTGTGTGAAGCTCCAGGGAGCAGGATCCCTTCTGAAAACTCTAGACAGGCTGAGGCAGTAGCTACACAACAGGTCCTTTTTGTACAAGGTGAATTATTTAGTCAGCAGGAGATGTCTCATGCGCAGAGTGAACAAAGAAGAAACTCAATCAGTCTTTCTGAGGAAAACTTGTTCTTGAAAATGCTCTCACTATTGGTTTGTAATAATTATGTCTTCCTATTACTGACCTCCTAGGTATTCACATAATGTGTCCTTTCACTTGAGTTTGAGCTGACTCCTGGAAATAAGGGTGATTATTTGTGCCACATCTGTGTTCGGATAAATAAAACTTTGACCTCTACTGAAATAATGCATGCATTTGAGTATTCCCCTTTTCCCACTCTGCCATAGTACACTTTGTTTATTTCTCTCCAGATCACATTAGAATGAAATGCGCTATCATCAGAAGCCATGAAGTACATCATAAAATGCCACATGTTGACCCTAGCAATAATTGATGCAACTCTAGGATTTTAGCAGAGATGCCCTTGCTCAGACCAGAGTTGGATTTTGGTTCCTTGAAATATTAGGAAAAAAGGTCTCACAAATGATTAAGTCAAAGTGGAAAGCAACAATTTAAAGATAAAATTCAGGTGTGAAGGTAAAATAAAACAGAGTTCCATTAAGTTTCTCTGCAATACTTCTGAACCAAGATGTCAATTTCTTGAAAAATTAAAGACATATAACTAAGAGGAACCCAGAAGATAGTAAGTGTTGTTTTCTTCAGTAAAACTGAATGCAGCTCAGGGGTGTGTATTTAAGCATAGATGTGAAAGTAAAATGTAAGACCTCATAAAGAATTAAGACAGAAGTTGGGAAATATTTGAAAGTACAAGGCTATTGCTAAGTTGCAGGCTAAGAATACAGTCATTGATGTATGAATAAAAATGAGCCACTGCTACAGAAAAAAAATCTAAATGATGCAATTGAATTAAAGTAGTTGATTATCCACTGGAATTATAAATTATATTAGCTAAAAACTTGGAAGTTATTAAAGGAACTTATTTGTGCTTCCAAAACATTTAAGAAAAATACTGAATATACAAAGATTTTTGCAGAATTTACTTCTGCAAAGATGTGATCCTTGTGGATAATGGTGACAGAAGCTCAAAGGTTGTGTCTTCCATGTGTGACAAAACAAATTTCGATCAGTTAACACATTAAATTAATGTAGACAATGAACCATGTGTAAAAGAGGATCTTGGTGACAGAGTGTGTTTGCTGGCTTACAAACCAACACTCAGAAGTTTATTATAACTGTAATTCTCCAGAAAGAATGGCCAGCTGTTTAGGCTATTAACTTGCACGTATAAAGTGCAAATGCTTTAGTAGAAGTCCTCCACTAACACATCAGGATTGTACATAGGTGGCACGAGTTTGCATGATGTAGAGAAAATACTATTTTTGTGAATGTTAGCATGGACTTTCTTGGCAAGCATTAGGGAGTGAAAGAGGATCTGAAATGTAGTAGTCATAATTCATTTCCTCTCCCTCATCACAGGACCATCACAGGACCACTTACTGGTGTAACATAATCCAGTATACTGTATATGACTCCACTGCTGTCAATTAAGAAATTAGTGCAAAGGTTCTAAAAGAAAATTGGGAAATACTGTTATTTATAAGCTGAATTAAATCTGATAATGAAAATGGCTTCTCTGCTTCTAAGAGTATGATTTGTTGATCCAGATCTAAGGACAAACTCTATAGAAACGCATATGAAGGGATTTCTACATAGAATTGTTATCAGCAGTATAATACCAGGGATCATATTTTATACTCTTACTTTATAAAAATGAACATTCTGGACAAGTTAATGAATGAATGATTAAAGCCACTAATAAAGTAACAAAGCATAGTCATATTTTTAACAGTACTTTTCTTGATCTCTTTATTACATGAGCCTGGCAACAAAATTAGATGTAGGAAAAAAGTTTTATTTAATAGAAAAAGTGACTTTATTACCAGAAATGTTAACATTTTAGAGTTTTACAACCATCATCAAATATTTATGTCTTGATGATTATATAAATTATTCTGTTAATGCGAAAGTTTACATTAGAAAAAATGCAATTAGAACAGTTTTTAAAAGTGTGTTATCTCCTTAAGTCCATTATAAAAGTGACGAAACCGCCAGCACTGTAGTGCAGTTTTTTATTGTATTATACAATTTGTTGTCTAATTTGTTAAATTATGAGGGATATATGAGCAATGATGGTGATCTCAAGCCCCTTACACTTATTACTGGGTGAACTTCACAGTTTTTATAGAAGCTAAGAACACATCTTGTGGTGGTTGACCTTGCCTAGATGCCAGGTGTCCACCAAGATGCTCTTATCACTCTCTTCCTCAGCAGAACAGGGCAGGGGAGAAAATAAGATGAAAACACTTGTGGAAGCAAAGGAAAACAAAAGCTGTTATTCTCTACCTCCCGTCAGCAGGCGATGTTCACCCACCTCCCAGGAAGCAGGGCTTCAGTGCATGTAGTGGTTGTTCTGGAAAACAAATGCCATAAATAACAAATGCCCCCCCTTCACCCTTCCTTCTCTTAGCTTTTATGTCTGAGCAGACATCATATGGTATGGAATATCCCCCTGGTCACTTTGGGTCAGCTGTCCTGGCTGTGTCCCCTCCCAAGACCTTCCCACCCCCAGCCTGCTGGTGGTGCAGGAGGGAATGTTGCAGAGAGAGCCTGGGTGCTGTGCGAGCCCTGCTCAGCAGCAGCCAAACCCCTGGTGTGTTATCCCCACCTTTCCAGCTACCGATGCAAGCACAGCGCTGTGGGGGCTGCTGCCGGGCTCAGTCAGACCCAATGCAAGTTATCACATTCTCTTTGCTACTGACATATCCACAGGCTGTCCTGCATTTGCTCATCTAGGCATGTTTTCATGCAGCTAATCTCTTTCTGCCACTCTAAACCTAGACTCTTACTTTCCTGCTACCTCCTGTTTTTTTTTAACACACTCTGAGATTCAGTCCAGTAGCTCCTTATGTGCAAGATAAGCAACAGAATTGTTGCTAAAGGTATAAACAGGGGAAAAACCCAAACAAACTCAATCACAAGGAACTCAGCTTTTGACAGGTTTTGCACTGTCAGGCTCCTATCCTGTACATTGTTACCATTAGCACCCTTTTCTGAACAGTAAGAAAAGATGGGAGAAGCATTATAGAAATGTCAACAAATACTGAAAAAAAGGACTAATTAGAGTCAAATCAGAAATGTGAGCTATCTTTACTAAGTAAGTAAATAGTTTTAGGGGCAAGCAAACTGGTTGGATAAGGGAAATATGGTAAATCTCATCTATCTGGAACTCAGTGAAGTGATAGTAATTGTGTTACTTGAGGGAATGACTAACAAAGGTGGAAAGGACAAACAGAAGAGAAAGGTGGAAAAAACTGGCTGAAAAGCAAACTGGCTTTTTAATTATTAATAATAATAATAATAATAAAAAGTGTTCATGATAACAAATAGGATTAAGATATGCCAGTTACACTAACAACTATTATTTGTATAAGTCATCTTTTGAATATAGTATTGTATTAGACAATCTGAATATGAAAATAAGTGCAGCAGTTTGACGCAGTTATCAAAAAACCCAAATGCAGTCTTTGAGCTATTTAAAATATTCCATAAGGAGATAGAGACGCCTTACTAAACTGCTGTGCTGAAATCTGATCAGCCAAGTTGAAGAAAGATTAACTGATAGAAGCAATCTATCTTGGCTCATGCAGTGGAGGGCATCTCTCTTGCTAGAACACACTGAAAGGTTTTGATCTGCTTAATATTTGGTGAAGGCTGAAATAAAATGTGATAACTTTTTTCCCATAGGAATTTTAAGGGCCATACATCTGGGCAATACGAGGAGAGAGAAATGAGAGTCATATTTGCATGAATACAAATGGCACATACTAATCAAGAATAAATATATAGTAGAATTACTAGATTTTTAAAATTACTACTATAAAAAGAAGTAGATAGGTCTACAAACAATTGATTCTAAGATGAAATTTGCTATATTTCTGCGCAGGCTTTTTTTAACATGACAGGGAGGAGTATTTGCTGACCTGAGAGGTCCTGTCCCATTCAATATCCTCATCAGTTTTGCAAGATAATACAATACTCATTCTTTTCCCCAAAGCTGTAGATTTATTTTTCTTTCTGCAGATTAGAGCCATCACAGATTAGTTCCAATTGCTCATCCAGTTTGTATTACATCACCAACTGTATTGAGGTAAAAACTGAAGTGTGACATTAACTCTGTAACAAAGCCTCATGTTCAAAGTGCATTATACCTTAAATACAATGTCCATTGTGCCTTAGGAACAAAGTAGAATATTACTACTGGCCTGTGTAGGCAGCACATTTTCACATTTACTGAAAACTCGCCTTCTATAGAAAACAGTCAAGAGAGAAATGTAATGTGAGAACAACTTCAGGGGCTAAGTGTTTTGCTTGATTTTTTTCTGTCTCTACATAGACATCAAATCCAAACTATATCCTCGGGAAATTGAGTGATAGATGTATTACATACCCCTAAAATCCATTGCTCGGTTATCTTTTGTTATAGTTGAAGCCATATAAACAAAATGCTAATTGAATGCAATATAACTATATTAAAATATTTGAGGATAAACAAGTATATATTCTCAAACACGAAAATACCCTTAATTCTTCTGTATAAATTCCTGCGTTCTGAGAACTTCGGAACATGGTGGAAGATCCTCAAACACTGCAGAAGAAAAATAAAGGTGTATAATATTGTTGTGGTGTTTACAATACCATTTTGACAATTGGCAAGTACAAAATAGAAACTCCCACTTAACTGCACAATGTAAGAGAGTTCTCAAGTTCGAGAGGTGATCCTGGATAGAATGAATCTCTCTGGGAATGAAAATAAATACTCATAATCAGTGAAGCATTTGTCAGAGAAATGACTCTTTTTTACTATAGCATTCTGATTTTACAATAGATTTTTTTTTTCTTTATTAGATTTGAGTTCAAAATACTTCTCTTTGTAGCTCTAAAAAGAGATACTGCTGAATACAGTGATTTCTTACAAAACTACAAATAGGATCAGATACATTCTTTTTGTAAAGGAAGGGAAAGAGCTCCTATAAGTGCCATTCAAGGGGGGCATTTTCTTGCATTGGATCACATCGTATCCAGCTATGGATGCTGTGGGAGGACCTGTTGGACCATTTGCCTTGCTACCTTGCTCTAGAGGTAGCACGATTAGCATTCTATAAGTGAAGTGTGCTGGTCCTTTTTGTTCGAGATTTGGTGTCAGGGAGTCAGAAAGGTTCTACGATGTTACTTTGGAAATATAAATGATTTCAATATGATGGGAGGGCAGGGTAAGATGTGGAATAATGAAGGGTAGGAAGAGAGTTAAATTGCTTTTTGTCCTCTATTATATTCATACCAGAACAATAATTTCTTTGACTGATGCTCTGCCTAAAATTCCTCATAAAATGAAGAAATCTAAGTTGTCTTTACATACATCTCACGTTAACCTCATCTCATTGACATTTTGAGAAAGTATCGTGTTCAGCCTCAATCCAAAATGAATTCCCATGGTTCTATATGGTTAATAGTTCTCCTTGCTGTTTTTTAGAAAAAAAAAAATAATGAATGGACGAGGACTCGCAGCTATATGATTTTCTGCAGACTGCCACACACATGCAGAAAGAGAGCAAGCTTACGCAAGGCATGTCAGTGCCATTTAAACATACTTCTTTTTATTCAAATGAGCTTCCTCAGAAATAAGAAGCTTTGTAAATGCATTAGGTTGATGTGGTACCCAGGCTAATGGAGACCTATTTCTGTTGCCTAGATCCTTTTATGTAACTGACTCTCTGGCTACAGTATGATGAAACCCACAGTTCTCTATTTGCAGAAGTGCTTCTGTAGCTGAATACACTAGGGATTTTGAAGGTCTTGGTTATTTTCCTCATAAGGCCAGGTGAGTGCTAAGGAAAAATCAGATTAAGTTCTTTATTTATGTCGTGTGAAATCTTTCTAAGGATTTCAATGGCAAAAAAGTCCAATATGTTGTGAGCTGTATAAACACTTCATAGAAGATTAGAACATAGACTATTTAGATCATATATATGAGTAAAGAGCATTTGTTATGACTGATTTGTGTACTGAGCTCCCCATAATTCCTGTCTGGACATAGGATTTCCTTTTTCAGAACCACTTACTGTTTCTGGCTATTTTGTAAGCTTGTAGGGATGTGTCTTTTTCTAAGGTGACCTGATTTGTATCCTTCCTATAAATTGCAGTCAAGCAACATCACCTCAGGAGAACAGGGAATGGCATTTTATCACCTCTAGAGTTGTGTATCATCAGGTCAAGGTTGAATTGTGCCAGAGGGAAAATGCGTTTGACTGCTGCTTGCACTTTGTTTTCTTTGTGACTACATAAAAGGACTTCAGTCTCCAGAGATACAATTACAGCAGCTTTCACAGATACTAAATCTGTGCACACAGAGCTGGTATACTGAAGAAATATCTACAAAGAGAACAAGGCAAACCTCGGGATTTTGGTCTGATTTCTTGACCCCTTGATCCATTCTCCAAGGCTGGGAAAGAAATTCAGGATCTGTATACCTTTTAGTTTTGTTAATCGTCATTGGGATTTGGAAGGATAGGTGGCAGTGTAGTCAGAAACCATTTCTCAATTAAGTGCATTTATAACTGAAGCTTAAACCATACGAGTCAGTAGTTGATCTCTGTTAAAAGTAACAAACCAGAATTTGCAGCCTGGAGCTGAAATGTTAATCCTTCCCTTTTAAGTTTCCTAGGGCTTCCTCAGACTGGGTAATATCTTAAACTTCTATCAAAGTTTTTAAAAGGAACACCACAACATTTTAGCAAGCTAAGAGCTTTTTTTCTGACTGTTTAAAATATTAAATGAGTAAAACTTCATTAAGATGTAACTTCCACATCTGAAGACTTACTAAATCAAAAAGGGAAGAACTAGTGTACATTGACATCATTGTAATAAATGCACAACAAATTAAAAGAGAACACAGCTCCTTATAAAGCATGCAGATGTCATTTTAAATGCTTTGAACAATAACAATACGATTCGTGGACTTCTAGCAACTTGAAGACAATGGGTAATCTACTGTGTAATAACAATGCTGAAATGCCATATTCATTACTGTACATTTCACCATGATAAAGCATTCAGAACAAAGACTTCCAGCTAGGAGAAAACAAATCCTCTCAGTGAAAAGAAGATACAGCCTTTTATGTTAAGATTAGTATTAAGTTTAAGAGATAAACAACGTTACAAAGGATCTGCCTTTGATATATGATCCATCATACTTTCAAGAACTCATATTCATTATTTAAGGGGTTTATTCTGCTGATGATAAATATAATTATGCAAAGATGTTGCATAATTATTTACAACTATCTGTTTTTGTAATGTTCTGTATAATGGTAAAACATACATATTTCTGGGAAAAATCAGTTAATTGGAAAGTGTCCCACTGCTTGAAACATCAGCATTAACAAAGCTGGCAATGAAAATTAGAATCATTCTAAACTTCTGAAAAGCTGGGTGACCTGCTTTTTTTATAGGTGAGAGAAGTGTGACAGCTGTCTAGAGCTAAGGTAATTTAAATAAATGAAAACTAGATAAGCTAAAATAGATCCTAAGAATGCCATATTGAATATGCTTTCTGGATCGTTCAATCATAGTGTTCTGCCTTCATCAGCAGAGACCACCAGATACAAGAAATATTATAAACAGACAATTCAAGAAAAATCTATTTAGAAGGGCATTCTCTTCATATCATATTTAATTAGTCATTGGTTTATGCCTTGAGGTATGAAGGCTTGAATTCCTATTATTTTATCCTACTTAATATTCATGGTTCTGAATATTCTCAGTCTTCACATCAAATTGAATCTTTCTAGCATTTTACTGAGCTAATATGCATCTTTAGCCATCTGCCTTGTGTTGACTGTTAACTTTTGACAATGAGTACCATTGCTGAATTATGCACACTGTAACGAAGCATTTTCATTTATTGCTTTTAAATATGGTTTTAGTTTAACTAAATATCCCTTTTTCTTAGATTAAGAAAAGACACAGACAAAGCCAGCCTTACTTTCATACCTTTATGACGTTCCATCTAGTTAACTTGCACCCATGCCTGAATGCAGTAGATTTTAGTTTTTCTCCTAATAGATAAAATGCTCTTGGATTTTAACTTTTTTCCTATCTAAACCTTTCCACCAGATAACCAATTCACTATCTGTGTCTTACCCTTTCTGTGTCTGTCATATTTTTTCTGAAATCCTAATATTAGAACGGAGTATTCTACAGGTGGACGTTCTCCGATTTATTCTGTGGTGTTATAAAATTTAAAAGATTAGATGACATCCCAGGTTTTTATTTCCAGTCTTTTTGTTTTATCACTGGTGGGGCCTGATGAATCCTGCAGCCTGAAGGAAGCAAGGTTGCTGCAGTTCCATTCCCCCAGGCTGAACCCGTAGTCAGGCCGAGCACATATGCCCAATGGCACACACGTGCACACATAGTACGTAGTACACTTATACATGTACACACAACGGCCACACAGGTCAACCCAGGCAGAAAACACTCAGCACTCACACAAACATCACTAAAAGCCTCATCCTAGTCCCTTCTCTGCTTGGTTAGATTGAAGGTTTGTTGTCAGGTAATATAAATGTAAATCTATATGTGTACAGCGTACCTGCACAAAATGCACAATGACTACCTTGTAGCTGGTCGCTGGATCCTTGCTCTCCCCAGCTGTCTCAATCCTAGAGACAAACGCACATGTACAAATGTATGCCATTTGTGCAGCGTGGCCAGCAGGGCTAGGGAAGTGACCATCACCCTGCACTTGGCACTGGTGGAGCTGCACTTCAAACACTGTGTTCTCACTGCAAGACAGACATTGAGGTGCTGGAGCGTGTCCAGAGAAGGGCAATGGAGCTGGGGAAGGGTCTGGAGCACAAGTCCTATGAGGAGCGGCTGAGGGAACTGGGGTTGTTTAGCCTGGAGAAAAGGAGGCTCAAGGGGAAACTTACTACTTTCTACAGCTACCTGAAAGGAGGTTGTAGCGAGGTGGGTGTCAGTCTCTTCTCCCAGATAACAAGCAATAGGACAAGAGGAAACGGCCTCAGGTTGAGGTAGAGGAGGTTTAGATTGAACATCAGGAAAAATTTCTTCACTGCAAGGGTGGTCAAGCATTGGAACAGGCTGCCCAGGGAAGTAGCAGAATCACCACCCCTGGAAATGTTTAATAAATGTGTAGATGTGGTGCCTAGGGACATGGTTTAGCGGTGTAGTTTGCAGTCCTGTGTTAACAGTTGGACGTGATGACCTTCAAGGTTTTTTCCAACCTAAATGACCCTGTGATTCTATGATGTATGAAATGGGTCTGCTGGTTGATCCCCCAAGCCTCAATGCCCCCAGCAGTTTACTGGACAAACCCTGGTCCTGCCAGTACTGAACTCCTGCTGTCTCTCTCTGAGTGACTCCCTCACCCTCCTGGCTCCCAGGTCACTTCCCTTACCCTCTCGATAGCCTAGCTTGGCATTTGCTAGTGATCACACCCAGATGCTCATAGCCTTACCTGCTCCAGTTGCTGGCCTCGCAGACACACAGGCCCTACGATACATGATCTGACTCCAGCTGCTGGCACTCAGACCTCCGTATAACCAAGCACCAGTAGAAAGAATCCCTTCACTCGGGAAAACTGCTAGAAGTGGAGTTTAACGAGAAGACAGGGCAGACTGCTGGTCAAGTGCAGAGCATGGCCAGACGGGCATACTGATGAGGACCTGCTTATATGTGACTAGCCCATGTTATCCCTTTATCCCTCTTTATTCCTGTACTTGTTCATACCCAAACCACCTAGGCCCCTCTTTTTCTCCAATTTTGGTTTGTCCCTCAGACATCCCATAAGTCTTGTACCATCTCAAAATGCTCTTCCCTTCTATGCCATAATGTGGGAAAGCACCTTCTACTGGCTTATGGTCATACCCCATAGCCGCCCATGGGGCTGAGGCTTTCCTGGGACAGCCCTGGCAGAAGACAGAGCAGGTTTCTCTAACTGGGATGCTGGGTTTCCCCACATCCTTGTACCCCTGTGCTCTTCTAAGCCTGTGGGCTTGTAGATAGTGCAGGATGTTATCCCTCCCCTCTTGTACATGGGGCAATGATCTTTATATTGCATAACCAACCAATCACTGCTTCACATTGACCAGGTGCTTTCATGGAGCTGTCAGCAACGATACTCGTGTCTTTCCTAAGTTCTTTCCATTACAACATGGCAGTGAGCATGAATAAAGGAATTAATTTCTGAAAATCTGTCAGTCAGAAATGGCGTAACTAACACATATAGGTGGAGTTAGCCACAGTTTCAAAACAGCTGTTAATAAGACATCTGACAAGTCATCCACCAGATATATTTGATTCTGCAGTGTATATTTTAGCTCAACGTGCTAAAACTTTGATTTGTATCAACATGTATCAAACATCAGTGTTTTAATTCTCCTACAACACACAGACAATTTATCTCCAGATATTTGAAAAGAAGTTACAGTTTCAGCAGATCTCCTCTGAATCAGATAATGGTAACAAAGGAGTTTTCTGCATTTTATCTTGTCTTAATATTACAATAATCGCCTGATGCAATTTCTTCTGACAACTCTATATTTGTTTCAGGTAAATTTTACACTTGTCCTTTAATGTTTGTTTGGGGTTAACAAATATTTTAAATATGTAAAGTAGTTGGCTTGAATTTATGAAACTGCAATGATCCAGATCATCTGCCTTAACTGACAATCATTATACCCTTCTGTTAAGAAAAAATATGTTGGGAAGTTTGGAACATCTGTAACTACATGAAAATTAATGAACAAGGAAGTGGAATTTGTTAAACAAACAAACAAACATACAAACTCCTTTTTATTTGTTTGTTTATATCCTATGCACACACTGAAAGACAGATCCTTGCTTGTTGCCCTTAATCTATTGCAGGTATCAGATATCACACAATAGCCACCAAGTAACTTAGATTTTACTGGGGTGATGGTTAGTGCTGTCATAGCTGACTAGTTTTATAAAATGACGGGATTTTCAGAGTCTAAATTTAATTTTCCATGACCTTGAGACAAAATAGCTGCAATATTGTGAAAAGAAATAGAAAACACTACTCATAGACTGTGGAAGTTTCTCTTTTGTGAAATTAGAATTATTTTCTGGGGAAAAAAGAAAAAAGAAAAAAGTTTTTCAGTGTTAGCCTGGAATGCGACTTTTCCTAAGTATTTCTTTTAAGCAGCTTTCTGTAATTCATCAGTTAATACATTATGTTCCAATTTTACTCTTGATCGTAGTTTGTGATAATTTTATAAATCATCAGCCTAGGAGGATTCCACTTAGAGGTGCAGTTATTGACTAAAAGACTGAGTTACCACTATGCAATAATATTTTTAAGTAATCATTTTTCCAGTCCAAGGAATTTCATTTGCATTCAAAAGTGTCCACAGTAAGCATTTTTTTAATTATTATTTTCTATTTATTTATTTATTTCTAGTCAGCAGTTAGCTCGTTTCTTGAGTACATGTAACTGTAGGAAATTTGTAGTGCTAACAATCCTTATGTTGGACGTTCTTTAAAGACCATAGTGCCTTCTCCTGGAAAACTCTTGAGCAGAAAATTGCAGTTAGCAGCGTAAGGGTTTTCAGGATGGGCCAAACCAGACCATCCAATCTGCACTTTTAAATGTATTTCTTGAAAATGTATTTTTCCCAAATTCTGTTTATTAGTAGTCGAGAAATCCAGTACTTGCTTGATTTCAAAACACAGAAGTTTATCAATATTTTTTTATCAAGAGAAACTGTCATATGTTCTCCTAAATCTCTTCCCTATTTCATGATTCAGTCACCTTCAGGAAAATTGTCAGTCTTGTGCTTCAAAATGTAACAAAAATGTAACTTTTATCCTGTTCTTTTGTCTGTCATGAGTTTTGCACAGGTGGTTGTTCACCTTTGCTCATTACTTGCTGTCGGATATATCTCAGAATGATTCTGTAACAGATTGTTTCACTGAAGTATGTGACTGACTTTTCTACCTTCTAGTTTGTAAGTTTTGGTGGAGAGGGAGGCATATTGTACTAGTTTAAAATTCCTCGAACTGAAACCTTCAAATGTAATCCACATATGAAAAATGACCAAACCAAATGATTTGAACAAGTTTATTAGCATATTCAATGGCACATTTTTGGACCTGTATATTCATTTTCTTTGCCAAATGTATTTTAAAAAATTATATGGCAAAGCGGACAACAAGCTAGATCGTGTCAGATGTTCCTTAGACTTCCTAACTTTATCTGTTGTGCTGTTAAAAGAGGTTTGTTTGCTCAGGATTAGAAGACACTATTTGTACAGTTAATGTCAAAGCAAATAAACTGGAGGAAATACACTGTCTGAACAGGACTTGAGTGTGTATCTCATCTTCTACTTCTGCTTTGAAACAGTTGTACTACCATGTATGTTTATTTCCTGTGCTTGGATTTCTCAGATGAGGTGTTCATTTGTCCGGAATGCTGAAAGAAATAAAAGCTAAAAAGATATGCTAACAGATCAATGGAGATAATGAAGAAGATGACAACAGCAAAGAAAAAGGATCATTCTGCTATATTATACTTTCATATTTTTCTAGATTATTTTTTGTCAAGGTCAGTCTTTTTGCCACTGGATTCCACGGAAGGTGTTCAGTTGATCCCACTGGGAGAAAAGTGGTCCCTTAGCTGATCAGAACAATGCCTTTGTAGTAGAGATGCAGTGATACTTTTTAAAGTAGCATTCTGTAATTTGGCAGAGTTTAAGGAACAAACAGAAAAGCGTTATGTAGTACAAAATACAGTGATAAGTTGGGAAGAGGTGTCTGCAGCAGTTCAGGAAGACACATCCTAAGACTGAGCACAGAGTCTTTCTGAGGTCTGCTTAGGCTTATGATAGGAACAGCTTTGTGTACTTATTTGGAAAGAATGAGACCATTATTCAATAGGAGACTTACAAGAATAAGAAGTTGTTGAGTGTATGAAGAAATAATGATTGTCCTGAGGGCAATGTCACTTGTAGGAAAGTAAAACAGCAAAAGAACAAGAAAAGAAAGAGAGGTGAGGGTATATTTATTAAAGGCTGAACAAGTTTTAACTACAAAGGAAGCAAATGGAGAGACAGTAGAAAACACAAAACCCATGACAGAATGGAACAAAAAAATGCAAGCTAAAGAAAAAACCAACCACCCTGCAGTACAGCTGCACTGAGATATGTGACATGCTGTGATGTTTTGGAGGAGCATGGCTCGTGGATGCAGTCTGCTTTGTGGCAGACTGCACAGCGTAAAGGGGTTAGAGAACACAGTAGGTGCAATGCAGCATCTTCTCATCTGCTTCACGTGCCAGATCATGATTGGCACACGGAGTCCAGACCAGGAAGGCAGCTGCAGCCGTACTGTGGCAGTGTGCGAGACAGGTGAGCCGTGGCAGGAGAACGTGAAACATGGACCACTGGGTGAATTTCATGCTCAGGACCTGAGCAGGTGTGAACACTTATGTTGCTAAATACCTGTCTGAAAAAAGAAATTTTGCAGTATGCTTAAGCTGCTAATACTTAAAGTAACTATCCAGTAGGACAGCTTGAATGGTGATCTTGTATATCAGATCCTTTTATAAGTCAAAGTACCAGACAGTGTCTCCACTGCCTGACTTCTGACACTGAACCTGATGAGAAGGGCTGCGGTTATTCCATGGCTGCATTCTCCAGATGGATGGATAAAGTTAAACTGCCTGTTGGAAATGCTCTGGTGCCAGGGACTCTTGGGAGAGCGCTAGCTGGCACGAGTGATGCAGTGGCTGTGTTAACATTTAAGATAATTGTAGCACCGTGCCCAGGCTCTGGCACAGTTTTGTTTACTTGGTCAGATCTCTGAATCCAAGTTTGATCCAAGCTGGAGCATGAACAATGGTTATTGCGTCACGGTGCTACCACACATCAGACTCAGAAACCTGTCTAGCAATTCTGGCAGCAATATTAATGTACCGCTGTTTAGGTATTATTTATTTGTGATTCTTTTATCTTTTTTTTCAAGTGCACTTGTCTTTATTTCACTCTGAATTGTAACTGCAAGAATTTTCAGGGAAGATATACGTTGTCAAAGAAGAAAATGATGTTGAGCCCCAAGGGAGCACAATGAAACTGAGGGACAGATCTGACCAGACGAGAGGGAGCAGTCAGTCCAAGAGAAAGTGCTCTGAGAGCCCAAGCTGGCACTTTATTAACAGCTCAGAGAAACCTAGACCCATGTTTCATTTCTTAGCAGTCTCACTCCAACAGCTCTTCTTGACTCAGAAAGGCTGGTGCTACTGAAAATTGTCAGCATTTAACTGAACCAGCTCCTACTTTGCAGGTGTGCCTATGAAAAATACAGAGCATACTGAAATATAAATGCTTTTTTAAAGATGTACTTTGGGTCTGGCTGAGCCCGGCAGCAGCCCCCACAGCGCTGTGCTTGCATCGGTAGCTGGAAAGGTGGGGATAACACACCAGGGGTTTGGCTGCTGCTGAGCAGGGCTCGCACAGCACCCAGGCTCTCTCTGCAACATTCCCTCCTGCACCACCAGCAGGCTGGGGGTGGGAAGGTCTTGGGAGGGGACACAGCCAGGACAGCTGACCCAAAGTGACCAGGGGGATATTCCACACCATATGATGTCTGCTCAGACATAAAAGCTAAGAGAAGGAAGGGTGAAGGGGGGGCATTTGTTATTTACGGCATTTGTTTTCCAGAGCAACTACTACATGCACTGAAGCCCTGCTTCCTGGGAAGTGGGCGATCATCGCCTGCTGACGGGAGGTAGAGAATAACAGCTTTTGTTTTCCTTTGCTTCCACACGTGAGACTTTTTGCTATGGCTTTCATTAAACTGCCCTTATCTTGACCCACAAGTGTTTTCATCTTATTTTCTCCCCTGCCCTGTTCTGCTGAGGAAGGGAGTGATAGAGCATCTTGGTGGGCACCTGGCATCTAGGCAAGTTCAACCCAGCACAAGATGTGTTCTTAGCTCTTATAAAAACTGTGAAGTTCACCCAGTAATAAGTGTAAGGGGCTTGAGATCATCCCTACTCCTGGGGGTTTGGTGCCTGGGGCCCAGGGCCCAGCGAGCACAGCTGGTGAAGTGTGGAGAGCTCCTAGGTGCTCTGCGATGGCCGAGGTTGGGGCCAGCCCCTGGCCCAGGGGAGCCACTTTCAGCTGATGCTCTTGCCTCGGCCCATCTGAGCTACAGCTCCCACCACCCCACAGCCATGTGCCTGGCCACTGGCCCTGCCAAGCTGATCCTACACACGGGCCATCATCCTGGCTTGGCCTTGGCCTATGGCCATCCCCAAGGATGTGTCCCATGCCCAAAGGCTGCCCCTTTGCTGCTGGCTACCCTGCTTCTGCTGGGGGTGGGACAGGAGCTGGCGGCCAGGCCACATGTGCAGTTTAGGAGGTGTATCCTGGTTTGATTTGGTGAACAATTCTTTGTGACTTTCTGTGATGCAGAAAGGCACTTTTCAGAATTAAAATTTAAATTTTAAAAGTCCCTTGGGGGGAATCAACTTTAATGACTTCTGATCCAGAGTCCAGTGGGATATTTTTTTTCTCTATCCAAATATCATTAAAGTTGTTTAAAATTACTCAAATGCAACTGAGGAGGAGAGTTACAGGGGCACTTCATGGGCACGTGACCTATGTATGCACATGTAACCATTTCTGGTATCTGAAAGGTGAAAATGTTCATTGGATTTGAGATATTTTTACTGTAATTCCAAAAATGTAACATTTTCACTTTTTCTCAGCTTGGTTAATATGATATTTTCCTGATTTCCTAATTGTAATATTAGGCTTGATTTTTTTGGTTACTACCAAGCACTGAGATAATGTTTTCAAGGAGTTACTTAGAACATCATTCTTTGGTGAAGAACTGTTGAGAAGCTATTGAAAACTCAAGCAGCTTAAATCAACTGAGCATACACAACTGGCTGTGTTTGTAAGTGAGGACTTCTCCTTACAGAAAACATGTTGGCTGTTCCCTAGGAGACTATCTAAGTGTTCACTAATTCCATCTCAACATTTATGAAAAGCTCATCTCAAAGGCCTTGTTCTCAGTGAGCTGATCCAAGCTGCCAATCGTCCTCCTGGCCCCTCCACTCAAAACCTGCCCCTGCCCTCCCTGCTCCCTGGCTGGGGGTGGTGGGACAGACCTGGCTGGTGAGGCTTCTGCCCTGATGGATCTCCTGTGGCTCTGGATGCCTGGCCCGGGGGAGCTGCTGGCCCTTGCTGAGCCAGGACACAACCCTTTTTGGTGATTCTACAAGACTCTGGAGAGCTTTTTGCTGCTATGGTTTTACATGAAAGCTTTATTGTTAGTTTTTATTCTTTTCACTGTTTGCTCTTCAAACTCTTTCTTGGCCTGCATAGTTGTACCTTTTATATCTAAACTGTCAAAATTTATGAGGCTTTTCATTTTCTTTATTTGTGTACAACAACATTTTGAAAACTACTTTCTGGTTTCTAATACTATCTTTTACTTTGCTGAATAACCATGCTAGCTTTATATTTTCCCCTTCCAAATATTTTTTAGTAGGTGAAATGTACTGTTGCTGTATTTGCTGTATGTGTATGGTGTCCTTCAGAAATTTACATGCTGCTGGGAAAGGTTTAATTCTTTTAGCTGTCTTCTCTGATTGCATTTTAAGACACTTCTTCATTTTTGCATAGCTTTTTTCTCTGAAGTAAAGCATAATGGTAATACATCTTTTGGTCTTTGTTGATCCTGTTGTGATGTTGAAACTAAATATATTCAGATCAGTTTGACACAGTGGTACTTCTGCTATAGGATTTTGTAAGCTTTGCCCTGGAAGATTTTGAACCACATTCTGCACATTACTCACTAACAAGATTATTACAGCTTCCAATTCTTTCTATAATACTTTGGGGAAATAGCATGCTAGTTTGAATCCCCTTGGGTTCAAAAGAAAACTGAATTTAACACTCCAGAGTATGGATGAACTTTCCAACAATCCAGTTGTTGTATAAAGACAGGTTGCAATTCCCTCTCTGTATGTCTATAAAATGAAAAGAATGATCTTTGTTGCATCCTTTTGTCAACAAGAATGTGGGACATCCCTTCCAGGAAAACACTGTGGGTAGAATGAACCAGGGAAAAAGCTTTTGTTAAGTACCGACTTAGCATCTAAGGTGTGATAAGTTAACGGCATTTCATACACATCTGTGTGCTTATTGTTTCCTCCTGGCTTGCTCTAAGTGGCTTCCTGCTCATCGCACAAGTTAGTTCAAATAGCCTGACAGATAGCTATTGAAATAGCCAACAGCCGCTTCAGGTAGCCATTCCTACCTTTCTCAGTGCACCGAACAGACATTTTAATATGGGCATTGAGCTCTGGGTTCTGGATTCTGTGAAAAGACAGAGACACCTAATAATCAGGCACCTTTCATATGAGTTTTTAACAGCTAAGTCTTATAGGGTTTAGCTTTTAACTTTAAACTCCAGTTTAGCCAAGCAGTAACTGAAGGATATTCTTGTTCCCCAGGCAAATGTAACACAGCCTCTTTAAGAGCATTTTAGACAAGGTTTCACACTCAGATGTTTTCATTTATGGAATGTGACTGCTATAGCATTTGAATCAGAATTACGATAGTATTTCCTGCCTTTACCTACCTGAGTATTATGATATATTTGGCATTGCTAATGGCAACAGTTAAATAGGAAATAGGTTTCTAGGACCTCAGAAACTCATACTAGGCTGTATAAACTGGCTTTCATTTCCTGTCGAAGATGCAGTCACAGTATTTCAGGGAAATCTAGATTGTCAACAACACAAAAGTGCTGCTGCAGTGGTATGGTCGTACTATGAAACAGTTTTATCACGAAGGAGCCTACTGTGGCAATCTGGTGATTTTTATTTGGCTTAGGGACCTCATGAGACCTTCAAAGTCGAGGCTGGTGAGTTTAGATTTTAAATGTTGGTAGCCTTATGTAAAAATCCAAATCTAATTTTGCATGTACAAAGCTGTAACTATAAAACCAACTACAAACTTCCCTTAGTCACGGACAACTGTATTTTTAAATCAAAACGTGAAGTATGTGATTTACTAGAAAAGGAGGCAGCCTCATTGCTCTCTGCAGCATCCTGAGGAGAGAAAGTAGGGAGGCAGGTGCTGATCTCTTCTCCCTAGTATCCAGCTGTAGGACATGTGGGAATGGTTCAAAGCTGCATCAGGGGAGGTTTAGACCAGACTTTAGGAAGCATTTCTTACCGAGAGAGTGGTGAAACACTGACACAAGCTTCCTAGAGAGGTAGTTGATGTCCCAAGTCTGTCACTGTTTAAGAGTCATTTGGACAATGCCCTTAACGACCTGCTTTAACTTTCAGTCAGTCTTGAAGTGACCAGTCAGTTGGATTAGATGATCATTGTTGGTCCCTTCTAACAGAAAGAGTCTATCCTATTCTATTCCATTCTAAAAACCTAAACCAAATAAGACTCTTTTTCCTACACCCAGTATTCCCAACAGTGAAATACAGAATTAAAATATGAAAGGAATTCCTGGCATTAAGGAATCTGACAGAAAGGGGATGTGATTTAAAGGCTTCTGAAACATGTTCTTATTAATATGTCCCTGAAGTTATTAACTGTAATTTAGTATACACCAAATTTTGGATAACATTATGGCTGAAGGTAGAATCTACAATAAAATGTGTAATGATTTTTGGATTTCAGGGAGTGCAGCAGAATAATATCTAATTACTCTCATACTGTGTTTTTCTTCAGTGGTTCCTTTCAGTCCGATCACCACTGTAAAAATTCATACCTGTCACTACCTATTTGTGCCTTTGTTTACTGATATATTTTTCTTTTTCAATCCTCTTATTTTTGTATTTTTATCTAAGCAAAAGTTTTTTTGCAAGCAGTTATTGGATACAGTGCTCTGAGCTGTGAAATAATATTTTATATTTCTTCATTTGGTTTATGCTGAAGCATTTGTTTACTATGAATTCTAGAGCCTTTTTAGCAACATTCTAAAATCTGTAAAAATGCAATGTTCCATTTCATTCAAAATGTATTAATGCCCTTTGTTCCAAAGATCAGCACAGAAACTTTTGTAATGAACTGAGTACATATTGCCACTGAAGTAATCCACATAACATCTCCACTGTTAAATAATGCACTCTCAAACACTTTAGAAAGACTGAAGGACTCCTCTCCTCTCTTTATGTTTAATAATCTGAAGTATTCTCAACCTGTAAATAAAACAGTGCTTGAAATGCAGAGAAACAGAACATAATATTTAGTCAGTATTATCCCTTTAGGAACAGTAAAAATGAAATGCATAGAATTTGAAGGAACTGCTCCAAACCATGTGAAGTCAGCATCACCGTTATGGCTGGAAAGCATACTGCTCTGCCTCCTCGGTGTTCAGTCCACTGGCTTTTTCTGTCAGGAGTGGTAAACCCCTGTTCTTGCCTTCTGGTTATGAAGCACTTCATAAGATATCAGAACCCTCTGAAATGACTACCCAGGGAAGAAGTTGCTGTGCTAATAGATTTCAGTTTTTGTTCAGCAAGGCTAACCTTTTAATAAGCTCAGTCTATACTTGAACCATAATTTCTTGGCTCTATTATTATTATGCTACCAAAAAGCACACTCTGTTTCAATAGTTGTCTCGTACAGTACTGTGCTGCTGCTTTTCATCCTTACCTTATGACTTGCTGTTAAAGTCTATTCTCCTTGCAGAAGGGAGAAGTGCTTTGAGTGAGATTCTCAGCACAGCTTGGTCTTGGGTGCAGGGAGGTGTGGGGGATCTGAGACACCACATCAACAAGTCAATTAGCAGAGCTGCTCCACAGACGCTACCAGACTGCTGAGGCTGTAGCATTTCTTACAAAGTCAATGAGTTTTATGCCCTTAGTTCGTTAATAACCAGAATATTCTGCTTCTTTCTGACTTCTCTCAAATGAACTGTTCTTTTGGGAGCTTCCTTTATTGCAACCTGAACCAGCAAAGTCCCCTTTCAACTGTCACAGTTGCTTGATAACACCTGTAGTTCTTTATCAAGAAGCGAACATTTCAACACTAGAAAAGCCCTAGAAATCAGGAAACGTAACACCTGAGCCTTTCAAAGAATTTAGGCCACCCAAAGTATCTCTGGATGTCGATTGAATGTCCATACTGCTCACCTCATTCTTGATGATAAGGACTTTCTACCAAAGAGATCACTTCTCTACCAATATGAATTGTCCCTCTGTGACTATAATCTTTCAGAATTGTTTACTGTGTTCAAAAGCGATGGATTATGAAAGGAAGAGGGTAGAAGACAGAATTTCTCAATAGTTAGTCCATGGATGAAGTTTACTTGTGCAGGAGAAAGAAATGTCTGTGATTGTCTCCCCTTTTAGTGCTCTCTTAAATTCACTGAAGTACAAGGTCATAATACACACCCTTAGAAATCAACATAAAACTACAAAATAACTGTGCAGGATGCATAAAAGAGACTGGGCACACATCTAATTATCAATTAAGAGCTGAAAACCATTCTGATTCTGTAATACTCATTTCATAATTATGCAAGGATTAAATAGATGTTGAAAATTTACCAAATGCAGGAAATTGACAGTAATGAAACTGCATGTTTACCAGTCAGATCTCTCAAATATATTGTCACTACCACTCTGGTTTTTCCTTTGCTGTTACAATGTTGAGGGGGTTACCAAATTCTGTGATCAGTGTGTAACAAGCGTTTACATTCTTATAAGCATAGATTAAAATTTAGCTGGGAAATAGCTGAAATGTAATAATCCAGCCATGGAAACCTTGAACGTCACAGGTAGGAAAAGTGGCTGACAAGGGAAAGAGGGTATTTTGCTTGCAGAAGGGAATGACACACATGGCTGAGCTACTGCTATCGAGACAGCTTTGAGCACAGGGAAAGATAGAAGAAAGGTACAATCAGAGAAAAGAACTATAATTTTACAGAACAAGATGGGGAGATTGAGAAAGCTCTATTGTCCTGGTTTCAGCTGGGAGAGAGTTAATTTTCTTCTCAGCAGCTTGGTGCAGGGCTGTGGTGTGGATTTAGTGTAAGAATAATGTTGATAGCACACCGATGGTTTTAGTGGTTGCTAAGGAATGTTTACACTAAGTCAAGGATTTTTAAGTTTCTTGGGCCCTGCCAGCAAGGGGGCTGGAGGGGGCACAAGAAATTGGGACCCAAACTAGCCAAAGGGATATTCTAGACTATATAGCCTCATGCTTAGTATATAAAGTGGGGGGACTTGGCCAGGGCCTGCTGATCACTGCATTGGAAATGGCTGGGCATTGGTGAGTGGGTGCTGAGCAATTAATTGTACTGTGCATCACTTGGGTGGGTTTTTTTCCCCAAACGCTTTGTTTTGTTTTGGTTTTTTTTTTCTTTCTCCTTCTCTTTCCTCATTATTCTTATTCTTATTCTTATCCTTATTTAGTATTAATATAATTAATTTTGTGTAAATTATTATATTGTTCTTCTCTCAACCCACGAGTTTTACCTTTTTCCCTAATCTCCTCCCCATCCCTCGGGGTGGGGGTGCGGAGGTGGCTGAGTGGTTGCCACTTCGTTGCTCGCTGGGGCTAAACCACGACAGCCCTTTGCCAAGCCAAAGGGGCCCTCCATCTCAGTGTCATGCACAGACATAGCCCCCTTGGGAGAGGGCTTCTCCTGGCAGGTGGGGAGGGGGAGGCACGGTCCTACGCCGGAGCATAGGGGCAGCCCCTGTGCCGCCCCCCAGTCCCTCCCCGCTGAACCAGGAGGATCCTCCCATCCCCTCAGCACAGGTTAAATAACATTCCCAGCACTGATTCTGACTGCCACCAGTGACAGCATTATAGGGGACTGTATTTTGTCCCCTATAATGTTAATGAAATAAATCACCAAACCAGAGCTCTTTGCCTTTACATAGTGGCTCCTAATGTAAAGAACAGCAAAAAATGGGGATGGAAGATGAGGCAAAAAGGTGTTCTCTGAATGTTTTATAGATAAGCAAAATTCATTATTTTTTTTCATACTGAGTTCATTTTCACCTAGCAAAATGCAGTGAATTTTCAGATAGCAAGTCAGTTACAGGGCTCTGAAGGGACACATTTGGAAAAGCAGATCCACGTTTAATTGTATGGAGTGGTGCTGTACAAGACCTTTTTCAACAGTGAAACAGGAGGAGCGCAGACTGAATGGGATGGAAGCTTGAGCAAGGTCAAGCACATTGCAACAGCTTGTGAGTTGTCCTGTGTTACCTCGTTCTGCAAACATACATTTCTCATTCTATTTAAAAAGTAGATCAAGCCTGTGACTGTAAACTAATGTTTTCTGAATTGCAGTTTGGGTAAGCAAAACATACCAAAGTAGTCTGTTAGCATGACTCTTGGAATGCAATTAATTTGTTGAAACATCTCTTCTGTTTGTTGGTCTGTAACCAACAATTTCCATGTTCAAATTGTGGCCTCTGCTTCGCTTTGATAATATTATCTCTTTCCCCTTTCAAGGTTTGTTACTGTCATTCTTTTGTAATCCCAGCTGGAATGACTGTTATATTTCAGTTTCTCAGTCTAGTTGTGTGTCAGTCAGCACAGCTAGTACTTCTGTCTTCTTCTTATATTTTTCCTTCATGCTTGGCAGAAAAAAAAAAGATTTGTGATTAACTGTATTCCAAGTTCCTTATGAACACTTTTTTTTTTTTTTTTTTTTTTTTTTGCATTTCCCCCTATAGTAACACCAAAATATTTTCCTGTCAAATTACATGTCAAGGAATACCTAAATAAGTCTAGATTCTAGAGATAAAATTTGGCAGTTTTTCTTAGTAGTGTGACTACATAATGCTGTCATTTTTCACTCCTTACTCTGATATAAGGAGTAGATTGTTCCCCCTAAATATAGCTAGGTCTCAAAAAATCTGCTGGAACAACTTGGCTAGTGACAATCCACCTCAATATCTATTTAATGTTCTCTGTACTATAGTGAGTTTTAGAGATGCAATCTTTGGAAGACCCAGATGAATCAGACTGGCAAAAGGCACATTGAATTGATCTGTTATAAAAATGAAACATCCAGTACCGTGTGCACATTGCACCACATATAGCTGGCTCTCAAAAATAACCATTAAGTCTTCAGTTAGCAGATTGTTCTTACGCACCCATTCCCATCTTTTCATACCTCACTGTTTTTGCTTCATGTGGATGACTGTGACTGAAAGGTGAAAGCAGGAGGCTATGAAAAGTGAGTGGTAATAATTTTGAAGACCAAGGATATTGATACACTATACTCTGCCATGATCTTCGTACAGAATTAAAAACTGCCCTAGCACTGTAAGAGGAGAGGCAGAGGTTAGTTGCTGGAAGACCCAGCACTCTGCTCTCCCCCTGCCTTTTAGTGCCCCAGCTAGCATCACCTCTAGAATCATTCCACCACTGTTCCACTTGGCCCTTACTCACCAGTTACTTACAGTATGCTTGAAGCTTCAGATGTGCCAATAAACCACAGTTTCCTTCACTGAAATTTTCTCCTATACCCCAAATCTAACCCATGCCTACTTCAAGCCTAGACACTTCCATTCTTGTACCCAGCGCTGAAAGATGCTTTCTTCTTTCTGTGGAACCCTCCTTGCTGCACTACAGTCACTCTGTGACCTGCCTGTGTCAAACAGCCATCTATCCGGCTTCCCTAAAGGGGGTTGAAAATCTCTTCTCTCCCTCAGGTTACACTCTCTGTTTAACTCAATGACACTGTATTTATTGCAAGGTCAAACCCAGCAGCAACAACCTGGAAAAGACAGCAACCTGCAGGGAACTCAATATTCAGCTTCTCGGGAATTAATGAAAAGGACTTCCACAGAAGCCACCTCCTTCTTCCCACAGTATACATGTCTTGCGGAAGTGTGTGGAGGCACTGAAATATTCTGAGACTGGTCTGATAAAATCACGTCAGATCCCTTGCTGACACAGGGGATCCTTCAGGTTATTGCACATCAGTCACATTGGCTTGTGTTTGCAGTGCACCTGACACAGCAAGGTTATGAATAACACTAAGCCTCACTTCTTGCACTGTGCTCATTCCTTCCATGTAATTGCCGGTGACCATATCAAATGATCTAATTTTATTATTTTATTTAATCTGGTAAACTAAACAGGTGTCAGACTTCTCCTGCTGGTGGCTGACAGTGCGTTTATACCTTTTCTTGCCTTGTATTCTCCCGCATGGCACAATGACCTTGAGGGGTACGCAAATGCAAAATATGGGGCACGATGCAAAGCAAATATTCTGTCATTAAATTAAAAAATACAGAGGAGGAAAAAATTTTGTGGGCAAATGTAATTAAAAATCAAAGGTAGCCTTTAGATTTCTGTTCTTTTCTTATCTAGAAAGTCAAAGAATTAATTTTATTCTGCAAGGTAGCTACTTTTTTAGAACTGGCCCAAATGAATCTGTAATGTAATATGAATTCTATTGAATTCAAACCTATGGTATTTCCTGTTTGGTTAGAAGGATATAGTCTCGTGGTCAGAGTTATTTTAGGATCGCTGTTTCTCTTCCAGAAATACATGTTGTCTAATGTGTTATTGCACTGGTAAGGTACTACTGTTTTCTTGTACTCACATTTTCATAGCTCATGCTCTGACCTGTCCCTGTTGCACAATAAGTATTCTGGTGTTAACTTAAGACCTGACTATATTTATCATAATTTCTTGACTTGCCTTAAAATCCGGCTTCCGAATATGTTTGCTTGTCTCACTGCTTGCTCTGACCAAGTATGAGGCTTTTTTCCTTGTTCATCTTGGCAAACAGTTGTTCATGTGAGCAGCTTCACTGGCAGTAGGGTAAGGGCACACAAACTGCAAAATACTGAGTATTTTCAAGGACTAATGTTCTAATAAAAACCTCTTTTTCCCCCCCGAATATTTTTATTACGTTGATAATTAACTCTATGATGAGTTATAAATAAGTCTGAGTAGCTGAAGATGTAGTTCATACCTGTAAAAAGGTACTGGAGACATCACTCAAGCCAAATATACTCTCAGATACTATATATGAAGGAAAAATGAGATACATGTATAACGCTTTTCATGTACATAGTTAAGAAATCCATGTTATATTTTTATCATTTTCCAACCCCATCACCTCATAACTTTTAACAATATATAGGTACATGACTTTAAAATTTTATCTATTACAAATTGGAGTTTCACTGAAATCAAAGTATTTTGAAAAGTCAATTAAAAAAATGTAATTGAAAGATGCTGAGACCAATTCTAAGATACTTTTTTTCAACAGTGTCAGAACATTTGTGGTCAGATTGATGTATCTAAACGTACATATCTAAAGTAAATGCCTACACCAACATTGCTGTTTGGACATTGCAATGGACAGAAAGGCAGACGTACACTGTAATGTAGCCATTTAACGTGGAGCAGAGTCAGTGTGTTTTAAATGTGCCTGTTTCTCTCAGCTGATGACGGTGCAGAGGGACTCAGTTGCTCAAACACAGGCAGGTAGTGCCATTTTAGATATCTGAAGTGTAGCTGACCTCCAGCTGCTACTCCAAAGCACATAGACCTCCTGCACGATATCTCCTAGCTCTGTGAAGACATTTTGGTTGCCACACAGTATCTAAAATGGCACCATATATCTGTGCTAAGGTAGCCGAATATCTCTCAAAGTTTATTGTTTCACTTAATTTCATTTTCACTTTGAGCTTTGCTGCATTCTCTCTTGATACTTTCAGGGTTCAAGTATTCTTTCCATCATCTTGGTATACGCTAGAGGAACTTCCTATTCTGAAAACAACTTCTTTCTCTATGATTTGCTGCAAAAGCAGTTCTTAAGTTAATCTATGCCGCTCCAGTGGAAAAATAGCATCCTCAATACTATATTGTTAGGTTATGTTAGAATATGTTAGGATATTCTAGCATGTAGTTTTTAAGGATCTCTAATAGGGGTAGCATGTCTGCTGCTTGCCAAATCAGTTAAATACAGCTTTACCACTAGTTTTAGGTATGAAATAATAACATTTATTTAAAGCCAGAAGCTGTAAATTTGTAACAGTAGAACACAGCTGAAAAAAATACAATCTGTTAATGTTATACTTAATGTGATACCTTTCTCACTTACTTCAGCATATCATGTCTCTTCTATCTTTTTTTTTTTAATAGGTGAAACTGAAATCTTATATTGATTTTCTATGATGGTTATGGTTCTGTTATATAAGATGTCTGTTATGATCTCCTTCCCAGCCTGTAGTGGTCAACAAAAGGTAAATGTCAGAGATCAGAGGCTGTGACCTGCCTGTATTATGTCAAGTTAGAATGCCCACATCTTGCATAATTCCTTCTTATGAAAGCTTCCACCTGCATTTGCTGTAGTTGAATGATGAGTCATCACATGGTGATGTGAAGGATGAACCTTCTTTTCTTTTCTTAAGGTCTTTTCAGTAATGTTTTGATTGTATACCATGCTGGAATATTCATGTATAAGCCTCTCTTCTTACCTTTTTCTCTGCTAAAAGCATTTTCAGGGATATGTTGGAAAAATGAGTTACATTGTGTTACAAAAAAGGTGGGATATATAACCTTCCTACTAGGGCCATGAGGAGTCCTTGCATATGAACATAGTGTAAAGATTGTATATGCTTCCAGATAGAATATAGCTGAAAGGAAAGTGCTAAATGTGAATAGCGTTCTTCATTCACTGTACCCAAACCTGTGGTGCTGTCTCACCATTAAGTTTAACCCTTTATATTATATCATAGTACTTGGGCATTACTGAAATCACATTTCCACAGGAAGACAATTCCTTTTACGAAGTATCTCTGGGATGTGAGATATACTTTGAGTTTGGTCTAGAATTAAACTGAAAAGTTATTACTAATAAATATTATTATTACCTATAATGTCAAACTTGAAGTATCCCAGACTGAAGGTTGCAGGTAGGAATACATGTGCACACTAAAAAAACCTGCTGTCTGACCTATTTGCTCTTTTAGAGGTAATTATATGGAGGGTAATTCCTATCACCAGGCTTTTTAGTGTTTGTTCATAAAGTTCCACAAGAGAAGTTGGAAATTGCCCCTTGTTTTAATAGGAAATCAGTAGCTGCCACTTTTATCTTTATGTCACTTCAGATGCACATTAGCAAACATCTCCCTTGCTTAGTGTTAATTTTTGGTACCAAGAAATAAGGGGTTTCAAGCAGTATGTTAGTACTTCTCAATCACAACTCATCTGTGGATGTGAATGGCATTTTTTTGTCCATGTTCCAAAAATAAGTAGGATTCTGAGAAGTTATGATTTTTGTTTTCCTGAATTGATCCATCAATTTTAGTTCATGTGTTTTCTCACTGGTAGAGGCTCTGCTGTGATACTTGTGGTTTTACTTTCCATTAAAGTATATCTTGTTATCTTGTAGAAAGTTTTCAAAAAGCTTGACTTTGAGATTAGTTCAAATGTGGCATTCATTGAACACACTTAATCTTCTAAATTCTCTGATATTGATCTGCAGAAAGAGAAGCTTATGCCTTTTGATGGAGATGTATTTATTTAGTCCAAATTGATGATGACCCTCATACTATCACATTGTTGAACAATTCCCCCTCCCCTAATTTAAGGGACAGTACAAGATCTTGGTAATTTTTGCATGATTAAGATTAAAAATAAACTTTGCCGTTGCAAAGCACTGGTTCTTACTAACATGGCAGCATCACTAGCTTCCAGTTACAAAAAATAAGATAAATTAACTGTTTCTGTTCGCAGATCAAGATTAAAGTGCTGTTTTCAAAAGGTGCTAAAATATCTTTTGATAAATATTTACCTGCCATGAGCTCCTTCACTTTGTACCCTGGAACAAAATGTTTGCTTCTAGTCAAAAAACACAAGGGGGCAGTTTAGGATAACAAAACAAGAAAGGTGTAGTAAAAGATAAGAAAAAACTCAGTTTTAGAAAAGTAGCTTTTCTGAATCTTCAAATTAGGGTTGTATAGATGCAGGGAGTACCCTTAGCACCCAGAGATTTCTGGTCCAGACAAGAAATATAATACCACAGAATGTATTTTAATATCGAAAAGGCCTTTAGTGAATGGAAAAGAGGGAAGAAACAGCTCATACCAGCTGGGCATGTTGGAGGGATCTTTCTCAAACATGTTTTCCTTTTGTTCAAGAATTTATATGCATCAATTACCAGAACAGATTAGACAATGTTTTAGTTTGCAGTTTTAATGTGATAAGCATTAGTGCAGCCAGCTGCACCATGGCACCGAGATAAACTGGATTTGTTTATAATTTACCTTGTTTCCTGTAGAGAGTCTAAACCAAGTTTTGCCACAAAGGCTAAACTGCTGTACTGAAGAAGGAGTATCATGAATAAAGGCTGTGTGAAGAATGAATAGATGTACCATTTTAAACTTCTGCCTTGCTGTGAATACAATGCAAACATTGTCTCCTTTTCTATGGTAAGCTCTTGACATTTCTATAGTTGCATATTCTAACTACTTTACTGCAACACAGTATCAGTTTCCACAGCACTGCTTGGCCAGGAGCAGCCCGGAATGATTCACAATTCAGTGAAAGCTTGCAGATACCTTGCGGTGTGCCTCTGCTTTGGGTTAATTTTGAGTGTACAGGAAAGGTAAACCTACAGGAGGGCAGGGGCTTTTATTCATGATAGAGTGACTCTTGGGAAATCAAGATAGGAGATCGGAAAGTTAACATATCCCAGTATGTCCCCAGGCCTACCTTACGTCCCTCTCGCCCTCTAATGTGTTGGAAGAATTAAAGGAATCAAGAATCCCCAGGAGGAGTTTGGACTGACTTAATCAGTGTTCATTTTAACACCTCCTGCTGCAGTACTTCAGGAACAGGCAGCTCCAGCACCACTGGAGAACCTACAGGAACTTTTGTGCCCCCTGATCAGGCTGGCTTCAGTTCTGTGGTCTCATCGTGAATGCTTCTACTGATGAACCATTCTGTGCTGATGGCCACTGATCAGAAGCTGGGGCAGGGGCAGCGTCTCTAGTCTGAACTCTGCTTAATGGTTGCCTTTTGCATGGTGGGGCATAGGGGAGGAGAAATCCTTAATAACCTCCAGGCATAACTGTGTACTTTCAAACTAGGAGATTGGCTGAAGGTTAAAAACTCAAATATGACACACTTTCCACTGATCTGAAAAGTTGTTGCTGTGATTGGATCACCCTTCTGCAGCAGGAAGGGTCTCCTTTCTGAGGAGGGCAACCTTAATCTGTTGGGTTCTGCATGAGGCGACGAGGCTGATGGCACACAAAGGCAGCTCTCTGCTGGAACACATCGCAGTGTGACTGCACTGTTTGGAACATCTGCAGTTCTCTGATAGCTTTTAGAACTACTTAGAAGAGAAAACACTTTTGTAACATAACCATGGGATTTGTACTGACTAGACTTTTTTCCTGTGTTGATTATAGAAAGTACAGAGCACCGGGCACCTGTGGCCAGCGGACCATTCCTGTTCTTAAACCCCTGTGTTGTATCAGAGGTGGCACTAGACAGACTCAAACCATGATTCTTTCTGCACAGTTCTGCAGTCTAGGTTGCTGCCTGATGATTTTGTCAAGGACATATTCAGTAGGAACCCATGGAGCAGTGTCACTATTGTGCAACAAAAGCTCTTGAACATTTAGATTGGCATTAGATTCAGGTTAGATTAAAATATTCGGCAGAAATATATAGGGATACAATTTCCATACACTGTGAACTTCTGTCAAATGTAATGGTCATCGGGCCCCCAGTCTCTCATATTTATGTCTTGAAGACAATTTAGCCTAATCAGCTTTTCCTTTTGGAAAGTTTAACAGTCTCTGTTTGGTATCTTGCACAACAGGATAAGTATCTGTTAAATGAATGAATAAAACAAAAATACAAAGAGCACAATACCCAGAAGCAGCTGGTAATTGCTGTCAATGACAGGCTACTTTCACTGCACTTGGATTATTTTATTTTATACCTAAGAATGGGAGGAATATTAAAAAGGTTCAGTTTAGCAGTTTTTGCATTTCTTCCAATGCATAAAGTCCTCCTCATATTTGCTACTGCCTACTCATGGCTTATTCCCTATCTGACACTTGAGTAATTGTTGTAAACCATTGCATCCGTGATTTACTTTGTGTTTCCTATTGTAGGTGACAGTTAACGTATCTTGTCTGCTGCTATGAAATTTAAAAAAATGGTCTGAAAATGTTAAGAACAAACACTTGCAAAGACAGGGGCAGGAATAGAAAAGCTCTTATATTTTCAAAATTCATGTGCTCTGAAAATCTCTCAGCCCACAATATAATCAGTGCTAGGATGCTTAAAGTATCTTCTTTCCAATAAAATGCAAGTGACGATAGGATAACACTGCTTGAGAATTTATATTTCCATGGTAAATTCCTCCAGCTACAGAAGTGATGTACTGTAGACAGTAAGCAAAGATTTGGTGTTGCAGATTTTCACAGGCTTTCTAAGCTTACTCTGCATTTTGCTCCAGACTTCTTCCAGCTGAAACCTACTGACATCAGAAGAGTTCTATCATATTTAAGCTGTTTCAACTAAAGTGAACAACAGAATCTTAAACCAATAAAGCTTAATCAACACTGGAAGGACAAAGATATAACAAACTAGGGTAGGTAGTGTTAATTCTGAATACATCAGCTGACTAGAACTTTGCATCTGGAAGTGGTACAGATCAGGAGGTCATATACCTAGCTCAGAGAGAGAGGAGACAATAGTGAGCAACCTTGCTATCTTTGAGAGATTCACATACTATTGCTAAGTTTTACACCTATCATAAAATACGTGTCATCTTAATATCTAAATGTGCTGTCTATGAAATATCTATGCAACTGTTTCACTTTCCAAATGCTGACAGTTTGGTAATGTTAAGAATGAATTTTAACTGTCCCTTAGGTATTTAATTAGATGCATTTTCTAATGCAAAGGACACTTTTAATTTTACCATGACAGCTTCAAATGCGCAGAAAAAAGGTACAGCTCACTCATAGCTAGGTACATTGATAATCACTGCAGTCCAAACCAGTGGCTGGCAAATCATGGACTACAACAGAAAAAACATAGTGGCTGCAGTTTTGACAGATAATGTCAAATTGAAACTGTGTAGTAAGAACCTAGTTTCGGTTGATGATGACACAAGGAGTGTCTGGTATACATGCAGATGCCATGAGTGTAAACGGGAATTATTAGTCTAAACTGATCCATAACACAGTATTTATTATATTCATGTCAAGCTTTTTGGTGCTTCCGTGTTTAAGCACCTATTTATTCAAAAATTTATGAAGAGTATTTTTGGTTGAAAGTCCTTAGCTGTGTACACCTTGAAAGGGCTTTTTAATGGACCTGAACACCCTTCAGCTTGCAATAAATTATCTTCTTTTTAGGAACAAATATATCATTCGCAGTCTTGCCAAACTCATGCTGTCCTTTTAAATCACTTCTTTTCTTCTTTCTTTCTTTATCTGTTTATATATGTTATACATAATTTTAGATTATTGTGTAGGTTATTGCAGGTAACAAACGGGAAATTGTGATTTAGTTCTTTTATTGTGAGGGAGACCGATTAAGCACTTTGTCTAGTCAAACATCAGTGGAAAGTCTGTGAGAAAGGCTGGCGAAGAAATAAAAAGACTGCACTAACTCAATAGGCATAAAGTGTCTGTGTGTCCTAGGACTTAATCCCACTAGATACCGCTGGGCAGTTCCAATAGACATTGGAAGGAGTTTAGGCTGTTCATCGTATCACAGTAGGTCCATAACACCTGTCTAGCTTCTGCCCTAACTTTCAGGTTTTGGTGACATGCTTAGGCTTAACATTTGCTCATCATTTCATCCCTTCCATCTCATATTTTCAGCATGCCTCTAACTAAAGCCTCAGTCGTATTGTGATAGTCCCTCAGTTTGATGAATAACTCCATTTCTGCCAATCTGAACATGCAGTAATAAATAAAATTGGCCAAATTCTTTCATACAGTTCATGTCTGGAATGCAGAATGTTTTCCTGGTATTGTCCAGATGTCCTCTAAACAAGATAAAATTTGCTGTGCAACCTTCCATGTCTTGAATATACCATTATATCTTCAGCAGTCTGAGTTGTCAGTGGTTTTCTTTAATACCTTTCATCAAAATTCATACATGAGAAGAGTGAAAATGAGAAATTCTTTCCAATAAGACTGAAAATTGCTGCCCTATTTATCATTTTATAAGATTTAGTAAGTAAAAATAATTTTGGAAAGAATGCATTTAAAAGCTGCGTTTATCCCAGTTTCTGTTTCATTTCAGAACAGTGTCAGAATGGGACAAATATGCATTCTATAAAAATAAATATTTATTTGTCTTTCCCCCCTCCCTTTGTTCAGTTCATTTATGTTATTTATTTTGTAAGTAGCTTTAAAGAAATGAGCTGCTTTCTTTGGAGGTTTGGCCTCATAAACTATAGCAATTTTTCTTTAATTTTGAAGGTGTTTATGTAAGAGTCGGAATAGGGCTGCTTTCCCTGAGTATGTTTCAATCGTTATTTAAAAATTACAGTAGACGGTATTACACCTTTGAGATATCCAAAACAAGTAGCTGCTCAGTCACTAGAATGACAAAGTGATGGTGCTGTAGCTGAGATGCTCTCTAGCCTGCAGCTAAAGAGCCATAAAACACTGAAAAAGCTGTTTGAAGTACCACATTCATACACATACACAGTTCCAACAGAATGAAGGGAGCTTACAGGACTTGTGGCAAAACAGAAGCAAAATTAGAACACAGCATCTGTAATTTACTACTTGCCATTAAAAGATCCTGCCTTTATTCAGTGTTGTGGAAATTAAAGCATACGCTGCACTTTGATAACTTTGTCTTATTTAAGTAAGCCCTCATCACTGTGCTGCAGCGTGCCTATTTGCAATACATTGTAAGGAATTAGCTGTAAAGAGGTAACTTCCAGTTAAGTAGTAACAAATGGCTGAGATTTCTTAGTCCCAGTTAGATCTGCATATCTGTCTCCATCACATTCTGTCATTATTCCCATTTTGCAGAAGCTTAGAAGGTTCAGTGATTCGCACAGGGCAAGGGACACTGCTCTAGTGAGTAAGAAGTTTGAATGACTGAAGTACTTTATTCAAGTCACTAGAAAATGATCTCCTGTGTTTAACAATGCCTTAAAACTACCACACTACAAACTATTAGCCACACATCTCTTTCTTACCTCATTGTTAATTCATGGACACAAAAAAAGTACAGCTGAAACTGAAACATAAAACATAAAAATTACCATTCTTTAACAGCCCAGTGGTCCACATAATTTGGTGTCCTGTCTCCAGCAACTACATGGTGTTTAAAGGAAGCGGTAAGTGCAATCTACTCCATATGTTGATTAAAGTGAAGTAAATGCCTGTAGGATATTTTCATAAAGACCATTAAGCCAAGTTTGGCTTACAGTCTGAAGCCCTGGATTTGATATCCAAAGTTTTCAGATCTATTGTAATTCATCTGAAAGGGTTGCCTTAGTGAATTCAGAAAGATCCATTTAATTTGTTCCCAGCTAAGAAAGCTGCAATTCTACAACGCTGTTTAATTCAGTAGTTCTCCCTGATGTGGGCTGGTGCTCTAAGAACTCCAAGAACAGAAGACTTTATCTTCTAAACAACATTGGCTCCTGTCTCCCTGGCAGACTGTCCACTACAGAAAACCTGGGCACACTTGTCTTAGTTTAGACAAAGCTAAATGCAGCCATGATGTGGAGAAGAGAAGAGTCTTCAAGCCATAAGGCTGTGGTTGCATCACGTCGGGGGAAACACAACTCCCCCTGTGTTGTACTTAGGGGAGATTGCAATTGCCTCAAGCGATGTTGGCAGAACTCTGTTGCTGATACAAATACCCACTTTGGAAGGTCCTGTTTGACTTTTCTGAGGTATTCAAAATGCCTGTGAGCAATCCAGCCCAGAGGAATGTTCTTCAGGAATCTCCAGTTTTAAGCATTATATTTTATTTTTCCGTGTAAGCTGTAATTCAGTGTACTGCTTAATAAAGCTTGATATTAATCATACATAGAACTGTATTTACGCTCATTAGCTAAATTCAGTAGTATAATAAATATTTATCCTGATTTTATTTCTCTGACTTTCCCAGTTGCAGACAGATTAATCATTCCCTAGGTTCCTATACCATTAATTCAGGCAGGCCTTTTAAAGTCACAGGAAGCAGGTATAAAGAAAGACCAAAAGACCTCTGAAAATACCAACAACTGTGTTTAGTACATCAGACACTGGTGCACTGTCTTGGAATTCTCTAAGTTTAGAAATGTATCTGAAATGACTAGGAGTCCTCAGAGTTAGGAGTTTGATTGTTCGAGGTTCCCCACAGCTAAGAGAGATAAGGAAAAGAGAAGTACTTTTAGAAGGTGCCACCCATGCCCTGTTTATTTTCTTGTAAATGCGAATCTTTTTTCCACCGATACAATCACTTTGTTCCTAACTTAGACCTCTAAATCCAGCACCTAAAAGTTGGGGAGGATGACTCTTCAATCCTGTATGGCATGTGCCAGACACCTCCCCGGCTAAACAGATTTCATCTGGTCTTTGTCAAAGCAAATGTGTGCTGATATTCCAGTAAGAACCTAAAATTAGGAGACATAAATCCTTTTCAGAAGTGTAGTTGTTCTAATTATTCTTAAATTCTTCATCCTCTTTATGGAACGAATCCCTGATTCCTATATAGTGGTGAAGACATTAATAACAGAATTGTCTTTCAAGTAAGCTGAGAATGCACTTCTTACAGACTATCTAAACATTACCCTTACAAATGCGGGAGTCCTCCCAAAATGCAAAACTGATGAAGCTGACCCTCCATACCAGGTCTGACCCCTGCAGGATTTAGCCTTTAATAAAGTTAGCAACGTATTAATTGGTCCTTATTCAAACAAACAATGCACATAACCTATCATGAATAATATCCTCAGTACTGGGGTTCACTAGAATAAGTAAATATTTTGGCAGTGACTAGGCTGTATCACATCAGCGGTGCTTCAAACTAACATCAGAAAAGAATATAAAAGCAAAAGTACTATAAGCACAGAACACAGGAAGAATATGCTCATTAAAGACTCCAACATTTTATAACAGCATGGCATCTACAAAACAAAAGTGAAGCTGAAAAAAAGGCAAACAGTCAAAGGACCAAACTGAATGGGAAACTATTAATTAAGAAAGGCATCTGCAAAGTGTAAGCTGCACAATTAAAATATTAGTGGTGATTAGGGTGTCATTTCTGTAACAGTAGCAGATTATAAAAAATTAACACTGTATGGCTATGGAATAGAACAACACATTTGAGAATGTCTCATTAGATGTAAACATTTCACTTGAGATGAAAGAATATCTGCTTGCTAATTTTTCATAGGACTTAGAAAAGAAAGAAATATATGTAGTATGTAGAGATTTTTTCTTTGTTTCTCTGTATCTTTTCTTTTTTATATTATTGCTGTCCTGAAGGATGGGGAGGACACTGAGAGGAGACAATCTTGAAACAGGTAGACTTAAAGGTAAAATTGTACAAGTTTTTGATTGCAGTGAAGTTCCACAAATAATACCCTTTTTTTCTGATTATCTACTGAAGTTTTGCTAATTTGCCAGTGGACCCAAATAAAATAAAAGGATCTATCTCAACAATTATGTGTAGCCTTTAGTGAATTGTGACATATAACCACAGTTTGCCTGCTTTCCTCTCACTCCAAGGCAACAGCTGAAAGAGAAAGGGGAGGAGAAGGAAGGGAGAGGGCACCTCCGGTCTTTGTGAAGGTCTCCTCATCATGTAAGAAAAGTTAGGCTTTCACTATGCATGTGTCATTTTCAGGAGAAATTGTCCTGTTCTAGGAGGATCCAGTTTTCCCAGGGACAGTCCTGAGTAGTGGTGGTGGAACAAGTTTTGGCTCAGAAACAGTCCTGTGGCATATAGCATCACAAATCCCTCTGGTTCTGGAGAACCTGTGTGAGAATTTCATTTTACCATATTTACACTCAAGTGGTTCATGTCCTTCAGATCCATGGGTCAAGGACTGTTCTTTTCAGTAAGCATTTAGTAATGGATTTTAGTACTCTGGGACAGTTTTGTTCCCTACTGGTCAGCAACCAAAGGAAAAATTTCTTTCCCACAGGTTGTCAGAGAGGATGATCTGCCGTGTTGGCTTCCCTTAGTGTGCCAGTTACAAACCGTGGTAGTTCAGCAGGTGTTTCATGAGTCATGTTTGCAACAAGGTACTTCTGAAACAGAAACGGGCTAGACTGGGAGCAGGGAACATGGTGCCTGACTCAAGTTAGGCTATGGCTATTCGACAGTCTTGCATAATAATGTCTTTGGGTTGTTTTTTTTTAGATTAACCTTTAAAATTTATGTGAAAAAAAGCAACTATATCTTCAGTTCTGACTTAATTTAATTTTATGTTACTTTGTGTTAGCGAATCACTTGGGTCTCCAGCTATCCTGCATCATCATTCCGCTGATGGCTCGATTTGCGTACACAGCCGTGTCACTTTAGGAAGTGGCTTTAGGAAGAAGCCCTGTTGAGTGTGCCCTGTGGCGAAGGGCTTCTGCCCTGGGTGCCACACAGGCTGTCTCCCTGGGCTCTCATGGCACAGCACTAAGCCTTTTCCAGACTCACAAAACTGTAATCAAGTATGCAGGGTCCAGCAGGGTCTGGGCCAGCACTTCTGTCCCCTGCATGGAGTGTGAAACTGGGCTTGAGAGCAGCCTAAGAGAAATGGGATGACTTCAAAGATGAACTAGGGAACAAACAAAAGTCTGGTTATATTAGGCCAGAACAAGATTATCTATCTATCTATCTATCTATCTATCTATCTATCTATCTATCTATCTATCTATCTATCTATCTATCTATCTATCTATCTATCCTATCTATCTTATCTATCTTATCTATCTACCTACCTACCTATCTATCTATCTATCTATCTATCTACCCATCTATCTATCTATCTATCTACCCATCTATCTATCTATCTATCTATCTATCTATCTATCTATCTATCTATCTATCTATCTATCTATCTATCTATCTATCTATCTATCTATCTATCTATCTATCTACCTATCTACCTATCTACCCATCTATCTATCTACCCATCTATCTATCTACCCATCTATCTATCCATCCATCCATCCATCCATCCATCCATCCATCCATCCATCCATCCATCCATCCATCCATCCATCCATCCATCCATCCATCCATCCATCTATCTCTCTATATATATTTGTCTTCCCATGCAGTCTTGGGATGGTTATTTAATTTTCTACTTCCTAGTCTTTTTCTGCCTAATAATTTTATTAGTTACGTTCTTCTTAGAAGTTTTAAGGGGTAGTTGCAAAGGTGATTTCTATTTCTGCTTTTAGGCACCAGAGTCCTCACTCCTAGCTACTTTTACAGGCCTTCCCTTCAGTCTACATCCAACTTTTTATAAGGGAAGTTGCTTTAGGAGCAAGTGAGTTTCTGGCTCTGTGATTGCCTCTCTTGGCTGTGGGCTGCCTGTCTGCCCTGCCTCCCTGCTGTTCCTGATGATGACAATGATGTGGAAAGAAAGTTCTTGGCGGTGAGGAAAAATCCCCACAACAATATTTTTTTACTCAAAGTCATTGAGCACTTTTTGTTCATTAGGGGGGATGTAAATGAAGTGTGTTTCTGTCACAACATGTACAGGTGAGAATACGATGAAGTCAAATTTGTATATCATTTAGCAAACATGAAGGCTGAAATTTATAATTAGTTTCCTGAAAGTAATATTCCTGTAGGTATTTATCTGTTCCACATAAATTTTCCAATTTTCCTATTATGTTTATAGGTCAGACTAAAATCTGTGGCTTACAGGAGATAACTGTGTGGCATAAAATTTAACTAAACCATAATTTAAAGAAGTATCTTGTTACTTGGTTTCAGTAATAATAGGCAGCTTGAACAGTGACATGCTAAAGGTGATGTTTTATGGAGAGCATTATGGCTATCTAGTTTTATTCATCAAGTTTTGTCATGTACTGTAAATTGTAAATCTCATCCTACATACAAGTTCAGTTTGGGATCTTCAGAGAATTAGGTAAGGAGGTGTTAAAAAAACCCCATAGATGCGACAATGATTTATTTTTTTTTAAAAAAAAGAGGCTAGAAGTTAGGAGTGGGTCTGTAACAGCAGATAAGTTGCTGAGACTATAGTGGAAAATATTTAAGTTCCACTGGAAGCCAAGTCTCAGAGCTTTACAGGAAGAGCAGAGTCCAATAGCTTCACATACAGATTTCAAAGTCTCTACCTTACTCTTTAGTTCTTGCTTACCTTCCTTCAAACGTGTTTCTTAGCTTTGTAGGTTATAAATTCAGTACTAACAGAAGACTCATACTGCACAAATGCTATGGAAGTAGAAGTTTAGTACAGCCAAACTGATAAAGTTTAGACATCTGTCCATCAATTTAGACATTATTTTCACACAATTAGTTTCTTTTCAAAGGTCTAGCACTTTGAAATATTAAAAAAGCTGTAAAAAAATAATTTGTTTTTAATTTGCAAATAATATATTTTTTAACCTTTTGAATCATAAAATATTTGAGAAGTTAAAAATGAAAATTGCAAAACCAAGATTCATTTCATTTACAGCTGTATCAAGGAAGATGGGGTTTTCCTCCCCCCAGAGAGAGCAATAATCAGTTCTAACAATAGGCCCAGTGAACCTGCATTTATGTGTGCTCATGTAATTCATATCCAAGAGGGTCAGGAATTACAAATCAAAGCTTTTTCCTCCAATATTCTTCCTGACATTTTCAATTCCTCACTTGCAGTCTGTGTTGAGCAAAACAGAATGAAAGTCAATTAAAAAAAAATAAAATCAAATAATGTCTCATTACAGCTAACCTGCCAATTTTGGCTCAAATCATGACCTGGAAAAACAACACACACCTCTCACTTCAACATTTTTGCACGAGGATTTTAATTATAGCTATAGAACGTGAAGTTTGTTGTGTATACTTGGAGAAATTATCTTGAATAGACTCAATAATATTTTTTCAGGTGTCTTATCAATGGAGGGAGCTGAAAACTGAACAGTATGTTCAGCTATGATTTTTATCAGCCTCAGTGCTGTACTTTGATTTCCCAAAAGCCACAGCCTTTAGCTTGCTTCGTGACTGAGACACTTAACAGAATATCAGACATGGTATTTTTATGTCTCAGCAATGGTGAAAGGAGTGAATTATGGTTTGGTTTGATGTTTCTTAACTGGTTCATAGCATCATGAGATGTAACTGCTATTGTTAATAAGGACTTGCAGCTCTGGTATCATGGTGTCTCACACATGATTTTCTCCCTTGACTGTGTGGTGTCAACACTTTATGTCCAGGAGTAGTTAAATAAAAGGTAATACATGTATTGGGAATATGGTCTCATTGCACAGAGCAGGATATTGCACTCATAAATACCTGCACATCACAACAATCATATCTTGCCCCATATATTTTACTTTACCCAGGCACTTGATACCTACTTGAATTCACAAGTGTGAAAGTGTTCTTGTCCAGGCTCCTCGTGACATACGCCTCACGATACCCACTCACTGTGTCTATTGCATTGTTATTCAGCATCACCGAGATGGCTATTTTAAAAGTCACAAACATGATTCGTTTCCTTACCTCCGCTAGTTAGAAACTATTAGTGAATGACATTTCTGCTTTTTCAGGTCATAGTTTATTTATGAGAACAATTGATTTAGCAATACATAGCAGCATCAAACTTTAAATAGATTACACGGTCCGTGCTTCATAAATCACATCGGTCACACATTCTTTTACAGAAAGCTCAACAGTTCTAATATTTTCCACTAACAACAGTGGATGCCCCTCTAATAATTACATTAAAACCCAATTACTTAGTTTTTGTAGATTATCTATAGAGAGATTTTAAATGTGAATTTGTATTTAGAAGATCTTCTTTCCCTAAATATTCTTGGAATGAAGTATATCAGCAGCATTTCACACTGGGGAACACTACTATTTTTACAATAGTATTGCTTTCACAATAGTACTATGTATTTTGCAAAGTGGCTGATGCACTGAAAGTGATATGTTATATATTTATTCACACTTCATTTTGGGGCTGACAATTGTAACATATATTTCCCTTCTCATACTTCACCAATTACCTTAACCCTGACCTGCATGAATGCAATTTTCTGCATTAATGAGAAGTAGCTGTCTCTCTGAAGAACCTGAACTGAGTAAACACTGTCAGCTGTGTCAAATGGTGGTGATAAACAGCTTTCACTATTCATTTATGGCTACTGGTGCTGATAGAAGAATTCACACATATTCAAGTATCTGTTTATTTATAACCAAAGGACTACTGTAAAGTCCTGAAGACTGACTGAACATGTGTTCTAAAACCAGCTTCAGTTTGGGGTTCTACTGTGATGTAGTTAACATGAATTTTGTAATTGTAGGAAGCTTGCAGCTGTTATTCTGGTTCTGAATGGGCAGTTGTAGTACAAATCTGAGCTTGACAAGCATCTGAAGTTATATTTAATTCAGAAATTAGAAGTACCCAATACTCAAAACTTCTGTACAAATTCTGTTTCCAAAATTGTCGTTGAAAACCTAAAAATTTTCAGAATTCCTCACAGAACAGAAATTCTGATACTTTTTCCCATTTATAGGTGTTAAAATTTTGAGACGAATAGTCTCTGAAGGAAAAGGAGACACTGCCTGCGATGACCCCCAAGGAGTTCATGCTTCTGCAGACTCCCAGGAACCTGTCCACATCAGTGGGAGCAATCTACCACCAAATGTGCATGTAACCTGTGTGAGAACTAGGGAGGTCGGTTTAAAACAGAAAAAAGAAAGTACTTCATGCAGTGGCTGATGAATTTATGGAACATGATGTGAGGTCAGGTGGCATTAGATGGTTTAAAAAGGACAAATTCATGGGCAGTATATCTATCCATAAATGCAAAGTGGGAAGAATCTGACATCAAGAATGTAATTTCTGACATCCCTAACATGATGAACATGGAGAGCGGAGCACGGAAAGGGGTCAGGCTCATGTACTGACCCTGAACAACCAGTCCTACTGGCACTTTCAAAAAGAGAATACTAGCCTAAGTGGACCTCCAGCATGCACCAGGGCATTTTTGGTGCAATTAATAATAAAATAGAACTAATTCTATCAGTTCCTTACTTTGAGGACTGAGAGTTGTGTAAAATACTAAAATAAGAAGCATTATGCCTATTTAAGGACAGAAAATAAGGGAAAAAATGCAGTAGGAGAATATGGTCATTAAAAATAATGTTTCAGCATTGCTTGAATGACCTGTAAAAGAAGATTTAACTTGATGGACTATGCACCCAAAAACACTTTCAGAGAAATGACTGAGAACTGAAATACTGATGTATGACATAGATGCCAAATTGAGCAAAAGTTTTGTTATGTGATATTTAGCTATTCATATTTATGTTGGGCAGTGTTCAACTCCAGAAGAAGCCCATGTAAAAATTTCTTTGTTGTACTTGTGTATTAAAATTGCTAGCCAGTGTCGGATTTGTCCAAAGTCTACTGAAGTACTTTGAAATTCTCCTACTGGCCTCATACAGAAGGGTTAAGTTGCTTGCTAGCAAAACAGGCCGTCAATTGTGGGCAGCATGTGTGCTGAAGTACTGGAACAGCACTCCTCATGCGTGTTCCTATGCAAACAGTTTCCAGGAAAACATTGACTAAAAAGAAGCTGTTCTGAGAAATCAACAAAAAATGGTCCCATTATTTGCCTCAAAAGGCAAAAAGAAATGTGTTTGGCCTGGCTAAGCAGCCTGAATATTTCTGTCAATTTTCTTTCAAGTACCTGGAGAAAATATATAAAGGACACCAACTGGAGATTGTAAATTGTGTTTTTTCATTTGGCCTCCTGTTCCCACTACTTGATTAAAAAATCAGCTTCAAAACTACCCTATTACTCTTCTAACCTGGATGCAGACATCCAGCTTCAGTGGAAAAGGTGAGTGTTTCTTGCAGCCAGGCTACTTTGGTGACAATGTCACCTCTACTTGAAAAGTGACAGCTGTGACTTTGAATTTCTCTAGTCCAGAGTAGGAACTGACCTAAGACCGTTTTGATTTCTTTGACATTCTACAGTAGGTCATAGAAAGATGAACAGCAGCTCCATTTCTGTATCTACTGACACTGGCATTACCTTGAAAAGTACCTAAAATACGAAATTATGAGATTTCTGAAGATGGCAGAAACACTTAGGCACCAGGAAGGAGTAGAAGTCCAGGTTTATTTTGGTGCTGAGTGTTTTTATTGGCTATCTCTTTTTGCCCTTTCCTTCGTGATGGGAATTCTGACCCACTTCTGGGAATCCTCCCACTCACCGTTGGCTGGATGGGCTAGGGGGCTTGTGCAGCCTCTCTGGGGCTGTATTAATGGAAGAAGGGTATCTGGATGATGCTTGGAAAGAGGATTATCTTTAAAAATCAGGCTTTTAAGGTCTTAATTCTTTCTGACATCCTCATTAGTTAGTTAAATATTTAAGGCATCTGCTTTTACACGCCACATAGATAGAGCTCTCTCTGTAGGCAGTGGTGGTTCTGTAGCTGAAATGCTTATGACTCACAACAATTGAAACTCTTGTGGGTTGCCTGTTCAGCTTGTATGTCTAAAGAAGGTGTATTATAATAGCATTCAAAACCCTTGGAAAAGTTTTAAACAAATGTATAATTATTGTTAGCTTTGGCTCTAATAATTTTGCTCTGTTAAGCTTTTGAAATACCTTGAGTTACACTTGGTTACTTGAAGAATCTAAAGCAGCAGGCAAGTGGCTTTTCATCTATTGTTAAATTTAAAGGGCTTACTGGTGCTAATTATTTTGAAATGGATTCCTACACTATTATGCATTATTTCAATGAATAATGCAGGACTGGCAATCTATTGGCAGAACATTCACAGGAGCGCCATAAATCTAGAAATAATGTAAAAGAAGACGGGATACATATTTTAAAAGCATAGCTTGGGGAATTACATTAGTGCAACGCTGCAAAACTTCTTATAAGGGTGCATATTTTTAAATATGATCAAATCAAGAGATTTTCAGTGAGAGGCTGCAGTTTATTCTACATATTATTATGACAGCTAGGAGACTTATTTAAATTGAGACTTGTGTATAGATTCTGCAGAAACTCAGGAGGAAAAAAAGAAAATCTGTACTCTCAAGAACACGCAACCCAAATACAACCCCAAATGCAGCACCTGGATACAGTCACTCACAGCTGAGTGAGTGAGGAGTAACCAGCAGACATGCACAGCTAATAGGCTGTATTCTCTGGAGAGCTGCAGCACGCATTTTTTTGTAAGCACCTCTACAAAGGAGGATGTAAGAAGAAAAAGGGCAACAGCTAATGAAATAGCTGTGTAGTTGTTTAAAGTGAACCATTTCCAAGCTGGAAGAGCAGTTAGAGAACTGAACAGCAGAGAAATTCCTTGCTAAATACAAGGAGAGAGTAAAATGTAAAAAGGTTTTTTATTCATTTATTTAGAATAAAATATGGTTTTATAAAAGGCATTTCAGTGTAGGGATGCCGAGACTCACGAAAATACTGCTACACAGTTTTTTGGGGTTTAAACCCCTGGCAAATTAAAGCAGCATCAGCTGTATTTCACATGCACTGCATTAGGTTGCATGGTAGGGCACTGGGATTTAGACAGTTATTTTTGCAGTTGCAATAACATTTAAAGGCATTTAAATTATCTTATAATGGCTGCTACTAGAGACAGGGTATTAATATCTGGGTAAACCTTCACTGCACTGCAGCACGACTGCTTCTGTGTCCCTTCCATTAGATTTGCCTGTAGTATTGATATAAATCTTTTAGGACTGACTCCTGACAACCTTTAGCATCAGACAAACCCTATAATACAACAGGAAACATATACAATGGGAAGTACTTCTTAAAATGATGATGTTATAGAGCAAATAGAAATGGCAAGATAAAAAAGAAAGCTTTCATTTGTATAACAAAGGAAAGTTAGTTTTAGTTGTAGAAATGTATGGAAAAAATTTGGACAATAAATTTAATATCCTGCAGCTAATTTAAGGAACTAAGCTACTCCATTCTTTTAGGTAACCGATTATTGTTTTTTACACCAAAGTACCTTTCAGCACTTAGTTTACCATGAATATGTAGAACCCATATAGCTGCAATGTATTGTAGCAGCTCAATCAGATTAACGGTTTATAAATTCAAGTGTGTGCAAGTAGGACTTTACATTGCAGACATTTTTTTGAAAACAATACTATCTGTAGAGTAAATAATGAGTATTTAAAATATACTGACACATGCAAGCTCAAGACGTTAAAACAATAAGCGTGTGAGTAATATGTAGTAGATACATAAATCACAGGTAGTGCAAAATTAAGTATATGCAATTCTTTGCTGTTATAGCTTTGTGAACACTTCTAAATAATACAGGTTTATATTCTTAGGTAGAAAAACTTTATTTATTTTTTAATTACCTTACAAATGCACAGATAAGTAAAACCGAGAGGCTTCCATGCTGAAATACAGTTCTAGAAATGAAGTAAATACAAAAGATCATGTACCCAAGGTCATTTTGTGGAAAGGTTGTTAGGCTAGTATTAAGAGACTCCTAAATTAACATTTGATAAAAAAGAATACAATAATATTTTATTTTATGGTCATTGTACATCTGACAGCATAAAGGATCTTTTGCATTTGTGCCTAGGGGTCTCAGCCAAGAACATGGGTCAGTGTCAGAAGCAGTTTATATGCTTTATGCATATAAGCTTCTACATAAAGCAACTGAAATTTATAGACAAAAGGTTTTAGAAGATAAGGGGTGTTATCACTTCTACCTTAAGCAGACCACAGGAACTGTGTTTAAATTTTAGAATACATTAAGGCTCCTAAACTCATGTTTAAGCAGTAAAATAAGTTGACTGTTTTCCTAATACACCAAAGACCCATACAGTCCTGTTGTTTGTTCATTATGGAATTGTATGAGTCATTTTTATGTTTATCATTATGCAGATGCTAAACATGACAAGTATGCTGAGGAGATGTGATTCCAGCACTGCCAGATAAGATAGAGTGTTTTACATTTATTTTGATAGAAATGCCAGACTGCAAGAGTATAGGTAGTAGCTTGTATCAGGGTAGTAATTAAAGTAATTTTAAAGGTTAAACCTATGAAAATGAAGACAAAATGGTAAAGCTCATAAAACTGAAGGATCAATGCTTTCATTGAATCTTTTCTGAGGACTAACTTGGTCTAAATCATTCACAAAAAGCCATATTATGAGCTGATTTGATTTAGTTGTCTTAATTTTCTAGGAGAAATAATTGTAGCTCCACCCACAGAGATACCCTAAGTAACCTGATAATTTGCCTGACGTATGCAGGCACTGAACATGACTACAGAATGTGTTTTGGCTATTAGTCCTTTACATGAAGAGGGTTTTTTTGGGGGTTTTTTTGTTGCTGTTTTTTTTTTTTTGTTAATTACAATAATTGTAAACTATGAAGTTCCTTAAACAATACACAAGACTCTCTGTAGTGTAAACAATTGATATCAGTGTACTGAAAAATGTCGTTTGAAGAAAAGTTTCCAGATTTTTGACACAATAGCATGAGGCCTCTCCAAGAAACAAAACAGTAATTAGTGAGGCAGAATTTTATCAAAGTAAGGTAGCAGCAATGAATATATGGAATCATAGAGATATTTTATTTTTATTAAGTATTAAAATATGCATGCATGGTTGATGCCAAATTACGGAGTGCAGATAGCTGAAAATTTCATGCATCTGATTTTAATTAGTTGAACTAAACAATATGCAAACTAGTAAAAGGAAACTGGCTGAGAAAATGTGCTAGAAATTTCTATGTATATTTTCATAATTTTCTGTAAATTTTACTTTTCTGTAAATAACTTTATTCAGTGCCAAAACATTCTACACTTCAAAATGGAGCATTTAAAATGGATGTTTATATTCAGGACTATTAATTTGTCCTGATCTACTCAGATTTTGAAATAGAAGCATATACAAGATGCTATTAGAAAAAAACTAGCATGATCAGTTCTGCTGAGTTTTCCTATTGTCTAGCAAGCCTGAGTTTTTTTGGGGGGTAATTGATGCAAATATTTCAAAAGCAGTTTTGAGATTGGCAGACATAAGACTTAGTCAGTTATTAGATTTGGACAATTCCTTCCAGCTGGTAAAGAAAAGATTTTTGCAGGGCTGTTGCATTTGTCTTCCAAAGGAAGATGAGAGAGAATTTGTACTAGACTATTCCCCCATCCTTAGGGTGTTTGAAAGGTTAGATTGTATAAAGGTGATTCAGTCACCCACTTACACAGAGCTAAATGCTTAATCCTAGTGTCAGTTGCACTTTTAAATTAAACACATCCACTCGAAATGATTTACACAATGAAACAAGTTTTGAGCTCTCTTGAGATATATATTTATTTACTTGTTACTCTCCTAAACATATCTATATGGATAGACAAGACTCCTTTACTGAGAATAGAAGGAAAAAATCTGATTGAATTCCTCAGCATTTGTATTTACATAACTTTCCCTGAAACTTACTTCTACTCTAGTGCTTTTTCTTGACCTTCTGGTTTCTTTTCAGTTGAGTTTCTTTGTAGTCCTGACAGTCTAAAGCCTCTTGGGAAGCCTGCTGTGCTCTGCAGGTCTTCATTCAGTACACAGGATAGTGACTGTCATGACCATGATTCTAATAAGATAGTCATAGTGTCCCTGGCAACATTTTGACACCATCCTCTTTGGAGGTGTCACCAGCCTCTGGAGGTGCCACCTAATCTAGGCATATGAGTGTACAAAATTCAAATATAAAAGACTTGGCTTGTTAGATTTATATGAGTAATCAAAATGATGAAGTACAGAGCTGGAAATATGATTTTTCAGCTTGGGCTGAAAAGCCAAGTTCAGTAGCTGGCAACTACAACACATCCATGTCCCTGGCATGGAGGACAAAGTTTGAGCCCTTTTTTTTCAGCAGCACTGGGAAATGGAGAACTTCTGGAACTGAAACTGTCTCAAGTCTTCCAGTGAAATTCCAAGAGCCAGTAAGAATTTGGATAGAGTCCCAGCATAGCCAGCTGCCTCCAGTCTGACACATTGCTGCGACCCAGCAGAGCAGGACAGTCTGGCTCCCAGAATCTTGGCTTGTCACCATCCTAGGTTTGGTAGGATGGAATCCCTTGTATGTCAGAATGCACACAGTGGCTTTGTAGGTCCTCAGGTCCCCAACGACCTGTGATCACGTTGCTGGGTGCCAATGCTACTTGCACTCTCAGAAGCTCACTGGGTAGTGAGACCAAAGCACCGCTGACTTACTGCTCCTTTGGAAGCCAGCGGGATGAGCTCTCTGGGAACTCCTGTGCTTTCATTACCAGTTCATACCTAATTGCCATTCTGCTTTTTATTCAATGAATTCCTCCTTGAATCCTTTCTTTGCCAACATTCTTGTTTTAGCCAAGAGGTTTCTTTCCTCTGGAAGTCTGTGAAGAGGGAGAGATAGTAGAAACAGTCCTGTAAACTCTTGAACCGCAGTGTTTGCTTTCTTGAGAAATGTTAAGAATTGAGCTTCCAATCAAGACATAATAAAAATATCAAACATCTGATGTTTCCCAGAGGTGGTTCAAGGCAGTTCTACTAGCAGATAGATGCTGTGGATCACCTAAAAAGTAACACAGTAAATTACACACTGCTAATCACAAAAATAAGAGCATTACAGCACTTTACATCCTATGCCATCTTCTATTCATATAATACCCATGACAATTCTACAGCCTGAAAAGTAGAGGCAAAAATTAACTACTCTCCTGAGTTGTCATCTGAATGAACGTTGTTCTAGTAGTAGCAAAGTAAAATAAACACTCAAGAACAGGGGATATGAACGTTTTACCACCTGGAGAGTTAGGAACTCGAGGGGGAACAGGGTGGAAATGAGTAGAAAAAAATAGTTTTACTGTAAGTGTCGATGCAATTGTTCAGTATTTCATATTGTTTTAAATTACACTGGAAGATTCACATATATCTACCAGCAGACGGGGAAATGCATGTTAGAAACTGTCTAGTCCTCCTGAGTTAACTTAAAGGACTAATTTGCACAGGACAGGTGCTAAGTATTTGAAATTCCTTGAAGCACTGTGCAATGGGAAATACTTTTATTCTCTCCCAGTCCCCGAGTCATTACCTGACTGGTGGGAGTGTCAAAGTCAGTGCTAGACTAAGTGTCCTACAGATTTCATCTCAGTTAACTGAATTGTTTTGTATAAAGCCAGTATAAATTATGGCTGAGACAGAAGCTCATTTGTAACAATAATTGTGAGAGCCTTATTCATATTTTTTTTCATTAGTTCTTGGAAATTCGTTTTCCTTTAATTCCTGGAATACACCTGTATATTGAAAGTTGTTTCTTCCTTTTAAATTGAAACAGAACTCTTAGTTCATAGAAGTAATAGATAAATAGTTCATAGAAAATAAAGGTTTTATCAATTTCTCCAGCTTCCTTCTCTGTCCTGAGTTTTTCTTCATTAAGAAGAACAAACAAGTTTTACTATGGAAATATCCTGAAAGACATTTGCTACCATTTTCTTTTGAACAAACAAATAGCTTTGGTGTGTTTCTTTCTTTCTTAATTTCATTAATTTTATTTTTCTGTATTCATGCAAATTCTGAGAAACTATAGCCAAAAGTGATTCTGCTGCAAAATTACCTTAATTTCAGCTTTGTGGATATTGCTAAATAGTGTTAAAAATAAAACAAATTAGATTAACACTGAATTTGAAGACAGGGAATACTCTTCAATTAGGAAGGAATAAAAACATTTTTTGATTGTGTCTAATCATCTAACCCTGCAAATCCAAGTATGACAGGCAGAAATAATCTTCGAAGCTCATATTTAACTCATCATGATCCTTTATTAATACATCTTACGTATTTTTTCTCAGCAATTTAATATAATGAGCACTGGAAACGTTTAGTGCATGTGGATCATAGTGTTCTAAGGGTTTAAGCCTGCAGTGAAAGCAGGATCAGACTCCTTTATCTACAAAGACTCAAAAATAAATATAGAAAACCAGATACTTACAACAAGGTTCCTGAATTAATATCCAGGCATATGTGAAGACAATATTTCTAAGACATGCTTTTTTTTCCCTCCCGTTTAAAACAGAAACAACTACTAGTATGTATGAATTTGCCAAAACAAGTAATGTCACTTCTAAAGCAGTGCTGATAATCTAAGCAGGACTGCTACATGAAACAGATGTTTCAATGTATGATAAGCCATGTATCACTATCATTAACCAGTTTTTGTTAACACATTATGCTAGTTAATAATAGTATGGTCTTAGGAAATGTGTATATTTTTGTCATTTAGATCTGTAATGAGCTATACTCAGTGGAATGGTATAATTGTACTCATTATACAGTTATTGAAGAAAATGTATGTTGGTTTTTGTTGCTGGGATTCAGACTCTGATCTTGCATTCATTGAAATTGATAGCAAAACTGCTAGTGATTCAGGGATGGAAGGATAGGCCCCTAGTGGAGTAGCGTAAGTGGCTCGTGGAAGCAGATGGTCCTGCATTTAAATATTCTTTGGGTGTTTTTTTTTTCTTCTCTTTCTTTTTTGTACACTTCTGAATCTGTTACTTGATCATTTTAAACAGGAGGGAGAAAAAAAGCCACAAATCATATCTGATTTCTCCTCAGCATCTCCTCAGCATTTTTAAGTTCCTTGAAGAGAAAAATAAAGATGAAATCACATGCAAGTGTAGGACTGAATTGGAGACCTCGCTGGAGCTACAGGATGTACTTATGTTCTTCTTAGTTTTGCTTCATTAACAATGTTTAATCCCAAATTATGTTAAAGCTTGAGATAATCAAATTCAGAGTCATGTCTGCAACCAAAATAATGACTCTCTAAAGGATGCAAAAGCTGTGTTCATTAAAATTGAGTTACTTGCTTAGATTAAATCCCAAAATAAATATACAGAGACAAATTCATGTTTCTGCAAATGACAGTCTGACCATGTGGGCACAACCGACTGGCTACAGTGAAACTGTGAACTGTCTTACACTGTATTCTGCAATTACAAATATGACAGCACAACAGTGAACTTATGCCTAAATGTTAATAGACTGTTCCAGAGAACGCAACCCCTAAACCTCAATAAGGATGTTGGGATGATAGCACTGTATGTGCGCCCAGTGCACACTACAACGTACTTTTCAGTAGTCTTGACCAAATCCATTTTGATATCTTCTTTTCAGGTGGTCCAATATCCTTAGGGAAGGGAAGTAATTACAGTTAGCCTGTAGAATTATTTCTTGAAAGCCAAAATGTACATCAACAATCAAGATTCATTATTCTTTACCATTGTAGTGAGCCCTGTTCTGAAAATCACATGTGAATTTAGCTATCAACTCATGTTGGTGTTCAGAGAAGCTGAAAGCTTGTTTTCTGTATAGGACTACGTCCTTGAGTCCTTTCAAACAAATGTGTACAAGCGGCCATTTTTTTTTTACTCTTTTAGTATGTGTGTACTTATTTAATTATAAAATGTGCTTATTTAATGAAAATTCCTAAAAATCTCTTAGAGGTGATATATGTGTAGAAAAGAATGCATAAACACTTGTGAAGATTAAATTAACAATATAGCGCAAAAAAATTGGGGAGTTTCTCTAGTGCAAATGTGTGTCCTCCTTGAGTCTAATCAGACTATTTTCATTAGCTATTAAAACGTGATTTGGTTTGAAGTACCTTTTACCTGAAAGCAAGCTTGAATACAGTTACAAACATATGTGTGCATGTATGTGCACTACCGCCCCCCTCCCTGATGCAATACTATATATAATGTATATAGCAATTTCACTTGGTCTTACATTCCTCTGTCTATTTACTTCATATAAAAAAAGCTAAGCGCTGTGCTTCTATGTGAAGCAAGAGAATGTGACTAATATCTTATTTCTTATCTTTCTCAGGTAATTCAGCTTCCTCTAGAGTCACATCTGCTTAGCAACGTTGAAAAAACCACCAGTCTCCATGTGTGTGAATTCCTGCGTGTGTTCTTCAAAGAGGGAATGTCAGGAGCATGGTAATTTTTAAATAGTACTTTATTATATTTTCTTTAACACTAAGAAGTCTGATTTAACTTGTTTAATGAACATTTCTATAATATTAGCCACACAATGAAATAATTGTGCTCACATACACTTTAAATATGACTAACATGTTACTCTGGTGCCAGTAATTGTCAGATCTCCACAAGCTCCAAATTTTTGATTTGCACTGTTTGCTTTGAAATATTGATTATCATGAAAGAGAAATTTAAAAGAAAATGTTAGAGGAAAATGTATTTAGAAACTGGAATATGAAAAGTAAAAGGTCTCATTCCTCTCTGGTCAGAAATAGGCTTCATATCCTTGTTTGTTGGACTTCCATTTGTGATAGGAAGGACAGAAGTAAGGAACTACACCTACCTGCCAAGCATTAAATCAGTTCAGTGGCAAGTGTCTCTGCGTCAGCGTACGAGCCTCATTTCACAGAAGTGAGGGAGATTTCATGCTATTCAGCTAAGTCACAGTACCTTGTTTTTTTCAAGGTGACAAGGAAATATGTAGATATGATAGCTCTGCTGACTGCAAACTTCTTCGGTGGAGGTAACCTGACTGAAAAAAGAATCTGTGTGCAATTCTTTGCTTTATCCATTTCCTTTTTTTTTTTTCCCTAATTTCTATTTTCTTTTTTTTTTTTCTCCTTTCTGTTTGCTCTTCATATTAAGGTTTTTTTTTTCTTGATATTCAGAGACACATAATTTGTAAGGTGGATTTATTTCATGAAGTCTGCATAGTCCTGGTGGGCATTCATGAACCAGCTCCATTTCTTTGTTTTTATTTTGCATTCATAACAAGCTTAAAATCACACTGTTATCAAAACCTCAGGAAATAAATGCATCCCATATCAACATTGTCTACATATAAATCTGTGTACATCTATTTCTCAATTTAAAATTTTAGTTTTCCCTGATGTTTATAACAAAAGCATTTTTAACATTGCACGTTATTTGGGGGTTCTGCCTTTGAACAATATGTGAAATGTAGGTAAGTGTTAGAAATATTTTAATAATGTTCATGTGATCATTGTAAAGGTTAATTATTGATACTCATGGCTTATAGCCACTTACAAATGCTTAGTCTGTACTTAGGGGGTAATGGAAATACACTTCAAGATATCCACTGCACATCTGTTTATTATTTTTTCATTATTTATAAATTATATGTGAATTTAAATATTATAAACACTTTCTTTCTTTTTATACTTATCCTTGAGAATGATTGTGCAGAATTGGGACTAGAGATTTATGTTTGTCTGTTAAGATGCCGAACAACTGTTCTGGTTTCAGCTGGGATGGATAGGAGTTAGTACAGTGCTGTGTTTTGGCTATGTGAGAACAGTGTTGACAGCACACTGATGGTTTTCGTTGTTGCTGGGTGATGTTTATACTAAGTCAAGGACTTCTCAGTTCCTTGGGCCCTGCCAGCCAGAGGTCTGGGGGGGGCACAAGAAACTGGGAGGGGACACAACCAGGACAGGTGAGCCAAGCTAGCCAAAGAGGTATTCCATGCCATATGATGTAATGCTGAGTATATAAGCTGGGGGAAGAAGAAGGAAGGGGGGGGACATCTGGCGTTATGGCATCTGTCTTCCTGAGTAACCGTTACGTGTGACGGAGCCCTGCTGCCCTGGGGATGGCTGAGCACCTGCCTGCCCATGGGGAGTGGTGAATGAATCGCTTGGTTTGCTTTGCTTGTGTGCGCAGCTTTTGCTTTACTTGTTAAATTGTTCTTATCTCAACCCTTGAGTTTTACATTCCCTTCTTATCCTCCTTCCCATCCCTCTGGGTAGGGGGGAGTGAGCAAGCGGCTGCGTGGGGCTTGGTTGCCGGCCAGGGTTAAACCACAACAACAACTTAAGGAAGAACATTACATTTAGTGGGTAGTTGCCAGACCAGTGAACTTGCATTAGTCCAATATCTAGCTCTCTGGTAGATTGCCTTCACCAAATTAATCAAATTTTCTTGGGATGATCTTTAATTTTTAACTTTTTTTGGCTCAGATAACCTTTCTACTTCCAATGGTACTTTCACAGTCCTGGAAAGATGAGTTAGGCCAGAGGCCACTGTCATAGCATTGCCAGCAATAGTCAGTGCTGAGAAATTCCAGTGACATGAAGCTATTTTCTGGGTTTTGTGTCAACACAAAGCATAAAAGCCTTACTAAATTTTGTTTTGTAGCTTAAGCTTGTCCACAGGGTTCAGAGATCCATCTCCAAATTATATCCTCAAGTGTTAAAAATCCTCAGTGATGCCTTGTATGTGGAACATCATGCATATGTCTTTGCACTGAGACAATGGCAGGAACAGGTAGGAAAAAGTATTTCAAGTTTTTTCTGTAGAGATGGAAATGAAAGGTTTACTTATATTTGAATACTCTAATTGTTCGACAGTTGTCTCTTACCAGGAGCGGAACTTGTAGGTACAATATAAAATATTATGAGATTCAACACTAAGTCAGTGAGCAGTAAAGAAGGAAAAATTGGTAACATATGTTCAGATTTTTTGATAGATTTTAAAAACACGGAAGAAAGCTTAAGGTTGATATATAGGATTTTTTAAATTATCCTATCAAAGAATCTGGATAATCGCCATGGCCAAAATAACCAACTGTAGAGGGAAAAAGAGATAAATTTATTTGGTCAACATGATGAAATGCAGTCTGAAAATAAATATATCATAAACCAGCATGCATGGAAGTTATCTCACATAGCTGGGGTTCTTAAGTAATAGCCAGCAAAAGAACAGCTGCTTATAAAAAAAATTCATCCTGCTTTCCTTGGGCACCTATCTTACAATGGACTGAACAATGCTGTGGAAGTATTCATGTTGAGGACAGAAGCATCCTCCATAATCAGATCAAAACATTCAAATGAGTTTTAGGGGTGTGAAATAAAGTGAAATCATAATCATTCACATACCTGCCTCACTTTAAAAATAATCTACTTTGAAATGTCTAGTGCTTCTAGTTCCTTGCTGAAGCACAATAATTCAGTGCAGCTTTTCTGCACGTTCATAAATTAGGGAGCACAAGTCCAAAATATGGAATCTGAGACCTGAAGGATCCTTGTTAGACCCACCTGTGAAGGGTGGATTTGGGAAAAGATAAGAACTGGCTTCCTACCTATAGTGATGAACAAGGTAATGAATTTCAAATATCCATTGACTTTTATTGCCAAAGAACGTTGTAGAGTTGTTGCTGCTGCAGCTGTGAAGATGTTTAACAGCCATCCTATGTGGTGTCTGTACACAAGATAAAACTCACAGGGGAAAAAAAAAAATCCTGTAAGTGAAATACCGAGCTATGAAACAACGATTTAAAAATCAATTATCATTTCAGGAAAGCATACAGGGTTCAATTAGTTATAAACTCTAATTCCAGCCCAACAGTCCATATGCCTTTAACTCCAACACACACTGAACTGTAGCTAGTTCTAAATGGGCTACAGTTTCTGTCAAAACAGAGATTGTACTCTTTATATGCATGCACAGTTTCAAAAAGGATTTCCTTCAGTAAGTTTGTTTTGATAGCTACAGTTGAGGAAGTATTATGGGTAGGCAATTGAGAATCATCTTAAAGTAAAATAAAATCATTTCTCAAACATCATATTCTTTCTTACAGCAAGAGTATCTCCTGTTCTGCATGGTGCAGATTGATCAAAAAGAGGAGAAAGCAATACTATTCCAAAGACCTGAAAGCCATCACAGAGGTGTGAACAGAGCCAATAATGTCATCTTGACTGTTCTGTTCATTCACGCTTTTTAGTCTGTTTCATAAAGGTTATTTATGTGTTGGTGAAAAGATAGATGTCTTTGAAGGATGGGCTATGCTTTAAGTTAGTATTTTTAATTGTATTTTTTTGCCAGTCATTTTGTGCAGTAAAACCATTTTGTGTTTATAATGAACTCTGGTGACAAGTCTTTAAGTCAGTGAGTTGCCTACTGGTCCCTGCCACTAGGTAACAAGAATTTGTTCCACAGCCACCAAGGAAAGCATATTCTTTTTTAAAAAACAACTTCTGCAGACACTTTGTAAAAGCATAATCCTTCTCTTAATAGCCACATCTGTGCATCTGTAAATGGGCTTTTTGGAATAATGTATTGTCTAGTTGTGTCATACACTTTCTGTCTGATCTTTGAAAGTGTGGCTGCAATGGTTTTGTCAAGTCTCAGGGGCAAGGCAAAGTGGATGGAAGCAGTGTGTAGAGAACAGCTTGCCACTGTAAGGCTGGTATTTAATTGCCTGGCATTCTTTCCTATAAGTCAGTAAATATAGGCCCATGTCTAGAGGTAGAGGGTAGAGGGTACTGGACTCTAGATAAGAAATAGTGAACAGCGTGTTGAACAGAGACCTGTGGAGATGGATGCTGTGTTCCCACAAGTGCTGGATGACTTCAGGCTAGACCCTGTACCTGAAGTTGGTTATCTGTAAAATAGAGGTGACGTTTTGGTATCTTCAAAAAGGAAGTCCTACGTTAAAAAAAAGAATCTACTGCTCTAAAAAAATTACAGATAAAATTCTAAATGCTGGACACATACATTTTCATGCCACTTTTTTAAGAAATGCTGAACACAGCATCCTGGCCAATTTTCTAGTCTTTTGATTACTTTCTGCCTTCCAGAATTTTCCCTTCAGTTTTCTTCAAGTCATTTCACATTTCAATGTGCTGCTCAGTGTTGTTGTGTTGCTCAGTACTTCAGGCAGCTGCTGTATTCACCCCCGAATGTGGTTGCATTTCATTTGCCATATATATTCCCAAACTAATTCATAGGTGAACTGTGAGACTTAAGAGTTCCTTAGTGCCCTTCTCAAGAACAAACCGTAATGCAAAGGATCTGTCCAGGTTGTTATAGCGTATATGCTCCCTTCTATAACAGTTGTTTTAAATCTACCATTTTCACAAAAGTTTTAAACTGATGTTTAACAAATTCAATCCAAATAATAATAAAAAGCTCTCCTCTCCCCACTGAAAGCTAACCCTATTACATAGATATTAAATAGGTCATGTTTCCATATACTCTTTTTTCAGACCTTTCCTCTGTTGTATGTGCACATTTAATCTAATTTGCAGTACGTGGAGCTGTTAACCTTAGCTTTACTTCACAATTACAAAGCTTCCTTACATGTTTCTTGTGAGAGAATGTAAAGCCCTATGTAAGGTAAGCACTCAGCTCTGCATCTCATCTCTCAAAGAGTAGCTTTATTTGTGCAGTATGAATCAGTGTCCCAGCATTCATACCATGACAACTACATTTACTGTACAATGACAGTGGACAGCTGTCCTCAAACATGAAGTTAATATTTCAGTAACACAGTCACAAAACCCCAGTGACATTATGATACCAAGGCTCTTATTCATGAAAGTTGTACTGAAATACAAGCTTGTGCATAGAATTCTGAATATGGTACCTGTGCTGATAGCGAAGGTCGTTAGCTAACGTCCTTTCTGCATTATATATACATTATCTTTACTGTGTAGATTGCAGTAAAACACTGAATGGGCTGGACATGTTTCAAATGAGGTAGAGGACGGCATTTCGGTCCCAAAGAAAGTAATCACAGACTTCCCTGGGAATTTCAAAGCAGAATCAAAATGCAAGAGTGTTTCTACACCAAGGCTGAGGCCTGGCAGCTGTATGTACCTAGCTTCCACCTTTCCGGGTACCTACAGCTCGCTGCCCATTTTCACCTCCATGTTTTCATATGAATACTTCAGTACACAGTGACCAGTTATTGGGAAGAAAGAACTATGATTATTTCTAAAATGTATTGCAGTGCAATATGTGATCAATGCTGAGCAAACAGTGAACTTGATACTTGGTGCTGTACGAACACAGAATGTGGTCCATTACACCCACTGCTGGGTGAGGACGTGACCAAGTTTATTAAGTAGAGGAAACCCTATCCTGAAACTACTACTTACCTAGACAATCTTCAGTTAATCAGTAAAGGCTACATCTCGGTTTTATTATCTATAAGAGAACAGTTTGAATTTAATTGCTTTTCTAGAGCAGGAAAAGGAATCCCCAGGATTTTCCATGGGGTAATATTATATTCAATTAAGTTTTGTATTTTACTCAAGTAGACTAAAAACTTTTAGTCTGTAAGCCTGGGGGCCCAAGTGAAGGATACCGATTATTATCTCTGAAGAAGAGCAAAGTTTCTCAATTTTTAAAACTCTGTTCTGTTGACTGTTGATTAACTCATGGAGTGAGACTTGTTCAGATGACTTTCTGCGGGAACAACAGCACATGAGAAAGATTTCCTTATTCCCTTCCCCAAGTCACAAAATACTTATTTTTCTTCCCATCTCAAATACAGAGACTGTGCAGTTATATCAAGCTGTTTACTGACTTACTCAAAATACAAATTTATGATTATTTTTCAAGGAATTTTAAGTTCCTGTGTACCTTATATACTGAGCAACTGAGAATAAAATGTTATCTGTTTAGCTTAACCCTTAAATCCCCTTAAACCCTTAAAATTTTATTGGTACACATATGATCAAATTGTAAAGCTTCATTCTGGAAAATGAACTAAACTGCTCTGGAACTCAGTATTAGGATTGGATGATTTGCTATAAGCCACTGAAAGTCCTATGAGAAACTTGGATAACAGAGATGCTGACGATTTGGAAAAATCAGCGATTTTCTGCATAGTACCTCAATATAAACATGTGCACGCTGAGGTTATTAGATCTTAACAACATTCTGAATTTTAATATGCTACCTGAAAATTGAATGGAAAGTTTGAAAACATAGGAAAGAAGCTTCTTGACTGGGGTCTCCAAGCGTATTTCAACAAAATATTCAAGTTCTGTTTATTAGACTTTGGTGTACTGCTTTGTTATTAAAATCTTAAAAAGTTGGAATGTTAATTTACTCACTGTGTAGAAACACAGCTTTTGTTCCTAAGTGTCCTTTAGGTTTCAGCTGGGATAGAGTTAATTTTCTTCCTAGTAGCTGGTGCAGCACTGTGTTTAGGATTTAGTGTGAGAACAATGTTGGTAACACTCGTTATGTGTTATCAACATATATGTTTATATACAACTCATGTTGTAGTTGTTGCTAAGTAGTGTTTATACTAAGTCAGGGACTCTACAGTTTCTTGGGCCTTAAGGGCTGGAGGGGCACGGGAAACTGGGAGGGAACACAGCCAGGACAGCTGACCCAAACTGGCCAAAGGGATATGCCATATGACATCACGTTTAGTATGTGAACTGCGGGGGAGTTAACCTGGGGGGAGGAATCACTGCTCAGGGACTGGCTGGGCATCGATCAGCAGGTGGTGAGCAATTGTATTGTGCATCACTTGTTTTGTTGCTGTTGTTGGGTTTTTTTCCTTGGATTTTATTTCTTTCTCTTTTTGTTATCTCCCATTCCATTACTACTACTACTACTACTACTACTAAATTTATTTCAATTATTAAATTGTTCTTATCTCAACCCATATTTTACTTTCTTTTTTTTTCAGTTTTCCTCCCCATCCCAGCAGGGCTGGGGAGTGGGGAGTGCATGTGTGGCTGCATTGTACTTAATTGCTGGGTGGGGTTAAACCACAACACTAAGTTTATACTGTGCATCATTGTAGTACGGTACAATGCAAAACCAGTACAAAACAAAAATGAAAATAAAAATATTGTTCTCCTTTCACTTGTTAAATATAGGACAAAAGATTGGTGCATAACTTTAGGTGGTCAAAATTACAATGATCCACTAAACTTGTTTTTTCAAAATTACATATATTTTCTATTAATTCTATAAAACTGATCATGGTAAACACAGAAGATAAATGGAGAAAAGCTTCATTTAACAAAATGAAGAAGAGGAGGAGGATGCAACCTTTCACTGTAATATCTTCACAAACAGAGACAGTGAGTTCATTGAATGCACAAACTGTTTTCATAAAAAAGGAATGAAGATGAATTACATTAACATAGAGTATTATTTTACGATGATGTACATTCTAGCAGTCTGCTCCCCCTTGGAGAGTCCAAATAGGGGACAATGTTTTTGTAAAATTTCATTACTTCACCAATTATACACCTCTATGTTAGAGTGAGAAACAAACTAGTTTCCTTGCTAGGTGGATGTTCAGAAGCCTGGTTGACAGAGTCCCTTGGGAGGCAGCTCTGAAGGACAAAGTAGTCCAGGAAGGATGGACATACTTCAAGAAGGAAATCTTGTTGAACTTAAATGATTCTATGATCCTATGAAATCAAGAAAAGAGCTGGATGTATTTTTTGAAGGTCAGGATAATCCATAGGTACTATATTCTAGTTTATTGAAGACATGAATATGATTATCTCTAACAAACTGAGGTTAATATCAGCAGAGACAACCACACCACAAGTAATAAATCTAGGGTAATTGATTCAAGCAAAAAAATAATTTAAAAAGGAATATTAAAGATTGCTCCAACAGCTGAAAGCTACGGGAAAACCTGAAGTTCTTTATTTCTATAACAGTTGCCTTTATAGGAACAAAAGAGATCAGAAAAAACCCACAAGTTTTCAAGGCACCAGCTTCTAATCTCTTAGCAAGATTAGTTGGACCCTGTTTTGGAGGCCAGTGTAAATTTGTAAAAATGTAACAGTATTTATGTAGAGATTATTAGTAAATTGAGACAAAAAATCATTTAATCAAATAGCTTCTGATTAGCACTAACCTTTTTACTTCTCCTGAAGGTATATAACCAGCTGGAAGTCCTTAGTGTTCACATTTTTATTGCATTTAATAGCTGCCAGAAAAAAAATTAATCATGGTTGTTTGTTGTTTTGTTTGGTTTGTGGGGTTGTTTTCCTTGGCAGTTACAGAATATTTCACATTAGAGATTTTAGAGATGGGTATAGTATCTAAGAATTGGAGTTTGTAGATGCATATCTTAGTTCTGTGCTTACATGAACCAATTTGTCCATCCCAGTTTGTATTCTTCCCACTGCTTTCAAAGGGCTTAGCAGTAGAAAAAGCCTGCATGTATGTTATATAAAAAACTGGTGGAACTGGTCAGTTTGCTGGTTCAGGTGTGACTAATATGACCAGGAGCAATGGCGATTTAGAACTAAATTGCAAGAAAAGAAAACCAAAAATACTGGGAAAACTCGAAATAGCATTCTAAATATTCTGTTCCTTTCCCTTCTTTTGAGACTTGATATCTGGGATTCTTTCTCTCCATGCGCACCCTAGAAATTATGGAGGTGTTTTTGGGTGTTATTTTGATTGGCTCTTTTTTTAATTCCACTGTGCATCTGGTATTTTGACATACGCTTTTCTTCTTCAAAACTCTTTTTTATTTTTAAACAAGAAATGGGTTCTAAAAGAAATAATTTTCAAAATCAAAATAATTTGCTTCAGGACAGAATTAAGCCTATTCAGTCATAGTCACAGTGCTTTGTGAAATTTTTGTTCCATTTTCTATTTCTCCACTTTCCTTTTTAAGCTTTGCGCTCTAGGACTCAGCCGATCAAGATGCATAATGCTGTCTCCCTATTACCAAACTTCTGGGTGCCCCCGTGGGTGGGAAAATGCAACTTACAGCAGTACTGGTCTTTACATGGAACCTTTTGATTTTCATGTAACACTGCTTTCAGATGGGTTATAACATTTCGTTTGAAGTATGCAATGACCTTCAAGGCAGGCTTGCAAAACTATACTGAAAATGTCTCTAGTACTGCATTAATTATAAATTAATTATAATTTATATATATAATTATATTTATATATATAATTATAAATACTTTCTGCTTCTAGGGCAATTGCCAGAGTCTCTCTGGTGGTATTTAAAACTGGAGCTCAGAAGAATGTAGAAATCAGAAATAATTGGTCTAGATTATAATGTTTTGATTTGAAATTATGTCTGTTAACATCTGATTTGAGTTTTTTATTAATATCTGGGGTTTTCTGGGGACTGGTTCTTGTCAAGTTAGGGATGCATGCTATTGACTTTTCTTTTGTTTGCCACACCGGTGTTATTAAAACAATTAAAAAATGAAATTCTGCATTTAGATGTATAGGCATAAAATTCCTGCTAAAGTCAGCAGTATTTGTATTAATGCAATTGCAAATAGAAGTATGTCCTTAATGTCTCGGTACACAGAATCACACAAAATGGTTGGAAAGGACCTTTGGACGTCACCTGGTCCAACCTCCCTGCTCAAGCAGAGTCACAGCCAGTTGCCCAGCACTATGGCCAGATGGCTTTTGATGGAAGATGTTTGAACCCACTGATTAGACACCACTAGGATGCCTTGGGAATATTGCATGTTGAAAAACTCCAGTGAATTTTTAGTTCTAACTTGTAACTTTTAATGTTTACTTCTTATTTTGCATAGTATGAGTTGACATAGAGGAGTGCAGGACTTCTGACACAGCTAACCAATACTCTTAAAGATACTGTTGTACTTGAATAATTTTATTCATATTAAACATTTATAGGATTTCAGGAGGAAGGTCTGTATCTGGCAGTCTAAAGTCTCATTTCAAGTGATCACATGGAGATTGAAATATTAACATTATAGAGAATTAAGAAAGAAAAAAATTTAAAAGAGAAAGAAAGAAACCAACTTCCATTTGGTAAAATGTGCAAGAGAAATATTCAAGATTATGAGGAGGGATTAGGATGGTAGGAAAGAAAAGGGATTTTTTTTAATACATGAATGAATTGCATATGAAGCACAGAGGAAGAAAATGAGATGGAAAGTACTAAAAGGATTTGTTACAAGTAATGTCAGAAAGAAGAATTAAGAGCAAAAGGGAAAGTGATGTAAAGAAGTATTTAAAGATGAGAACAAGAAACTTGCATGGAATATGTAATGCAAAGGATAATTAATGATCAGATTCAAATAAGTGACTCCCATAATAAGAGCAGAGGGTGAGATGCCATTTTTGCTACGGTCTTTTTGGGTGACTGGATGGAATGAATTAAATGAGGTGCTAACACTCCATTTCAGCCTCTTGTAAGTATTTAATTTTCTGTAGCTCATCTAAACTTGTTCTTAAACACCTGTTGCCAGTGAAATTTCTGAAATGACCTTAAGTATATCACTGCACCAAATTCTTAAGCACAGACCATTAAGAACTCTTTTCTGGGAAACAAATTTTGAATTCTTCATTGTTAAATTGTAACTAATATGACTCCCATGTTGATTTTACTCTTCTGAGTCTGTGTGATAAATAGAATAGGGCTGTGTTTATGCATATTGCAACCACATTTCTAATCATTAGGTATTTTCATTTGATTTCAACAAGACTTAAGATCCCGAAGTGGAAGACAACCATATTGGCTTTTTAATTTTTTTTTTTTAATTTTTAATATAAACTGGTTACTTAAGCTATTCTCAGTCTAGCTAAGCACTGTCTACAGTGGCTTTTAAAACATCACTCCTTGTTCTTTCTTATCCCTGAACAAAACATGCCTAGCTGTACCCTTTGAAATTAAACTCTTCACAGTTTCTGTAATAAAAGAAGTAGGCTGCTAATTATGCTTATTTCAATCTCTAGCTCCTCAGGTTAACTTCACAAAAGATAACAGGATGAAGGCACCTGTCCAGGAGCTATTATAATAAGGCTACCAATTTATAGGTCACTAGGCAGTCATTGAGCAGCACACGATTTTATTTATGCTGACATAGCCCAGATGGAGCCATAAACCTAAGGTGAACAGTCCCTGAGCCTGTCAACCACTTTGTCATTCTGTGTTGTCTTTTGCCTGCTTTCTGTTCATTTCCCAAACTGACAAGACTTCAGGAAGTCCTTTAATTAATTTGTAAATAATTTTGTTCGTGCCTTGCAATGATGTGCATATGCTTACATATTTCTATGGACTACTTCGCTTCCAATTTAGCCACATTTTAAATGTTGATCCCATAAAAGTGTCTGGTACTGTAAAGAAACTTACTTAGGGCAACGGCCAAAAGTTAGGATTTGTGGAATCTGAAGTTTTCCTTTACAGGGGTATCCTGTAAGGATTTTCCATTTCCTTTGTGATGCACTCCTGGGGAGAAACTGCTTGTCTGGGCCAAGGAAACCCACTGGGTCCAGATAAGGACATTTTAGGTAGACACTACTGTGAAGGACCTCGTTAGTCACTGAGACATTCAAATGACTAACTTCCATCTTCCAATATCAGATTCCATGTTTAAATCAATCATCTGGGCTGTCTTTAAATCTGCTGGAGAGAAGTGGCTGTAAAAGCTGGGTAGATGAATTACCTACAGAATTTCTCCTCTGTCTTCATTAAAATCACACAAGCTTTTATAAGTAATTTCTGTTTTCCTCAGAAATTCCAAACTTTCAGACAGATTAGGAGGTGCAATAGATCTAATCCTTTGTGCAGATCCCTTTGACACTGTTGAGTTAACGTATAGATTTCTATCCCAGCTTGTTTTGTTCTTCCATATTGCAAAGTTAAGATGAGTTCTCTGGCTTTGTACAGTCTTGTCTTTGTGAACTACTACAGTCTTCTAGTATTAGAGACACCCGTTGGAATGCAGAGAATAATTTCAGGACACTTTTGCTTTTTCCAGGAGACAGCACTCACAGAATCACAGAATTTGGAAGGGACCTCTGGAGGTCATCTGGTCTGACTCCCTGCTCAAATAGTGCCATTTAAAGTCCGTTGCCTGGCATTATGTTTATACATATTTTTGGACATTTCCAAGGGTGGAGAACCCCACAACCTCCCTGGGAAACCTGTGTCAGTTCTTGGTCATCCTCATAATGAAAAGATGTTTCCTGATGTCCAGCAGAACCTCCTGTGCTCCAGCTTTTGCCCATTGCCTCTGATCCTGTTACTGAGCACCACAAAAAAAAAAAAAAGCCTGGCTCTGCCTTCTCTGCATCCTCCCTTCAGGTTTCTATATACTCTGATAAGATCTCCCTGTAAGAAGTGGCTCAGAACTAGAAGTTGAGGGAAGATGACGTAGAGCCTTCTACATCTTAAGTTAGCTCTTGTGCAGCAGTCAGGAAGATGTGTCTCTATTTTTGAAGACAAATATGTACAGTTAAAGGCAGAAGGCTCCTCAAACCGGTTTGAAATAAAGCCCTACTGGCAAATCAATTTTAGTGTTCATTTTTGCTTTCATGTCCCTCTATATAAAGTACAGACATATTTCTCTCTGCAGTCAAAGAATATTTTTTTAATATGCCTTATCCATGACATTTCTAAGGAGCTTTTTTCCTTTCAAATGCTAAATATATAGAGACTAGAGCAAACTTGTAGTAGAATTTATATTTCTAAAAATACAGAATTATTTTTTCTGTTTCACTATGAAAAATGTGTATATATGCAAAAATTTTGTTCTGATTCATGTATGGCTTCAGCCCAATGTAATCTCAAGTATTTTTATAAAATCCATTTTCCAAATGTCACATGGGTTTTAAACATGCAGGAGCTATTATTCACCATTATTTTTTTAAATTTGCGGTAGATTTCAAGCAAATAGTTAATTTTTTCTAGTAGCTATTGAATATTACCTTACCTTAAAAATAGTGTTTATTTTATATTTTACAATTCTTCTTTTCCCTCTGGATGAAATTCTGATCTTACTTACATTAAAAGAGCTTAAAAGAAATCAGTGGATATTTCCAGTTGTATAAGTGCATAAATCAGATAAGAATTTTTCCCTTTGTCTTCCTAGCTGTACACTTTATACAGTATACGCATTTTCTCATATTATTATTCTAGCACTGGTTGAAATGAAGAGAAATCAGACATAAACAGTACGTCAGCTGACTGCTCCCACAGCAGCCTCTTCATGAGAACATTTAGCAGTGGATTTTATTGTTTTGTGCTTTGAAAACATTAACTAAAATGCAGGCAGCCAAACATCAGGCATTTTTTAAAGAAAAATTGCAGTTTCATTTATGTACAGTAATTTTCAGAGATACTGTAATAGTTTTTGTGGAGGCAAGCATAGATGTCACATACATATATTGCCTGCTCTTTTAACCCTGAAACTGAAATAAAACCACAAATTAACACAATTATATTTCTCCAATATATAAAGTTTTCTCTAATATTTGAAATAAAATTATCATATAACACTGCCAATAAGTACAGTTTACATTTACAAAACAGTTGCTGAATATGATTCCTTCTGTATCTCAAGATAAAACGTGATTGGATACCTTCCACCCAGGAGTCTGCGCTTTCCTCCTGCAGTACCCCATTAAACTCCACTCAGTAACATTTACTGGGGAAGGTTTCTGTGGCTGTAGGTGGTCAACATAATTTCAGTGAAAGTTTAAGGAACTCTTTTGTGCCTGCCTTCTCTTAATTTCTTCTAGCCTTGAACTAAAGGTGAAAGAAATTAGCTAAATTAATTATTTAACCATGGAGGCTAGAGACAGAGTTTTGAGATACTGCTATGATCCGCAGCGGTTTCTAAATTATTTCCATAATGGATGTCAAAGTCAGAGAACTGAGAAATACAAGATGTTTCTCTACTGTCTATGTTACTTCAACGTCAGTGTTAATTTCAGCTTTCAGAGGTATGAATGCAACTTCTATTGGAATTATTAGGAGTATTGGCAGCAGCAAAACCATTATTTGTGCTGTAGAAATAGAATTAGCCATTAGTCAAATTTTACCTTGCCATCCATGTTTCGTCATCCCCTTTATGTGTATGGAGCTGCTGGCTTCTAGACTACTTGGTACTATGTTAGTATCCATTTTCAACATAAGGTTTAAACTAAGACTGACTTTATGGCCACAGTCAAAAGTAAGGACAGTAAGGAAAACAATCCAGACTGAAAATAGTGCATCACCCTGAGGATTTTGCTGTAACTAGCCCTCCAAAGAAACCACGTGAAAAAGTTACTTAGCTAAAGCAGTTGGTTTTTTTTTTTAATATGTTTATTTGTACGTTAATACCGTTTTAAAACATATTTTATTAGAGCAATTTTATTACGATGCTGTGATTTAACCTCAGGCAGCAACTAAGTACCATGCAGCTGCTCACTCACTCCCACCACCCCTGGTGGAATAGGGAGGAGAATGGGAAAAAAGTAAAACCTGTGGGCTGAGATAAGAACAGTTAAATAATTGAAATAAAGTAATAATAACAACAACAACAATAAGAACAATAATCATTAAAATGAAGAGTAGAGGGAGAGAGGGGAATAAAATCCAAAGTGAAAAAATCCAAAACCAAAGCGATGCACAATACAACTGCTCACCACTCACTGACCCATGCCCACCCAGCCCCCCAGCAGCGACTGGCAGCTCCTTGCCCAAGTTTATATACTGATCATGACATTCTATGGTATGGAATATCCCTTTGGATAGGTCAGGTCAGCTGTCCTGGTTCTGCTCCCTCCCAACTTCTTGTGTACCTGCTCACTGGCGGAGCATGGGAAACTGAAAAGTCCTTGGTTTAGGGCAAGTACTAATTGGCAACAATTAAAACATCAGTGTGTTATCAACATTATTCCCATCCTAAATCCAAAACACAGCACTGCACCAGCTACTAAGAAGAAAATTAACTCTATCCCAGCTGAAACCAGGGCATGTTAGTATTTTAAATTTCTGCTTTAATGATTAGTCATAAAATCTGAAGAATACCATCTTATACATGAATTGCAAGGCATTACATTTTTACTACCATTACTGTTGCTTATGCTTTAATGCAATAGATTTAATTTGCACACATCAGATGTTTCCATTTCTTAATGTGAGAACTAAATCACTTTTGTATTATTGTTAAGATTAGAAGACATTTTGTATATAAGAAATTAATACTAATGCATATAATTTTCAACCTTGTGAAAATCAAAATTAGAGTAAAAATATTGTTTTAAGCCTCAGTTTCCTGGTTTTATTTTTAAAGTAGGTGGAGGGAGCATGCAGAGGGGGAAAAAAGAAGTTAAAAATTCAGAAAGTATATAAAGAAGAGAGTTCTTCCCAGTTCATTTTTGGGGAGGAAGGCAACAAAACATTTCTCATTCTGAAAAGGCAAATGTTCAGCTAAGGCTGTGAATGTCCTTTGTAACTGATTTCTTTACTGTGCTGTTGCTTAGCAGATGAATTGTATTGCAGTTTGCCAAGTGACCATGTTGACTGCAAATTCTGTGTTGTCTCCCAAAGTAAGGGGAAAACCCCCACAATCCTATATTAATTCATGTAGACTCAATATACACTATTGAATAATGACTCAATATTCAGTCATTTCTCATCTCATGACTGTTTTGTAAGGGTAACATTACTACTTGCAACTCCAGGAAAAAAAAAAATAATGGTTGGATCTTTGGTTTGCCTTTCTCCATCTCCAAGAATAGTGCTTAATTCGTAGTGGAGATTTTTTAGAGAATAGCAGACCTTGGAACTGAAAATTATATATTCTTAGTGATTTTTGGTGGAAGCTCCTCATAAATAATGACAACACATAAGAACATTCATTTAATTTCTTTATGGGTACATGTTAAAGTGAGAAATTCTTAGCAAAACAGTGTCAATTAATTATTGTATTATTACAACTGAGTTTATAAAAAGAAGCTTCTTCATATTCTGGCAAGAAAGAAATTTATTGTAGTATTCTCCTAACCTGACTATAGACATCTGTAGTGCAGGTGCCTCCATTTCAACTAGTCACTTAGACATCCACTGTAGTGACAAAGAGAACTGTAGGGCACAGAACATCCAAGCTATTTTAGACACTCAGAAAGATTAACCATACTGTAGAAGTACCTTTTTCTTTCATTCTCAGAAAAAGAGAAATTACTCAGAAAAACCTCAATAAATTCCATCAGATAAATCCTCCCTATAACACGTTAGGTTCAAAGCAGGAAATTAAAGACAGAAAGTAATTAATGTAGAACACCTCCCAGTATATATTTCTGTCAGAAGTAGCAGTTTTGTCTAACCATCTCAATCTTGAGAAAAATCACTCTATACTCTCTTGCCAAACCCCCCTTATTTAATATGTCAGGTTTAGGCAATTATTATCATAATTACTTTAAAAAAACCCACCCTTGTTGATTGGAAATCTGTCTTTGAAGGAACTGGTCTATTCCTTGCATACTTCTAGTCACAGTACAAGGAAATTCAAAGTTCTTAATTTATGTTTCTTTAATTGAAACATTTAATATATTGCTGGATGCACATATTTGAATCTTCTTCAGGTAAGTGAGTATTTTGTTTCACTAATTTGCTAAATGCGTGATAGCTGTAGCAATAAAACCATTGACTGAAACATATGAACAAAAGGGATGCACATTCCATTCCTTATGTCACTTACTAGTGGAAGGGAGCACCACCTGTACTTCTTGCTCATTTCACATTTCCAAAATTTCTCCACAAATTTTTCAAAATGACAAGTTCAGTGGAGAAGAGAAAAACATTTTTACTATTAAGTCCAAGTTCTGGGATCCTAACAATCTTTATTTTACATGCTTATTACCTCTTATGAATTCACTTAAGAACATACTAAACTGTAGTCCCCATTTTGATGTCCAGTAGGTCCTTTTAATATGAATCTTATGAAGACTAATAAAAATAAATATTATTAACTGCAATCAAATATTTTCATGAAGATTCTACAAATACTGCAACTTCTTGTTCAGTATAAGAAACAAAATTTACTAAACATGTGAAATACTACTTGTATAGATTAAGCTAAGAGCTATTATAGAAATAAATAATCAGATAAATAAATATGGCAAAAAAAGTTGGTGACCTGTACTATAAGCTAGTAAAAGCAAAGCATAAGGAAATAGAAAGACCTTAGACTAGTGTATTTGTGATTGAAAAGTGCAGTATTCCTGCAGCTGAGGAGGAATCATATGTGTTATCTCTACCAACATTAAGTAGGTAAAATTTAATTCTTTTTTTCTACAGGAGTTTAAGGTTCTTCTTTTTGGATGGGTAAGAACCTCTAAGATATGTGTTACCCTAAAACATATGTCTAGCACAGGTGGGAAGACACTTTTCTTTCTTTTGGTTATACAGTGAGCCTACATGATCAGTTCAGACCACCTGCCAACCTGTAGTCATGTGTAGTTAGATGAGAAGAACTGTAATGGTAGATTTTTATTAAGTGGTATACTGTTAGGAAGCTGGAAAGACTGTGTTTTGTGGGAATGTTTTTATCTGTATTTCCTTGATTCTCCCTTTTCTTTATTTGCACATGTAAAGTACAGTTATTATTACTTTTTATATTTTATCATATATCTCCTTATTTAAACTAAGATGTGTAGCTTTATCCAACACCATTTAATTTTAGTAAGAATCTTCCTACCAGCCATTGGGAATTGATTTTAAAACAGCTTCTGCTGTTCTGATGCTGAAAAATAATACAGTATGGAAAACTGACAGAAGATTCTTTCTCTGCCATCCTCATATTAAATGATGATAAAGTTATCTTCTTTATGCTGTAATCTTCTAAATTGCTTTAACTGTATGTAAAGTGGTTTTGTTCTTGGAAGCTTTTCCTTGAAATTCAATGGCACAATTAAAAACTAATGGTTTATAAAAAATTAATAAGACAAAATGTTGACATAGTAAGTCGTATTCTTTCTAGAACCACACATGGAGACCCCAGCAAGCACATGCTTGGTATAATACATCATAATTGTCCTGAAAGAATTATGACTATGTATCAGGTCAATCCATAATATGAAGCTTTTAAAAAGTTAATATAGATAAACCCTCTAATCCAGGATATGTAGAGAAAACCTGCAGAGGCAAGGCAGCTAATTTTTAAATGTTAACTCAAATATTTTGCTGGGAAAATTTCATTAAAGAAATAAATAGGGCTAGACAGTGCAAGCATGCCAATGAACATTGTTGTTTGTTCGCTCATGTAAATAATCTATTTTTTTATTCACAATCTCATAACCAGAGCAACAGCAAACAATTCTGAAACAGAAGTGTGTAAAATAAATATTAAAATAAATAGGGTTTGATTTGATTTTGGAATCAGGTTTCCACTATAGCAATACTCTTGACAAAATGCTAGTAGTAGGAGGGTCACATTCATTTCTGGGGGCCTTCCACTTTATTTTTCTGTTTAAAACCCCTAATACAGCATATGTATAAACACACAATAGGTTGGCACAGTAGGTAAATATCTAAGGGTTAGATAAACTCACATTTTGGACAAAGTACTTTTTGTCCATGGGTAAAAAGTTAATTCTGTTTTGTATCAACATAGTCATGGGGCATTTAAGGAAGGCTAGTTATCTAGATCAGTCCATTTTCAGTTCAGCAGTAAGATGTTCCTAGATTTTAATTCTGTGGGATGTAGAAGTTCTGTCAAGGATTTCTGTCAGAAAGAGCAAGAGTATTAAATACAATAAGTACATAATCCTTCAAAAGGAAAAAGGTCGCACAAAAACATACGTAGTATAAAGGAACGATTGTAAGGAGTCAGCTGAGTGTCTAAGCATTTTTATTATCCCTGAACTGGATAACACATCGGACCCTTTCATTGCGAAGGTGGTCAGTGTGTCAAGATGGGAAAGAATACTTAGCAATATAGGTGATTGACTCTCCTGAAACACAGGCTGGTATTTCCAATGTCAGAAATAAGGACCCTCTGGAAACTAAAAATTCTGACATAGGAATATGTTTGAGGTTTTTTTTGTTTTTGTTTAATTATTATTTATACGGGATACCATGGTTGAATGAATAGTATTATAACAAAAAGGCAATCCAGGCCTCTGTTATTACTGTATTCCTGAATAATGTTCTAGTCATAAGCAAGTGTCAAAAATCCTCCAGAAATACATAATTAATGCATCATGTCTAGTTCCTCTACTCATGTGTAGTTTATATACTTTAATGGGGTGTTTTGTCAGAGATGTATATAAGTAAAAGTTTTACACTTAAAATCTCTTCCACTAATTTTTTACAGAATCTGTGTTAGTGAGGAATGATGCTGGGAAAAATTAATATCAGCACATGATCCTGAGATCTGAACATTCATTGATTGAAGTCAATGGGAATGTGACTGTAGCATAAAATACTGAATTATAAATGCAGCGAGACTCAGACTCAGAAAGGAATTAGAGACAACTGTGTCCAGTATGCTGATTTTCAAAATCTCACCCGTCACACAGCGGTTAGTATGACTGAGCTGAGATGCGATACACTTGTTGTCATTTGATACTTGCTAGTTTATGACATCCCATATTAGAGTAAGAAAAGAAGAAAACTGTTCCCTTCCTTGGATGATGAAGACAGACGGCCGGTGCCAGGTGACAAAGCATAGCCGTAGGCTATGAATAGGATGAGGGTGGCCCCTGGAAGATTCCTAAATCCAGGAGATGGTGAAGATTTAAAACACAACTTTCCCAATTATACCCTGTAAATTCATTTCAGGCTCTGCTCAATACATTTTTTATATAAACCCATTTTCAGGTGACACTTTTAAGTACTTCCTGTAGAAAACTGGATGTCTAAGTCAGATTTGCTGGGTGCAAAGGCAAACAGGTGCCTGGAACTTAGACCTTAACTGTGGTGGCCCTAAAGCTTCTGAGCTCATAAGGGCCCTCCCCTCTGAGCAAGGGCCACCGTGAAGAGGCAGAATATTCTGGTCCTGGTTTACACTTCATTTGCCAATATGCTAAGGTGCTGGGTTTGTTGCTGATCTGCACAGGCCCCATTCGCACTTACTGAGAAGAAAACAACTTGGAAAATCTTTACTCAGGTGACCCTTGGTAAAGCTCTGATGGGAAAAGACTTCGTTGTACCCCCTGGAAGTCAGCCCTGGCTACTAGAGTACTGTACATGGTAGAACCTAGGGATTCCATGAGTCTAGGTGTAAACAAACAGTCCTGGAGTTGTGCACCTCGCAATACCTGCAGCGGTGACCATGTAAAACCAGATACATTGCAGAGTATTGTTTCTAGTAAGTTACAATCTGTATCTCCTGGTGGTTGAAAATTTATCTTGCAACAGTACGTTTCCTTCTACATGAAGATGCAGAACTGAAGTAATTTCCAGTTTTCTTTGCTATGATGTTGGTTTAGTATCTAAAACAACAGTACTTTGAAAGAACAAAAGATTTTGGGTTTCCTGCCTTGTAATTGTAAACCATTATGTACTTTAACAAATACAATCAATATTGTTGTAAAATAGGCATTCTTTACTCCATTTTCCTTTTCTCTTTTTCTGTCAGACAAAATTACAAATGCTTCCTGGAAATGCCTACCACAATGCTCTTAACTCTGCCATATCAAGTTCTAAAAGTACTGCATATGATTTCAGGCACCTGTTATAGATAATTGATTTGCAGTGTTTGAATCCTATTTTGGAGATTCTTTTGCTTTTACTGACTTAGACACATGATCAAATCTGGAATGTGTTCAGGAAAGAAGATAATCCAGCTGTTTTTCAGATGGGCATCGTAATTCAGCCTAGGGTTTACTTTCATATCTTTTTGCTGTACAGGTAGGTTCCACTCTAGGATTTAGGAGAAACTAAATATGAGTTACAGTCTTCACCAGACTGGCAAGATTCTTCAGGATTGGAAATAACATGTTTCCCATTGATTTAACCGGCCTGTATATTCTGAAAGTCCTTCTGTTCAGATTAAATCTTCAGAAAAAAGGTTACGTGGAAAAGAAATGATTAGTAGAACTCCATCAGGGAAAGGTGGGACTTCATCAGCAACTGGACACACAGAGAACATCTTGGGCAGAATGAACCTGTGGTGTGCAGACGCAGAATAAATACAACAAATTTTTATTCATATAATATGAAGACAAAAGTCCCAAATACTTTTAAGACCAACAAATACTTATCATCTAACATAGTCATGACAAATATTTATTCCCTGCTATTTGATCAGCACCAGAGACACTGTAAATAAGCAACATCTTCAAGATTTGTAAACTGAAGTAAAATGAAAGAGGCATTCAGACTCAGATTCTTTTAGTTAAGAAGAATTATCATGGGAAACCAGATTTAAGTCTGCTTCACTGTCCTGAAGCTGGTGGATCATAGAACAACGACAGAAGAATTTGATTTTTACTTCATCTCAGTTACATCTGCTGTAAAACAAAATTCCTATTGACTTCCTGACAGAGTAATCTGCACAGGGACTTCAGAAAGACTGCGTTCTACAGTCTATACCTGCATTATTTTGGTCTGAAAACATATTATGGGTTCCAAATTCCCTGGAAAGTGCTTACTGCTGAAAATATCTCTGTTCTATTGAAACATTTTAGAATTTAGTTGTGCAATCTCAGATCATTTTGTGTGATTACTCGTCATTTTCAAATCAATTTTAGACAGTAAGAGAGAACAGTGTTATTTCACCTAATTTCAGTAATAGAAGAAATAGTTCCCTAGTGGATGATACAAGTTTAATGTCTTAAAAGGTTCATTTTTTGATTGTAGTGTGTGTGATTGTGTCAGGTCAACAGTTATGGCAATGAGCAACAGTCAAGCTTGTGAATGCCTATCAGCAGGATCAACAGAAAAATCCATTATTTTCTCTCTGAGTATAGTACTGCTTTGCATGTTCTGCAGAAAGCATTTTTGTGAGAGGTAAAGGACCACTTAGAAGGTAAAAAAAATCAATGTGTTTTATAATATTTCTCTATTCAACGTATTACAAATAAGATGTAGAGAATGCGATAACAGAATGAATTTTATCAATTACGGACCTTAAAATTACGGACCACACATAACAGTTATGTAAAATGCTTATAAATCCATGATCATAATGAGTTACACTGGTCTCATGGCAGTTTAATGCCAATGGTGCATGCTGGTGAATCAATATGATCACATATTTTACTGTACTTATTTTACATACCTCTTCTGTTAGCAGCACACTTCCTTAAATTTGTCTTTCATTTTAGTTGTGCTTGAAGTTGTGAAAATGGAAATAATAGCTGACCTTTTTTGCCTTTTTCATTTTACTTCTTGTTCAATGCCATGAGTCTGGCATCAGTTTACTCTAGCAGTGCTTGAAAGCCCATGTGTCCTCACAGGCCTTCAAGGAGCAGAATCTGATAATGAGAAGTGCTGATACTTTATCATAGATATAGTGGTCATCATTAAAATTCAGTGTTTACAAATCAAGTAGCAAACCAGGGAACTGAACCCATCTCTCTGAGCATCCCAAATACACGAGCCATATTGCCTCTCCACTACAGAACAACATTTAAGAGGACATGAAAGATCTTCCTCTGTTCAGAAATGTACAACCACGTGTTAATTACTGACAAGTGTGGGAGGGAAGGAATAGGACCACCTGGTATGGTTCTTCTCTGACACACATATTATTTTGAGGGCTGCAGATGTGATCGCTGAGTGTAAGAGAAGATTAAATCCCTGAATGAAACACTGTATCATATGTTATGATGCATTTTACCCAGGGTTCCATAACTTGAAGTACCAAACATGAATTGCACACCTGAATGCCATATATACACAGAATCACCAAATCACAGAGTGGGTGAAGCTGGAAGGCACATCTAGAGATCACCTAGTCCAACCCCCCTACTCAGAGCAGGGTCCCCAAGAGCACATTGCCCTGGACCATGTCCAGCTGGTTCCTGAATATCTCCAAGGGTGGAGGCTCCACAACCTCTCTGGGAAACTTGTTCCAGTGTTTGACCACTCTCACAGTGAAAAACCTTTTCCTTATGTTTAAGTTTAATCTTATATATTCCAGCTTATGCCCATCACTTCTTCTCCTTTCACTAGTTACCACTGAGAGAAGTCTAGCTTCATCTCCATCTTTCCTCTCTCCTGTCAGGTATTTAATATGCAGGCGTTATTCAGGAAGCAGATACTCTAACAAAAGCAAGGAATGAAGTGGACTTACGTATACCCTTCCACTATATCACTTGAAAGAACTACTATATTAATACTGACAGATAGCAAAAAAGATTGAATTATCCTAAAGCTTTTGGTTTCTGTGCTGCTCTTGTTCATACAGGTACCTTTCAATTTGTTCTAGCAAAATCTGATGAAAACTTTTCAAGAGACAGTATCATACATATTGGAATAACAGTCAGTTCTTTCACTTGAAGACAGACAATAAGGCTTCCCCTCCTTTTGCTAGGCAAACTCCCTTTAATGTCAAAGTTAGTTGGTTTGAGAAATGATCAAGTAAGAGCTCTAAGAATTAGACTCTTGCAGAAATGTCCATTTAGTGTTTTAAACAATGTAATTTTTTAATTTCCTTTTTAGTGATTGAATTAACTTCTTAAATCCCCCTCAAGCAGGTCATTGTTGCAAACTCTTCAGAAAACTAAGTGCAGTCTGTGATCTGGGCTGAAAGCAATGAAATGGTGTGCAGTGAAGAAAGTGGGTCATATAAAGAGGTAATTCAGTAGGAAGTTTAACTGGATAGGCAAAAGTTTCAGAGGGAAGAATGGAAATTGCAGCATTCATGTGAATAAATACTACTCTAATATAGCACTAAGCAATAGTAGTCAAAGGCAAGTGCTTCGCTGGCTTGTAATGAAAGAGAAATATCTTATTTTAAACAAAGTTCAAGTAACTACTGAGTGACTTATTCTGGTAAATTCTTATTTTAGGGTAAGAAAATTTACCTAAGCATCACTTGGCTGATGTTTCCCCATGTTCATGGACTGTATTCCATTTAATAACAGGTTACTTCCAGAATAAGTCCAACTAGCTATTAACCTCAGCCGTTCAAAAAAAGGGGGTATGGTGTTGAAAGCTATATAGAAGATCGGGTGACCAGAAAACATTTCAGCACAAGGTAATGAGAGGAGAACAGGGAAAAAGAGAGATGATGGATGGACACATTTGACCCATCTGACCTTTCTTTGAGGCCTGAGCCTTTTTGTAGAATTGTTGGTATAGTGATAATAGAACAAGACAATATCATTAACACTATGGCATCATTAATACTGTTTCAGCTTATGGTAGTAGCATATTTGTTTAAAAAATATTTTTTCTCACACCTTTTCCCCCACTACCCCTGTGCATCAAACTGGAGCTTCGGTCCCTCCATTCCTGCAAATCTGATTTCCCTTTTCCTGGGAGTCTGAAATTTTCTCAGTGTTTTGGAACAGCAAAGATCCCCCAGTGTGTCTGTAGCCCAGTTCTTCATGACAGTTGCATCGGGTGATCACGCTCTCTTGTTACACAAGGACGCTGCTGAAACATGGTCTGAACAGTCATATTTCCATTAGTCATAGTAGCTCTCCTGTGTAAGGAATTGTCTGGGCCAGTGGCTGACGGATAATCAGAGCTGATGACCACAACTGCTCTGTGCAGTGATCAGCCTTCAGGGAGGTGACAAACACCTGTCCTGGGCAAGGGTAGTATTTTGGAATACATCACAATAGATTCAGTTAGGGTTACTTAAAGGCCCCCAAGGCACACACGGAAGGGAACAGCTGTGGTACGTAAGGCATTGCAGCCTCTTAGCTGCTCATTCTGCTCCTTTGCTGAAGGTTACTGCTGTCATAGAAAAAGCTGACAGAAGTGAATCTGCACTCATATTTCAACCGTTGCCATTCACAGGCTGATTTATGAGGGCAAACTCTACAGCTGAGGTGCGGATTGACAGCTTGAGTGGCTGAGGTATTGACTACGGGGATCAGCAACACCTGAAACCATTGCGGCTAAATCCAGGAGTGACTTAACTTCATAAAGCTTAAAGCTATTATTTTGAAATTTATTACACACTATGCCCCTGAAATTGTCTTATGAAACTAGAATAATGTGAAACTAGACATTCACACAATGTCAGGTTTCCAAATTAAAAGGATTTCAACTTTTAAAATTCATCATCTTAACATTGTATTACTATAAAATGGTGCTTATAAGAGAAATTGCAGAAAAGAGCAAGAAAAATGAGCAGAGTTCTTGAAAACATGACCTCTGAAGAAAGGATAAGATTTGAAGAAAAAAAATTACTGGGAGGGATATAAAATAGCACTCTTTGATATGCAAAAGGTAGTTACAAAGAGGAAAGGAATAATCTGTTCTCTGTGTCAGCCTTGGATAGAACAAGAAGTAATGGTCTTAAATTAGAGCAAAGGAAATTTAGATTATGTATTAGGAAAAGATTTTCAACCATAAATCACGGAAAAGGACTGTCTAGGGAGACTGTGGAATTATCATTACTGGAAGTTTTTAAGAACAGTCTGGGCAGAGAACTTCCAAGGCTGAATAAGGTGGAGGTGATCCTGTCCTGGGAAAGTATGATAAACTCTTGAAGTTGTCTTTGAGATCTATTTTCTTTGGTGCTGGAATGTCTAACACTTCACATGAACTTAAGTACAGTTTAACTGAAAAAAGCCAAACCAGTGGCCAAATGGTCTGAAGAATCCAGGGCACACTGTTCTACTGGCTAACAGGTTTTACCAGACTGATGTACTACTGTGCTGTGGAATGAATGACATATTAATAATTGTAGCTTACCCAGCTGAGGAACAAACTGAATGATTAAGAAATTACCAAAATGCCTTCCTTTCTCTTCTTTTGCTTTTAAAGTTATTTTTAACCCTTTTCTGCATGCATTGGGTTGTAATGGCTAATGAAAGAAAGTGCTCTTTCCTCTTCCCTTACGGTCAGGCCTTTAGTACGAGCAGTCCATATAGCTTATATACAAGGGCTTCTACCACCTTGGGTATCTAAGTAATTTTTGAATGGTATGCAAATGCTACATGAACTGCCCGATGTGTTTTCTTAAATATATGTGTAATCTCACATGGAGCTAGAATCTGATCTATCAGTGCTGTTGCTACTTAAGCAAATTACGATTGGGAGTTTCTTGTTTCAGCTACAAACAAGACTTAAAAATGCTAAAAAAAATCTGTTTAGTTTTTTTCAGAAATGGAAGGTCATAAGCCTCATGAAAATTTACTCTGAAAGAACTCAGTCTTTGGGGGATTTTGTCAGTTTATAACAACATTGTGTAGTATACCAGAGCTCTCTGGTCATGTGAAGTCTTGAGACACGCCTGTGGTCAGCAATAAAAGTTGCCCTTTGCAAAGTATTCCACAACAGGGTCTCACTGTGGCAGTAAGTAACACTGCACATTTCGCTACGAGGTTATAAAGATAACTGAAATACCTTTACAGCAATTTAGCTCAAATATTGTAAAGGTTAATGGTTTATTACGTTAATGTTTTATTAGGATAATGAAGTCCACAAAAGGTCCTATCAGGTAAACTCATAAAAGCAAACATCTTGAAATAGAATTATAGAATCACAGAAGAACTGAGGTCAAAAGGAGCCTCTGAAGATCACCTGGTCCAGCCCCCTTGCTCAAAACAAGGTCATCTAGAGCAGACGGCTCAGGACTGTGCCCATTTTGGGTTTTGAATCTCTCTAAGGATTGAGGCTCCACAGCCACTCCGGGAGTCTATTCCCATACCGTGTGCTCAGCCACACTGTAAAGAAGTTTTCATTTATGATGTCCAAGTGGAATTTTCTGTAGTTTGATTTGTGCCTGGTGCCCCTTGTCTTTCCACAAATTAACACTGAGAAGATTTTGGATCTATCTTCCTTATTCCCTCCATCAGGTACTCATACATATTGATAAGATTTCCCCTGAACTTTCTCTTTTCCAGGCTGAACAGTCCCAGCTTTCTCACCGTCTCCTTGCCTGTCAGATGCTACAATCCCTTGATCATCTTCATTGCTCTTTGCTGGAGCAGTATGTCCATATTGCTTTGGTTCCATGGAGAGGCCAGTAGTAGAAACAGCACTCCACGTGTCTCACCAGTGCTGAGCAGAGAAGGACCACCTTCTTTGACCTCCTGCTAATGCTCTGTATGGCACAAACCAGGAAGCTGTTGGCCTTCTTTGCTCCAATGATGCGCTGCTGATTCATCTTGAATTTCTTGTCCACCAGGACTGCCAGGTCCTTTTCTGCAAAGTCATTTCTGGTCAGTCTCCACCCTGCACTACTGCATGAGGTTATTATTCCCCAAGTGAAGGACCTGTCACTTTGCTTTGTAGCTCTTCACTAGGTTCTCTGCCCATTTCTCCAGGCTGGTGAGATCCCTCTAAATGGCAGCATAACCGTCTGGTGGGCAGGTGGAGAGACCCTATCAGTCCCTCCACAAAGTCCCAGATCTGACTCCCTGGCAAGCAGCAAACCTTCCTAAGCAGCCAGTCAGACTGGCAGATAGAAGCCTCCATCCCTCGCAGCAGGGAGTCTCCCACTGCTATCCTCACTGCTTCCCTGGGATGCTGCTGCAGGGCTCAAGCTTAGCTAGGCTGATTGCTCCAATAAAAGGGCTTTCCCTTTTATTGTTCTATCAGTTCTCAGGCCCTAGGAATTCATATTCCACCTAAAGTACTTCTTACTGTATTGTGTCTTTCCAGTGTACTTCCAGTATATTTTCTGTGTTTCACAAGGACTTTTCCCCCCATCTCGCTATTTAAACTGAGTACATTTTAAAATATAGCACTGGAGAAAAGATATGTGACTAATGATGTTGCACACTAATATATTTTTTTTAATAAAAAAAGAAGAAAAATATTTTTACTGGTTTGAGAGACTTTTGTACCAATTGAAAGATAGCTTTTTATATAAGGTAAATTTACTTCCTGTTATTTTGCTATTAGGGCTGATATTCTGGGAGTACTGCATAGTCCTGCTTGGAAAAAATTGAACAGAAGGGATGGAGTATATGAGGGCCGAGCAGAGGAAGGTATTATCCAACCATATCAAAGATATGGATACTCTGGCTATTTGGCAGAAAAGTAAAGTTCAAGAATCATTTAAGGTAGAATAGAGGGAAATGAAACTAAAAATACATGGTCTGATACTCAAAGGAAAAAAAAAAATCTTCAGTGTTACACTGAAGTTCTTTGTGAGTCTAGTGCCAGCTCTTTTAAAAAGGTCAGTAGGAGTTATATCTCTTCAAAACTCTCCCTTGGATTATTGGAGCTAACCCACGCAGAGATTTAGAGTGTCACTATGATACCCAAAATTACCATGCAGATGCTGCAAATCTACCAAACAGATCTACCAAAAATACGTTTATGCTGAGGAAGGTGGATTGAAAACTGGCTGAACAGCTGAGCCTAGAGGGTGTTGATCACTGGCATAAAGTCTCGTTGGGGGTCAATAACTAGCAGTGTACCCTAGGGGTCAATGCTGGATCCAAACCTATTCAACATCTTCTTTAATTATCTGGATGATGGGGAAGAGAGTAGCCTCAGAAAGTTTACTGATGACACCAAACTGGGGGGAGAGGCTGCTCTACAGGCGGGTCATGCTGCCATCGAGGGGATTTCAACAGGGTGAACAAATGTGCTGACAAGAACTTCAGGAAGTTGAACAAGAAATGTGACATCTTGCAAGTGTGGAGGAGCAACCTCATGCACCAATATATACTGGGGCAGAGCCAGCAGCTTTGCAGAAATCTCGGGGAGAAAGCAGCTTGGCAGAAAAGGACCTGGGGATCTTGGTGGACACCAAGTTAAACATGAGATAGCAACATGACATAAATGCCCTTGCCACAAAGAACAGTAATAGTATCCTGAGCTGCATGAAAGGAGTGTTGCCAGAACAGGTTCAGGGAGGCAAACCTGCCTCTCTGTCTGCTCTGCTGAGGCCACACCTGAGTACTGTGTCTGGTTCTGCGCTCCCCAGTACAGGAGAGATAAAGAGCTACTGGAGGGAGCCTGGTGAAGGGCCATGAAGATGATGAAGTGATTGGAGCATCTCTCCTATGAAGAGATACTGAGTGAGCTGGGACCATTCAGCTTGGAAAGAAAAAAGCTCTGGTGGGATCCTATTAGTGTATGTGAATACCTGGAGGGAGGGTGTAAAGCAGGGGTCCTCAAACATTTTAACCAGGGGGCCGGCGCGCGGATGAAGTGGCAGGCAGCCATCTGCGGCTGCTTGGTTTCCCCCCACAACACCTGGCGGGAAGGGGGGGGGGCAGGGTGGGGGAGTCTGTAAATACCGGGGACCGGTGAGGACCCTGGGGGGCCGTATCCAGCCCGCGGGCCGTAGTTTGAGGACTCCTGGTGTAAAGCAAGCATAGCCAGGCTCTTTTCAGTGGTACCTTGTAACAGGACAAGAAGCTATGAGCCCAGGTGGTTCTGCTTGAACTTTCATTGTGAGTGTGACCCAGCACTGGCACAGGCGGTCCAGGGAGATTCTGGGTTCTTCAATCCTGGAGATGTTAAAAAACTGCCTAAATATCATCCTGGGCAACTTGTTCTAGGTGGCTGGATCAGGTGACTTCCCAAGGCCCCTTCCAACCTCAACCATTCTGTGATTCTGCAATTCTGTGATAGGAGTTTCCCTGTTACCAGCTGGGAGCGCACACTTGGTCCTGATGCTGCATCAGGCTATAGGCCACTCTCATTATGTTTTATTGTAGTTTCCAGTATGAAGTCTGTAAAGGAGTCTCAGTCATGAACAGTGTGCTAAGGTGAACTAAATGACTGGGTGTCACGGTCCATTTGGATAGCTCAAATTTATAGGACAACTCTGTAAGTTAAACTTTATTTCACGAGCTCATTAGGTAAAGAAACAAATCAAACAAGGGCTCAATCCCTTTTGTGCAAGCTCATCTAACACATGAATTGTGTAATTAATTGCTTCATTAATTCACAAATTTACCACACATTCTTGAATAACGCACAAGTTTTGCAGTAACTCACAAATTCTCTAACTCACAGAACTATGAGCAAAACATTTACCTAGCCAATGGTGAGAGTGCTTATCCTCCCTCCTCCGTCAATGTATGGGCATCCCCTATACCATCACACCAGGAAGCACGAAAGCCTCACCAGGCCAGCTGCTGTTGGATCTACATCAAAAAATTTTGGGGTAACCTGAGGTATTTATACCTTCCAGCTTTGATAGTTTGGTCAATATCATTTCCGTAAGTTAGTGCATTCTGAAGAAACTACAAAGCAGTTTGTTTGCAAAAATCTAGGAGATGATGCAGACAGCTGCAGGTGAAAATGGCTGCAGAATAGCTCTTCTATTTTCCAATCCATGTGTTCTGTGTGGGTGTTGCTCTCACTTTGGCCTAATGGTGCTCCTCCCAGCATACATCAGGCCTTAGCATCAGCTGTCTGTTACGCCAAATCCTGAAAAGAAATTGAGTAAACACTCACACTGGAGGATCAAGGTCATGGAGAATGTCATGAAAGACCATCAACTGCTTGTAGCCCAGGATCCTTAAGTTCTGCAATTCAGTGTTTGGGCTTTACCTGTGCCTATCACAATGGTCTGCAGATTTCAGCCCAAAGGGATCACTATATTTGTAAAAAACCAGAAACTGCTGTTAGTGTCAGGCTTACTGAGAGATCTTTCTCAGAAGCAATATTTGAGGATCTCCTCTTTTTAATGACACACGTTTCATAGTGGTTTAGTTTGTCATTTTTCTATCTGTATTTTCAGTATGACTTTTTTCTGGGTTTTGTAGAGCATTTAATGTGTAAAAGTTGCTACTGGAAACAAAACCAAAGCTGCATGAAACCAGTAAAGATAGATATAAAGTCCTTCGTAGTAAAGTGCACAGAAGACTGAAATCAACTTTAAAGAGAATCCAAATCTTTTTCTCTGGTATGCAGATCTGTAAGCTTCTCGACAGGAACCGGGTATTTTGCAGAAAACAGTGTGAATGCAGGAAGCCAACACAGAGAATATCAGGTTAAAGAAGAATCAAAGATACTTGGAAATTCTATTGGACAAGCACATGGATGTTTACCAGGCTAGGTCTACCTTCCTACAAAAACAGGGGAGCTCCAGGAGCTCACAGCATTAAGAGGTATTCAGTTTTTTGGACTGTGAACTCTGAACAATCCCTCAAACTTCCAAAGCACCACTGAAAAACGATTATGTGTCAAGCAGCTGTCATCAAATACTCCAGAGCTAGGTGCCATTCTGTATCGAAAAGTGTGACTTGGCTGGCTCTTTGGCTCTGCTGCACTTCTAGAGTAAAGCAGGTGGCAATTACTAATACATAGTATCTTTCTTCTTATGTCCTGTTTATTTGCATGCATTGAATGTAGATGAAACCTGAAATGCAGTTTCAGTGGCCTAGCTTAAAGAGTTTATAAGACAATGACACTACAAGGACAAAGCTAGGGACAAATGATAAGGGTAATAAGATGCTTGATATTTCCTTTTATGCATATAGCAATCAACAACATTGCTAACAAGTATAGTTAGACTGTTAGACCAATCTGGCTTGCATATTTTAAAAAATAATCTCCAAAACACATACCTTTACATAAAAAGCATACCTTTATTACCCTGATACAGTTAACATACCAAAGTTTCAGATGTGATCATGTAATGGGTCTAGAGTATGTAAATTGCTAGAATTTCAAATAAGAATTTTGAAATGTCTCTGCAAAACGAGAGATATTTTGAACATCAAATGGAGTTCAGGCTCTGGAATTTTGACATTTAAAAAAGCTCACCTAGCTTTGTTGATATGATTTTACCAAATGCCAGAAGAGCTTTCATTGCCATTGCAATTCAGGCAGTGAAGCTTTAAAGGAAATGTCAAATACTAAGAACATGTCTGGTAGGTTCTGTATTTTTGGTAGCACATTTTCTATTGGTGCTTAAAAACTTACTCAGATTTATTGTACACATTCATTGTGCTGAAGAAGAGGCAGATAATGGCTCAACGTAGACTATTGATGTAAATTATTTCCCTTTTTTCTTTAGTATGAAAACATTAGCCTTCTGCAAGTGATGTCTTTGAATAAATACATATTTTTTTTCTTCATAGCATGACTGTGAAGCACCATTTAATTTGACATATCAAAATCTGGAGATCCTATTCTTTTTAACATAATAATGATAATAATAAAATCTCATAAAAAGAGATAAAATTTTCTCTAAGGAGATTAGAATTACATGTTGAAAACTTAATGTGTCATTTATGTCATCTAAGTTGATCTGTCTGAATTTGAGGCATCATGCTTGGCATTGAGCAAGTAAGCAATTTAGGCAGCTCTTCTAATCACTGGGTGTTTATAGGTTCCCAGCTACAAACTGTAAAGGCAGTTCACCTGATCTAATTTACTCATTTAGCTCAGGATAAATTAGTTTTTATTCTGGAAGGGTGAATCTCTTTTCCTTTAGAGTAGACCAGACAGGACAAGCTGATTTTTTTTTTTGTTTGTTTTTTTTTTTTGTAGTTAAGTAAATTAATTCCATCCAAAGGGCTTATTCAGAACAAATACATGCTGCTCAACTCCCACTTTAGCCAACTTTGGCATCCCTCAGTCTAAGGAGCGCTTCCAGGTGTGTGCTTTCTGGTATTACCTAATTTCTGGATCTCCCTAAAACCAGTCACCACTGTTGTGTTCTCAAAGGATCCTGTTTATATAATAGTAATTTGATAAAATGTTTACTAAGTACCAGGACCCAACAGACCTACCCCTGCAAAAAAATTACTTTCTTGCCAAAACAGAGAGGACCTTTGAAATTATTTTTTTTCTCTCTTCAATCCCTTGGGTTTTGAACCTGTGGCTTGAGAGCTGTTCACTTTTAGCAAGGAGAATGGCAAGTGGCTCGTTTCCGAAGTATTCTGTAACTTGGTGATGATGGTACACTCTCTTGGAAAGCAGGCAATGAAAGCTCAATTCTCCTCAGCTTGCTCAGGGCTTTTTAAAACAAACAAACAAACAAACAAACAAAACAACCAACCCAAAAATACAGCGACTTGTATTTTTAGTATTGCAGTCCAGGCATCTCATTTGAGAGCTCCATCTCAAAGGTGAGCTGAAAACATGCGTTAATGGCTATGGTCTGCTAGACCCTGCACCAGCAGGGCTGCTGCCAGCTTCAGGAATTGCTGCAGGCACTGCTTGGGGTATAAAGGGCAAACAGAAGCCAGCTTTGCAATTTGGCTGACCAGTATAGGTGACTGACTCAGCATAGGGACGTAACACCAGAGGCTTTTTTAGTGGATGATTTTGAATGCAGGAAGGCAAGTCTATCTATCCAGTCTAAGTTCTCCTTTTCCTCTCACAGACCATGTCATTTCTGGGTAATTTAAGCAGCTTCCTACTCAGATCCTCTGTCAGCTAATGAAAAGTTTTGCCTCTACCATCTGCGCTGTAGAGGAAGATGGAAATCTGATGAAATATTCCCCTGAATGTCAAGCTGTGTACAGCGTTTGCAGTGCAATGCTTATCTGAGTGATGCACAGACATTGTTGAAGTTAGAGACCTTCAGGGCTGTTGTATTTGCCACCTTTTGTGTTTTCACTTGCATGCACAAATACCTCACTTGCAAAGGGTTGTCTTTGCCTTTCCTCTCCCCTCATCTCCACTTTATCGACATTTTAATGTCAATAGTAGCCACATATGCAGGTGATAGCATTTTGTGTTTCTTACTAGTTGCAGTGGAACCACAAGTGTGTTTCTGTCACCGGCACCCACAGCTGCTTATCCTGGAAACATCTGCGGGCAGGTAAGAGCAAGTGTAAAGCTGCTCAGGAGCAGGCAGGAGACAGGCTATGGAGTTCCAGCCCTGGGAAAGTTTTCTAGATAGCACATTCAGCCTTGGATCACCACTGGGCTTGCTGCCATAGGGGAAAAAAAATATTGATAAACAAGGGAGAAAACGTTATATGAATGAAATGGATCTACATGACTAGTGTGGAATGCAATGAAGAGTGTGTACAACTAATTGAATTGCTATGGCAATATCTCATTGTTTCTAATAATATCTCTATATTAACATTACCTTTCTTTTTTTGAGTGCCTGTAATTCAGACTCAGTCATGTTCTCTAAACATAAGGAAAAATATTTGTGTGAATTATTTTTGCTTGAAAAGCAGCTATTGTACATAAGCAATCATCTAAATAAAATCGCACGGAGTTTAGTGTATGGATTTAGTGTGTCTATATGGCAGCACAATGACATGATAGATTGTAATGGTTCTGTGGTAAATAATACAGCTTAAAATTAGACTTTAAAAACAATGTAGCTGTCTCAGTTCACTGAGTGTTTCAAATTATCTCATCTCTCATTTACTTCCATCAAATCTATTTTTCTTCTTTTGAATTCAGCATTCAGAGGCAGGGAAACCCAGAATTATTTCCCAGTAAAATAACTTCAGGAGTTTTCATTAAAGTGACACATCAATCTATTTATGCCCTGCTTATCAATATGATTCCTGAAGCCTTGATTATAATTACATAAATTCACCACGAAGTCTAGCCTAAGGTTTGCTTTTGATATTTTCCATACTAGTAGAAAGCAGTCTTAAATTACTACGTGTTGCATTTCATCCCCAACGATGAAACTGTTGTGGGTGCTTGTGGTGACACAGCTGAGACCAGTGGTAAAGGAGGGTGCTTGGCTGTGTTTAAATTTTGGGATGCTCCACCATCAGTACCCTTACATAGTTTGTATGACCAAACACCTGCTGCTATTACTGATTTCTCTCCTGAATATACTAGTTAAAAATCGTACCCTTGTCAATAAGAATAATGGGTATTTCAAAAAAGAGGTTCACTTCATGAATATTAACATGTTAAACTGTGCAAATGTGGAAATACTGTACAGGACTTTTCCATCCAAAAAAGAAATGTTCCAAAAATCCAAACTTCTCTTTGTTTAGCACCGTGTTGTGATTCCAATGAGACCAGGTCTATCTATTGTATAGACTTAACCTACTTACGGACATCCCAAGAAAAAAGCAGCATGAGAAGTCACAGCAGGCACGCAAAGTTTTGAAAATGTTCCATAAATAATTGTGGCCCATTGACCTACGTCACTCCTGAAGGTGAGGGGTTATTTCCACATCTGTTCATACAGCTGATGGGGCTGGTCTTGCTTCTGTTGCTGCTCCGATGAACATATTGATATGTCCTGTAACACTGCAACGTGACATCTCTGAGAAAAGAGCTTTTTTTCTGTCAGGACTCCTTCCATACTGAGGATACTGTCAGTTTTCCAGGCAGCAGAAGTGGAATACAACAGAACTTGGAATACGGGTTGTTACTTACGAAATCACACTCCTCCAAGAAAACTTTCAGTAATCTAGAGATGGACTGATGTCCCTATAATGTAGAAAAGCGAAGCTTGAGAGCCAGCTGGAACTGGGAGCCCTAGAGCATGCTGTCCTGTGGAAAGTCCTCTCTTAGGTTCCTATATTCTCTCAATAAATACACTTTTGTGATATGTAGAAATTCCTTGTAGCAATCATACAGTTTTAATTGCAAATAAAGGTGTTTACAGAGTTCCAGCATTGTGGAGGTTTTATTTTGGTTTTGTTTACTTTGTTTGTTTGGGATGGGGTTTTTTGCCACTTGCAAGACTTGCTAAGTACAGAGGTCTCTTTATGAATTATAAGCAATTTTGGAGCTCAGACACAAAATGAGCATTTACTGGTTTGATTAAACTTTTTTGAAAAAGAATTCTAGTAAAGTTACCTTTTTGTGTTAAGGAGTTAAAAGGCCATAGGATGTAATGCTGGTCAAGGGTAAATTGTGAGGTAATTTTACAGCTTTTATTCTCCAACATTTTTTCATGTGTATTTAACACTTTTGCTCATAGAAGTTGTTTATGTTTTAAACCAACCACATTTCCACAAGACTAATTCAAGCAATAAAATCAGCTTCTACTTTTATCGTAAATCAATGCTTGCAATAGTAAATAAAAACAAATCACCTGCCATAGTAATGCTGGTGCTTCCAGCAATCCATTCTACATCTCCATCATGAATCTTTAGAATTAAACACTCTCCTATTTGTTAAATATTTACATTCACAATCAATTAAATTTGCTTTTACAGCCTTCATTTTAAATTTTTGTATTATGAGTAAATAAGTGTACAAGCCCAGCATATTCAATAGCAAGAAAAACTTTGAACTTAAAGTACACCAATAGAGTAAAACAGTTGTAATAAATTTATTTCATAGTACCAAGATACATTGTAACTAGTATACTCACAGGTGCTACTCTACACTGGTCTCCATGATAATTTCTGTTACAAACATAATTTTTCAAGGTGTTATATTTAAGCTATAAAACTCTGATCTGGTCTAAAATTTGGCATGAAAATAGTAGACTGATTCCATCTTAGAAAAAAATCCACATTAAAATCTTAGACCAATTCCATCTTAAAAAACAAAGTGCATGTTGGAATCTTTGGTTTGAGAGTTTTTTGGCTTTAGTTTTGATTGAAAGGAAAAGAAGAATTAGAAAAATTTCCATTTTGATAAATATTTATCTTCTTTAAAGCATTAAAAGAAGATAAATATGAACAAATGAAGCTTAACATAATTTGGTTTCTTATTACAGACAAGGAATGCTAAGTTTGGCAGGGTGGTTTGTGATCTGTAAATTAATTTCTCAGCCATAACATCCCAGTCTGTTATTATATGCTCCCCTTTTTCAAATATAATACAGAAGGTTAAAGACAAACTTTTGCTACAGCATCTTGCTTTTCTGTTAGCTACGTTTCAGCAATATTTTCATTCTCACAAGTCAATTTTTAATGCTATTACATTGCAGGTTATGGAACCTTTGCAATGGGATATGCATAGAGCACAGTATACTTAAAGCAAGTAAGCCAGAAGTCTCCTCAAATATGACCCACTAACAAAAGTACCGGGATGGAATTTGAACTTTTGTTCATCTAGGGTACCTCGTTACTCTTTGCAGAACTGCAGAGATTAAAAAAAACTGTCCTTCAGACACTATAGCTTCATGCTTTATCGGGATCTTGATGTTTGGGTGGGGTTTTTTTCTGTATTTACCTTCCTCAGTTTTATACCTTTGCCTGTATCTCCATCTACTTTTTGAATATTTTTCAGACATCCTAATATTCTGGCATCAACTATCCGCTGTTGGTTTTGTTTAGCAAAAGGAACCTAGGTAGCTTGAATTCCAGCCTAAAAGGTGTTGTAAAAGGAAATACTAGCTCTAAATCATGCATCTTCCATTTGCTTGACCGCAAAAATATCTTTTTTAAGGGACATTTTGCAAAGTACTTCCAATGATCATTTGGAATAAAGGCAGGGATTGGTGGTTGGGCTTTTCTCTGTTTTAAAGCCGTTAGTGTTTACATAATTTGCTTGTAGTCCTTACCTGGCATCTACTGCATTTAATAATCACCTGACATCACTGCAGTCAGGGCCTGTTTCTCCAGAAAAAAGCAATGTTCTTTACCCACTGCTAGTTCATTCAACCTCAGTGAGATGAATTGAGGCTGACTCACTCTTGGCTTCTACAGATTAATTGGACATAGTTACATTGCATCAAAGCTCTGTAAGGCTTTTGACCATCTAAGAATAGAAAAAAAAGTTTTTGTATAATTCCATGAGATGTTAATCAATAACAGCATCAAGATGTGAAAAAAACCCTACAATACATTGATGTTATACTGGTTTCAGGTCCTGTTCATGTCCTTTAAGAAATCATCTTGTAGGAATGACATTGAAGTATAGAGAATGTATAGTATCTCTGTAGTATGTAGCCTCTATAGGATGTATACCATAATGGTTTTGTTGTCATATAAGCAAAAGAAAATGTTGCAGCTCTCTGTTTGTTACTGAAGAAGGGCGAGTGAAATGTGGCCAAGGATGGGCTGAGTCACCAAAAAGCAGATGGAGAGAGGTTTGAAGAAACATAGCTTACAACCCAAAAATGTTTGGTTGAGCCTGAATGGCATGTGGATGCAGTTGCCCCTCAGGATATATGGCCAGGCCATCCCCAAACTCCCAGCAGAGAACCAGCACCACTGGAGCTACTGAAGAACTGAGGCCCGAGGTGACCAGTGGATTTGTCACAGCTTGCATGTGCTAAGCCAAAGGTGCCAAGCACTGTCAGCTTCGGGAGCTCCAGTCTCTGAGGATCCTTCGTAGTGCCAGCCAGGCACCCAGGTCTGGCATAAAGGTAATTTTGCATGTGATTGTGTGTCTGAGAGAGTGTTTTCCTTTAAATTCTGCTCTTTTTGACTCCTACTTCAAGCAGTTGTTCTCAATAAAACTGAATGGACTGTGGCCTGTACTAGACCACTTACTGTAGGTGACAGATGTATAGTGGAGATGAAGAATTCTTACATAGGAATAGCTTCTTCCAATATGCAACAGTTTCTAGCACTCCGTATGATGCCACATATATATATATTTGTATGTGTGTGCATACATACATAAATTAATAGGTTTTTATTTATCTATACATATACAAATCATATGTGAACATAAAAGCATGCTCATGCATCTAAGATCTATGTATGAACACCAAAAGCTAGGGGCTAAACACCTTCAAATAGTCTCCCTGTGGAAGAATTCAGGACAAAATTTCATGCGCTGGAATATAACATGGATACACTGCACTCTATACAGAGAGTTCATCCTTTTAAAAGTAGAAATTCAAAATCCTGCTGTAAGTACCTCAGGGACCATATTATTATTTTTTCTCCATTTATATGGCTTTTAATATTTTGTGATTTTTCGATTTCTTCTAGGAATTGAAAAAGAGAAAATCCATAACACATAATTCTGTTTCCTGATTATGCAGTGATTGTGTTTCTTGTTATTCCACTCTTTAAATCCATCTGCTTTTTTTATTTTCCCCATTCTTTGTAATTCACTGGTTTTTCTATAGCACAGCTGACAGCAGACCAGTAAAAACTACTGCCTGGCCTTCTAACTAGCACACGGCTTTTGTTTAGGCTGGGATTTTCTGTCAGTTTGGCCTGTTCATTTATTCTTGAGACATGCTTCCCTCACACAATCCCTCTTCTGAGCAGACAGAATTTCTTTGGAGCTCAGTTAACAAGTGACGAGGAGCTGCCTTTTTCTTATGAACAGGTGATGCTCCCCTTTCCCTCTGGACAGTGAGGTGATGTCTCCTGTTCAGAACCATTGTGACAAAGACTGTGGCAGAATATGCTGGGTAGACAAGAAGTGCTCAGATGTTTAATGCTGCTCTTATATCTGCATCCTGGATTGCTGTTGAAAAGGAGGACACCCTCCTACAACTCAGAGGCACAAACATGGGCAGAAGAATAATGTGGGGTTCCTTTTTTTTTTCTGCTTAAAAATTATTTTCTCTGTAACACTAGAATGCTGGGACACAATGTCATGACCCTATGTCCTGGTTTCGGCTGCGATGGAGTTGATTTTCTTTTTGGTAGCTGGTGCAGGGCTGTGTTTTGGCTCTGGTGTGAGAAGTGTTGACAACACACTGATGGTTTTAGTTGCTGCTGGGTGATGTTTATACTAAGTCAAGGACTTCTCAGTTCCTTGGGCCCTGCCAGCGAGAGGGCTGGAGGTGCACGGGACATTGGGAGGGGGCACAGCCAGGACAGCTGGTCTGAACTGGCCAAAGATATTCCATACCATATGGCATCATGCTGAGTATATAAACTGGGGGAAGAAGAAGGAAGGGGGGGACATCTAGCATTATCTTTTTTGTCTTCTTGAGTAACCATTACACATGCTGGAGCCCTGGAGCCCTGCTGCCCTGGGAATGGCCAAACACCTGCCTGCCCGTGGGAAGTGGTGATTGAATTCCTTGCTCTGCTTTGCTTGTATGTGTGGCTTTTGCTTTACCTATTAACTTGTTCTTATCTCAACCCTGGAGTTTTACATTCCCTTCTGATTCTCTTCCCCGTCCCTCTGAGTGAGGGGGGAATGAGCAAGCAGCTGTGTGGTGTTTGGTTGCCAGCTGGGGTTAAACCACAACAACCCACTTCCACAAAAAAGCAGGAGAAATGGCAAATATAAGAGGCATGAAAATTGTTTTTTAGTAAGTATGTTATATCCTATAAAATAAAGCCAGGAGAGATGCATTCAGTTTGATGTCACATTGCATACCAAATATAATAAAAACATCAATCATAAGAAAAGAGGCAGCTGCATATAGATCTGTGGATTTTTTTTCATATCTGCAAATGCTCTGTCCTCTCAAAAAAAAAATAAAATGAAATTTTATAGTTCGATCCAAAGGAGAGTAAAACCACAATACAGTTTCCATTCACTTCAATGTGAAATCATTTGTGTCGATTTTTTTTCTTTTTTTCTGAAGGTTGGGTAACATATCAAACCACAACTAATAAAAACTTGAGGTTACAACTTATGACATATATTGGGAAGAGATGCAGAAATCATGGCTAAAAGCACTTATGAAAAGGTAGCTTGTGCACAGGTTTGTAGAAACCACCCAAGAAAAGGTTTAACTGAATGTCAACAATGTTTTCACAAGTGGAGATTCAGACTTTGGGCTGTGTTTGAAGAGTTTTACTTCATTTTAAAGCAGCTCGTACACTTAACAGCAATTTTCTAAAACAACTACTAAAGATGAATCCTGAAATGAGTGTTAATATCTGCCTCAGAAACCACCAGTTCTTCTACCAGCTCCACTTCTCCCAGAAGCTACACATCCTTAGCTTGAAAATGGCTTCTCATCTGCATCCTGCTCCTGGGCCCACTGTCGTACTACTGCATCCTGTTTCTCATGTGGGCCATTGCTAGCCTAGTAAAACAATCCTCATCCACAATTACTCCAGGCAGAATGATCTCAGGAAACCCATTGGTGATGAAAGTATCATCTTCTTTTTCTTTCTCTTTTCTTATTTTTTTTTCCCCAGGAAAAAAAAAAAAGGAAAAAAAAAAAAGCATGAATTTTTAAGGCTCCTTCTTAAAAAAATGGAATTTGGAAAATCTTGGAAATCATAGGATTTGAAAAGGGAAATATATGCTTGGAGTTCAGATTCATAAATTCAGGAATCTTTGCATACAAAATTTGTTTTAAATATATGAAAGAAAAGTGTCTGCTTGTGTATATGTTTGCAAGGAAAATATCCCCCGAAATACGTTGCAAAGAAGTGAATATCTGTCTAGATTTTTTTGTTTCTGTGTTTAGTACCATCAAGAGACTTTTTTTTATTGATGATCTTTCACGCAAACAAAGCTTTACAGTTAAATAAGAAGAGCAGTATAGATTAATATAAGATTACACAAGAAATGTTTGAATTATATACTCTGAACTTGTCAGATATTATTGAGATGTCAGGTGAAATATCTGTTTGACAGGTTGTCCATCAGATTATACATGGAGGAGGATTGAATGGAGAGTCTTCAAAATATCACAATAGGGGTTTTTTTTCTATTCATAAAATGATGCAAAATAAAAGAAATTCTAGAGTAATTTTTGACTAAGATGTAGCTTTTTTTTTTTTTCCCCCCAGTAAGCTTTTATTAAATGAATCGACATAGTATATATATGAAAATAGTCTTTGGAATTTTTTAATAGCATGAAACTCCATGGGAAAATACACTAGACATTAGAGGTAACAGAGACTGGATAACCACATTTTAAAATTTCTGAAGAAAACTGAATCAAAGGACTGTAAATGAAAGAGAAAGTATTAATCAGTGTGTAAAAGTCATGAAATATTTCTCCCTGAGGACTCTCAGTAAAGTCTAAAAGCATATATTCATGCAGAAAAAGAACCATTGATAAAAAAATAAAGAAATACTTTTTTTTGTTTTCTCTCACTGTGCTGAGAGAATTGCAATAACAGTTTAGCAGGACTCAGTAAGTACAGGACTGATACTGGATTTGTTAATGATAAAATTAGATTTATGAAAATATATGTAGCAGGGCATTAGATAACATCCGCTTCACTGTGGTTAGCTCCGTCTGTAATGATCCACGCTGGAGATTTTTGTGCATTGCTCCGGGGAGCAGTCACTGACCAGAGTCAAAGGCAAGTTTCTGGATGTCCTAGGATCTGACTGGCACGTACCAAAAGGACAGTTTATTGGCTCTGAACACCGGTGAGTAGGGAAGACTGTGATGTCTAGAAAAAAGACCGTGGCTAGAATATAGGTACTTAAAGTACAATCCAGTGTGCAGAAATGATATGTGCAGCAACTTGGTATTCTCATTTGATCCTGTTACCAGCTAAAAGCAGTGTCTCATTCAAGGGTACTTGAGAAATGCGTTTAGAAAAAACTGAAGCCCAGCCCCAACTGAACAAGTTTAGAAGGTTCCCATAAAATATTACCTCTCACATCCAACAGTTCAGCCTCACATGACATGTAATCAGCACACTGTTCTCTCTTGCAGAAGCTAATCCACTCACCTTTCTAGATGGTGCTCAACAACACATCCTTTTCAGTAGCCTGCTGTTAACTCTGTTCTTTTCTCACTGCAGCTTTTCACACTCCTGCAAAACTGACCTGCTAAAATAGCTTCTTTCAGCAGGAAAAGTCTTTCTGTGGGTGCTACTATCACAAATGTAATGAAATGATTTTCAGTCCATTTTGTAAAGATATATCTCTTTGCCAGATACTTTTCTGATCGAACTAGCTTTCACTTTCTGGGTCATCCTTGAAAAATATTTAACATATGTGCTAAAATGAGTAAAACATTCTGCATCAAGGAAGTGGTCACATTGACAGAGGTGAAGAGGTTGAAGTAGGTAAGTACACATTCTTTTGAGTACTGTTAATGTAGGAGTCTCTTTGTATTTACATTAGTCAGTTCACAAAGTTTAGTTAATAGCTTTTGAACCCAATTAAAATTTGGCAAATAAAACCTCGTGGCCAGATTTTTCAGCCACAGCTTTTACTCAGAGGATGGCAGTTCCCAAGGGGTGACCTTAATCACCTGACAGTGATGTACTGTATCATGTTCAGTTGTTTACTTATCTGTTTCTAAAACTGATGGATCAGATACAGGAGCTTGTTTATCATGTTCAACTCCTTGTCTGTTTGATTCAGTAAAAGTTTTATCAGATTTAACATGCTATGTATTTATCAGGTGATATGTGTGTTTAATGTGCAATGCAATAGATAATGATAATGCTGTGAGGGCAGGGAATCTGTCAGTGTTTCCATTATAAACCCCATTTGCCGGGGTTTATCACTGAGCCACAGCTCACTGGTTGTCAGCTCAAATGCGCTTTTAAAAATAAAATCATAATTATATTGGTTTGACTGTTTTCTATTGAGAGAGCTTCTCTTAAGCATGCCTATTGTTTTAGAGGCTTTTCACTTAATACAGTAAAAATTACTTCCAAAAGCAAGCAGAAGTGTTTTGTTCCACACTTTTACGCTCAGAACTCACATTAACATTAATGGGTGTTATGTTTATTTCTCATTTGATAGATCTCTGTATCTCCACTAATGGGCAACACAGCTCTTTTAGTTTAAACATAAATAAACAAAATGCTTTTCAGGTATTTCATGCTTCTAGAGTAAGCTGAGGCTTGAATAAAAAAGAAAATAAACTATGCTGTATTTAAATTAAGTGAACAGGTTCTTTGCACCAAAATTTCTGCTCATGTAATTACAAGGTCTTTTTGCTTGGGTGAGGACTGTCAGGACATTCTTACAGTGAAAGAGAAGTGCTTGTGTGTGTTAGCCTGTATTCCTGCATGGCGTGGGACTGCTTGGGGCTGCTTCCCTCACCTTCCTCGAGAAGTTACTGTTCCTACGTATTTGAACCCTGCTTCAGCAGAAACAGATTTCTGCAGAAGCTGTTTTCTGGAGCAATCTCTGGCTAACAGGTGTCAAAGAAAACAAAAGCCTATGGTGTGAGTCCATGTGAGACTGACCAATATAGCCAGCATCATGCAGAAGTAGGTGGCATCCTGGACTCACACCAGCATAGGACTTAATAAGCTGTATTGATGAAGGCCAAATTTAATCTGTAAGTCAACTATGTTTTTTATACATATATATTTATATAAGGGATTTCAAAAGGTTATGTATGCATTGGAGGGATCCAAAGAGCATATATAGATGCATGAGATGTTACCAACTACAAGATAACAGTTCAGAATGTTCACAAAAAACATTTTGGTGAACAGTCAGAACAGCTAAAATATACCACCAGTAGAATAAATGGGTTAGCTGGCCACCATTTCCATGGCTGAAGGTGTGGAATGTCATCCCCAACAGCAGAATATGAGTACTGGCACCAGTAGGTGATTTCCTGCCCTGTGAAATAGAGCACGACAGGTTTAACATACAATATTCCCAAGCCTTATTGTGTGAAAAGTCAGCCTAAGCATAGCAATACCATTCAAGGAATGGGAGGAAGAGTGGGTTTGCAACCTAACTTCTGATTCTGAACTGCAAAATGTATTTTTAAAAGGTAAATAAATAGTTTATTATATCCCTTAGGTCAGGTACCTGGCTTTCAAGCTCAGAAAAGAAATCTGGCATTGTAGACCAGGTCTTTCCATAATGCAGGAGTGTTTAGAGTCTGCATTCCTTGCATTGGCCAGACCTTTTGTATTTCACTTTATCTCAGTTTCCCAGATGCAAAAGTCATGTTGGTATAAAGCTTTCATCAATGGTAGGTAGATATGGAGATTTGAAGCTTGGCTAGGATAATCCTATAACCTTTGTATGCCTGCAACCATGCAGGCTTGCATCACCATACTCACAAATCTGTGCACATTAAGTTGTAAAGAAACAATAGACAGGTTCAGGTGTGGCTCTACCACCTGTGTAGTGCCTCAGTGCCATACTAATCTTGAATTTTATGCTTAAAATAATATTGTGAGGAAGTAACTGTCAGGGGTTTGTTTATTTTTCCCACTGCAAAAACGAGATCTGTAAGTGCAGATGACAATGTACTGTCTTCACTGAAGTGAGAATAGATTCTCATCAAACTGCCTCTTTTATAGACCAAGCTAAAAACCGTACATCTTTTAATCTGCTTACTGACCTCTACAGTGTCTACAGTTGTAAAATGAGTTGTGCTTTTAAAGACCCATTTCTCTCTATCAGACATAAAGGAATGTTTTCCTTTCAGCTTCAGAGAGACCAGAATTTAAGCCTAAGAGACTTGTCCATATTCAGAAACAAAGTAAGCAGTATCTACTGTAAGTCTTGTTCTAAGAACTTTATCATAAAACCATTTTTGCAAATTTTTTCTGTTTGGTTTTCCTTTGCCCTGTGTCATGTGATGACAGTTTATGTCTTTGTAAATCTTCCCATTGTAATATGGTAGCCTTACTGGCATGGTGTGAATTACTGTACAAAGTTCACAGCAGTGAAGAATCAGGCCACTGAAGTGAAAACTATTGCTGCATTTTAATGTGCTTTCCCTAAATGGAGGGCTTTGCCACAACTTCAGTGCTCTGATGAAAGTTCTTTTTTTACAGTTAATGTCTGTGGCATTTCTCACAATGTTATAAATATTTATTGTGAGCAAAACATCTCTTCAGCATTCCCAGCAAGTATTCACAAACAGCATCCATATAGTATTTTCAATATTTTATGTTAATATTTGAGTTAGCGTTTTAATGTCAGCAGGAGCTCTGAGGCTACAATGATGGAAATCGAAAATGGCTATCAACATTAACACTGCATTCCTGCTGTCTCTTCAATAGCTCATGACAAATGTCAATGCTGATCTTACCCTGCTGATATGAAAAATGCCCCCAAAGCAAACTGTAATACAGAAGCTATTTGAAAACCAAAATAAAATGGTAGAAGTCTTGAGTATTTAAATTAGAAACATAAGTGCATACTCATGAATAATGTCATTTCAAAGGAATGTGGAGTACCTTATGTCTGCATAGTCATTGGATGTCAAGAAAGAAAATAATAAAAAAATTCTGTTTCTGCTGCTGTTTAATCAGTTATTAGTTGGAACATTGTGGAAATATTTTTATGAAATGGAGAATGTGATGGGAATGGAAATCAGAGTCTTTGCTCTGAAAAAATTTAAAAATGCTTGTTGTGAAATGTTAAGGGAGTACAAAAACGTTGCATTCTTGATGATAGGAAACGTATTATTTCAAAGAAGTATATAAGGGGGATTTTTTGGCTGTCTTCACAGGAATGCAGTTGCCAGATGGGAAACACAGTGCTTTGACGAATTAAATCTTCCTTGCTGAAAAATTTAAACTTATGTTTTCCTAAAGATGCCTGGTTCTTTTCAGATATAAATAAAAGGGACTAAATTAAATTCTCCGTCGTTGTGCTCTGTGCTTGAAACTGAGAGCAGGTATGGCCGAGCAAAACCTGACAGAACGCAAAGACCACAGAACAGCTTAAAAGCAATTTTATGTCACTTTTCTGAGTGACAGTGTTAGAGTATTTTGAATGCTTGGCCCATCTACAAGTTAGACTACTTAACGACGGAAATTAAATCTCAGCAGGAAGTAGCTGCTGTAGGTACCGTATATGCCTGCATGAAGTTTGGATAATAAGTGTTCCCAACCAGTCTCTGGAGTCTAGAGCTGGCAAAACTGCCCCGGTGCTAAGCATGGCCGGGGGTCTCACCTGCCCTGGCACTGCAGCTTCTTCATGAGATTGCTTTGGACTGGTTGAAATCACATTTTGTATGGGTTGGAAAACATTAAAACCAGAGAGGACTTTAAAAGGATACATCTCTAGTGCTGATATCATCCACTCCAGAGAATAATTTGTCATCCCATGCCATATGGTGCAAGTGAATGTGTTCTTCTGTTGTGAGGGCTAGCTCCCTCTGGGTCTGACTGGCCGTATCCATACAGCATAATTTAAATGTGGCAGGTCCTATGATATAATTAATGATTTTTTTGTGTAATTATTATCTTCAAGTACCTGCAATAGTCAGAAGTCTGTGTTGCAGCTCACTGGAATCAGGTGCAGTATTTGTTGTGTGGCACAATGGTCTGTGTCAGAAGGAGGATACTGATGAATTGCAGAGCACAGTGCAAGCTAAGCACGGTGTGATTTTATCCATACTGCTTAATGTAAAGACTCTCTGGAATGACCTATATACCCTGAAACACATCCAGATTTTTTCTTAGAGGAGTAAATCCGTGAAAGAAATATCTTACATACAGTGTGAGCAAATAGCTGATTTGACGATGTAGCCAAAACAACACACAAAACCATCCTGATTCACACCTTTTTTAGGTACCCTGGACAAGATACCAGTAATAAATACATTTTGAAAAATACAGAGTAGAAGATTTTATATATATGTGGACATTTTTTCCTCTCTTTACAAACTGACAAGTTCAGCTGAGGGATAAGACTAGTATCAGCCTTGTACTGGATAAAGAGCAGAACAAGAAACCAATTTCTTCTTGATAATTTCTTTCCAGGGTTATGTTAAGGTTTCCTAATTCCTCTTTGGAACAAGCACATACAACACTGAATTTTATAATCTGAACTCTGGGAAAAGTAGTTGCACATCTACACATTTCAGACACCATTTTCTAATGATGATGGTAAATTTTGTTGTTCCTAGTGAAAGGCCACAGGCTCTCTGCCTGACTGTATATAAGGTATGTTCCCTTTTTCTCGTATCAAGGTTTGGAGTGTAACAGAGCTTAGGAAAAAAGAACTGAACAAGGGACTCTGAGTGACTCTTTTCCTTCTTTGAGATACCCATCCTTCATAATAGCCAGGTTAGTCTCAGCAAACCATAAAAAATCATTAAAAATATTACAAATAAAAATTACTATAGCTGTCTTTTGGGTAGGTCTTTACTTCAGAGTTAGCCTGCATTCTTTTTAGCCATTACTCCTAGTTGCTGTCCTGTTCACAAGAGGTCATTGTGACTCAAGTGCTACCCTACTGACATGTCTAGGACTGGATTAGAGCTTCAGTCAGCTGAAACCCACATTGCAATTAACCCCTACTGGACTATAGCGAGGTCCCATGCTGAATTACTCAAGTGCAGATAGTCCTGTCATGATTTCCAGTACTAGCTCAAGAGAAGGAAGACAGATACACTCTCTTACAATGAATGCGGGGAAATCACAGAAGAATTGAGCTTGTTCAGTTAAAAAAAAAAAGAGAAACACAAGGACTTTCAACAAGTATGAACTGAACAGCAGAACAGCACATATTAGGTATACGAATATATCCCAATGAATCACTACCTATAGGAGGAGGCCACATGCACAGTATGTCTAGACCCTACTGATTTTCTAACCCCATCAACTTCTTGTTGACTACCTGGAGGCAATCAGCATGAGTATGCCTGGCATTTAACCAGTATGGTGGGCACAGGGGTGCTAAAGCGTTCTGGCCATGCCTGGGTATATGCTTGAAGGCTTATAAAGTAGAAAATTATTTGGAATGGTCTTGCATAAAGCCTGGGTCTACTCTCAATAAACAATCTATATCTATATCTAGACACCAAGAGGGCTTTGCTGTGTGCCTGATGGTGTTTGGACAAGGCTGGCTGAGTTATCATAGTTGTCACGTTTTGTAGTAAATGCACATCTGGAGGCATTATATGGCCTACTTACATGCCTTTAAAATACATTTGTCTCCTTCCTTTAATGATCTTGGCATGAAGCTATTCAGTGGACTAAGGTTTATCTGCAATGAATTGTTACATCCATAAAACTATTCAGTTTATCTCTTGCTTCCCGAGCTATCTGCTTTGTGAGGTAAGAAGAGGACTTCTGCCTAAACCCAATGTAAAACCTTTGTATTTTAATTCTGAGATAGACATTTCCATTTATAATATTTGCAAGAACTCATTGTCAGCCACTGTGCCCTCTGAAGGTCTGCAAGCACAGTGGAGAAGGCTGACTCCCAAATTATTCTATCCACTTGTGGAAAGCTGGAAACTTTTGCCTTATTGTCTGCTTCTGAGACAAGAAGATTTTATCCATACTGACAGAGGTTATTGGATCATAGATCCTACAAAGCAGAGGCTGGGCAGTTTTGCTTCTCAAAGAAGAAAAATCAATCTTACTGATCTTGCAATTTTGCTGACCTCTGGCTGAGCTCAGAGCTTTGCTAGAGCTGCTGTAATGCACTGGGCACTAAAGGACCAATTAGCTAGGAGCCATACTCAGAGGCCATATAATACTGATTGGTTGTCTGCAGGTTTATGAGTTGGTTAGACCTCAGCACCCTCTGTTGAGATCTCAGTTTCCCCTAATTATTGGCTCCTGGCTGTCATCACAGTATTCCTCTCAAAGGCTGAAATTCCCTTTAATTCAACCTGTAGAGCACGCTCTATTTCTCGTAAAAGAAATCTGTTACCCCTCTTAGCTTCTAGTTCCATTAAGATGCCCATTCCTACTGTGCTTGGAACCACACCCCCACTTTTCATTTTGAGTCCCGTGCGTGTGAGTAAGTGTCGTCTCTCTAGGTCCTTATGGGGGGGTTGAGTCATTCATGATATAGCATTACAACTAGAAAGTATGTGAAACCCCAGTGAAATGATACAGGGTAGTGTCTCTGACAATTGCTGAGCAGTGATATTATATTTTTGTATTTTTGAGAGGCAGGAGACTAATTTGTGTGCTCCAGTTTCACCTCAATAAATTTTTTTTGGACCTTTATCTCTTGTTGAGAAGCCAGTCTGTACTTGTAGACACAACAATACATATTTCATTTACTCTGACATGGTTCATAGTATGAATAATGTTGAACTTCATAAAAGGGAGAATGTAAGACCTATTTGTTTGTGAGGATCAGCATGTAGAAAAAAATCATGAATTATTTTTTAAGAACAACATTTGCTTGAGAGATACCCATTCAAATTTCATATTTTTCCTGTAGGCTAAAAATTAAAAAGAAAGCCTTTCCTGACATTTTGCCATTGAGAGTCACAGTTGTTTAGCTCCAGTTAAATGAAAATGTCATAAAGAGCTTGAACTCATATAGTGTATCGAACAGGAGCTAATCCATTAGTGATAACGGATAGTGTATCCTGGAAACTAGATGTTTATCAGCTCTTTTATAAACAGTCATGAATTAGGCCTAATACCACCTCTAAGGTGGATAAGTATTATTAACTCCTTTTTCTGAGTGGAGATTGAAAAGCTTGGAGAGGTGATTTGCCCAAGGCCACACTTGAAATAGCAGTAGAATTCAGCATTATTAACTCCAAGGGCCTTTTAACTGCTTTTTATTGCAAAAGCAGTATAAATGAATGAGTTTAGTTCTTGTATTTATGAAAAAATAGCTAAATTTTATTCCTACTATGTAACTAACAGGGAACAGATATGTTACATTTTCTTTTATTAAAATATAATAATAGTATTAGAAAAGTAGTGGTTATATACAGTCATAATGAAAAATTTTAATAAGATCTATTCCATTCAAGAATAGATTCACATAAAATTCCCACCAGAAATGACACTACAGTCAAGTGCAGAGATTAACATTAATCTGACTTGATCCAGAATTATAGTTTGAGTGTTTTTTTGAGGCAGCACAAATAATGTAACATTTTAATATATGAATATTGCTTTAGTTTAATGGAAATTGTTGAAAATAAAAGAACTGATGATTTAATTTTTTAAATTTTTTTTGGGGGGGGTAGGGGAGGAACAAAGAAGCTATCAGAATTTCACAGTCATCATCATTTTTTCTGCTGGGTAACTGACAATTGCTCTGAGGAGGCAGAAGTGGTCCTGAGCTATAGAAAGAACGTCACCCATTACAACTGTGTCCACTGTGCTGCAATTTGCATTAACACTGGAAGCATATTCAAGTACTACTGTCTGGCACTTATTACCAGTGTAAATACATTCTATGGAATATTCTTGGCATTTTTGCCAAGTGTCTCTCTTGGTGACAGGGAAGGCATTTTTCTAACATTTTAAGGATTTTAAGCATCTTTTTTCTGGCAAACTTTCTGGTGTTATATTCATAGTAAACAACATCATGTTCAAGCTCAGGATTATACTTATCACAAACCAAGATCATCATGCAGCTGGATTTCTAAGGTTCTGTCCTCTGTTTTGTTTTATTTTATTTTATTATTATTTTTTAATGTTAGCTTATGGAGGTGGAATACAGGTATGCTTTTCTATTTATCCAGATTTCAGGGCATCAGCCAGCCTATGAGGAGCTTCTGGGAGTCACTAGATGGCTTTCCTATGCTCATGTGAATGCTCAGCAGTGTCAGTGTTACTGCTCACACATTGTACAGCGAGTTCACACACACTAAATTTGAGACAGGCCAAAGGCACTGGATCTCTATATATGCAATGCTGGCACATGTATTTTTCTCCAGGGCATACTGGATGGATATAAGGTAATTGTACAGTCACTGCTTCCATATCTGGAATTTGCAGCTAGCATTTAATTATTTAGTAGATAACTCAAGGCTTTGAACTTCATTTGGTCATACCTTTGCGTAGGTGATTGTTTTCCTATGATAGTTGTCATAGAACAGTTTGTAAGACTCACCTGGCGGGGGAACAATAACTTTTCTGTTGCTATAGGCCCCTTTTGTAATCAGTCAGGGAAAACAGGACAGTTAATCTGATAAGAAACTAAATTAATAAACTTTTAATTTTGCAAACTTGCTTTTGCAGGTGGCTCATTATTACAAGGTAACTGGGAATAATTCCTTGTAGAGGAGATTTGGGCTAAAGAGTGTTGACAGAAGGTTGGAAAAAAACTGAGGTCCATAGCGAAGGACTGAGTTGAAATCTGTGGCTTGATTGTTATGAATTTCCCCATATCATTATTTTAAAAATTAATTCAATGGTGTCCTTGAAAGAATTTCTCCTTAGGAAAGTACCCAATTTCAGATGCACAGAATATAATCCTCTTTATACAACCTTTTTGCCTACACTGCCTTTATATGTTGTGGGATAAAATTGTAAGTGCATGATTCTTCTTATATATTAAGTGGCTTTGGAAAGCCATGAAATTTGCCAGTAAAGTGCCTATTTCTCTCTATTGAATTTAAAAATGTTTGTTAACTACGTAATCTGTAGAGTTCTACACTGGACATATCTATATTTGAATGAGATGAATTTAAACTTTGGCAGTTTCCTTTTGAGGTTTTATGTTTTCATGTATGACAAAATGTGAACTAATGAAAAGGCTGAAAATGGATTATTTTGTTTTATTTGTGTTGCATACTTCTCAAAAATGGCAGAGCACAAGTTTACTTCTTTTACCACCTACATATATTTTTTTATTCAAATTACTAAATTCATTCTCTGCAGCAATAATTATCTTGACAGATGTACAACTCATTTTTTTGGAAGAACTTGAACATAAAAACTGAATATAACTAGAGATTATCCCTCCTTGTTACGTTCTGTATAGCTGTACCAAAGACCTTCCAGTAATGCTATTCTCTCACAATCATTGGCTAAACATGTTTAAATACAATTTCAGGTTTTGATCATATCAGTGTTAAAACTAGTTGAAATCTGAAGGCAGACAAGATGGTCATGGTACCACTATCTTTCTGAAAAGATAAATATTCCTCCCAGGCCATGCCAGATTGTCAATTCATACAAGCATTTTCCAAGTAAATACAAAAGCACATCAAATCTGCCAAGGTAATGTTTTACTTGTTCTGGGTGTGTATGCACAATTTGTAAATGAAAAAACAAAAAGCAAATCGCCTAAGCATGGCAGGCTTAATTGAGCTTTTAAGTCAATCTACCAAAACCATAAATTTCCATGGCTTTAGGAAGTCTTTAGAATCTGTGAGTTTTCTTATGTACTGTATTTAGTGGTACTGTGTTTAAAAATGTTTCCTAAACTGTGGAGCCTGCCTTCTCTTGTAAAGCCAAGAAGTGCTCAAAAGAGATCCTAAAAATACCTATAAAAATGTTGATATTGGCTTGTTTGTGTGAGTTACTATGTGGTGTACTGGTTTTAATCGATTAGGGACCCAAATAGACTCTACACTATTTGGCCTGTGCTGCAAAAATAATTCTCTGAGGTCTCATCTGAACTGACACTTCTGAGGGACATGGAAGGGATACTTTTTTTTTCCTTTAAATGGTTCCATAATATACCACAGTGTAATCAGTTGCGTTAGAACATTTCTTGTGTTAAGTATAAGAAAATTCTGGAGGTTTGGACATTATTCTCTGGCATCTGTGGTTCAAGATTAAACATATTAAATGTGAATCATTATGGTTAGATTTTCTTTAATGCATACTATTGAAATGTACATCCTTTTACTGACTTTATATCAGCAGAAAATTAATGGTAATATACTGTGTGATAAAGGTTCCCACAATAACATTTATTTTGACAGTCAGTCATAGGTGAACTCTCCAAGCCATCCTATATGAAGATCAATAAAATCACATCACAATCTCATTAGCTTTGTGTCAGTTATGGAGAAACTAATTTACAAACTGATTGTGATTTCACTTTAAACATAGGAAGTTATGCCACCAGTTTTACTGACTACACAGTTAATCTAAATCTCAGTCTTAATCTTTTGTGTGTGTATATCAGTAACAACCCAAAGATTTTGCATCAAGACTGTCCATCTCACACTGAAAAACTGGGTATTTTGACATTCCAAAAGTATGAATCTTATAATTTACAGTTTGAAGTACTGTGATGTAAAGGAAGATAGATGACCCTGTGTCTTTACCTTACACTGTTCCATTCTACAATTGCTATCATGTCATCAACCTTCACTGCTGGTACCGTCCACTTCAAACTTGCGAACATTTGACCAAAAAAAAGGCATAAGCTCTGCATGTTGTATTTTTTCCTTTTTTTCTTTTCTACTAAAATCCAAAACACGTTAATGCAGTAACCTGTTCATCATAGCCTGAATATTCTGAAGAGTGTTCTATGACACCTTTCCAAAAGTTTATGGCTCAGCTGGGACTGGAGCTGTCAGAGAGGAATCATCTGTCACAGAAGTTGCACAGTATCTTCTTGTGTCATATGAGTTGCCAGCTTTCTCAGATTTTGCGTACTGGATAATCCATTCAGTGGTCATGGAAGATACAGAAATGTGGCAGAAAGTTTCTTAAGGCCATCAGCAGCTGGTTTAGATATACTGGGTTGCATTATTTCTCTTATCCCTATTTTTCTGTATGGAGATAATAACGTTTGAGAGCCACATTAAATGGACTTCGGTCCACTGCCCATCACTTATGCTGCATAGGCCACATACCCTTCATCACTTCGATCAATATGCTATTGATAGATGACCCTTTCTATGGTCCACTGCTGTGCACCCTGCTCTTGGTAAATGTACAAGTCTAGAAAGAAGCATAATGTAGTATGGAGCCCTAAGCTGGCTTTTTCTATTTGATACCAGGGACATTCAGTGATCATGGGGATGATCCAAATGCTTTTTACTATACCCTGTACGGAAATATGTTTGAGAAAAGGTCTTTGATCAGCGATCAACAATCAATAAATCAATGCTATGAATCTTTCCCAAAGCCAGCAATTAAGTAGGAACAGAGAAAGATTTGTTTTAAGTTCAGCTCTGGAAACACACAGAGCTGAAAAATTGCAGATCTGAGAATGCTGAAGTATACTTTTCTATTTTGAGATTTCTTTTCGGAGTAGATTTTTCCATGTTTCTTCCGTTCAGCAGCTTTAGTCCCTGACAGTTACTATTTCTGACTTGAAAGCCAAATTTGGTGTTGTCCTTTCTTAAGTGTGTTATAAAACTTCCTGCTTTAATGACCTTCTCTGTAGGTGAGGTTTTCTTGATGTTATTAGTCTTCTTTCAGAGTGGTAGAAACATAAAATTGGCTACCTTTTACTGTAGAGGAATGAAGCTGGGTTAATTAGCATTGATAATATACAACTGTGGGCTGGCTTCAGGGGTGGTGGGTTGGCAGATGTAGATAAGGTGCAGCTGTGGCTGGTTCTGTTAAGTGGTTGAGAGTCAGTGGAGAGAGCAGCTGAGGAAGAAGCGGAGAGAGGAAGAAGCAAGATGGGAGAGAACACATGCCCTGGATAAGGCAAGATAAGGAGAAGGCAGTAGAAGGACTGTATGAGGAGTGTGCTGGTATGAGATGGTAAAAGGCCTTGTTGTAGCTGGATAGTTTGGAGAGTGCTGTGATATTTTACATTTCCTGATTTCTACCTGGAAAGTCAAAAGTTCTCTGTCCTTGAGTAACTCTTTTGGGGGATCTGGAAGTGCTGTTCTTTAGGAACTGTCTGTAAGGGCTCGTTCTTTGCCAAAGGTCTGTAGATTTAAAAAGAAAATGGGAGTAAGAAAGGAAGGTGTTTCAATTCAGAAGTTTTCTCCTAGATTTTTATGACACATGTATATACATACATGCATGCATGGACACAAACATTAAATACCCTTCTCCTACAGTCGATAGTTATGCACTTGTGCTCTGTTGACTTGCTCCACTGACTCTGGGCTATACCTCTACCAAAGGAGTGGAGTTTAAGCTCTCTTGCAAAGAGCTCCCATGGCATGATGGTGTGCCCTGGACCCTAAAGTTTTGGAGGAAGAAGGGGGTATCCTGCTCTATGCAGATATTCAAGTGTGACCATAAGAGTTCTTCCGGGGAAATAGGGACAAAAAATGTACCACCCCCTCACTGCATGCTCCACCCCAAGATCTTGCAGCCTCCTTACCCACCTCTTTCATTTGCCAGGCCTGGTGGATGGTATGAGAATGTAGGTGTGCTCCATATATCTTCTCAATCCACAAGAAGTTTAAAGTTGTTTTCTGTCTCTCATAGTGCCACGTTTCTCCAGGCACTGGATAGAAAATTTAGACAAACCCTGTGAGCAGAGATCCTCTGCCTAGCATACATGCAATCCACACACCTAGGGCAGTGGTGACCCTCAGCTCTTCAAGCAAATTCTCTCTGGACTTCCCCCTATGTCCCTGAGGTAGGCTTGATAACACTCTTGTATCTTTCTGGCCTTGGAGTCCCTTCTGTCTCCTCAAGCAGACTCTCCTGAAACTTCTTTTTCAGCTTTGGCAATGAAAAATCATACTTGCAGCTCAGTAAGCAAATGTCTTTTTGCCTTTTGCCTTTTTTTGCTGTCATTTTTCATTGCCTGCTGAGATCTTGATGAAAATCTGGGTATCTTTCCCTCCAGCTGCAGTCATCCTGTTGGTGCTTCCATTTGAATGACTCTCAAGTATACTGTGCCTGAAGGATATAGATAACTAGCCTTAGGCCATGTTACTGCTTTTGGCAGCAGTGTCAGCTTATGCAGATACTACTTCCTGAACCTGAATTTCTCTTCCCATTGCTGCTTTTCCAGCTGTGATGGTACAACTGTTTCTGTGGTTGTGGAGTGGACAAGACTGTGTGCTGAACCAGTATTAAATATCAAACAAAGGGTTTATTTTTAAAGCGTTTTAAAGATGTTTAAAATCATCCTGTTATGTGTGTCTGTGTGTCATCTGTCTGTGTGCCCCCACCCTCCCATTTTTGCCATCAGTTGTGTCATGTCTTTGAGGCATTGCAAAGGAAGACCAAAAGAAGTGAAGGACAAGGCTGTTTATGAAGGGCTTACCACTGAAATATATGAAAATACTCTTATAACGTCTACTGGCTTATTAGGTATGATTGAGTATAGTAAGAATACATTTACCAATTTAACTGATGCAAAAAACCAAACAAATCTCATAACTTTCATATAGAAAAAGTATATATATTGTACCATTATATTATATAGAACTAAAAGGATACTGAAAAGGAAATGGATAAGAGTGTTAGCAGTGTGAAGTACTGGCATTAGAAGGCCTTATTTATCAGCAGGTTCTTACAAAACCTGAAGAGTTTGTGAAGAATTCTGCTGCTACTCATTTTTATGAACCCCTACATTTCACTAGCCCAAGTATTCTGAGCATCCAAAGGGAAAGAATTACCCTTTCTCTGTGTGCTTTATATAACGTACGTTAGAAGTTGCGGAAGTTAAACGGTAACATGAAAAGCATGTGATAATCTTAGCAGTAAACTATTTATAGCACCAGGATGATCAGTATTTCTGAATGTTTGTTTATATTCATGCAAATACAAGATGAAAAAAAAAATGGTACTAACCTCCGTTGTCTTTCCTTGAAATACTTACTATGCTTTTAAAGTCAGTTATGAAACACTATCTGCCTTGCTTGTATACCTCTAAGTACAGGTATCTGAATCTCTGTCAAAATATTCAGTTCTACATTATTACGCTTTACATTTTGCCTTTAAGCCAAATAAACAGAGTGGGGTGACATACACCTTCTTCCTTTATGTAACTTTCCATAACCATCACTTCCTTGCCATTAGACATGAGTACAACATCACTCCAAGGTAGACAAATAAATCACTAATTCTGGGAATATAGGACAGCCAATTGTCACCTTGACTAGGCAATACAGAATCCAAATTTGTTATGTCAGCATTCAAACAATCTTTTAAATTAGGAATCTTATTCTTAGGACTGAAGTCTAGGCCTAGCAAAGGTCTAATTTGTACCCATGTCTACTACTATCCCTCTGATAAAGGATCAGAAGGATCCTTTAACTATTTCACTTTAATCTATGAAGGCACATGTATGGAAAACTTGCTAGCAAACTCTAAGCCATAAGAACAATCTTCCCAGAAAAATGAGCTGCTTCAGTCTTAGCAAAGAGCCTTATGAACACGTGTTGCATTGCAGCATGACAGTAAAATGTTGCTAAGTAGAAGAATATTCAGATTTGGATTTGAACTTCAGGTTTCATACACTTTTCTGATTTTAAGATATGTTTATGTCACACAATATGTTTCTTTAGTTTTGTAAGCCAGTTGCCTCACTTAGTTGACCTAATATACTTGCTTCTTGATGGCAACACAGAAGGCATTCATTATTGTAATGAATTCTAATACTGGTATTACAGGGTTTCCTAAAAATCTATCACATTAGTTACTTAAGTAGAAAGCTAATAGAGTCCCAAACAGCTGTTAAAAGCTTAAATAGTTATTAACTGAAGTTATATATGTAACATGTTTATTTGCATATGAAAATAATAATAAAAAATGTTACTAGTAGTATAAACTTCAGACTAGTGAACAGAAAATTTTGCTTGTGATTACATCTCTTTAAGCATGGCTCTACAGCAGCCCAGTGTCTGTAGTCAGTCAGTGGGTCTAGTACTGCTTTGTGAGAGTCAACTCTCTTAACAGGAGAAGTCGCTCACATTTATCTGAGAGCAGTATGCTTCTTTAGCTTTTTAGCTCATAATAACAGAGAAAGGACCAACAAAATGTGGTCCAACTATTAAACAGTAGGGGAGAGGAAGCCTCTCCTATGCATTGACCAGGTCAATTCATCTATACCACTCTCCAGTTTCTGGCACCTCAGCACAAGTGTCTTCTACAGAAAGAATACTGAAGGATGAAAGCAAGCACAACTCTGCAACTAGTTAAATGGCTTCATTTAACAGGTGTAACTGTTAACTACACCAAAAAGATGGGTGTGTGTGGGTGTGTGTGTGCGATATGGAGACAAAATGAACAAAATATAAATGCAGTGATAAAGTTAGGTGACACTATGGTTTGCTGTAAGTTTTCCATAACTGATTCTTTGAAGTATTATTCCTGTTGTTTGATAAATGGATAAATAAGGAGTGTTTGTAATCTGCTGAGGTTGCCTGGAACTTCACAACTGGAAGGTGTTCTCCTTTGTTCTGGGTCCCTGCTTGCCAGCTTACAACAGCTGTCTACATTTGCAAGCAGTGCTGTGCAACAGTAGCAGATTCTCAGAGCAAACTGGTTGGTACTGAGGAACAAATAAATACATTGTATTTGTGTGTGTGCGTGAGCGTGTTTGCTCCTGACTAATTCTAATCCAGTCCAATGGCCTTAACTCTTATTAGTTTTTTTATATGCACTCCTGAAGTGTTCTTCACATTCAAAGACTTCTCCACAAAGCAAGCCAAAGTGTGCTTAGTGGGGTAATGAGGAGATTTGCTGCAAAAGCATGCTCCAAATAGAATGCGAAATTTTATGAACTTATGTAGATAACTACCAGTACATCCAATGCCACCCCTACAGCCAAACCCCCCTACGTCTAGTTTTACTAATAACTGATTTTACTAGAACCACATGAAATGTAGATCTTGCAGTTCCCTTCCCACACCAGTGAAATCAACATAAATTATGACACTACCTTACATGAACAAGATACTGACACCAGAGGTCTCGTAGCTCTCTGCTTTGGCAGTACATGTCAGTCCATCTGTCCACTGAAAGTGATTATTGTACTAGTATCAAGCTATAAGAATCAGGCTACAGAACCCATAGTTCCATGCTCAGTTTACTACAGGGATTTACTAGATATACTTTTCACACTTACATTTCTTAAGATAGCTCACTTGTCCCTGAACTACTGTTTCTGGGGTAATAAATGACTCAACCTTGGCATCTACCTCAGCATTGTATACTAGAGGTCAAAATCTGCCATATCTGGATCTATTTGTCTGTCTTGTGGGTTCTTTACTGAGGACTTCAAGGATGTAAGCAGCAGTGTGAAAACACAGCAGCAATTTGTATCTTCTGAAATAAGTGGATGTTTTTCAGTTCATGGCTTGGAGCGTGGCTTAGAGGCAGGGTGCCTGTAATATATTACTGGTCAACAGCAATCAAATCTCTACGCTTTCAGTATTTTGACAAAACAGCATTACTGAACCCAAACACAGGATGGTTTGACATGTTTTTAGTCTTGCCAAAAATGTGCTATAGAAGGAACTTGCAATACTGGACACAATCCTACTCTCATTAAATTCAGAAATATTTTTCACATCTACCTTGCTTTAAAGAGAAAAGACATATCTTATGTATGATAGTAGCCTGTCCATTAAGCTATGTTTAGCAAAGGGCAATACCTGGTTTTGCAGTTGAGTCTTGGATTCAAGTGGAATTTTTATGTGCTAGCCATGCTGCAGCTCCTCTGCTTCTTAATTGCTTTGCAAACTAGGCCAGGTGTGTGAAATACTAGTCTGGGGAGGTGAAAATATCTGTAACCAAAATGTCATCGAAAAAAAAAACCCAAAACAAAGGGTCTGTTCTCATTATCTGTGACTAACAAATTGTCCAAGTTGTTAATCTCACACAAAAAGATGAAATACCTTATTAAATGGTTTGCTCTTATCCTAATATTATAAAGGGGGAAAATCAATCTCCCTTGTAAAGGAAAGGTGTGGGAAGAGAAAGACTGAACACTACATTTGTAAGAGTTAAATCTAGAGAGTGAACAGAATGAACGAACAGGGATTTAAACCTTTTTTCCACTTTCCTTAAGCCACCCTGATGGTTATTTCTAGCTATAGTACTATTGTAATCCAGGCAAGAGGAGCAAAGGGAAAAAAAAAAAAAAACCAACCCACGCATTTTCTTCTGAATGATACTCTCCATGACTAATAATATCAATGCCTATAGATTTCTTCAGTATTTTTTCTTTCTTCTGATTTCCTTTTGTATGGAACATCAATTTCAGCTTGAAATTTTAAAGTGATGTGACTCAGTCAGACAAAGACTTTTTTTTCTATGGTCACTTAGACACAGGTACAGTAAGTGGATTTACTGTTTGTTTTGCTTGTCATTCTTTTTAGATAAGGAGGATGGACGATCTGCAGTTTAATAACTTGAAAGCCTGAAAATGAATACCTGAAAATATCATAGTACTGTTCTCACAGAAACACTGAAAAGGACCTTTTCAGATAAAAATAGTTCAAAAATGCATAATCCAGAATGTTAATTGTTCCATTTGATGCTCACTCAAAAACACTGTAATGGCTTTCTCCAAATAGTCCTGTTTCACTTGTCTTCCTTGCTTTTCTACTTCAGCCTGGTTGAGTGCAGTTATGTGATTTTACTTAGGCACAGTCCTGCTCAGTATGGTGATCAGTGCCCTAAAGGTAAAAGTTGTTGTCAAACATGGTAACTTCTACATCAAAAAAGCAGAAACTTATTTAGTTATGAAAACAAGCATAGATTTTTCTAAAAGATGATTTTAAAATTAGATTTCAACATTTGTGCTCATGGATTTATACCAGACCTGGTCATTTGGCCAGGGACATCAAGGGCAATAAGAAAAGCTTCTATAGTTATGTCAGTGATAAAGGGAAGACTAGGGAAAATGTAGGACCTCTTCAGAAGGAAACAGAAGACCTGGTCACCTGGGACATGGAGAAGGATGAGGTACTCAATGACTTTTTACACCAGCAAATGCTCCAGTCACACCACCCAAGTCCCAGAAGGCAAAGGTAGGGACTGAGAGAGTGAAGAACTGCCTGCTGTAAGAGACCAGGTTCAAGAACATCTAAGGAGCCTGAAGGCATACACATCCATGGGGCCTGATGAGATGCACCTGAGGGTCCTGAAAGACCTGGTGGATGAAGCGGCTAAGCCACTATCCATCATATTTGAGAAGCTGTGGCAGTCTGGTGAAGTTCGAACTGACTGGAAAAGGAGAAACATAACTTGCATTTTTAAAAAGGGAAATAAGGAAGACCTGGGGAACTACAGGCCAGTCAGTCTCACCTCTGTGCCTGGCAAGATCGTGACGCAGATCCTTCTGGAAACTATATTAAGGTACATGGAAAATAAGGAGACTGATGACAGCCTACATGGTTTAACCGAGGGCAAACTGTGCCTGAGAAATTTGGTGGCCTTCTATGACTGGGTTACAGTGTTGACAGATGAGGGAAGAGTGACTGATGTCATCTACCTGGACTTGTGCAAAGCATTTAAAAATGTCCCGCACAATTTCCTTGTCTCTAAAGCGGAGAGACACGGATTTGATTCGGTCAAATGCAAATGAAATACAATCTGACTGACTTCTTCAGTTTAGTTATTCTTGATTGCAAAATTGAATTGACTGGGGATGGCTTGGTTATGACCCAGATTTGATTGTGATAATTTCTATGCCATTTCACTCCAATTTTGTCAGAATGTTTGAAAAACCCTTTATTTTTCACTGCTCCCTTTGTTCCTTGTTTCTATTTTACTTTGAGAATAATAATTCTAAAAAGTAAAACCAAAACCAAGCCTGCCTTAATATTCTAACATAATGTTATTGAAAATTAGAAAATGTTGTTCTCTCCTACGAAGCTGTCTTCTGTTTTTAGTTGACAACAACAAGAACAAAAGGTTGTGGTATGACACGTTCTCAGTTCTGAACCCTCACTTTCTGTATGAAAAAGTCAATAGGAACAGATAGCACTTGGATTCCGAGTTGTCTGCAAGCTTCCTAATTAGTTCCAGGATTAATTCAAGATGCCAGTGATAAATTTTAAAGTCTTGCATAGTTTTCTTGCTAGAATCCAGCATGACATTTCAAGTTCACTGAGTCATCTTGTGAATTTAAAACTAGCTCTGCAAGGCAGGGACAACGGTTTTGGGTTCTGTGGCCATCTGTCCCTGACTGGCTCTGTATGTCACCTATAACTTGGAAATAAAAGCACCTGCAAAACTATAACTTTATTTTGAGAGCATATTCATTATGTTCCCTTTATTTAGAAAAACAAATGTAACTATCTCTTTAAAATGTTCCCTATGGCAAAGAACTTGCATACGTGCATGTATGTATGTTTGTTTTTATACATATTCCAATATCCATTGACAGTATTGTAAAGAAAAACAATAGTTTTGCTTTTCTTCACCATTTATAACTTTTCTCCCTCCAAATAAAAGTAATTTCCTGTGTCGGTAAACAGTGTCTGCAATAGTTGTATGACATTTATTTCAGCAAATGGGATCACACAAGTGTAGTCACGAGTGGGCAGAGATAGCTGAAACCAGAATAAAGAGTAAATTGCTGAAAAAGGCTGAAAAGAACTATCACATCTGCAGATTCTTAGGTAATTTTCCAGCTGCAGTATTAGCAAGGTGATGTCAGCATTCATAGTACGGATTTTTGCTTGCACTGGACTATTCATTTTTAACATACTACTCATAGTTTTGAAGCCTTGGTTGTCATAGTTTGCTGTGCTGTACATCAAAAGTAATAAAAAGACAAAATGTAAACAAAATATAGGATAAGCCATGACACAACCTTAAAATTTCATGCCATTAGCAATTCAACTATTTTTTCCTCTTACTGTGAAATACTGCATAATAAACTAGAGAACCATTTGTTCTTTCTTATACTTTCCATGATTTGCCTTCAGTGCTTTCAGTCTGTGACTCTCCTAGGCTTTCCACATCAACAGCATGAGTGACGCTTTCTTCCCAAAGCCACCTAATTACCAGAAGACATTTTGACAGGAAAGGAATTGCTGAATATTCCAGTTTTGCCCTTTATGATAAGAACTGGGGAGTGGAATGAATCTTGTTAGAAGAGTAGTATCAGAAACAGTACTGCCAAAGTGCTTCACTTCGTAATTTGAATTGTGGTAATCAATGGGGGAGAGGGAATTTTCATAGGTCTTTTCATTCTTTCATCTGCATGCAAAAAAGACTCCTTTTTTTCTTAAGTACATCCACAATTACATGTTCTGTTTACCTTCCTTCACGTATTAACAGTTTCCAGTTTACCAAGTGTTTCCTTCAGCTTGTCAAATAATTTGTTTCCTAAATCCTCTAGAAATTCATGAGAAAAATGGCATTTTAATTGTGATGTTCCTCCCTCTATTTCTGTCATTAAAAGAATTGCTAAGAGGTTCTAGAAAGTTAAGAAAATATTTCTGACGGCTTGCTTATAAACCGTATTTTCTGTTTGAGTATGTGTGCTAAGTGTAGAGGATCAAAATTTTAGAGGAGTAGACATCACTGCTGTGCTAAAATCACTACCATCACTGTCAGCCATAATTCTTACTTAAATGTTACATATGATGGCATTCATCAATAATTCCTGTCAGAAGAGTAAATTTAGGCCTAAGTGGAAGTTTACCCCTTACGTAACGCCAGACTTCCCTCCTAAGGATACATCAGTTTGGATTAAGATAAGGAAAGTGAGGAGGACACAAAGCCACACTGTCATCCGCAGGAAACACATTAAAAAGTTAATCCTTTCTTAGAAGTATAGTTGTTGTGGATTCTTTATAAAACAAGCTGTTATGAAGGCTTTCAGCAAGGCCAAACCACTATGCTCATCATACGTCCACACAGTGCAGGTTCATCTGTGTTCCCATCTGGTGCGAGCTCTTCCTTCCTTCTTTCATAATGTGAACAGTTGGACTTAGGTTCAGCCCATTTAATGAAAGCTGAGGAATGTCAGTTAGGACCCTGATCACCTTCAGCTTCCTTTATAGTCAAAGACAAACACCTTTAATGTGCAATTCATTTCCAAGATGAGCTAATTGCCCTCTGGAGGTATCTTCTGTCCCTCCATTCCCTACAGGGAGCTGCAGAAATGTGTTCCTAATTAAGACCCCTTCTGGAGATGGCAAAGATTAGGTGGGATGTATTAGTAAAAGTGTTTTACTACTCCCTCGCTTCCTTTCCCTCCAGCTTCTTTGTTTGATTTCTTCTTGTCGTTTTCCAGGAATTGTTCTGGAGAGTGGTAATGCTACACAGACCAAATCTTTAATTACTTCAGTGATAAAAAAAAAAAATAAAGTTCATGACCTAGAAATCCTAAACTACATGAAAAATTTACTCAGAATCACAAAACTTGATGGCCTATAGTTAAAATGCTTGACTTGGAGCATCTGGGGCAGATCCTTAATGCAAATATCTTAAAATAAATGTGTTGCAGTGATCTGCATATGCCAAATAAAGTTTTAGGAAAATTTCTAAAGAGAATGGAAGTACAATAATGACCGCAGTACTGTTAATTCTTTTAATTTTAAGTAATGTGAGTAAATATTATATCTGGAAGATTGCTCTGTGCCTGTTCTGAAAATAAATCCTATAAATCTTATAAGATCTAAACTTAACATTTTAATAAGAATGTATATGGGGAAGTTCTTAGTCATCTAGGCCTTTATTTTAAGCTGTAAGTTTTTACAAACTTGTTATTTTAAAAATGTTATGAGCCACTAGGTTCCCTTGAAGAATTGTTAAAGATCAATAAGTCTCCTGTGGAGCATGTACTTTATTACTTTTAGAGATGATTTCTTTTTGTATAGTACTGTTTTGGTTTCAGGACTTGCATACATGAAGTATATAAAAATTGAGAACAGCCATTTTTCTAGTCCCATTTCCCTCCTTTTATGGGAAACAACATAAAACGAAATCAAATGTATCATTAAGCAATAACATTAAAATGCCATCTACCACTAGGAGCATATGGATCATAACTTGTTTCATCATAACTTTGTGCACTTAAACTTTGTCATTGGCTTCATAACTTTGGGAGCTTTGTTCAAATTTTATTATTGCTAATCTACCATAAATTAAAAAAGTCCAATCTTGAATTTTTCATCAACCTCAGCTGTCTTTATGAGCCTGATATTTCTGGAGCTTCTTATTCATAAAATGGAGCTATATTTTTTCAGGAAGATAATATTTTTTCATTGTGTTTTTTGAATTGAGCTTATTCAACAAGGGTCTTTTCTTTTATAAAAGCTTGATGATTTTGTGGGTAAATTTACAGAGGTCCAATTATGAAGGAACAAGATAGCAGTTTCAGCTGACAGCACACTGTCCTTATGACTGGCAACTACTGCTGTGTTTCTGGGTTTTTTTTAAGAGATTGAATGAGAGGAAAACCAGAAATCCTTAGAAGAAAATACACGTTGCAACCAGGATTAATCTTTCCTAAGACCATACCTAAGCATCAACTTAGAGATCAACCTGGAGACTCCTGTAGAGAAGTAGGCACCTTCAGAGGGTGAATCATCATTTCCTAAAGTAGGAAAAGATGAAGTTGGATGAATAATTTGTGAGGATGCCTTTGTTTTTCTGTTGAGAAAGGAAAACTCTGATTAGCACAGCATGCTTTGAATGACCTTTTCAAGGTTATAATATAACACTGTGTTTCTAAACTTGTTGTTGCCTTTAAGCTTCGGTCATGAGCAGAAAAGCCCCAAATACTTCTGAGGAACTTATTCTTCCAATGAAGATGTGATTTTTTTTGCAAGCAAGTAAAAGCATTAATTTGTTTCCTGATCAAAATTATCCCAAAAAGTATTTTATTAACAAAACAGAACTGAAGATAATTTGCAAATCTAAATCCAAGTATTAAATTATCAAATGTCTCTGTTTGAACTTTGTAGTTGGTCACTAAAGTTACACAACATTTTCTATTTGACTAACCTATCCAAAATAGCACTATTTTCATGCAATCACAGAAGCCCCCCAAAACACATTTGTTTTTGCATGAAACACATTTCTGCAACCATTTCTGTGGACATTCAACAAATATAAAGCAATATGTGTATACAGAAAAGCAAATAGAACTCCAATATGAAAGAATCAAGCTGAAGTCCATATTATAATTTGCACTTCTTTTGCTCGTTATCTTCCTTTTTTTTTTTTTTTTTTTTTTTTTTTCCCTTTCTATCTTAAGTTACTTTTTCTGGTAAAATCGATATGTCAGAGAAACTGCATCACTACACAGAGCACTTAGGAAAAACACTCTATTTTCTGAATACCTACTCATGTATTGCTTTAGTTTGCTTGACCTTCATTCTAATAATTTAAGCATGGGTTCTTGTTACATATAACTGCTGTAGAACACTTAATTCTACTTGTTGATACATAATGAATGGCTGAGATTTGATGCATATATTGAGATAATCTGTTACAAATGCTTGCAGACTCCTCCACAGCTTGTAGTTATGAGTCATAAAAATAATATCTTCATACAGTTCCAGTCCAGGTATGATTCAAATAGATTTATTTATGTGTTCAAGGGCAGTATATTATAGACTTCTTGTTGAACCTGAGGAGACCAAAAGACCAAGCAATCAATAAAGACTGATTAATAGAAGGGACAGCAATGTAGACAAAGATAATCCTCTCAAATCCTTCTAGGCTTTTGAGATACATGGAAACAGCTCTGAAAGCAAAATTGTGATCTTCACCTCTTTGTTCTCTCTCCTTTTGTAAAGTGGCACTGCATTAGTTCATAGTTTTAGGACCTGACTTGTTCAAATCCCTGAAGTTTCAAATTTATCAATAACAATGACAAGTTTAAGAAATGTATATATGTTGTGGATGATTTATAGTTCTGCTAACCTCTGCTTTAAACTGTGCATATTTTTTTAACTTGCATTTTGAAATATGTGAGCAGTAATGTGTTTCAGAGAATAGCTAAAGAGGGAAGAGGGATGCATTAACTGAAAATCAGGCACGAAGCTTAAAATGAGTGTCAACTGTAGTTTTGTTGGATTTAGTTTTACATTGGTTTTATATTTTTTACACTCCAAATGAATGATGTACAATAAGAAGAGAAAGTGAGAACATCTTACATTTCATCAATTTTCAGAAGTCTTGAAATGTAAAGAATTAGTTACAAAATGTAAAGTCGTAAGATTTCATATTTAACTTTCTACCTTTGTGGCACTGACTTCTAGTCAGCTACTGAAATCTGAGCTGATACTTTTTTCTTGCCAGGTATACACATTTGTTTATAGTCACAGCGAGAAAGAGAAAGGACGCAACCATCTTATTTTGCCTGGCTCTGTGCCATCATCATGTAGCTTATTAGAACTTTATAGATAAAGTCTGATTTCCCCATAACTTAAAAAAAATGCTTTTTGAGCAACGCAGAGCATGTTGTTTCTTAATTATGCATGCAGGGAGTGAAAAAATTCAAGAGAGGACTGAGGTTTTGAAGAAAAAGCATTTTTATTTTTGACCTCTAGCATGAAAAGAAGCTTTTTTTGAAAAAAGATTGCATTTTTTACCAGAGCTGCAGGGCATCAGTAACTTATACATCAACAAATTATTCAACATTTGATCATCTATTTCTTTTGCTTGCGCAGAACTTTTCTTCTGCCTCTACCGCATTAATGGCAGTTGTTTTGACATAGTGTATTTGCAATGGCTATTGAAGCCAAGTGAAATGTGCTGGTTTTCATGTCTTTTGGTTCAGCTTCTGTATTTCCAGTGTACAGCAAAGCATTTTCTCAGAGCTAATGACATCTCACTGTATGTGAGACCAACTGTCTTCCTGGGAGCTGGAAATAATTTTTTCCCATATGCATTTATTAGCAGTAGGACAAACAAGGTAGCTAGTTTGTCACAATGAGAGCTACTTTGGCTGTTCTGTTATAATTAGTATTTTATAATAAATGGTAATATTTATTGTTTATTATTAAAAAAATAATAAATGGTAAGAAAATAAAAAATGGCTTTTGCCTGCTTGAAGAGAGGATTATTTAGCTGGATTTATTAATGGTATAGATTACTGACAGACAAATATTTTGCGTCTGTGTGTTGGACATGAACTTCTGCAGTGTGTTCTCAGAGAAGTCTGTTAGGCACAGCCCAGTTTTTGAGCACTTGGGTCAAAGCACTTGGTGGACAAGGCTCATGGTGAAGCAGTTTGGGCTTTCCCAGGAGGTTCCCAAAGCAGGCAACCAGTGAGTCAGCCTCATTAGGGGTACAATCAAGGGATGTTCCCCAGTATAAGTCAGAAGAGTTTTTTTATTTTAACCCATTCTGAAAAGCAGGTACATATGAAGCTTTTCAAACTGCATGTGTTTATTCATCATTCAGGCGTGAATTTATTTGAGGATCTCAGGAACCTTTAAAGACACTTCCTTCTGCCAGTCTGTTACACAAGGGTGCTCCAAGTTCTTGCACATGAAATAAAAGAAATATGGGCCATTCTAGTGGATGGCAATTATCAGGCATATTTGAGCTCTCCATCACACACACAGACATTAAGATATTTTATACGGGCAAGTATCCTTTTTCTTCTATTAGAAGTGTACTCCTAGAGCTAGATGGCCATTATGTTTTTAGTAGATATTTTATCTACTAAAAAATGCAGCTTTGCAGAGACTGCATAGATGTGCATATTGAGGTAAATTCTGGGAAAGGATTGTCAAAAAACAGAGTTCTGGTTTTGCATTCTCAAATGGAAATTACCTTTTGCAGGGTGATGTTATCACAGAATCACAGAATAACTGAGGTTGTAAAGGACATCTGGAAGTCATCTGGAACCACCTCCCTGTTCAAAGAGGGCTGCATACAGTGAATTGCCAAGGGCCATGTCCAGACGGCTTGGTGTCTGAATGTCTCCATGGATGGAGACTCCATAACCCTCCTGGGCAACATGTGCCAGTGCTTGGTCACCTTTGCAGTAAAAGAGTGTATCGTGATGTTCAGAGGGAATCTTCTGTTTCAGATTGTGCCCATTGCTCGTGCTCCTGTTATAAGGCACCCCTGTAAAAAGCCTGACTATCTTCTTTGCATCCTCCTTTCAGGGGATTCATATACATTAATGGGATCCCCCTGAGCCTTCTCTACTCCAGGTCCTAGGTCTCTCAGCCTTTCCTCAAAGGAGACATGCTCCAGTCCATTCATCATCTTTCTGGCCCTTTACCAGGCTCCACATCTCTCCTGTACTGGGGAGCACAGAACTGGACACACTATTCCAGGTGTGGCCACACGAGCACTGAGTAAAGGGGCGGGATCACCTCAGTTGTCCTGCTGGCAACACTCGCCTGCATGCAGCCCAAAATACTGTTAGCCTTGTTTGTGCCAGGGGCACATTGCTGGCTCATGTTCAACCAGGTGTCCACAAGGACACCCAGGTCCTTTTGCTGCAAAGCTGCTCTCCAGCTGGTGAGCTCACAGCATATACTGCTGCTTGGGGCTGTTGCTCCCCTGGTGTTGAACTGCATCTTTTATTCTGAAAAATGTAACTTTAAAGCCAGGATTTAAATCTCATTTAAAAAAAAAAAAAAAGAAAATTAAACACTCCATTTGGCTTTATTTGACCACACGTAATTTTGGCAGTTTATTCATTGTGCCAAAAAAAAAAAAAAAAGCAAAAAAATTTTTTGAGTCTCATGTAAGATATTTCTCTTTTTGTACCCTTCTTCTCTGATTTTTAGAGATTCCTACAACAAGTCAAACATCAGAAAATGCTACAGCAATTTTAGAATATGAGACAGCAACTTTATTGACTTGCTAGTAGAGATGAATAAGAAAAATTACTTGCTCTAGGTTTAAGCAACCTAACCTCACAGTAGCATATAATTTTCCATAAACTTGATGAAGAGAAGAGCTAATCCCATATGATTGTGCTTAACTGGAGAGCTGTCAACCATTGTACCAGCTGCAGCCTGCATCTAATTGACATATTTTGTTTAGAAGTATCCTCCACGCGTTTGATCCTCACAACTTCATTTAGTAATGGTTGTTATAGTGCTGGTATGAAGCTTGCATAGATGTTCCTCAGGTGGGAATCTAAAAGCAGGTATAAAGCAAAATTATATTTAATAGGGAGATGCCTGCTTCCATATTTATGCAATGGTGTTTGAGAAATCTGCTTCAGCAAAAATCCAGCAAAAAGAAGAATAATGGAGAAGATGGGGGTGAGTGTCTCAGATGAGGAAAGATAAACACGAAGTCTAACAGTTCGTACATCAAATAATAAAAAGAACTTCAAAGAGCTGAAAGACTATCAGGGCTTTTGCTAAAATTACAGATTTTATCATCAAATAAAACATGGAAAAAATTTATCCCAGTTATCTCATTAAACATCTCTGTAACATCAGTTCTGATTTACAATAAAGGTTTTGAATAAACAGCTTGTCTATACGATTTGTTAATTCTAATAATATAGCAGATTTCCACATATGTATAGTAATAAAATGGTTATGATAAACTGAAACAATGTCTGGAATTCTCAAGTTCATTTAACTCTTTATGAAATATGACATTTTTATTATTTGGCATGTAAGAGAAGGAAATTACTTGAGTATCTGTCTGTATTGTTCTTTATATGTTTCAGTGCTATGATTATAACATTTTTTTCATTACAAGCAAGGGAAAATATTTGTCTAAAGAGCTCTTGACCTCTGAAGAAATCAAATGTCTAATGACAATTAGGTTTGTGTTCTGAGTTCACGATTATCAAATAAAACAAAGGGCTGAAAATTAGATAGTTTCTCTGCATAGAAAGCAAACTACTACTTATAATACATAAGGCATTAATTTTAAGGACAAAGCTACTGCACTTTTGATCTCTGGAACACATTTATTCCTTCTTGAATTTTATAATGTTGTCTGCATGAAGAACTTTCTTGTTTGATGAAATTAGCTGTGCTTAATGAAGTAGCTATATGCGAGGACAGGAGCTGAACTGGAACTCTAAAGCAGTGTTTGTGCTTTCATTGAACAATGAATTAACCAGTATTGCATGTGTATCAGTTTTGTACTCTCAGGGGCAGTTTCATGGTGATAGTTTCATGAGGTTCCTGTCTCATATAAATAATTATTGGTTGACCTTTCCTCCTAATGATGCAGGAATATACAATGGATGGTACTATAAAAAAACAAGCATTTTAAAGCCACACAGGGATCTCTGTTATGTTTAAAATGATGGGCTTTTTTCCTCTTCCTTTGAAGATTATAAATTGGGAGTGGCTTAAAACAAGTCATTCAAGCTGCATTAACATAAAATGAATGCAAATCAACTGACCATAATAGAAGACTGTATGAATAACTAATTGAGTGTTTGCAGTTCAAAACTATCATGCCCTTCAAAAAAAACTTCATGTCAACTGAAACTCTCTTGGGGAAGGAGATGACTCTCCAAACTGAAAATCTGAAATTAATGTTTGATTCAAAATATTCCTTTTGACCTGGAAGGAAAAATGGTGCTAAATGTTTGTAAAAAGAAAATTAATGAAGTGTAGTTTTACCAACCTGTTAGTAGAAAACAAAGCCACAAGCTATTTTACACTACGTCAAGAATTAGTGTTCATATGGAAAATCTTGTTTATTATTATAATTTCTTTGATCATTGGCTGAACCTTAAATAACATGAAATGGCTCTAATAGGACCCAAAGGCATTATACAGGGGGACTGAAGACTGTTGTTACAGTTTCTCTTTCAGTTAATGTTTTATTTCTTATACCAAGAAGACAAACTGATTATACACAAAGAATGCAAAACTTTGCACAGCGTGCTGATATAATTTTAATTTTCTTGGATGTTTATCTTGGACTTCTTAGTCTTTATGCCTTCAGAGGTCATTATACTTGAAGGGAGAATTTAAAACCAGCACAATCTAGAAAGGAATCAAATTCAGGTATCCCATAATTTGAGTGAATAATCACAAAGTCGTGGACAAAACTGGAATACCACCTCCTTCCCAGGAAAAATTTTTACAATATGACATAAAACTTAGCTGTTCATCTACAATATTCAGGAAATTTTAATTTAATTTGGAAATATATTTAGAACAAGAAACATGTTATGGTTTAGAAAATGTATTATTTCCCAAATAAATGTGTTTGCCTTTAGTTTCATCTGTTCAATGTGAGACTAAAATCAAGGTCTATTTAACAGAACTTTAACTTTTTAACATAAATTCAGTTGATATTATTTTCTATAAGTCCAGTCATTCATTTTTCAGTCTTCTATAGTAAACTCATTGTTAGATATGGAAGTGATGGGTTTGGGGTTTTGTTTTGTTGTTTGTTTTGTGGATCAATTTCAAGATTCTTTTCATTCATTCTGCTCTCAAAGTATAGACAGACTTCTCTGTTTTTGCATTTCTCATGTTTAATGAGAGTAATTTAATGACTTGAGGATCTTTACTTCCTTTCTTCTATCATAGAACACACACATTTCCCTTCTGCATCTTTTTCTGTTTCCAGGAGTTTGACATTTATTAATCTTCATATTCTGTATTACACAGTTGTCCTTGGAGCTCTGATCAGTATTTAGGATTTTACTTACTTTGTGATTCCTGCAACTCAGATGTTGTCATTAGTATAACCTTGGAAATGTCATAACGCATTTTGAAAACAACCTTCATAATACTTCTGCTGTTGTACTTTGAATAATTTTTGAATTTCATCATAGAAGTTATACTGTCAAGGTAACTTTAGAAATGCCAGACAGAATTATAGAGAGGAAGTAAGTAAAATAAATGTTTCTTTATGATAACTCTGGCAAAGCAGGCTTTTTCTAAAACATTATTGTGGAAAAACAAATATACAAGCAAAACAGTAGTGACAGAAATTCCTCCATGTTTTCCTTTCCTATTACTTTTTACAGACTTAAGTGCATTATCACTTGGAGTATTTTTACCCTATTTACAGATCAAAACCACATAAAGATGTGGAGACTTTCTAGGTATTTAATCTCAGACTTTAAATTCTTCTTTGCAGAGGGTATTTGATCTAACAAGGGGATACTAATAGCTTTGCCTTTACCTTCACATAATGAGTGATTCTACTGGAAGCAAATGACTTCTAAATTGATGTTGAGTGCAGCCAGGCTATGCTTCTGGTTTCTGTAGGTAATGGCTTCTATAAGAACAGGACTGATATGTTTAACCCTTAGGTATTCCCTGGAAACCACATCAAAATATTGGAATAGAAGTGTCTTAGTGCAAAGTCTTCTGTTTGATTCAGATTGTAATAATCTTCCTATAGGCCCCAGCCCCCTAGGTTAATAACAAATTACAGATTATTCCCATTATGTGTTGGTACCTTTTTGATGTATATCATAATTTGTTCTGATATTTATTGATTAACATTGATATATCAGTAATATCTAGGGCAAATAAATACTATTGGAAACAAGAAAGGAACTGTAATTCCCCAACAATCAATTCTGAGCATCTTAACATTGGAACTAAATATATTTCAACGTATCTTTTTCTTTCTTTTAGTAAATATATGTAAGAATCCTATTTATTTGGAATATACTTTTGTATTTGTGTGTGTTTGCATGCACGTATACATATAAGACATATACAGCAGTCAAAATAAGAACATGAACAGTGAAACAGAGATGGACAGAATAAACTTTCAAGAACATTCTGGCCAACAGGAGTCCCCCTAAGACTAAGTGCTTTGTATCTCCCAAATCCACTTTTACTACCTGCACCTTTTGGGGAAGAAGATGCTACTGTCATTCATGTTATCCAGATTAAACTAGGTCCTATCACCTTTGTACCAACATGCATAAATCATATGATTGTGGACTTAGAACGTGTTGCCTTCTTTACCTTTCAAAATTGTGGCAACCAAAATTCCTTGTGATTCAAAATCCCCCCACAGCTGCTAGTGTATCAGAAAGTACCTAAGAAGGAAGGCAACATAACCATGAAGAATCACAAATTCTTTTCTTCACACTCCTCAGCTGATATTTATTAAACTTTTGGTAGTTTCTGATAGAATAAAGGCGAAATCCCCACCATGGTACTATCCATAACACAGTAACTTAGCCAGTATCAAAACTATGGAAGTCTACACAGTGTTAGTATGTTCTTCTCTTTAATATGGAATGTCACTAATTGAAGAAGTTATGTTAATACTTCACTCTTTTTGGCGCCCCTCCCCCCCCCCCCCCAAAGAAAGACCTTTCCCATCATATATCCCACATGCACTCCCTGCAAGGGATTCAGTATCAATTTTCTTTTATTTAAAAATAGACTTGAAAAGCGATGAGGTCATAAAGTGTTTCCTTATCCTTAAATAAAGGAATGTTTTTTTGTGGAAAAGCGTGTTTGGCTGAAAAAAATCTATGTAGTTGTTTCTGTGTTGCTCTAGGCTCCCAAAGTCATCAATGGAAATGGGCCTCTAGATGTGATTCAAAGCAACAGCCAACTTAGCCATTCTGAATTGCCTTCTAGAGCAATCACTCTTATGCACTGACTGTAGATGGAGTTTAGGGAAATAAAAGTCTCCAAGATAAGTAAGCCTTCCTGAATATTCCCTCAAGCACTCCTGAAAATATTACCTCATGACTTTAATGCAATTTATCTTTCCTTCTCATAGATAGCCCCATAATCTTTTGAAATTGTGTTCTGACAGGTAATTCTTTAGTGAGCTTTTTCTGTGTCTTGTCTGGCCATAACAGCTTCTAAACCTAAAATTATTTAGTGCCTCTTCAGCCTGTTTTACTCTTTACCCTTGTTCCAGAGGCATCAGTACAAAGTCTGGAGACTTCTGATGCCTTTGAATGTTTTCTGAGCCATGTTCCCACATATAAACTATCTTTCTAGCATCTTGATTGTATAGGAATTAGCAGTTTTCTCTTCTAGAATCTCTGTAATAGTCCATTCAACAAAAATGTTCTTTGCAACTGATGGTGCATGAAATTACAATTATGAATGAACTTTAATGATGAATATGTTTTCCTAACCAAATGGAGATCTTCAAACTCTCTTCAGCTGGCTGTTCTGTATCTGGCACTGGTAACTGCAATTACAGAGTCACTGAAAAAGGCACTTTAGCACAGGAGTGATAATGATGAGGACCGTCTCACAGCATATTCACAGAGAGGGCTTCTACTCTGAGACCTCTGCCTGTCTTAAGGCAGCGATGGTAATTTTTTTCTTCTATGCTTAGAAGTTTATTACCCTGTTGTCATGTTTGAAACATTTTTTTCTTCAGTAGCAGGGCTATGCCTGTATATTGCTGGTTTACCGAATTTAGTAAGTGTAGGGATGAGGATTTGCTAATCTGTGTTGGCAATGCACTCTTGCAAAAGTGTTTGGTTGGTTTTTCTTTTCATTCATTAGAACTAGCCAGGATAAATGGGTAGCTGGTAATTTTTAATTACTATAAACAAAACCAGCTTCCTTTGTTTGGGACATATTCTAGTTGCCCAGAAATGTTCCATTTCTACTTGTTCTCAAGGCAGTTTTCTGCGCTCAGTCAATAGTTTCCCAATGAGCCTTCCTTAGTTTTTTGTCATACTCTGCCTTTGAGGACATGGCTTGTTAAAATGCTTGGATAGCCATGCTTAAGAACACAGTTACTGGGGCTGTCAGAAAAAAATTAAAATCTTTTCTGCACCCTCTTTATGCTCTGTTCTTCCTTCTGCTTTTCTGATACAAAATGCATATCAAAACTACATTATTTTTTTTTGCAATGATTGCTTTTTACAAGGACACTAACTTTTTGTCAAAAATAGCACATAAAAAATAGAAGTTTTCAGCAGAAAAACTGGAAAACAAATATCAATGTATTGATTTATTTGATCTAGAGTTGTTTAGGTATTTTGTTAACAGTCACCTACTCATTGAGAGTTCTTAGCCAGATATGTCTCCAAAGTATGCTTTAGCTAGAGATTTCTACATTGCATCACAGTGGCTCATGGAGTGGGAATACTATAGTTTGTTACAGGAGATATAACTTGGTATTATGAGTACCATGAAGAGATGACATCTCCTAGGAAGTCAGAGTCATTGTATAGTTTGTCATTGCATAGCTTCCACTGCATGTCATTGTGCCAAAATCTTCAAAAACTTTCTCTTTTCTTGATTTGCTCACTACCTGGTGCATGTGAAGTTATCTGAGATGAGCTGGGAGAAGCTGTTTTGGACAAATGAGTGGTGTTTCTTTAATGTTTAACCATTTCCAACCTAGAGCTTTCTGCTTTGCAACAGAAAATGTTATTGATCCTTATTGCTAAAGATATAAAAAATGGATAAACATATTCATGAATATTGAAACAATTTGCAACACAGTCCGTTTAACAATTTAAGGTGCTTTCATAACGCCTTTTTGAGTAAGTTTAGCTCTTACACTAGCAGATGTGTAGTGGCATAATTCATTACGAGTATGATTCTTGGAGTGTTTAGGCTTTTGCTTCAGTGATACTGGAAATTGTATACACTCTTTTTTGGGTGGAATTTAAGAAAACTTAATGTTTTTTATTTCCTCCTATATGTGCAACATTACCCATTTGCAATTGTATTCTTAACTTTCAGCTATTCAAAACATGTAATTATGTATCTGCAGGTTTAGAAATGTTAATTCTCACTATATGGGAAAACATTTGCTTGAGTAAGATGGATGTCTTCCACAGGCACTGTACAGGCAGGTATTTTTGGGTCAAATATAGCTGGTAGGTGTTAGCTTCACAGAGAACTGAGTGCTAAGAGTAATCTAACATGGTGGCATTGAAAAACCAAGGAAATGGTGATAGATGTCTGTATCTTTCTCATGCAGTGTCAACAAAACGGGGAATTCACTGTTAACAGGGAAAATGAAAAATGTAAGTGATTAATTCTTTTGACTGCATCCTTTTTTACAGTCTCTCGTAATTCATCTGTAGCTGTTTGAAATGGTTATTTAAGTGGAGGCTGTTTTATATATACCTGTCAATGATCATATTAGGTGACTGTCAATGCTCATGCTATATATTAGAGTCAATTGTTTGCATGTACTAGCTTAAGCACACTACCATTGATATATCTCATGATATGTAGCTGGTTTTCATCCATACAAAGTTACTGATGTTTACTTACATACAGCCATATATGTGTGGATATATATGTACATTTAGGGAACAAATATTTAGTCAGGTAATGTGGGGTTGCAACCAGCATGAAGATACTGCTTGCACAAAAGGTCACGTATGGCTTACGTATAATACAGAAAATACCACAAAATATTTAGACTGCTAAAAAAGGCATATGACAGTGTGGGCCTGAGCACCTATTTCAACCTTTCTTAACGACTTGGACTACTTGTCAAAGCCAAGGACATTTCTTGGACCCCAAAATTACATTAATGTTAACATTCCTGATATGTCTGTATTTCTGTATTTAATAAGGTAGTATTAATACCTGACATTTACCAAGCATACCTACTCAGGCATCTCAAATTGGATCTCATGCCATATTAATTGTACTAATGAAAAAACAACATGCATGGTAGCTTGATTTCATATGGTATCCCCAGTTTCCAAATAGCTTGTTTTTGATAGATCCAATTAACAAATCTGTAATAAACCCATCACAAAACACAAATCTGTGAAAAAAAATTGTTTATAATAATTCCATATTACAGAACAAATAGGATCTAGAAATGCATGAAGACCACCAGTGTTAAGAGACACTATACGCAAAGAAAACTCATCTCTTTTTTAATCTTTCAGCCTTTCTACAATAGATTAGCTATAATTAAACTAATTTAGACTGTAGATAAAGAATAGCTTAATATATGGTACATCAGATCATGAGCTGGAGTGATGTTAATGTTTTAATTGCTCTCTGTGGCAATGTATCTGACCCAGAGCAGATGAACTTGTAACAGATTAAAAAATTCCCTCCTTATAAAAAAATCACCGAACTAATAATGTTAAGTAGCTTTATCTCTTGTGATAAATAATTTCAAAAGTATTAAATGTAAGAAACATTTCCAGAGGTACAAGGAATCAGACTGTCTCATCAGAAGGTCCAGGGCTGAATGAGTAACAACGATCTCCTTCAGTGATGGGACTTGACAAAGCACAAATGTAGTGATCAGCTGACACCACCTGATGCTGAGATAAGAAAAGACTAATTCAGAAGTGTGGACTTGCTTTTGATCTATATTTGTTTTTCAAATGACGAGGTTAAACTCCAGACAAAAACTTGCATTCTTTTAAGGGTGAGACAACTTTAATGCTCTTTGAAAATGATAGGAGATTCTGTCAGCCTCAGAAAGTTTTTCATTAATTTGCTGGCAGAAGAGTCAACAAAGTGAATTGAATGGCTCTGAGGAATGTTTTAGATGTTGTCTAATGTTTAGTGTAAGTGATAAAATAATTGTATTTGTGCAATTGCATTAAACTCTCAAAAATACCTTTTCCTATGTTCCCATTTTCATAAATTTCTGAAACAAAACAAAACTAGAGATACTGGGTCACTTACCTGAGCATGTCTTTCTTCTTCTGATGTCAGTGGAAGATTTTGTCAGGTAAAATGTGAGGGACTGAGCTCTGTTAAACAGTCAATAAAATGAGCACCACCTTGCATTTCCTGGTAGTGTAAGTGACCAAAGGTTGCACCTGACATACAGAACCGAAAGAGACTGTGGACATTAACAGTAACAGAGTGTGTTGCACTTATTGAAAAAGCAATCTCATTTTGTTCCAAGAGGTTTATTTATAGCAAATGATATTTTTTAACAGATACTTTTAATAGGCAGTAACAAACAAGTTGCATGTGCATTATAGTATAGTATGGATATTTTATAAATGTCAAAAGATAATTGCCTTTATTGTAGCATATAATAAGTTAAACTAGGTCGAAATATGAGAAAAATAGTAATTTTTTTATTGCTTAAAAGTTGGGTATATTCTTTCCATTGTGTCATACATAGGTGGTGAACTAAATTTATTTAAGAAAAATATTATTCTTTTTAGTCATAAGTATCATTAAAGTAGAGCTTAATAAAACAATATTTTTAAATTGTACTAAATGCAGATTTTACAATGTATCTTAAAATGATTAAACACAAAATAGCTTTCTAGTTTTATGTTTGGCAGAGAATTAGCTTTTGGTTTATGTGAAAAAAATGTATTTTAGGGATATTACATAATTTTATGAATCACAAATTAGTTTTGCATACCCGTGTTGCATTTCTCCTGAATCCTGACTGTTCAAAAAAAGTTCAAATAACAAGGCAAAATAGCTTGCTTACCGAGATCCTGTTACTGGAGTGCTATCTGTGGTGACATGAAATAATTCTTCTCATCAACTTACATAGTCTCAAAGTGTATTTTTTAAAACTTTCATAAAATGAACTTGACCTGAAATCTAAGTTCACTTGTAGAAAGTTAAGCTTTAACTCCCATGTCCTACAAGTTTGACTGAAAGGATTTTGGGGCTTTTTTGGTTTGTTTGTTTGTTGGGGGTTTTGGTTGGTGTTGGGTTTTTTTGCTTTGCTTTGTTTTTTAACTGTGATGTATTTGAGTGCTATAAGGGTGTTAAAAAAATAAATGATGTGTAGCCTTTCATAGGATTCCTTGGTATCCTGGTTTCAGCTGGGACAGAGTTAATTTTCTTCTTAGCAGCTGATGCAGTGAAGGGGTTTGGATTTGGTGTGAGAACAGTGTTGATGGCACACTGGTGGTTTTGGTTGCTGCTGCATGATGTTTATACTAAGTCAAGGCCTTTCCAGTTTCTTGGGCCCTGCCAGTGAGAGGGCTGGAGGGGCACAAGAAATTGGGAGGGGACACAACCAGGACAGCTGACCTGAACTAGCCAAAGAGGTGTTCCATACCATGGGATGTCATGCTCAGTATATAAACTGAGGTGGGGGTGGGGGGTGGTGTTTCCCAGGACCTGTGGAACATTGCTCAGGGACTGGCTGGGCATCAGTCAGCAGGTGGTGAGCAGCTGTACTGTGCAGAACTTGTTTTCTTTCCTCCCTTCCCTTTGGATTTTACTTCTTTCCTCTTCTCCCTCCTTTTCATTATAGCTGTTATTATTATTTTTTGGGGGGTTCTTTTTGTTTTATTTTATTTCAGTTATTAAATTGTTCTTATCTCAACCCTCAAGTTTTACATTCCGTTCCGATTCTGCTCCCCATCCCGCTGGGTGAGTGGAGGGTGAACAAGCAGCTGTGTGGTGCTTAGTTACTGGCTGGGGTTAAACCATGACTCTTGGTCTGCCTGCTGGAGTTTCATTTACTGTAAAGGTAAAGGACCAACTGTCATAGAAAGGAGACTAGACTGTAGACCTGAAGAAGGGGTTTTGTGCCTCATCTAATGTCTTTCATTGATAAACTACAGTTGCTCTCTGCAAACCCCGCCAACTGACTGCTAAATCCACACACAGGCAAATTAATACAGAATTTGAAATTACAAGAAATTCTTAAGAACTTGGTTTTGTTTTCTTTCATTTAGTTCCGGGGACCATGATTATTTTAAAGACAAACAGTCGAAGTAAATATGCTGCTTCAACATTTGAATTACCCAACTGATCAGTTTGTAAATACATTTATTCAGTAAAAAAAAAATGTCCTGCATGTCATATTCTGAAGAAAAGTGAGGTTTTGGCAACAATAGTGTTTAATTCCCCAGTGAAGATGTCTGGAAGAGACACTGCTTGGAAACTCTCCATCATAGGGACTGCATAGTTTGGATTCAGAACCTGGCCGTGGAATTGGAAATGGAGCCTTGGTTTGTTGCACAAGTATGTATCTTCTCAACCAAAAAAGCTACCTTCATCTTCCAGCCAGCTCCAGGTTTTGTGCATGAAAATCCTCTAGCAAAGGACACAGTGGCTTTGCTGACATGGGAAGACCACTGGAACCTCAGTTGGGGTAAACTCTAAATGTGTGATTGTCTTTTGTGAAAATTAGTTGACAGGAATAATTTTAAAAATACCCACTTCACACAGTTACTCATGATCTCTTTCCCAATAAAATGACAACATGATTTTGACAGCCCGTTAGACTCTACAGTACTTGAAAACCGTGTTGAATAACTGACATTGGGTTACTGTGAGATGGAAACAGAGCAGAAGTCAATGAAGATTACATGTTTGTTTGGTAACTGAAGATCTGTGAGAACTGAGAATAATATAATTTTTTATTGGCAGGCTAGTGTTACTTGAAAATGTGACATGAAGAGTGTGAAAAAGCATGGGAAAGCATCTGTGTTATCAAGAACAAGAGTAAAGCATGAACAATTCTACTGATTTAAATACAATGGCCTTGTAATACACAGATTGCTAATATTATCTTATACTTTATGTGTCATTTCCTTTCTTCGCAGCATGTGAGGTCTGACAGATCAGTTCAAGACACAGCCTATTGCACTCTTTTTAGTAAATGCTGACATAGTTGGTTTTCCCCCTATTCAAAAGTATCTACAGTTGTACTATACTAAATGAAGAAAACAGTAATATTGGAAGAAAAAATTCTGAGAATTTCCTGAAGGCCAGACTTTAACAATGCTTTTTATTTTGTGAAACTATGGAGAAATCCTATGTCATGATTATTCATTATATATATTAAAAAAAGCTTGATATTAACTTACTTTAAGTGTTTCATTATTGTATATGGGAATACATGTATTTAGTGGGCCATAATAAGTAAATACACTCAAGACACCTTTTTAATTAACTATGGACAAACATTAGAAAAATAAACATTTATTTCTTCTGAGAAAAAGTTCTTATCTTGAAGTTATATGTATTTATACTTAGAAGAGATAAACTGGTATTCACAGGTGCAGCGGGATTCAGAAAAATTTCTTTGTGTTAACAAATGCTGCTGCTGCTGATGTCAATGGGCTTAGAAAAAGGAAGCTTACTTGGTTACGCTGCTCAAGGAAGAAAGTGTGTACATCTACATGTCACTATGTGACAGCCATTTCTGAAAGTCTCTCCTTGTACGCATAACATAGTGTTTTGCTTTTGGTCCAGTTTTCCCCTTGAAACAAATTTCAGTTTTACCACTGAAAGTCAATTGATTTGCTTGTATGAGTTACTATAGGGTCTAAGCTTTTAAGGCTGAATTAATAAGTTTTCGTAAGTAGTGATAGAATAAATAAAAAGAATTAATATCATGTTATTATTTATAATATTAGTACCATACTTAAATTTAAAGACATAGAGAGCACTTTCCAAACCAAAATTGCCAATATCTCTGCTTTTTGAAGATATAAATTACTATATACATGATAACTATTATTATTGCTATTAATACATACAGTAATGGCAACTTCTTAAGGTACACCTTGTAAACACTGAAGAGCCTAGAGCAGACTGAAAAGTAGCATAAATCTAGAATTAGAGACATTCCAAGGCAATAGCTTTCTAGCTTGCTTGGCCTTATACTATGCTTTTAATGTATTTTTACATATTATATAATCAAAGCACGACAGTTGAAATTCAGCTCTTGTAGTCCAGTTTATTAAAGCTCAAAGTTAGGCAAATGTTGATTTTCTATCACAGATAGTCCTTCTGAAATTACACAGGTCTTGATTAAGTATTTACATATTTACCTACCTTGAAATGTCTTTAAAACTTTATTTGCTTAACTAAAACTACTTGTATTTTTTCATTTATAAAAAACCCAGAAGATTTCTAATAATAGATATGGAATAGTTTATTCTTAGGTTTTTTTTCAGATACATCTTGACTGATAAAAGATTGAATGCTGTTACGATGTGATGGCAACTAAAGTGAATTGGTCTCATTGCAGCTGTCAAGGATATGTTCATATCACAAAAGGATTGCAGGTCTGGTGGAAAGGTAGATTTAAATGCAAGGAGGGCTGCTTCTTAGGAAATCAGTCAGTAGAGACTGGCCTATCGAAATATAGACCAACCTAGAGAAATGTTGTGTAAATACACTTGTTGCATGGTCTGACCATACCCTTTTGGAATGATCCTGTGTAATCCACAGATTATTCTAGGGCAGAGACATTTGCAGTAGTGTGTTAGAGTATGACTGCAAAATATTTAATTACTGCTTTGTACAACAATATGGTATTTTAAAACTTGGTCTCATACTACTTTGAAACAGCTTCCTCCTTTTTCTTCCCAAATCTCCAACTTCTCTAGAAAAGCTAAAGCCTTACTATCTCTGAATATAGAACCATCAGAGTGGCTTGCTGCCCTTAAGTTGTAATGCTTGGAAAATTTATGGCTCCAAACTGACTGAAAACAGCCAGTGTCAAAATACATTCAACTGGCAAGATCCCATAATATTTCTGCCTCTGGCTTTCTACTTGTGCTGTTGGAGATTGAATCCCTTTGTGGTAAATTTTGATCTTAAAGAATCAGCATTCTTCACCATAAAAAAGACAAGCAGAAAATTCTATCAATAAATTTCTAAAACAAGTGGGCTGTAATCCTGCTTTTCAGTTTAATGCAGCTACAGAGAAACAATGGTTTGATTAACAAATACAATATGTTTTATTTAGAACTTAAGATGGGTACTTCTATATATACCATCAGATAAGGTCCCTTTGATAGGTCTCAGTTCTTTATTAACAGCTAACCAAAGTATCCAATGGGGCAATATAGACAGAGACATGGATTGCCATATGGCTTGAGATGAGTTCTAAAAGAAAATTTATAGTATTCAGAGATATATCCTTATGATAAATTTTACTAAAAATATAATATGATGCAGATTTTTATATAGAAATTTCAAAAGCTGATTTTTATCTGACAGTAAACTGGTAACTAGTACAAAGAAGAGAGCTCAGATACACTGAGTGTGTCTTGCTGAGAAAGCTGTGTGGCTTTCAAAGGTAATATTACGAATAGACTAGCATAATACTCTAGCTGAAAGGCAACAAAGGTACTTGGGAGGAAATAGTATGATTTCTTTGCCAGTAGTAAATGAAAGAAAGGAGTTTTGAGAAGACAATATCAGTGCTGAGCCTCATAAAACCTTGGCTTTTCACACCATGTCAACAATAGTGTCATGCTTTAACCCTGGCTGGTGACTAAACCCCACACAGCCACTCACTCACTCCCCCTACAGTGGGATGGGAGAGAGGATTGGAAGAGTTAAAATGAGAAAACTGATGGGTTGAGATAAAGACAGTTTAATACACAAAGCAAAAACCGGGCAAGCAAGCAAGCAAACCAAAACAAGGAATTAATTCACCTCTTCCCATGGCCAGGCAGGTGCTCAGCCATCTCCAGGGCAGCAGGACTCCATCACATGTAATGGTTAGTTGAGAAGATAAATGCCATAAAGTTTCAACATACCTCCTTCCTTTCCCCCACCCCCACGCCCCTTATATATGCTGAGTATGATGCCATACGGCAAGGAATATCCCTTTGGCTAGTTCAGGTCAGCTGTCCTGGTTGTGTCCCCTCCCAATTTCTTGTGCCCCTCCAGCCCTCTCACTGGCAGGGCCCAAGAAACTGGAAAGGCCTTGACTTAGTATAAACATCATGCAGCAGCAACCAAAACCACCAGTGTGCCATCAACACTGTTCTCACGCCAAACCCAAACCCCTTCACTGCATCAGCTGCTAAGAAGAAAATTAACTCTGTCCCAGCTGAAACCAGGACAAATGGCCAGACATATATCTGTATCTGCAAACTGTTCTGGACCCTGTCAGATCTTTCAGCATCACCTTCATAATTTTGATTTGTAAGCTAATTTTGATTATTTCACTTTTCTTATACTCTTTCTACCTGCCAAAACAGAAGTAGAGAATGAGAATTCAATTATTCTAACTGAAAACCCCTGAACTTGTCAAAAGTAATATCCAGCTCTGTCTTTATGATATGTGATGAGTTTATGAGCTTGTGGCTATGATGAAAATTATGAGAACAGAAAATAGCAAGGCATGAAACTGATCACTGAAAGGCCCAAGAACAATGAAGATGCCTAAGCACCATAGATACTTCGCTGAACAAAAGAGACTCCAGAATGGTTGTGGGATGGTTATGAGATCAGGAGGCCTCCAGAACAAGGAAACTGTCATAAGTACTAGATACTTAGATGAACAAAAGAGGCCTCCAGTGTTGTAAGATAAGGAGATGCCTGAATAATCTCACTTTAGAGAGATGTGCAGGACCATAAAGATAAGAAAGATACAAAAGAATGGCAACAATAGAAGACCCTGAGGACCACTCAGAGACCATGAGCACGGGACCAGATACTTGCATATGTTAATGAGTTCCAGGAAATCTCATGTATATGTATAACTTTATGGTATATAGCCATTGAAAGTTTGCCAGATTGTTGGAGCACTTCTGTTGGAGCTATCCCCAATGCTGTCCCAGCGCTGCAATAAAGAATGCTTGGGTTAATAACAGTCTGCTGTTACTGAGTTATATTACATCAGATTCTTTACCCAGCTACACCTAGCTTCCCACTTCGATGATGTTAGAAAGCAAGGGGTTTGGATGCTACCAATGTTTGTATCATCAAAACATTCAGAGCAATATAAGGTTTGAGACATTCTTCAGAAAAACTGACCTCAGTTTCCCTCTGTAGTGTTACTTGCTGTCATGAATGGAGTGATGCACTTGTAACAGAGAAGTAGCAATACATTTCATTGATGTAAAGCAGCGATTTAACAAAGTTCAATGGTAAATGTGATATTGTATGAACTCACTCTAGGACAGAATGAATTTTGTAGTTAAAATGTAACGAGTATAAGACACATGACATCCCCTGTGTATTGTGTCTGCCAGCATCTTGTGAGGCTATCGACATCCTGTTATCTGTCGGCATCCATCCCCTGTGTATTGTGTGTCTGCCAACATCTTGTGAGGCTGTGGACATCCTGTTATCTGTCGGCATCCTAAGCTAAAACACACCCAAGGAGGAAAGACAGATAGCAAGAGCTGGTTGAAACTGGTAACTCACCCAACTCAGCATTTTATGGCAAAAGGTGAAAAGTACACCTTGAGGAAGACCTACGGCCTTCCTCCCAAAGACCACAGCCCACATCCCGAGGACCCCTGCCCACAATTCTTGGAAGAATTTGCGCAAGCACAAAAGACTGATAAGCTAATTAACATACGAAGTGACAGTAGGCGGGTTTAGCTAATGACTATGTATAGGCGTTAATTGAATAGTCATTGCTTTATGGTATAAATATTAGATAGTTAGTTACTTTAGACATGCACGTTAGGTGGAAGGATCCCCCATGCATCCAGCGCTGCCAGTAAAGGATACTTAGTCACTAAGAAATTTTGACTTCGTTCTTTAAATCAAATGTGACAGTGGTTTAACAAGATTCAGTGCTAAGGTACACTTGATTATTTACTGCACAAATAACAGGGTCAGACAAAGCTGTTGGGGGGAGCCTCCTGTTGAGTCATGAGGTTCAGAGAGGACCCCTTTGCATTCTAAACTCCTCAGAGGGGAGTTTAGGTTTTGCTGGATCCACTTCTAGTCCCAGACTTGGTCAATGGTTTATATCTAAAGGATTATATGTGCACAATCAATCCTTTATATCACTTAGCTAAGATTTTAAAGTTTAGCATGCTATGAATCACTTACCAACAATCTAATGTGACAAGGAATCTCAACCTCAAGGAGTAACCTTGAGAGGTGTCCCTGCTCAAGGGGAGATGCTGGTGTGCAGCTGCTGCGATGCAGGACAGCTCAACAGGCTGTACACTATTTATTAATTAAGATTGACTTATACTTGTATTTGCATACCATCTACAGAAGTAGTTTCTTTCAAACTTGGCTTGAGATGCACCTTGACCAGAACTGTGGTAAGGTGAGCACATTGTTCAAATTAGCCCTTGGCTATTGCATTGTTATTTGTCTCCCTCAAATCCACTTTGAGTCAGATGCAGCCATCATGACCAGACTTATCCATTATGACCACCACTGGTGGTTATCATGTGAGCAGCGTTATGGGAAATAAAGGTCAGGAATGAGGGGAGGGTAGAAGGGGGAGCACTTGCTTAGGGAGCCATGGAATGGCATGCCACAAGATGGAAGAGTTTCTGCTCCTCCATACCAAATGTAATACCAGGAAGAACAACACTCTTTTGTATTCGTGACTCCTGAAAACCACATTCTTAGAAATACTGACATCCCTCACCTTAGCGCTTGCATCATTAATTACAACTGTTACACTGGAAATGGTATACAGGTAATATTTGTCCTTGCAGATTTAACAACTGAATAAAGAATTACATATACACGGGCTAATGATGTGTTGAGACTACTACTTACTTACAGCAAACATTATGTCCTTCAGTAAGGTAAAGTTCACAGGTCTTTGTGTCTATAGCCACATCTCAATTATCAGTGCTCTGTAATCTGATCAATGATCTGTTACCCCCATATTTTAGCAGTCAACACTGTGATTTTTAATTAAAAGTTAGCCATTTGTGTGAAATGATTACTCTGTTCATTATCTTGACAATTTCATTACTGTATCAGGTAAAATAAAACATTTATAGCAAGGGGAAAATATATGAGCTATTGTAAGGTTCAAGAAGGTTCATCACAGCAGTTGGCTGAGGCTGTTATCATTAACATCGATGGAACAGGTCACAGTTCCTAGTATGCCACATGTCAGTTATCTACTTTTAAATGAATTATACATATATTCATTAAAATTCCCCAAGTACTCTGGGAACATGAACATTACAAGCATTTGTACCCTGCTTTCACATTCATAGTCGTGATATGCATGTGTGGTGGAGCTTAGAAGGATTTGACTATGAAAGGCTTTGCATGCATGATAAAATTCCTAGGAGCTCTGTTGAGGGTTCCACAATCCATATGCAAAAATTGTTTGTGTGACTTTGACCTCACACCAGCTGAGAATTCAAGAATCCAAATTTGCTCTTTATGCTTTGAAAGTGTAGTTCTATGTACTTCTCATGAACCCCAGGGAGAAAAGAAGTGCATGCCCTGAGGAGAAGACAAAACTTTTGTTCAGATCCTCCAGGAGCTTGGGTGGGAGGACAAACAAGAGGGGAGTACAGCAGAGGACCTGGATGAACAGGTGATGACAAAACACTGATGAAAGGTTACCTGTATGTCATCATGTGCAACCCACCAAATGAAGTTACCATCAGGCCTCTTTGGACAGGAATGATTACTGTTGTTCTGGTGCTGATATCTCAACAGCAGTTTAGCTTGCAAAGAGAGTCACAGAGATGTTGAATAGAAGGTAAGGTTGGTATGTGGCCTCTCTGTCATGTTTGAATCCCTTAAGGCTGTTTCTTTTATGCACACTAGTCTGATGTCCAATTTTAAGTTATCTAGACTCTTGACAGAGGCCATGCATTGGAGTTCAGTTGTCATTTTTCCTAAGGATGAAAGGACAGAAAAAGGACAGGAGCTGAGGAGAGAAGGAAAAGCATGTGGACAGAGTGGGTTGGGTTTCTTAGGATCAGGGAAATGTTATTCTTTCCATTGAAGATTTCTGAGGACATACTAATTTTCCAGAGGACATACGAATAATTTCATTAGCATTGGATGTTATTTTTCTTTGCAATTATCAATAAGCCAGTAAAGCATAGATTTATTCTTTTGCCCCACAAAGTGCAGCTTCAAAATGATTCAGTGAGAAAATTTCTCTGGAATTATGTCTAGTGATTACTCATATTCCAACTTGTATTTTCCAGCTAATTTATATTTCAAAGAGTTTTGTCATAGAATCACAGGATGGTTTGGGTGGGAAAGGACCATAAAGATCATCTAGTTCCAACCTCCCTGCCATGGGCAGGGACATCTTCCACTAGACCAGGTTGTTCAAAGCCCCATCCAGCCTGGCCTTGAACACTTCCCAGGATGGGGCATCTACAGCTCCTCTGGGCAACCTGTTCCAGTGCCTCACCACCCCCACAGTAAAGAATTTATTCCTAATATCTGATCTAAATCTACCCTCTTTCAGCTTAAAACCATTACCCCTTGTCCTGTCACTATGTGCCATTGTAAAAAGTCCCACTCCAGCTTTCTTGCAGGCCGCTCTTAAGGTACTGGAAGGATGCTATAAGGTATCCTTGGAGCCTTCTCTACTCCAGGCAGAACAATGCCAACTCCCTCAGCCTGTCTTCATAAGAGAGGTGCTCCAGCTCCCTTCCTCTTCACACTGAGTTCATCTCCAGCTTTTGTGTTACAAGGTCTGGCTAATAGCTTTGATGTTTTAGGAGTTCAAGAGCCTTAACATTCTGCCTTTCTGGATAAGTGTTCTAGTTACTTGCTAGCTGCATAAAAGATAGAAACTTAATACCATCCATTGAGCTTGTAATAAAAGTGTTCTTCTATCAGTGCTGATTAGACATGATCAGACCACAGGTACCAGTTCTGAGTTTGTTCCAGTTCTGTGTTTCTGTATCCAGACGACAAACGAAAATGTACAAAACTGGTATGTGTGCATTCACACCGGTCATTTGTCTGCAAGGAACAATTTGTTAGCTGTAGGGAATTCTTCAGACTGCATACAGAGGAGCTCTCCCAAATCCCCAGTTTTTTGATGTTCCAACAGAACTTCTGAACTGTGAGATTCTAGCCTTTCTCCAACTGAAGTGACATATTCCCAACTAAAGCAAAATTTGGGATGCATGGATCATAGCCTAATCCAAGAAACCGTGTAATGACTCTTCTGTGTTGTTTTGGCACAAAAGCTCCAAGGTAAAAGTGGAAACTGCACAAAGTGCAGAAATCCTAATTTTTTTGATGCTGCTTTCCATGCTTTTGAAAAGTTCTCTGTGATAGTCTTTCACACATCTCCTTTTAAAACTTGTCTATGTCTTAGCACACCTAAGCACTTGAATACTGTCATTCTGTGCCTGTGTACTTCTGATTTTGATTGTCATTATCTGTTGTCTTGTATTGTGTGCGCTACCTATAGGGTATTGCTTAAAATTTAATTCACTTTCCTACATACAGATATTGGCTGAAATTTGTTTCCCTGTGCCTTTGCCAGTTTATTTGCAATGACCAGTGCAGGAGGCCGTGTATCTCCATCAAGTCCTTTGGGTCTGCCACCCCTCTGTGAATATTTAAGGTACCCTGCATTTTCACAAATGTAAGAGAGAGTCTAGATTTAGGAAATTAAGTTCTCTCTGACTGTAAGATCTCACTATGAGGATATTTGTTTCTGTGATCATATGTACATGTAGCCCAGGTCAATGGGGTCTTTAACCTAGATGGGGACATCCAGATGCCTGTCACTTTCACTCAAATAACAGTTAAGGCTGTAACAACAGTGTCAGGAAATTACAGGGGAGTCTGACTCAGGATTCAGAACATATATATATATATATATATATATATATATATATTCTTTGTAAGAGTTTCTGCAATACAGGCAGCTAAGAACCCATCATAAACAATACAAGATCAATTGAACTGGCCACCCTAAACTGTCTGAAAAATCTACATAGGCAAATATGAAACAAGACCTATGACAGACTCAAGCTCTTCTGTAGCAACTGGGACTAACTGGGACAGTGTTAATAATCACAAATGGCTCTAGGAACCTATGTTTTGACTACTTAACAGAGTTATAAGTGTCTTAATTTCAGAGTAATATCACCTTCTGATCTTGTCCTTAGGCTTCCATACTTTCTACATTATTAGAGGACAAAACAACTTTATTAAAACAGTATAGCTGATGACTTAAACTTGCATTTCTTGCTTTGGACTACATAGGTTTTTTGTCTTTCTCAACTATTCATGTTGAGGTTTGTCCTACTGTTTTTGTCTTTGTATCTCAATTCCTACTGTTCTAAGTTTGAAAAAACTGGTTGTGTCTTAAGGAACAGAGGTAGACAATCTAATTTATTTTTGACTCAGAACAAAGTTCTGAATAAATTAGATTTGTCACTGGGTTTACTGGATAAGTTCAATGTGATGGGATTTTCAGTATTCTTTCTTCTTTCATAAACAATAGTAACACTTCAACATTTTATAAAACTCTATAAGCAAGAAAACTATAGAAAACAGCAAAGCATAGTGTCATCAGACACATTCCAAAGAGGTTACTCTCTCTGCTTTGTTTGCACTGATGACAGCATGTGCAAAATGCACTAGGTGTTATCCAATGCTACCCTGTTACACTTTGTAAAAAACTGTACTGGAAGCATGTACAATACAGGTGGTGCAGGACGTATCACCAAAATTAAAAAAAGCCACCTTCCTGCCACTAAAAAATACATTTTTTTTAGCAAAGGGAAGCTTTTGCCAATTGTAGCAACACCACCAGGAATGCTACTTGAATGTAGAAAATCTTGTAAAATAATAACAACTTCACAAACAGGTTTCCACAAAGAACACATCACTGAGATTATGTGAAGAAGAAAATAATCAATTCATGAGGGAAAATTGTTTGCCAGAGGAAAATAGAATGTGAAGCTCTCTATTCCATGTCTGTGTAATACGGACTCATAATTTGTAATGATCAGAAGGAAAAATGGCTTAACAACATCACAGAAATGTGAATGGGAAATGAACCAACAAAACAATCCAAACCCCAAAACTGAAAGAAAATGTCAAGACAGCAAAGAAAACCAAACTGAAATGAAAACAAATGTGAACTTACTCTTAGTTGCCTTTAAAAATAATTTATGGTTTAGAAAAAGAGGAAAAGCAAAGAAATAGCATAAAGCTGCTTACTATGAAATTACATATTGGTTATTTAGCATTCTTATTTCCTATAGCTAGAACACTGGGAGCATAGTAAATGCAGAACCATACACTAAAACCCAATAAACCCTCCACTTTACTTCCCCAGTGTTAAGTAGTCTTCAGAGAAAAAAACCCCTTTTTTTATAATGATAAATAATACGACCTTTGTGGGGGAAGAGGTGATGGGAAGGAAAAATTACAAGAAAAAAGAGAAGAGACATATGGAGCCTAATCTTTACATCCCTTTTCCCATGTCTAGATTGTACTTACTTTCCGAGGACATGCACTGAATACAGAAAGAAGCTGCTATCACTTTGAATTGCATCTGTAGGAAGAAGGAATAATTAAATTTCTCAAGCCTTTTTGAACACTGAATCTACAGTCTTCCTCCCAAAACAAACTGTTGAAGAGGTAAATACATTGGGGAAAAATTAGTACCAGAATTCAACCCAACCACAGAGCAGCTAAAGACTTCCACATAGTTCAGTGAATGGCTGTATTTACTAGCTGTATTTTTGCACATTTACACAGAAGCTGGCTAAGGTGATCTGTTGCTTGATTCTTTGTAACTGCCCTACCGCATAGCCAGTGGCTAGAAGAAGTTAGGATATTTCATGATTATGGATTATATCTTTAACTCTTTCAACAAGACAGAAACCAGGAGGTCTGCTGGACACTGCTATTGAGTATATCAAAGCACTGAAGGGCAGAAACAACCAGGTCAGTGAAAAAGACTGTGATGTTGTTACAAATTGAAGAGAATTCTAGATAGCAGCTTTTAGATTAACTGGATTTACTGAACACATTCTCCACATGTTCCTGATTCCACTGTTAAAATGCAGGGTTTGAAATTGCTATAGAATTCGTATATTTAGTTCATAAATGTTATAGTCTCTGGATATTTTGTAATGGGAAATAGGTTCCATCGTTAAGCTATTGAATCTAATTTGTCAGGCTGATGTGGAAAGGGGTTAAAAGTTTATGAAGTGAGTAATTATGCTGGTCTGTCTTGATACCATAGCAAAGGGAGTGCAGGAGCAGAAAGTCCTTAGAAGTAATGCTGCTATTGTTTACTTCATGGTCAAGTACTGTCTGAACAGGAGCTGTAACAGGATATGAGATTAAACAACAATTTAGTAGTAGCTGATAGGATAAAGATATAATCTTTAGTTACCTTAGGTAATTACAATGCTGAAAGCCACACCTCTAGGAGAAAATTTTATATGACAGTGTAGGATGGCCTACAACATAATAAGCCAGACAAATTAGGACATGCCCAAACGAGGTTTATACAAGTAACCAATCAGCTATTTTGATAGATATTTTTTTTTTTGTTACCATTTTGTATAAAAGGCACTCCATGTTTACTAAAGGGTGTGCTGGCTGCATTAGATGCCTAGCCTTCAATTCTGCAGATTTGAAATAAAACAATTATCTTTACTCTGTGTGATGATTGGCTTATTGCGCACCAGGCAAAGAACCCAGATTTGGGACAACAAAGGTGGTAATTTTTACACTCCTTAATGAGGCAAAAAGTGAATTAGCATGAAGTCTACACAGTACTTACTCACTGACCTTCATTTTTATAAACCCTTTGGCATCCTGGAGCAAGTGTTACTGGAGGTTTATGTTGCATTTTTGAGAGCGTTTAACTTGTAAGGTAAAACATGTAATTGATATACTTCTTTGATATCTTAGTGTGATAAGACATTAACAATTAAAGTTTATCAGAAACTACCTTGTCATGTTAAGTGACTTGAGAAACCTTTTGTGTAGTTGAAGACTTTGGGTGAGAAAAGCTGTTTGGTTCTTTTTTGTTGTTGGGTTTTGTTGTTGTTGTTTTTGTTTTTTCCATGTAAACTTAAGGTCTCATATTGAATTATGCAAGCATGGATGCAACACAAAGAAAATTAGCATATCTTCAGGAAAAACACGTATCAAAAGCAGAAGTGTTTTGTTTTGTTCTGTTGCTTTTTAAAACATAATGCAGAAATAATGAGCAAAAGAAGAGAATCCCAACTTTCTAGCAGTTAAGAGACACTTCCTCTTGATGTTCCTTGATACTGATGTATGTTGTAGAAATGTTGGTGAATTTGATGGCAAAAAATCAATGGATATATACTGAAATATTATTGCAACATAGGTTTCCGATGGGCTTGAATGAGTTACCCAGAAGTTTTGTCCACTGCACTTTTCAATTTCAGACAGTTTCCATCATAGATACTTTAATTGCTGTTAAAGTTTCTAAACTGCATTTTATACCTCAATGGTTTTTTTGGATGAGGTCCCTGGCTGTTTGACTCAATTCAACTGCTTGTGTACAAGTCCCCTTCTAGGAAAAATTAACCACTAATTATATGGCTTATATGGCACCCAAAGTGGAGTTTTATAAGCTGTGTACCATATTTGATAAATGAAAAGGACAAAATGGGATGGTAACTAAGGCTACAGAAATGCACCATATGCATTTGACATAGCAAGTTTCATGTTGGAAATTGTATAAAATAATAAGCTAAATAGAAAGGAAACAAGGAAAAGTCAGTTAACATGTTCACAATTCTTTATCAGTAACACCTCACATATTTAGAAAATGTAACTGGTCAAAGTTTGTCCTTATATTTCAGGTAAAAGCAGACACTACTCTCATCTCTATATGTAGTAGCACCACGTTGGAGCATTTTTATAAAGCACTTCTACAACAGGGGATTATACACCTGGACTGATTTCAATTTTGTCATTCCAGGCATCAGATAAAACCCAACTGAGCTTATAAAAGCTGACAGGATTGTAACCTGAATGATATATTACTCTTAGAAGGATAGATATATTATCACATTTGATAAAGACTACATCTTCGCATAGAAATACTTTGAAGGAGTAAACAAGAAACACGACTCCATTAAGAGAGCATTGAAAGGAATTTCCTTCTTTCCCTCCTGCATGAGTAAGCCAGAAACAGGCACGTATGTGTAGCCTCGTATATAGGGAGATAAACACCTTTGTGAGGGGCATAGGTGCCTGCAAATTGCAGATGGGATTCATAGCAGGGCCCTCCTCCTGGGGCCTCCTGTAGGCAAAGGAAAGCTGAGAAGCAGGAGTCTGAAAGTCTCAATCTAAGGATTTTCAGGAATTTGCCTTTTTGAAACTAGGATACAGTTTGGCATTTGTTATCAAAATGAATAATATATTGGGTGTTCCATTTAATTTTATTTTGCCTGTGTGTATTACAGACCTCAGAGTGAAATTCTTTTCCTCTCACAGACATTCAGTGCTCTCCCTGGCCTCCCTCTCACAAAGTGAGCCACAGGGGACAGTTTTCCTCTGCATTTATCATTGTCCATTAAGGAACTTGCCAGTGAAAATTCAACAAGTGGCAAATTTATACCTGAGTCAAAATGAAGTAGAATTTGGTTAAAATTACGAAGAGTTTTAAGTGCACACTTGATAAAATCTTATTTAGGATGTGGTAAATTAACCTCTTTTGCTTTATTTTATAATATTCTACCTAAATCATATTTATTACACAAATAAAAGGGACTGTCTTTAAAGAGTTTGGTATACAGTGCCCTTCTTGCCAAGGTGACATATGCCACAATATCTAGGAAATGATCTTTTTCCAGAGCACATATGTTGGGTACATATGGATAGCAATAACTTGCAAGATGCCATTAAAAGTATTTTTGAGGACTTTACCCTACATATTTATAAATGCTGATGACTTTGAAGCTAAAAACTAGCGGCAGCATAAAGTGTAATAATAATAATAATCATAATGATAATAACAATAACAAAAGCCTTTTCATGTTTCCAAATTCCAATTTAATTTTCTCATCTTAATCTTGTATGGCATTATGGAATTGCACTTTTTCATCATGTTTACACCTGCCATCCCTAATACATTACCAGGTGTGAGATTTATGAGTGGAGCACATGAGACCTGCCACAGTTAATCACATTTGTAACCTTTTAGATACACTGCAGAATTTTTCTTGCTGTGAAACATGCTTTACCTTTTAATCTCTGCTGAGCATAGTTTTAACACAATACTGTCGGGTTTTTCTTATGTATTTCAAGTTCAGTCATCAAATAATATCCAAATTATTATTATTATTCCACATTTTCTGTCAAAGAACTATTTGCATTTTAAGGAAATACTGAAGTAGTCAGAGAGAGATAAACATATTAACCTTTTCTGGAATGAAAGGTACACGTAAATAGATGTGAATAAGGCGGTACTCTTGCTATCATGCATCATAATACAAAGATAATTCATATCATTATTTTTAGAATAAGAAAGAATTATTTCAGAAGTTTAGGCTTAGTGATTTACAACTTTGGGTGAAACCTCAAAAAATCGCTTGGGAGTATTCTACAAGTGACAGTCAAGTTAACTTAATGGGATTGTACATATGATTGAAGATATTAATGTTCTTATATATGTCATTTAATCTAGGAGGAAAATACTTATGATTTTTTATAATTCAGATTAAATATTTTGTATTTCTATAACAATGCTAAACGTTTCTGCGTGAATAGATACAACTGTTAATTTTTTTCTAATACACATTTAGGAATGTTGGTCTAATTTCTATTATTAATCATTCTTAGGCAAATTTGGAATATATTTAACAGTTTAAACAAAGCTTCTCCTTATTTATTTGCTGTTACAGGTAGAATTTGGAGAAAAATGCAAATTGTGCTATTACGTTCTATAGTCTACTATGGCTGGCTTTGCCATTACTAGCTCTGACCTCACAATGCAGGCTCCCAATACTTGTCTCAGCTTGTTCTGATCCAAGATGATTTTACCCTGTTTAAGCTGTGATAGCTGTATCTAGCAGTCAGGTAACTGCCACCTAAATTAGTCATAGATTTTGTTTAGCTTTGTGCAGTTCTATGTTACAACACCTCCTGCTAATTAATAGATTGTAATTATAAATAACCATTCTGAGAAGAATGAAAATATGGTGTAAAGAAGAGAGGCACAGGATGCTACTGGAAGACCTAGATAGTGAACACTAATCATGATGTTCGATAACTGATGAATTATAACAGAGAAGTGTTTGAAAGGCGAGATGCTCGCTGTAATATGACTTGCTTAAAAGATTGAACGTTACCTGGGACTATGAGCTTTTATGTCAGGGTTGATGTAATGTGGAGATTCAATCTAAGCCAGCTTCCATCATCTGAGAACATCCCATAACAACAATAAAATGATAGGAGATTTGGTTTAAGAAACCAGGCATACAATAATGCCCAGAACGGCAAATGACCAGAATCCAGTATAAAACCACTGCTGCATGGGATGTCAGTTTAGAACAATGAAAATTAACACACTGCTGACCATACTTCTACACCACCTGCACAAGAAAAGCAAGTACTGATTATGTGAGCAATATAAGTGACTAGACCACCGTTTATCACAAGTAATTTGCTTTGTCTACACAACTGCACTGTAACATATCTAAGACCTGACGTCCTTTATATGGTATCCTTCATGCATTAGATTGAGGTACTGCTATGCACACACCTAATATGAGATTATACATTCCATTGGTATGCTATGCTAAGCATTCTTTGCTCCCTCCTATGCTGGCAAAGAACTGACTGTTACAAATGCAGCTTTGTAAATTGGTGAAATTGGTACTAGTGAAGTATTGGTACAAACAGAAGACAAAAATACCCGGGTCTAATTGCAGAACTAGGAATGAATGAAGAAAGGACAAGGAAACAGACTATTAGAAAACAAATAAAAATAACTCAAAATGGATTCACAACAGGTGAGGAAGAAATCCTTCCATTAACACCGTGTTCCCTCTGTCAAAGGCTTCCAGTCTCTGACAGGTCCCACCTGGACATGGTACCACTGACCCTGGGACCCCATTGAGCACTGGGAGTGGGAGCACACCACCACAGACAAGCATTTGGGACAACAGAGTTTGCATGCAACATTTTAACTGTATTATTAATGAAGGGGGTTTTTTTCCTGTAAAAATTAGAGTATTAGTCCAATTAAATTTAACTATAAATCTTGATACCATTGTAACTTGAGTAATAATAATAAGTGTGTGATGTTATTTTTTTAGATTGTAAAACATGAATCAGACTAACATTAAATTTCTTAGGTCAACATATAAAATATATTCCCTTTGGCTCACAGCAACACTTTTTGAGTGTTATACTTCAATGTCTTTTTTGATCTACAGAGTAATTAATTCTAATATAATACAAGTGATTCAGTGTGTAGTTAGCTCTAATTTCTACTTTAAAAATGTAAAAAGTATGTATATGATTGTGAATAGATCCATCAGACTGCATACCTATATCAATTTTTTTGTTAAAAATTATTCATTTAACTTCTAGACAATTAAAATTATAATAGTTGATAAACTACCTAAAGCAATTTTAAAAGATCATTCATAAATTTAGCAACATAACATGAGGGTTTGGCTGAGGTCTGAAATGCTTAGCTTGCTTTTTACAGGGAAAAATATTTCTTTGGTGATTCCCTCCTTGATGATATATCATGGCATTAGCAGTAAAATATTGTAGTTTGCGTTTTGATGTTATAGTATATTTACAATAAAATGCTATAAAATATTTCCATAACAATAAGCTAGGCAGGACAATGGAACATTCACTGCATCTTAAACATATCAAATAATTTAAACCAATTCTCTGTTTTTCATCAATTTTTTTAAGACCCACTTTACCACAGTATCTGAGAAGTAAGCTAAGAAAGACATTTTCACTTCTGATGAAATATTTAACACACAGTCAAAATAGACAAGAAACTTTGCATCCAACATTCAGAAAAAAACACCTTTCTGAAAAAAGTAATGATTTCAGCACTGTCTCTAGCATAGTATTTTACTTATGAAACTGATATTAGACCTATGCGTTCTTTCTTTTCACAGAAGTATGTCTCACATTTAGCAGATATTAGGATAAATAAAGAGTAATTAAAAGTTGGGCAAGAAATCCAAAACTATGTCTCTTCTATGGATTATCACAAATTTAATTTTGGAGACTAAGTACCACAAAATGGTTGTAAAGTATTTATTATCTGTATTACATGTACATGAAAGACACTTCTGCTGGTGTAAGAGACTCCTAAAAACTCTACTTGCACAGAGAAAATTAATTCATTTAGAATAAATTGAGCATAAAGTTATCAATTCTAAATAGTAATGTTTTAAAATGAAAGTTGAGTCAATAATTGCTTTTGAAATATATCTGGAAGTGTCATCTTGTGTGTGTCCAGCAAAACTTCAGTTACATGGCTGGCTTCATTGTAAGAATGTCTCAGATATTTAGAACTGGTGAGTGTTACCCAAAACTGTCTATAATTTGCACAGAACCACTCAAGAATGGAGCAAAATAAAGCACATGTTAAAAAGCATGTTATCCCCAAAGAGCTTTAGAAGGCAACAGATTTAAAACACCTAATAAGTGCATAAGTCAAAAGGGATCACACAGAAATTACCATCTCAGATGCCCTGAGGAAATTTAGTGATCATCATTTCTAACTTACTATTATTTTTTTTTGCTAACAAAATTAATTCCTTATACCAAATATAGGAAAAAATAAGGATCAACAACAGAAAAAGAATCCAAAGCCAAATCCTCCTGAGCAATTCATGGTCTTAGGAATTGGTGTTAAGAAGTGACTAAAGGAATTATTACATTAATTTCTAAAAAAAAAAATAAATCCGCTGAATGACTTGAGTATACATCTAACATGATCATTCGCATGCAAGTTAGATAAATTTCTACACTGTTGTTATTTAAAAGGATTTGCATTTTTCATACATGCACTTTGTTATACTACTGTGTATACTTTGAGTGTGCTATCTGGTAACTACAGGTATGACCTCAATTGACAGTATTTGTAGCTTATTGGTAAAATACAGTATAAAACATTAACCCCATTATTGTAAAGTCTCTTCAATTCTACGTTAAACAACATTTGAAAGCAGGCTTTTCTAACTTCCATTTCTTTTAATGCAAATTCTGAAGAAATCAGATGTTCTCAAATCCAGATCTATGGCATTTAGGGGCAGGAAAGTATTTATATTAATATATTTTTGTGTGTCTTATTTTTCAGTTAATTTCAGTAGAAAGTGAGAAGTCTTAGTAAGCATTAGAGGTGGGCACATATGTTTAACTAATGACCTGACTTCAGTTTCCTACAAAGTCACTGGACAGATATAGTAAAGTCTGAAGTCTTCCAAAGTGTGTGCAAGTCTAGGAGTCAGTCATCTTGGACAGGTTGTGAAAATTGGTACCTAGTTGGGCTAGTTCAATATGTGATGGCAGTGTATTGGTTTTGTGTTGCAACGTTAGAACAATCCACGAGAAAATAAAGCTCTGGGGTTTGATATTCTCTTTAATCAGGCACTGCTTGAACACACATTCCCACATCAAAGAAGGTTGCAGTAGTCATTGTACCATTGGTATGGGCAGGTACTCACTGTGCATCCTGCAGTGACTCCTATGCAGTGAGTGTCATGGGACCTGAAGGAGAAAAGGAGTCTGAGCCTTGATGTGGAGAGCCTGAGGTTCCAAACTTAGTTCCCAGAATGTGCGTAGTTTTTAGAATAGATATTAAGTTGAAGTAAATAAAAGGAAGAGAGGGAAAAAAAAAAAAACCCAAGAGAGAGAACTCTCAGGCAAGGAAGCAAAAGCCCAGGTCTTTATATTATCCAGATGAATTCCCTAGTAAACGTGGCAGAACAGTCAGGTTCCCTTTTGCAGTCTCTTTCTGTCTCTGTGACTCCTGCCTTCCCATCTGCGGAAAGATCCAATTTGAGAATGTACTTAGGCATAGATGGGGTATGTTTCTGGGGCATGAAAGAAGTGGTTTCTAATCCACTCAGTCTCAGGAGCTCCCAGAGACTAAGCTGGTCCATGTTCTGATGTCTGCTTTAATTATCGGGAGCCTTACTTCATGTGTTAGGGCAGCCAAAGAGGACCTTAGAGGACTAGGTGCCTAGACAATGAAGAGATGCTGGAAAATGAGTATTATGTGAACCACAAAATATAAAAATACTACTTCTGCTTTTCCTAGTAAAAGGCCACGGGCTCTGCCCTGAGCTGAGACCCCAGCTCTCAGGGCTGGCCTGGGCTCACCTTGGCCAGCACAGGGCTGGGCTGTTTCAGCGCCTGCCTTGGGGCTGTGTGCCCGCTGCCCCCTGGCCTGGGCCTGGGCCTGAACCTGAGCCTGAGCCTGGGCCTGGGCCTGAACCTGAGCCTGGGCCTGGGCCTGGGCCTGGGCCTGGGCCTGGGCCTGGGCCTGGGCCTGAGCCTGAGCCTGGGCCTGAGCCTGGGCCTGAGCCTGGGCCTGAGCCTGGGCCTGAGCCTGGGCCCTGCCAGCGCCTCCCTGGGACGGGTCTGGCAAACCCAGGGGGCCGCTGCCCAGCACACAGGAGCCCTGGGGGGGCTGAGCCTGGGGAGGCCGTGGGGCCACGGTCACCTTCAGCTGGGAGCAGCCAGAAGGCAGCAGACCAGGGTGAGAAAACATTACAATAAACCCAAGTAGACCCCAATACTTAGAGTGAGGGGACCCCCGCCAGCAGCATTGCAATTCTTTCAGGAGGGGACTCAGGACATTAATGACTTGCTGTGACATTCCAACATTACTTGGCTGGGGGGAAGGATGCCTCCATTTGCCTTATGGGCTGGAGAGACACAAACTCCTATTAGTGCTCTTAATTTTAATTTCTAGATTGAAATGCTCACTTCACCCGCTGATGTGCTGGATACGACAATGATTGTTTCTTTGTTGAACATCAGTTTGAAAGTCCAGAGCCAGGATCATGGAAATAAACCCAAATCAGTATGCACTTAGGTTCTTCAAGGGTTAATCAGTAGTTTTTAAGAAAAAACCATCTTTTTTTCTTGAAAACAAGATTATGAAATTACTTTTAGCTTCTTTAGAAATATCATGTGGCATTAAAAAATGTGGGCCACATTATCAGGCAAAGTGCCCATTTTCTTAAAAAATTTACAAATTACAAAAAGTATTCTAAATATAATGGGAAATACTGTGTATTATTGACTTCAGATACTTTTTAATGCTTCTGAACTTTCAGTGGTTGGGAAAATCTACATTTCAACAAGGTCTGTCTAGAAACTTTCAGGCAACTCTAATGCTGCAGTACCATGTATGCACCTGATGGTAAAACTTTATTCACACTTGTAAATCTAATGTCAACAGAAATTTCCTATATATAAATCCACAAGAAGAAGAAGAAAGGCAAAATTGGTGCTCAGTTTTGCTGAATGTGACTTTTTTTTTCCAAGTCAAGAAATTACTTTTCAACAGATTGAATAACAAGAAGACCTGGTTTTAATTAAATGAATAGCACAAACTACATTTTATGAACTGATTTCTCCCACATATGCACTGTATTTAAAACCATTCTTATAGTTCTGAATAGTTCCACTAATATCAGTGTGTAACACAGCATAGATATTTATTTGTATTGACCTATGTTCCCAACATTTATCTTATACCATTGGTCCAATGATACAAAACACAAATATATTTTATAATAACTATTTAAACCTATATCTCATCTTGCATTTTTTAATGCTGTATTCTTGTTCAAAGTTCACTGCCCACATACCTTCCTTCTACAAGTCAAAGTCTGGGTCCTCTGTCCTTATCTATAGCATTTTATAAGGGACTGAAAATTCAGGAGTATCTACAGTCTGTAACTACTCAACAAAATTTTCATTATTAACTTTCCCTATTTGCCTTAATTTCTAAGTCTAAGTAGTCCTGAAACTTGTCACATCTCATCAAAGCTGAAAAGCTTCAGAATTATATTATGTAAAAGATTGATCAAGATTAAAAAACTGTGCATTCCTTCACCTAATTCCCCTGCAGCACCCCATGCATCTGACCATACCTACAAGACGGCTAAGTCTTTATGAAACAAAGCAATGGCAACTGATTTTAGTAAAAGCACAGATATGAAAAAATTAAAGCAATGTCCTTCCATCTGCATAATAGCCTACAAGTTAGAATTTTTACACCATATGGAAAAACTAAGTCCAGTGCCCTTCACAGCCACTCTTCTATGTTTCTGTGTCTTAACCACCAGAATATAGACTAACCTCCAAAGAAGCTGTTCCAGTGTGGAAAAGGATTTATACATCACTGCCAAGAAGACAGGCAAAATGGACATAACTTTGAAACTAATGCAAAGCACTCACCTGGAATGAAAGAGAATTCTTCTCTTGCTTGAAGAATTATCACTACTAAGTAGTCAGTCTGTGGAGCATATACCTCACTAGAAGTCATGCTTCATTGTGGCGAGTACAGGAATTCCACCAGACAGTTGCTCACTCATTTCTCCTCTGTTATTTCATGTATCTTTGATTCCTTTCTGAATTGTATCTACTGAGTAATGCTCTGTTACTTATTAACAGTAGGCATTAGCTCCTTCTAAAGCAATCTAGAAGGAGCTGTCTTGTGACATAAATATCTTAAGAATCTTTCTATTATTAATTTACTAATGAACTAAATAGGAATTCAGGGGTTGAAATACCATTAGGAATCTAAATTTATTTGTTGGATTTGGAAACATCCACAAAGATAGGTAGATATTGAAACACATAGTCTGAAGCTATAAGTTTGTAAGAGAATTCACAGCATCCAGACTACCATTCAACATCTTGAAGAAGGGTATTTATAAAACTCATTGAGTGGGTGAGTGGAATAGGGAGTCATATTAACTAATCAGAATAAAATGAGGAGGAAAAGAAGTTGTCGCAGGTATCCAAATTCAGTTAGGTACAAAAAAATCTCAATCCAGTTTTTACTTTGAGGTTTATTTTTAGACATGGTCCATTTTTAGCATGGTCTTAGAAAGACGCAGAAATTGTAATATCCTCTTGTCTCATACTTCTGTCATAGGAGGATGAAAATCCCTTTGCTTCTCACAAGTTATTAACAGGAATTAAACTTTATCACCTTGTCTTGTTCAATCAAAGCAAATCTTACATTCTTAGCCTCAGTTTATAGGTAAGAATGTAAATAGGTAAGTAAATAGTAAATAGGTAAATAAATAGTAAATAGGTAAGCGTACAACATTTCAATGTGTGAATAGGCTAAGATCTGTACTTACAAGTACAGCACTGTATCACTCTCCACATTCTGTTACATACCCAGTCCTCCCAAACCAGCTCACTAACTACAGCCCCGATTATTTCTCATCTCAAACAAGGTCAAATTTCCCTAAATCTAAGCTTTGGTTCTAATCCACACCTCTGTAAAATACATTGCCTCATTCCTCTCTGCCTTTAGTTCTCACCTGGAGGGTGGGTCCTGGCACTACCTCTGGTCCTGTGTAGCATGACTCAGTACCCTGCAGGACCAGCGCCGTGGGATGAAAGTCTGCTCATAGTATTAGCCATGGATCAGTCAAGCAAGTACATTGCAGACTAAGATTTCTCCATGGACTGTATGCTACAGGGAGGCAAATGTTCCTGTTCTCTATGGAAAATGTAAAGCAAGATGAAGAGTTATCAACAAGTTAACAAGCCTCATCACAAGGTATTGATTATCCTGGTGATTGGTAGAAGATCTGTGTGATTGATTCAAACAAGACAGAAGAGGGTTTAGATAACTATCTCTAATACATTCCCTGAATGTGTGCCTTTAGCTATCAGAAATAAAGGGACACTAGCACCACTCAGTCTCCAAAAGGCTTGTCTGTGACTGACTAATATACAGTACTTGATTTAGTAGTGTAAGCATTTTCCCAGTTCAGTTAAAGAGCTAAAACTTATTTAGAAAGAAATACACTGCCTGAAAGCCTTGCTGGAAGCTCAGTAGGTGTAGGTTACCACTCCTAGTGTCTTGGTAGCCACAGGCCTTTGCAACTCTTCACACACCTGCTGGTAGAAATGTAGAATCCCACGGAGTTAATTGGAGACTCAGCAGGGGTTTGGAGCAGCTAAGGTGACATATTGGAGTATAGATATATAAACAGGGTAAGACATATTGTGAATTTATGCCATGTCAACTGATGCATGGTAAGTATAAGGTAATCTGAGATACTTGGGGAGAGAACATTCTACACTTTACTACAGGATAATAGCAGGCATCTGGGCAATTACTGCAAGTCCTAAGGTCACACAAGAAATCCCTTAGCAAAGATTTTGAATCCAGCTTGAAGCCCAGATGCATACCACCTCTCTCTGCTTCTCTTTTGTTTTTACTTAAATGTGAATATTTCAGAAACATTATTCAGTCCTGTATTAATCAAGCAGCATGTTTCAGCAAGTCTTGTAGAAGATTGTATGAAGGGTGAGGTTACAATGATTATCAGTATTCCCTACACCTTATCTGCAAAGCAATTCTTGATACACAGACTCCAGGAAAACACAAAAAACCTTGGAGTCAGCTACTGTTGATTTCAGTAGGAGTTGCTCAGTCCCCTGCTGCTTCATTTCAATGGGAGACAGTGTGGGCTAACTGCATAAGATATGAATGTTATATCAGCTTCCCAAAAGGGTGACTTGTGAGAGTGGAGGCAAAGCATTGTTTTGAGCTCCTGCAACTATGTATTTCTCTCTCTTTTATCTTTTTTTTAAATTTATTTTTACTTCTCTTTTACTCTGCCAATATTTTCCCCTTATTTTTGTAATTAAATTGGCTGTGGTTCAGAAGAAAAACATCCCAGTCCATATGTCACTGTGCTTATAGCAGGCAAATGTGGTAAAAAAATACCAACCTTTTCTATGCTTTTTCAGTAGACTGTAATAGAACTGTGTTTATTAGTTATGTAATTAAAGCAAAATACCATTTTTTGCTTTGTTTTAAAGCAAACTAAACTCTAGTCTCTTGAATACATAATTAGCTTTCTTAAACTAGTAAAAAAAAAGAAAAAAAAGAAAAAAAGGAGGGTTGTATTATTTCCAAGGTTTTTTTCCTGTTTTTCACAAATGAGGCCACAGACCTGAATTTCATTCAGTCAATGAACTGTGAATAGATAAAGGTCTGCTTCACTTCCATTCCCCACTGCATTCCTGATTAGATATATGCTACTTTCCCAATAGATGCACTTTATCTAGGAGGAAATGTGCTACCAATATTTTTGTATTTCTGCTATCACTGGAATGATCATGTGACATTTTAAAACGGGACTGAAGGGGGCTGGTTTTAGATTTCCACAGCCAGACTACTGTGAATTAAGTCCCGACAATGAGCCAGGAGTGTTTCTATATTTCACTGTCACTCCAAGGTAGTAACAAATTCCCATGGATTTGTAGGAAGAAAACATGACAATTTTACATCTTTTCTACTGGTAACAATTCAACACTGGATTTTAAATGCATTCAGATTAAAGGAATATTTGTGCTCTTGAATACTCAGCTATTTCTTCCCCTGGAGGGACCACCTCCTGCAATGCTACCACTTCACTGATCAGCAGAACTTGTCCTCATGTTTTTAAAATCTGATCTTGCTTCATGTTTTTCATAACCATACTTCAGTGGATTTTTACATCTGGATTCCTACTATTGACACCCAGACAAATTTGGCTACATGTATTTCTGCATATGTATGTGCAAAAGACTATCTCCTGGATCTGCTTCCTTTGGTTTATGTTTCCTACTCTCCTTAAGAGCACAGGCAAGGCCATACATACCTAAAACTTACTGTCCTGGGCAGTAGTCTGTCTCTGACAACGGCCAACATAATAAGTTCAGGGAAACAGGTATCTCTACAGTGTTACTTCCCCAGATATACCCTTCCAAATTCTTGTAGTCTGAGTCAGCGATTATTAGTACATTTTTGCCTTTAATAATCCTTGATGGATGTATTTACAATGAATTTCTCAGCTTTTTATTTAGAACTCATAAATCTTCAGGTTTCATGTCATCCCACTGAACTATTTGCAAAGTTTAATTCTGGACGGCTTCCTGCTTCTCTTCTCTGCTGGTTTATTGAGATGTGGAAAAAAAGGGAATCTGAACTATACATAACAGTCAAGATGTCAATTCACCATGAGTTTACGTAGGAGCATACTGACATTCTATATTTTGCTCTCTACTTGTTTTTAATAATTCCTAACATTTTGTTTACCTTTTTTTGACACCTATTGAAAGCCTAGCTGATGTTTCATGGTGCCATCCACAGAGTCCTGAATAACTCCATCATGAATGGCAGCAGCTGATTTAGAGACTCTTATAGTTACTAAGAATGTAAATGTCTTATTCTGTCTGACCACAAATAAATGTATCACTAGTATTTTGATTACAGATTACTGTATTTTATTTTATATATTTTATAATATTAATTAAATTGGAACTGTTATTCTCCTAATATCACATTTTGATATCATCTGGGCAGAGTTCTTTCTTGCTCATCTTTTTCCATAGAATCTTGGATGTAAATCTCTTCCTAAAAATCTGTGATTTTTATTTTGTTGTGAATATTATAAGTAACTCATTAAACTTCCAGATTACCTTATCTGTTGCCAAAATGGAAGCAAGTGGTATAAATTAAGTAACAATTACTATGCAGAACTTCTGATGTACTTTAAGGGATAATTGTTCATATGCTTTGCTATTTTATGCATTCTTAACCTACAAATCTTTTTGTCCTTATGTCTTGAAATTGAGCCTGTCTTTGTACAAGTTTCATTCCATACTCAACAACTCTGTAAATTAACATTTTTAGTCTTTTTAACCTACTGCACATAGATAAATTCTACATTCTCCACTTCTGTTTGAATATTCAGCAGATGTAGTTAAAATTTATTGAAAAAAAACCTGGATGAGAAAGAATGAGCTTGTATACAACTGGACAGTCTCAGAAATGGAGAAAAGAAACCAAACTGAAATTAGGTTATTTTCCTCTGTCTTCCTTTGTTACCTCCTTAATCCAGGTCATGTGCTAAGGTACAGTCCAAAGTGCCTTTTATGACTGTAATTCTTTAAATAGTTGGAATTTAGCCTATTGAAACTGCCAGAAGATACTATCAGAGACAGGATGTGTAGTAATGACGTGGTTGTGTAGCAGCCCATGATTATACTTTTGATTAAGCATCACATTGACTATAAAATGCAATTGTGGTCCTGTTGAAATTAATTATTTTCTCATTAACTTCTAATAGTGCAGCATATCTTGTTTTCACATAGTCTCAATACAGATGAATGGTCCCTTATAGACTGTGTTTTAGCTGAAATATAATAACATTCTCTGCCATAAACAACCATGGGTTTCAGCAAATTTAGATCCTCACAGAAATTTTCAACTGCCTTAACTGTGTTAATTTCAAGATGCTTAATCCAATTTAAAATTATTTTGAATCAGTGAGATCATAATCAAATCTGTTATGAGGATGTGAAAGTGATGGTAAATATATGCAGAAGTCTAAAAAGTCATTTCAGCAATAGTTTACTTAAGTTACTTGTCAGTAAAGAATTTGACATTTTTTCCTGGATTGTTAATGTTAGTGTGTCTGTGGGTCTGTAAGGATCTCAAGAACTTTTAGTTGCAGAACAGCAAAGAACCTGGACAACAATTAAAAGAGCACAAACAGGAAAATTAATAGATCTAGACTCACACAAGCAACTCTATTCCTGAATAACACCACCTTGTAAAATACTGTAAGACAATTTAAAATAGCAAATTAAACGACAATTTCTGGCAAAAAAATCTGCAAATAAGATTGTGAGGGATCCATGATAATCTTGAGGAGCAGTGCACAGCCTCAGAACTTTTTTCTATTCTACCACCTGCAGTCACTCCCAAGGGACTACTCCCTGCATTCAATAGCTCCAGGCCTCTGTGGGATAGCAATATTCTTTCCTTCAGCTTATCCCTGTTGATTTGAGTATGAGTGATCTGAAGGGATAGGAGGGCACACGTCAGTCTCTAAGTAAGCAGAACTGAGGAAGTGGAGTGGCTGATGTTTCAGCAGGGAGCCTATTATATGCTGATTCTGACCTTCAGACAGAAAACTATTCCAGTGTTACACATTTGTTTAACATTTGAAACGTGAAACAATTTGAGCAAAAGAACGCTCATTTTTATCTGATCAGAAACACAAGCTACATTGTTTCAAAAATATGCTGTCCTTTTTGTTTGAAATATATCTTTCCATTCTTGACTATAGAAAAGGAAACACTGAGTACCAGGAGCAAAGGATAAAATTCAGAATAGTTTCAGGTAAGAGGTAAAATGTTGCAAAGACAGCTGTAAAGTAATTTCTATATTTAGGAGAATGTATAAACAAAAGGCCTGATTTTGGAAGATTTCAATGCACAGAGTTGCTAAATTTTAAAGGTTGCTAGAGCGTTTTCCAATAAATTTGAAGGTAAGTCCTGAAGAAACAATTCATATACATATGTACAGACGTGCACAGGCATACCCACACATGCCTTTTCCACTGTAACGTACATACTTGGTGTCAAGAAATAAGAACAAAAAAGGATCTTTTCACAGGCACTTCAGGCTGAGTGAGTCTTGGTCTCGATGCAGCTCAGTGAAAGACAGAGGCATTCTGCTGTCTGTTTTGACTCATTTTAAGTGTTACCTTTACGAATGCCATTTTTGGCACATTGTGAGCAAGCCACTTTTCAACTAATTCTCCCTCTTTGGCAAGCCATGCCCAGTCACAAAGGCGTGTCACATTACATGATGAAATATGTGCAACTTACATTATGAAATACCGGTGCAGTTTGGCATTATTCGCCGTACCAGGGAAAAAATCAGACCGATAAAATGCAAAAGGCTTCCACTCTGGGCTGTGTGAAAAACTTGGCACTGTAGATAAGAAAAGGATTAGAAATTATTGTGGGTTTATTTAGTAGTTCTTCTTTAGTACTTTTTAAGACTCCTGGGAACATGATTAAAACAGTTTGGATACACTCCCATAAATAAAGTATTCCCAAATGTTTCTCTTCCTAAAGTCGTGTTTCATATCATTACACAATTAGAATCCCTAGGTGGCTGAAACCTGCCTCTGGTGAAAGCAAGCATCAACATCATTGTTTTTAATTACCCATATTACTGTGTTGTTTCTAAGTTCTGATCATAGACCATAGATATGGAACAAGAAAAAAGACCTAATCTTTCTCAAAGTCTCCTAGGAGATCTAGATGGTCTGCAATGGTCAAGTTAAGCCATGTAATCTCATTTATATACATTCTTTTAGGGAAGTCCTTGTTTAAAAAAGAAAAAATAAAAGAAAAAATAAAAAGGAGGAAAGGGGGGGGGGGGGGGGAAGCATTGTGTAAAAGTAATGCTGTCCTCTGTATCAGTTGTCTAAAGGAAACTACAGATATGTCATTCATACTAGCCAAGCAATAATACACCTCAGTCTTTTGACTGGCGCTATGAGTTTTGACCAAAATTACAAATTATTTTCCTTAGGCGTAAATAGTGGCATTAACATTGTTTAATATTCTCATCAATGATCTGGATGTCGGGAAAGAATGCATCCTTAGAAAGTTTGTGAGTGACATCAAACTGCAGGGCAGAGCTGACTGCTGGAGGAAAGGTTTGACTTTTAAAGAGATCTTGACAAGATAAAGGAATTGGCCCCTTAGGAATTCCATGGAGTTCAACAAAGACAAAACCCTGCACTTAGAGCAGAATGACCCCGTAAAAGCGTCCAGGCTGAGCAACAGCTCTGCAGACAGGGAACCTGGGTGCCCTGGTGAACAACAAATGGAACATGGGTCAGCAGCATGTTCCTTTGAGATGGTGAAGCCTAACTATATGCTGGGCTATGTCATCAAAAGTATTGCTAGCAGACTGAGGGAAGTGATTGTTCCCCTCTATGTCTCTGCATCAGTAATGGCCCACTTTTGGAAGAGAAGTATCAGCAAATAGAGACCACTGTCAGAGTGCCACCAAGGTGGCTGGGGAACAGAACACAAGACATACAAAGAGTGACTGAAGGAATATGGTTCATTCAGCTCAAGAAGGAATGGATCAGGAGTCTAATAATCTTCAGGGATCTAATGGTGGGAGGTTAAAAAAAAAAAAAGCAAACTATTCTTGAAAGTACACAATAAAAACAACAACAGTGACAATGATCACAACCTGCAACAGGGAAATTACAATTGAGTATGAGGAAAAAACTTTCTCATGATGAGACTGTTTAAGCACAAGAACAGAGATGCTATGGATTTTTCATCCACAGAGGCTTTCTTAACTTGTCTGAACTTCTGAAGCTAGCCCTGCATTGAGCAGAATGTCAGACTTGATGACCCTAGAAATTCCTTCCAACCTTAATTTTGTTGATAATGTTGTAATTTTTTCCCAAGATTAGGGACATATTGTGGTCTTAAATCTGAAATTTTAGCTTTAACAGAAGTCATCAGGTTTCCTGGAAGATTCCTGAATTGTTTGTCATGGCTGGTGATATACTGGTCATTCTGTAATTAATGATCTGCTCTGGCCTAATTTCTAACACAGTGTGAATGGAAGAGATTGTATGAGAGCTGTGTGGAGAAAAAAGGCATAATCAGTTGTTGCTTGTTTGCTTGCAATGGAAACTAAAAACTAAAACCTAGAAGATATTACTCTGATTGCATTCACTACATACAAAAACCAGGTACAAAAGGTACAGGAGCTAAAGAGCTAGAGAAACTATATGCCTAACTTAGATATCTAAAATTAGATAAAATTAATCAAAATCTTCATTTCCAGAGATAAGGCCATATGAAAAGACAGTAATGAATGAAATAATATAAATATTTGTGTGTGTACAGTGCATTCTCTTCAGAGGAACAGTTGCCACTTAATTACAAGCTGTGAACTCTTTACATGCATCATGAAATGATCCATGAAGGCATTTGGGAAAAGTTTTCATAGCAAGGGGCAGACAATTGGATACTCAGGTGGTGTAAATCAGCCTTTGTCCTTTTATGATACACCACTGTATTCCATTAGAAAAGCTAGTGAGCAGATACTAAATACCCAGTTTCATGCAGTTAGAATACCACATATTTGTATTTATCTTTTAAATATTATAGCAAATTAAGTTTAATTCTACCAGTTAAACGAGTTCTACAGGTCCGCAGCGTTATGTAGAGGATCTGGATTTTGTTTCCTATTGGTGTTATCTCCTTCTCCATGTCTTTGCAAGTACAGAAATGACAACAAGAAAAAAAGGTAGCCTGAAGCTATTCCACAACAAACTGTGATCTTGTCAGATCTTATCAGTTCAGAATAGTTGGTCCTGGTCTATAGCTGTGGAGACTTCAGTAGGAAAAAAATGAGCTTAAAGGAATGCCTGTGTCTTTTGAGTTTTGGTCTGGTACTGCTATAGCAAATGGTTTCAACCTTGATTCTGTGTTTTCCAACTGAATTTTTCCTGATTTAAGTTGTTTCAGTTCGTGTCCTTGCCTTGCCTGAGTTTGAGAAGGCTGACTTCTAGCTTTCTCTATGGGCAAGAAAGCAGAAAGAAGGGCTTCATACTCTGCTTGGCTGCTACATGCTAGCTCTACATGGTTCGATGGCTGCATCCTATTCCCATGGAAATAATTTAGCAGACTGTCTTTTTGTAATTTTTAGAAAGAATTTTTGGGTGACAATGATGGACATGAAAATAAGAAGACTAGATGAGGGAAGATTGTATGTAGAGAAGAAATAGGGACAAAGTCAAGAAGGAAAATATATGGAGAAATATATCTGTATCCTGTTAATCTGCATTCTTGTTTGTCAGTTCATGAAGACAGGGGTTAATCCTTCTTTGTGTGTTTCTGGCTTCATTACACAAAATATCTGTTGAGTAATGAGGGACTTAATATAATAGGGTGTGCTGCGGATTAAAAAGGAAAGGAAGGAACTTTACACATAGTTGATAATGTGGGAGGAAAGAAAAACACAGAAGGAGAAAAAATGGAGAGAAAGGAAGAGAAGATAATAAAAGTGATACAAGAAGAAAATTAAAAGTGCCAAAGAAGGTGGAGTAAAAGGCAAAATAAAGAAGGAAATACCTGACAAAGCATGAAACAAGACAACTGAATGCTGTATTATGTATAACAGTAATGTTAGCTAAGACATTTGGCTCACAGGTAGTCAGTCACCTATAAACTAGCATCTAACCTCAAGTATCTTAACCTCAAACTGAATCCCAGCTGAACTGCTTGAAAATATCAGTAATATGCATATGTTTTCTGTAGCTGGTGTCTACATATCTTTACAGTTTATCTGCTTGTGAAGACTTCTTTGCTTCTTGTCTTCCTCATGGCTCCTCTTTCTTTCTTAAAAATTAAAAAGCCACTTGACAGAAGGTACATGTAGCCCACCTGTCACCTTTGGTAGCATACAGCAGCTGATAATTAAGGACCAATATAGGAACTCTTGCTATGGAACTATTTATTGAATTCCAAAAGAATATGTTCACCGTTGCACAGAATAGAGGAAAACCTGACTTTTGTTCCTGCCCTCCCAAGGAGAACTGGGGCGGTTTGTTTTATGGGGTGCTGAGCACTTCACTTTGTAGCTCAGTGGCAAAAGTCTGTTTCCTCAGCACCCTTCTTTATTAATTTCCATCATTTTAAGGCAATGCGTTTCCTATGAAAGGGTGTGGGAACAGAAGCAATATTTTTGATAGTGCTAGTTCTCTTCAATAGCAAAGTCTACAATTTTTTCTGGCCTTTACTGTACTGAAGATGTTTAGAATCCATCTGTGTAAAGATGAGACATAATATACCCCTTTTCAGAATGCAGATAAGTTAAAAGAACATATTCATTTTATGTTTAACTTACTAACTCTGCCCTGAAAAAAAAATGCTTATTCAGAATTCTTATTCAGATCTATTCTAACAACGAATAAGAGTGAAGGCAGAAAAAGAGGGGTGGGACCTGTTCCAGACCCACTTAGGTTATAAGCCAGGATCCACAGTAAACTTTGAGACTGGCTTTACAGAGAGAGGGGAGAGCATGCTATGAACTGCTCTTTCGGAGGCACACACCAGTTTCTTTTTTTTGGTACAGTACTGTTCTTTTTAGATGCATTTGTTGGTAGAGCTCATTGATTTCTGTTGAGATTTCTATTGAATAGAACCTTGGTAAGTTTATAAGGAGATACCTGAAAGATATTGCTGTTATTATTTCATGACCTAGAAGACCTTTCCCAGATCTAGAAAGTAACCTTAACCTGTGCTCAGTCTGCACTGTTACGCATATAAGCCCTTAAAAATGTTGTGCTTGTAAGTATCTCATTAATGTTAGCACATCTAATTAAATGGTGCTGCTCCATACTCTGAGACTTTTTCATTGTTTTGAATATTTGGCACATGATATTAAAATCATAATACCTGCCAAGAAGAAGTACTTCCCTTTGTGAAGGAAAAATATATCATGATTCCTTTAAGAGTTTGTCTCTGCGATTATGTCTTTAGTACAGCCATCATGAGGAATGAGAAAAAGGAATATCTCTTTTATTGTGTGAAAATTTAAGTTCCTTTGGTTTATTGCAACCACCTTCAAGTGTTACAATATTGATTACTTGAATATCTGTTGCTGCAGAGTATTTTCATGCTGAGTGACAGATCCCATTACTTTATCTGCTGAGGAATTCAGATTTGTTAAAGTTATGAAAAACAGCACTGTGTACGAATCATCAATCTCACTATGTTGTTAGCACTGAGATGTTATGGAGACAGCTGGCATTTCCTTGACATGTTGTATGATGTCCCCAAAATCTCTCATCTTTCCAGATTTGACAGAAAGAAAATTAATCGTGCAGACAGTGATTTGTCATTTTGAGGATTATCCAGGCAGCCCAGTAACACGGAAAGTACTAAATGTGCTGTTCGCCATAGTAATTTGTGCACAGATTCAGCAGTGACATAAGGACCAAAGTGGCATTTGGTGGGTTGCACAGCGAGGTTAATTGGTCTATTTAAGTAGTGGGCACTTAACAGCACCAGCCCCGCCCGCGCAGGCGGTGCTCTCCGCTGGCCTTAAGGTGGCAGCAGAGCACTGCGGGAGCCGCACTGCCCGGCCGGGCGGGGCGGGGCGGGGCGGGGCGGGGCGGGGCGCGGCGCGGCGGGGCGGGGCGGGGCGGCGCGGCGCGGCTGGGCACGGCAACTTCTGGAACGTGGCACGAAATTAAACGGGGACAAGCACTTTTAAATCTTCATTTTGTCTTCCTTCGAACAGGATCCTTGTATTTTTTAGAAGGAAATAGCTGTTGTTGAGGTAGGGCAACCTATTTAAAAGCTGAAATACCTGACGTGATAGAATGGTACGCAGAAAGGAATTCTAAATCACACCTTCAAAAGCTGTCCTGGATTTCTTGTCTGCAATACTGGCTTCATCTGCTGTTTCAGTTTTAAATAGCTACTCCAGGCCTAACACTAGCCTTGATGTATTGGAAGCTTGATTTTAAATTGGTATGGTGGAATGTAAGTCAAATTAATGTAGAAAGACCTATATGTGTTCAAAGACATTCATAACAGCAGATCAGATCTTCAACTTGGAAAAAAAAAAAAAGAGAAATATTGAAAACACTAAAAATAGAATAAGACAACTTCATTCTCTACTATTCATTAAAAAGCTGATGTGTTTTTCAGGTGTGCAAACAGACCCTGGCTGTCTATCCCGTAGTAGATACAAAATGTATGGGGGTCTCTTACACTGAGGATTTGTGAAATTTTATTAAGCCTTTTATAAGGCCTGCCCTCTTCTGTGTTATGTTCTTACAGGAAGAACAAGTTTGTGGTCCCTATTCCTATCCCTCCACCAGTCCCGACAGCTTGTGGCACGTAAGTACTGTATGGCTGCATTCCTGTTTATTTCAAGAAGCAATCTGCAAACTAACACAATTCCATTGGCTGCTCCTGAAGGAACAGAGAATAATTTCCTTCTTTAAGTTGTTCAGTAAGCCACAATAGGTCCTGGTGTACAATTTTAAAACAGGGACTGAGGCTGGTATTTTACCTGTGTAAAACTGGAAACTTGATACGTCTCTGCCTGTCATCTACCACTAAAAAGCAGGGCTCCACATGTTAGTTCCTTCAGATCTGACTGTCTAAGAACAGGCAGAAAATCTGATGTAAAACCTGGTGTTTGTTTTCATCTCAAATGCTTTGGGGGTGGATGAAAACACCTATTATCCCTTTTAAGTTATTTACTTGTTAATTTAATCCATGACATTCATCTTATTTGTGTGAAGTCTGAATAATGAAATCAGACTATTAGTTTAATGTTTCAATCTGTAATTTGCATACTAAAGTTTCAATCTGCCATTCTTAGATCATGAAATAGGAAGAGACCTGGGCTACTCAGCACTGATGTAGAGTACTGTATAGATAAAAAACTCCAAACATTTTAAATGACAAAAATATGAACCAGAGCATTGGGGTTTTTTTTGTGTTAATCAGCTGATAAAGGTAAATGAAGGTTTGTAGCTAAAATTTTGGAGCTAAAACTTTACATTATAGCTCTGATTTTCTACAGAACTGTGCAAAATCTGTATCCTGAAATCTCTGAATTTCTCATTGCTGTCCTCTCTCCCATACACATCCTAGCAGCTCACTCTTTAAAAGAACCCTATAGAAATCAGTGTGTTGCTAATTTCTTCCTTTACATTCCTTTCAAAGGAATATGTGTTTGTGCATCCAGTACATCCACGTTTTCGTGCAAATACAATGTATTCCTGATTTGGACAAACGGTTGTCTCAGCCCCTTTTCAATATGGAGTGCTGAGATGCCCTGCCTAGTAGTTATGAAGACAGGGATGGGGAGAAAATGCTAGAGCTAACCTGGCTTATGCTAAACCTAAGGTTACACTTGAACAGATCTGCTGCCCAGGGTGGGATGGTAACACAAAGGATCACTGTGCTGTTCCTACTTTTGGTATCCATTGCACCTTAAACTAAGTAACAGGAATGCTCAAAATATTTTCTTCTGGAGATCTTTCACTTTGTTCTAGTCAATTAATAGGCAGACTACGAAGCATTAGTGAAACTACAGGCTATTGTTGGATTCAGGCACTCGGCTAAGAGATAATTTAGCTGAGGTCTAGTCCTAGCTGCAGCTCATGGTTAAAACAATTCAAAGTGAATTACCATCAAAATATCCATCTCAAAACCACAGCATCATGAGCATTTTACTTGAAAGTGGGAGATATTAATTCAAACTCAACCGAGTAAGAGAGAATTCCAAAGCAGGTTTTCACACACCTTTGAGAGGCTAGGGTTACAAGACACAAAGTATATGGCAAATGGTTCTGTGAATCTACCTCTTCCTTTTTTTTTTTTTTTTTTTAAATCCCCAGACAAAACATAACTCTGAGTCAACTGAAAGTTGCTTGTAGAAAAAGAGATACTTTTAATGGTTTTGCTTGTTTTCAGTGAGGAAAAAAAAACAACTTTGTTTTGGTTTCATTTTATTTCCGTTTCCCAGTGTCTTTATTTCTTTATCTATTTGCTTGTATTTTGCTTTTGCTTAAGCTGTAAGGGCAGTACCCTCACCAGTTATTTTTAGAAATGGACTGCTTTTCCTACACCCAAAAGGTACCCAGTACTTTTGGAACTGGAGATAATCACTGACATCACACATATAAATCAGCAATGAGAAACTATTTCCGCAGAGCTATGCTGATTTACCAGATTTTAATATTTGTGATATTCACTGCTGTACAGCTGTCAGTGATTAATTTACAGCAACTATGTCAAGTTATTAGCTTGAATTAGCATTCACCTGTAGGGTAGTTTGGGAATTCAAAAATAATGTAAGGTGAATATCAGAAATTTCTATTTTGGGCTAAACTTCACAGTTTTGTTTTACTTTATACTATTAAAATAGTATATTAGTTATTTTGTAATATGGGACTTTTAAACCGAATCTTAATATCTTTATATAAATGTTTGATAGCCTTAAATGAGTCTGGTTATCTGCTAAGTTAGTCCCTGATTGTGTTTTTCTGAAATTCAGAATGTTAAAGTACATTCTGTAAAACCAATGCTCTATTTGTATTGATGAAATGATTACAAGCCACAGCTAAGTTTCCCAGCCTGGAAGTATATATGAAGGATGTTAAGAATGTCTGCATTAAAACATGAACCAAAGAATGCCGCACCAATATTTCAAATATGCCTTAAATATTGGGAAATAAATATGTGATAGGCATGGAAATTGCATTTATCGTTAATGAGACTACTGTAGAATAATTCAGTTTGGTAATTGAATATGATTTTCTAAGGGATTGATTTAAATGAGTTAAAGCAAGAATACTCAGAACAAATGCTAAAGCATGAATAAAATTGTGGGTACTTTCACTCATTCTGTTATTTCGGCATTACAGCGCTACATCTAAGTTACAAACAAGCTCAAGGGAGAGTGCTAGACCAAAGACTGCATGCAATTTATGAGGGCTGAGAAACACACCTTATATACAGAACTAAAGATTTATTGCTACATTAATTAAAGTATAACCAGTCTAGTGGAGGAGATATTAACTCAGTCACAATGAATTACAGTAACAGCTTATAATAACAGGATTAAAACTGATAAAGACAAACACTTTCGTACCAACCCTCTTCCCTGGAGCTAGGCTCACCCCTGCAGTCTGCCCAGGATGATGAGGTCAATCAAATGCACTGGTCTTGTTCTGGAAGAAGATGTGCAAGTATGGTGAGTTTCAACATCCTGATGTTGATGGAGAATTTTTTCTCTCTTGCTCTTTAGTTTAATTAAAACTAAATTTATATGTTTGCTGACAGTCTGCTGACTTCATGTTTATTCACTGATTCCCACTTCCATGCTGTATTTGAGTTTTACCACATAGGAGATGGTTTACATGTTCAGTATTTATTCTTTGCTTCGTTTTCCTCAAAACAATTTTTTCCCAGCTCAGAGCTGCATGCCTTTAGTGAATAGTAACTGAACACTTGTGACACATTTTTGCTGCCCTGGGGTGACCAGTATCATGTGCATGTATTTTCAAGGCCTATGCATTGCTCTTTACTTGTACTGTCAGGGTCTCTGTTTCAAGCCCTTGTATTTCTTCGACAGCCTTCAAGCTGCAGTTTCCTGATAACAACTAATATTTTGTTAGCACAACCTAATCAAAGAAATAGCGTTTCTGAACTGACATTAAGTAGTTTGGTCTACAAAAATTAGTGTTCTGTTCAGAAATATATCCATCCATCTATCTACAGATGCATAGAATACAGAAATTATACTTTAGTTACTACTTGTTTTTAATATCTAACAGTTACAGTGACATCACTGATAAGTTACCAAAATTTCTTTGCTCCAACATAGTGCTTATTTGCTAACTGAAATTACTAGCCTGAAAACTGCTACTCTGCTGTGGTTTAATGTCAGCAATTCTAAGTGTATCCTCAGGTACATCACTGTTGTCCTACCAGTTACCAATATATTCACACATAAATTCCTTTACGGATTATAAATCTTTGTATATGCATGTGTGGTAGTGTGTCCTTCCTGAAACTTTTTCCTCAGAATATGAATGAAAAGCTGAAGGTAATAATCTTTGGAAGAAGAATCCAAAAGTTTTGCCAGTTTTCCAGACTTGTGGAAGAAAATCATAACCAGTGAAAGTAGAAGACATGTCCACATGGGTCACTGGTCTTTTCTGAAGGCCTTCCCATGAGGTCCTAACAGGCAGCATGTTGCTGCATTGCTTGTATCACATCCCTGCCTTTGTGAAGTGTTGTCTGCTGTTCAAAACGTGTCATTGCCACACACACAGAGTAAGCAACAAATCCTCTCTTGAGTAAAGTTCAGTCAGTGAAACTACTGTATTCATTCTATGTTTTAACTCTGCTTCCTGATAGGCTTTTACACTATCAGCAAGGTAACGTAAACAGGATTAATTAACATTTGCTAATGAAGTTTTCAGCTTTACGTGTACTCTATGCAGACAAATCTATCCCATCCATGTAGTTTGGGGAGCATTAAATGAGTTTCACATTATCACAGATGGGTATGTTGCTTTAACCATCAGGGAAGGCAAATCTTTTGAATCTGCATCTCCTGCGCTAGAACTTCCAGGCAACAGACAGACAAATATCTAGCACAAGCAGCCATATGGAGAATTGCTGTCACAGGATAAGGCATTTTATTTTAAATGTCCTAATATCTTTATGAGAAAAAGAAGTGATGAAGTGATCACAACTAAAAGGAAAAGTTGCTTTGGTTTGTATAGTGAATGAGATTTACCAGCAAACGTACATAATCTTCATTTCAGCTTGAAAGAAAATGCCAGCTGTTGGCATGTTTAATAATGGAAGTTATACATTTAAAGTTATACAATCTTAAGAATTTTGTTGTTTCTTTTAAGAATTATGTTAAAAATTTGTGGTTTGGGTTTTTTGGGGGTTTGGGGTTTTTTTTTGTTTATTTGTTTTGTTTTTCTTAAAAGGTAGCTTAAATTGGAACTCTTGGTGACCTCCATGGGAACTTCACATAATAAAAGACCATGGGATTAAATGTTGTAATGACACAAAGAAAAGGCAGAGTTAAAAAATGAAACAATCTGCTATACAAAACAGAATGCTGGAAAACCAAAAACTTTGCAGCCAGCTTCTACTCCTGCTGCTGTGGTACTTATTGTCCAGCTTTGATCAAATAATTTCCATTCCTTGTCATTTTACTCATCTATGTTAAAACAAATGTCCCCAGTTCTTCCTGATAGGATGATATGTCATGACTAGTTTAATACACAAATAGTACTATTATCTAGTATGCGATAGAAAAGTTTTCTAATCATATGCATATGTTTGAATATCATAGAATGTATTCCATATTCAGTTTTAAAAGGTTAGCTCTTGATAGTTATAATTTTTCAAATATCAAATAACCACCCTGAATACTTTTTATGAGAATCATAGCAAGAATAAAATGTTCTGCACAATCTGTATCTCTTTTAGAGTATAAGTGGAAAACAATTGTATGAAGCTGGTAAATTTCTAATTTTTTTGTTTGTTTTAAGAATTTATAAAAAAAATCCTAGAAACAATAAAATGGAATCATGGGAGTAGGAATCTGAACAAAGTAAAATTTTTTTACAGCTGAGATTAAGTATGCCAAGGGTTTTACCTAATGATGGTATTTTACAATTGATTTATGATTGCTGAAAATACGAGCTTATGAAGACAAGTTCAAAGGACCTTTCAATCCAGTTGTTCTAATAGAATTTTCTGAAAAAATTAATAATGCATATAGCATTTTACTGTGTTGTCATTTTTCTTTCCTCGTTAATAGATACTGCTTTCAATTTTACATTCAGTTACTCTGATTAATTAAGCTTTTTTGTCCTCTATTTCTATTAACAGATTAAATGTTATAGATGTTTTACTTTGAGGTAATTAAGCTTTCTTTTAATAAAGAAAACAGATTTTTGTTTGCTTGTTTAGCTTTATAAATATCCTTCTAATCCTGTTGGTACTTTTTTTCTCATGAGAAAGCCAAGAGGGAGAAATAGTAATGCAAAAGTTTCAGAATTTACCTCCTTGTTTTTCCTCTGTATATGAACAAGAAAAGGAAGGTATTAGAGCATGAGGGAAGAGATGCAGGTGCTGGATCTGCTAGGTAATCACAGTCTTACAGCCCTGGCTTGTTTTCTCTTTCACTGGTTGAAAAGCCCAAAAAGGTGCTGTCCCACTCTGCTCCCTTTCCAAATAACTTCCAGATTGAAGGTCCGGTTATCTATATCTTTACTTAGCTGACTAATGTTCAGCTCTAATGGCACATATGTCACAGACTTTTAAGATACCTCCAGCTGTCCAGATCTTAATTTCCATCTAAGTAATGTTAATAAGAGCTAGAATAGATTATAGGAATCAGAGAACTGTGCCCCACCCAACCCCCCCCACCAACAGTAGGGATCAAATTTCCACACGATTTCCTCACATACTGTTAAAATACAACGTTCAATCCCACTGACAGAATCTCAGAAGGTGGCATTTCACTGATTTTCCAGGAGACAACTTACCTTTGGCATGACACCAGCCATATATACTTGCAGTTTGGCTTCTCTGTAGGAGATTAATCAGTGTGCCATAGCTGTGGCCCCTTGGTATCCTCATTAAGGAGAATCTTAACATGTGCTGAGTACATACTAACGACTACTTATGGCTTGGATGGGTGTACTCTAGGCTGGGTGGATGGCCAAGCCCAAAGAGTAGTGGTGAATGGAGTTACATCCTGCTGGTGGTCAGTCACAAGTGCTGTTCCTCAGGGCTCAATCTCAGTACTGGGGCCAGCCCTGTTTAATGTCTTTATAAATGATCTGGATGAGGGGACTGAGTGCACCCTCAGGAAGTTTGCAGATGACATCGAGTTTGTGGGGGGAGTGTTGACCTGCTTGAGGGTAGGAAGGCTCTGCAGAGGGATCTGGGCAGGCTGGATTGATGGGCCAAGGCCAACTGTGTGACATTCAACAAGGATCAGTGCCAGGTCCTGCACTTGGGTCACAACAACCAAACACAATACTACAAGCTTGGGGAGGAGTGACTGGAAAGCTGCCTGGCAGAAAAGGACCTGAGGTTGCTGGTTGAATGCCGGCTGAACATGAGCCAGCAGTGTGCCCAGGTGGCCAACAAGGCCAATAGCATCCTGGCTTGTATCTGAAATAGTGTGGCCAGCAGGACTAGGGAAGATATTGTCCCCCCTGTAGTTGGCACTGGTGAGGCTGCACCTCAAACACTGTCAAGTTGTGGGCCCCTCACTGCAAGAGGGATGTGGAGGTGCTGGAGCGTGTCCAGAGAAGGGCAATGAAGCTGGTGAAGGGTCTGGAGCACAAGTCTTATGAGGAGTGGCTGAGGGAACTGGGGTTGTTTAGCCTTGAGAAAAGGAGGCTCAGGAGGGATCTTACTGCTCTCTACAACTCCCTGACAGGAGGTTGTAGGCAGGTAGGGTAGGTTTCTTCTCCAAAGTAGCAAGTGATAGGGTGAGAGGAAACAGCCTCAGGTTTAGTTTATATACTAAAGCCATAGTTATTTTCTGATGATCACACTTGAGTAGGATGTATGGAGTCTTAGAATATAATGACTTGATAGAACGTAAAACACAGTAAGAAAAAAATCACGAATCCATTCTCCTTACCCCATGGTTATTTTATAACTAATATGAAGAATAGAATAAATATGGGTTCACTCTGACTAGATTTTTCTTTTCAGGCCAAAGAAAAGGTAGAAGACACTGAGATAAGTTATACAACGAGCCAAAGATACAAGACAGTAAAACATTCAAAGGCAGAAAAAAAATGCCCAACTGAATAAATGCAGGCAGGTCTCTCCATTGAGTGTCATCTGATTTTCTTGCAATCATGCTAACTTTACAGACAGTTGATGAAAAAGAAGCCCTAGAAATCCGTAACAACTTCAAGGTTATTCAGTCCTATGGGACAACATGCTTCTCTAGCTTCCCAAACAAGCTGTACACAACAGAGCAGCTCTCTCTGAAAGTCCTGCTGGAATGGACTTTCAGTAGCACATTTGATTACCCATAAAGCATAACATAATGAACTTATGCTGTTGTGCTCCAGTTCAGAGGAATTGTTACAACAACAAACAAGAACATACACTTTAACTTCATCCTTGATGTTATAAGTGAATATGCTAGATATATCAGAAGGCAGCGATGAAAACTCTTCTGGTCTTAAACCACAAATTTACTGATGAATTACTCAGAAAAGTAATTAACCACTTTTCTGAGTCATCTCTTCTCCTACTCTCTTTCTTTAAAAATATCATGTCTATGTATGCTGACATTCTGTACCTCTACTCAAAGCACATAGTGTATCTAATTTATTTATTATTTATAGGCTCAACTTTATGATATTCCTTTGGGTTTTTTGGAACTTTTACGATAGTGTTGTCATAATAAGCACAGAAAACATCGTTGTCTGACATTTCTGAGTCAGAAATGCTGATCTTGGCCATAATCAGAACAGTACACAAAAACTTTGCTCACTTGAAATAATAAACATATTGGATGTTTTCCTGGAATCATCATAAGACCTTCAGATGAGTTCACAAAACTTAGGGAATTTGAGCTGCATATAGGCTTCTTAATACAATCTGATAGCAGGTGGGACCTGTTTTCAAGGATGAAGATCATGATACTGATCTGTGCTTACCAACAATTTAAGTTGGCATATTACACTGCAAAAGTAAGTAAAATTACAAAATTGCATTCATCTTGCATTGATAATAAGACACCTATTCTTGTTTACTTGTATTATGCAAATTCTAGCATCATCTTATACTTGTTCTTGATGAATTGAAAATGCAGCTTAGTCCTTCATCTGCCCCAGAAATCTCTTATTTATTAAATTTATCTACCATTGGATTTATTCTTCAAACAAACATTAAAAGAAAAATTATGACATGAACGGTTTCATAGATTGCAAAGATTAAAGAAGACTTTTGTGGTTCTTCATTGTATTTAATATGTGTATCAAATTTCCTATACTGAAGGAACATCTAGAAATTCTATGCTGAATAAAATTATCTCTTTTAAAATTCTCTTTAAATGTAACTAGAAAAGAGTGGAAGTTCAGACACTCTATATAGATTTTATGTACGAGCCTAATACCATCTTCCCCTTGATTTAATCTTACTGATAGACTCCAACCTTTCAAGACTTAAGCAAGAAACTACTGTTGCTCTAAAGTACACTTTAGGTACTGTCAGTTTAAGACTTCTATATGTAATTCATGATGTGTAATTTGTGACTGCAGCAGGCTCATAACTCGGTATATGATACCCCACCTCCAAACCACCCCAAAACATGCCTTTATGTAGTCTAATGAGCCTCATGTTCACTGTGAAAGAATCCATGCACGTAGCAATCTATGCTGAAAAGTATATTTCATAGCATATGTCATCTTGGTAGGTCTTACAGTATTATTTCTCCTACAAAATAAAGATTCACAAAATAAACTCCTTTGCAGCATTCAAGCTTTAGAGAACAAAGATTGCTATAAATTATCTTTGATTGCAAGAAGAATGATGATGTTGATCTTCAGCTGTTCACTCTTCCTTTTTATATTGCTGACAGATGACTATTAAGTGACCAATCCCTGACAGAAAATCTATCAATCAATTAATTTGGTAGGATTTCAGCACAGATCTTTTCAATACTGCTACTTGAGGATCCTATCCTTATTGGGATTTAAACAAGAACTGTGTCAGAAATGCTCTTGAATATCTAGATTGTTCACTTTTCTGCTGAAAGAGAGAAGTGATGGCCTTTGTAGTGTGTAAAAAAGATCTTGTAAGATATTTAAAGGAAATTTAAGACAATTCATTGACTAGACCTAACTGGATTGCACTGCATGACACAAAGATTGGATTTGAACTGAGTTGCTCAAAAAAACTTAGAACTGAACAGGAGACCAAGTAACAGTAGGAATCAAGAGGAAGGCATCTCAGGAAAGCCAGGTGCTCCAGGATCAGAAAAGTCTTGTCAAAGAGAAGGCAAAATATATACCAAAAGGTAAGAGAAGGCTTTGCCTGGTCTCTGAAACCAACTAGAAAAAACTGCTGTACTGGGAAATTTCTTAGAATTCAAGTCTGATTTTTACCTCAGACTGCCTCAGTGGGCTAATGGATGTGCAGACCTACTTTTCATAAGAAGACAAGGTGAAAACAAATTGCATGTTACTTTTGCAGAATATACAGTGCACTATGAATTCTTTTTTAAATTCCTCATAGGCAATGGCTGAAAAAGGCATTATTTCTGGATCTTTCTGTGACTTCTAATACTGTCTCTGTCAGCAACATCCATCTGCTTGACAGCACTAAGACTAACGTCTTTTACTAAGGAGGTGAAGATACAAAGCTTTAGTACACACTATTCATGGTCCCCTCTTGCTTACACTTTAAATTACTTTCATGGAGTCAGATTATCCCCCAAACATGCTTGTGACAACATCAAGGATTTTTACAACTTACTTTCTTTAAGTTGCTTCTAACAATCTTCTGTGAAATTACAGAAACATATACCCACTTATGAAGGTCCATTTTAAATCTTAATCTTTCCATTTATAAATAAATTCATATAAAGTTTATCTTCTGTCACGGTAGGCGCTCTCACAATGAAAATCATTGCTGACTCAAAGACAGAGCCTGCAGCAAGTAAAAGAAATTGAGTCAGACTCTGAAAATCTGCAAATCAATTAGAAATCCATAAAAATATTTTCACATGGCCAATATTAGATTTTACATATACCAGTGTGTCTATGACAACATAGAGTCCTTTGGGAATGTAGTAGCTGAACATAGTTACACTGCATAAGTTTACAATCAGCTGTGGGATTAGTGACTGAATGCATTTTATGTATATTCACGTCCTATTGTTTAAGCATATCAAAGGATAGCTAATATAATTGTTGCATTGAGAATGAAAAATACCAAAGTTCTATGAATTATTGAAATATGAAATTGACAAGTGGAATTAAATTTCATGACCATGATTTAAATTAAATTTATATTCTGATATAATTTTAAAGTTGCCTTTTCCCTATGTGGTGGGCTGACCCCAGCCTAGTTGCTCACTTCCCCAGAGTGCTGGCAGGAAGAAAGGTAAAGGTGATAAAAACTCATGTGTCCAGATAAAGACAGTTTAATAACGGGGGGGGGGGGGGGGGGGGGGGGGGGGGGGGGCAGGAATTAAACAAACCCCAACATTATACAGAGGTAATAACTTACCACCTCGTGCAAGCAGACCAATGCCCAGCCAGTCTCTGACAAATGGCTACATTGAAACATCCCTCCCTCGCCACTCCCATTTTATTGCTGAGCATGACTTTTACAGTAGGGAAAATCTCTTTTGCCAGTTTGGGTCAGCTGTCCTAGCTGCATACCCTCCCAAACGTTTGCCCTCCCCTGAAAGGATGACTCCAGTGAATGGAGTCAACTGGGGGAATTTGTCTAACATTTCATCAATAGAAACATCACTGAAGATGCAGCCTGGATTTTAAAATGGGGGTAAATTTAAATTTAGAAGTCTGTCTAAATACATTGATTATAGATGGTACCTCAGAGATTACTTTTTTTACTGCTGAAGTTAAGAGTGGGAATGAAATTCATCCTGACAAGTATTTTGTGTTAGTTCCTTAATGTCACAAAAATACTCACAATATGAACTTCCACAGGTTGCTTAGCTTCTGCATTACAGTCAGTGATTCTATAATGTAAATTTTCCCCTGCAGAATATGAGGTGCACTACAGAGGCAAAACCATGCACTGTATTCCAAAATTTGACTGAATGATTTAATAAATTTCAGTTCTATTAATCTGTGATTTTTTTAAAAATTAAACAGTTTCAAACTAAAATAAATAGAAACTACCATGTGTGAAATGAAAATGCAGTTTTAAAAATTGTGGGTTTAATGCAGACAGGTAGATAGTCAAACAGAATTGTAGACCGCCCTGTAGAATCACCTTCGTCTTTTGACACTGAAATCTTATTAAAATTAGCATTCCCTTGAATGTTGGCAGCTGGATTGATGGATAATCTGAAACAGATGTGAATCATTACGAAGGTCTAAGACTTCTTTTTCTTTCTTTTTTTTTTCCTTTCTTTATTTTTCTATTTCTGATAAAATAATAAAGAAATACAAATGTATAAAGTAGGGATCAAATAAGGCACTCTTTGTACTGCTGTAAACAAACTGTGACCTAAAACATTTGTTCAGCACTCTATTTTGCTAACAACATCAGATTCAGATCATTGGCTCATATTACCTGGAGACAGAAAGAAAATTGGTTGAACTAATTAGGAAATTTACAAGACAGGTAATTCATGTTTAAGACTCCAGAAAACATACACCATGTTTCATAATAGGAGCTGAATTGCTTAGCTGATATACAGATGATGTGCAGATATAACTTTTATTTATACAATAGAGGTACAAACCAAATCCAGATGGAAATGAGAAATCTCATCTATCAAATCAAAGGCTATTAATACACAAAATTTCATTTTTCAGGGCTTAACATGCATGCAATTTACATAAATCATTTTTGTTGCATAAAAGTAAGAAAGCTTACAGGACAAAGATCTTGCATACACTAAGCATCAAGTAGATGCAAAATTTTTACTACATTGACTAAATTTGTCTCTACATTTAACCGCATTTATTGTGGTGGAATTATGACAAGGAAGAACTTGAATATTCTGATTATAAACCATTATGATGGACACCTTAGTCAGTCTTCTAAAATGAAACCCTCTTAATTTGAAGGGAACTTTATATGCCCTTCATATGATTTCAGTATAATATAAGGAATGACTGCAACATCTAATAGTTGTACCACTTCTTGAAAATAAAAAATTATATAGGTCATTCATAAACCTAATCAACTTTCAGTAAAGTTGTTATCTTCACAAAACCCAAAGTCAGGGTTTTTCATTGATATAAAGGAAAATTGGATAAAGTTCCAGCAATCAGCTGTGCTGAACTGCATTCAAGAGCCCAGTGTGAACCACATTATTCTAAAAATATGCTATAAATATCAAATACGTTTGTGCATTGGGTTAAAAAAAAACAGTGCTACAATAATACATAATTTGTTCCACTATGGCAATTGTTTTATGTTGATACAGAAAAATCATTACTTTCAGTTCTTCTTCTTCAGTGCCTCTGAATTACTTTCCTATTACCTGTTGCCCTTCTTCTCTAAGGTAGTTTCTGTCTGCTTTTCTGAATTCTACAAGTCTGCATTTGGCAATGGAAGAAGGAAAAATGAGTAGTGATGGATCATTTATAGATATTTTAAGATTATACTGCTTTCCTCAGCCTTAAATTTTCTGACATATTTGTGAATTTGTTACTATAGTATAAAAATGGCCAGATCTGCAGCAAGCCTACAGAGTAACTTATTGATCTGAGGTTTGACTGATGTGTCACTGAAGAACCACTTTATGCCATCACTGAAAATATTGTTTGTTACCTTTTAAATTTGAAAAATATGGTCACTTGTACATCATATTTAATCAGGAAGATGGAAAAGCATTTCAATGTAGAAAACACTCATAAAGTAAAACCATGAAGGTATATAAAAATTGAAATAGTAGTACTTAAGATACATTGGCCTAAAGTGTTTACTGGTTCTACTAACATCTCCAGTGGAAAGGTTGTGTGTGAGCTTTTTGTCCTTAAAATTTTGGCTGAGTTTTTCCATCATCTTTTAACTTTCTTTTACATTATTTATTAATTCCTGATTCATAGGTGTACTGGTTTTGGCTGGGGTAGAGTTAATTTTCTTCATAGTACCTGGTATGGGGCTATGATTTGGATTTGTGCTGAAAACAGCATAGATAACACAGGGATGTTTTTGTTGCCGCCGAGCAGCGCTTGCACAGAGCCAAGACCCCTTCTGACTCTCACGCCTCCCCACCAGCGAGTGGGCTGGGGGGGGCACAAGGAGCTGGGAGGGGACACATGTAGGAGAGCTCACCCTACCTGACCAAAGGGGTAGCCCATACAGTAGGACGTCATGCTCAGCATATAAAGCTGGAGGAAGAAGGAAGTGGGGACATTCAGAATGATGGCGTTTGTCTTCCCAAGAAACTTCTGTATGATGGAGCCCTGCTGTCCTGGGGATGGATGAACACCTGCCTGCTGATGGGAAGTGGTGAATGAATTCCTTGTTTGTTTTGCATGTGCAGCTTTTTCTTCACTCCGATGTTTTGTCACTTCCCCCCCCCCCCCCGCCCCGATGGAGTTAAATCATGATACTAGGATTAGATGAACAGGCAGGAATTCCTAATAAATTATACAGGTGCTTGTGTAACAATCATCTTTTATTGGTATTTTCACAGAGCCATAATGTCGTACACTACAGATCTGTTCAAACAGATAAATAAAATTAGTGTTCTGTTTCTCTGTACCTGACAGAAAAGTGCAGCTCAGAAGACTGTAAGTTTGTGATCTTACCCATCTGTGGCTTTGTTTAGTTTACTAGTATAGATGTAGCCAGTAGGATTATTTTCCAGTAGGATCCATTTTTGAAAATAAGGGAACAGGTATACTTATATCCTTCCTAATAAAAGTGCCAAAAACAGAAGTGGAGGTTCCAGAGCTGCCACAAACCTGTTTCAATGTTCAATTCTGTTTACCATCCAAAAAATTTCCTTAGTAATTCTTAGGTCTCCTCTGCTCCGTTTTAAGCTTAGTGGTTGGGCATGGGGAATGCAGTGTATTCATTCTTTTTGTCACAGTATCTATTTGAAGATATCCATGCTTACATTAAGAAATTGTCATGAAAAGTTCATCATCAGAGCAAAGGAAGCCTTCCTAGGTGAAGTAACATATATGATTTCTTCTGCATCTTCTTTATTCTTCCTCTCTGTTGCTCATCTTAAAGAGAAATTAGGTGGATATGACATAGCTAGTCCCAGAAAATTGATGCTGACCATGATTTCTCTACACGTTTTCACAAGGTCCTAACCTTAGAAACAGTTTGATTAATGTGGCAAATTGAAATAGAACTGACTGGTCAATAATTTTCCACTTATTTTTTAAATTAAAAAATAGTTAAGCATTTGCCTTTACCTAGTATTTTGAAATGTCCTCCATAGTAACTATTGGGCAGTTCATTATGTATACTAGGACAAATTTAATTTATTTAAAACTTCTCAAAAGCATCTAGAAATTTTGCTCTACCCTTTTATACATACTTCACCTGTTTTCTTTTTGCTGCTGAAATTTATCCTGTTCACCTATTAATTTCTAATTATCACCAAATTGCATTCAGTGACATCAATTTATAAATGTAAAATTTACAGCACTAAATAAGTCACATCTGATTTTGATGTGATGGTAAAACTGTTAAGGAAGAGTAAGCTTTCCTGGTGAGTTCAGAGATATCAAGATTTGGCATTCTCTCTCAAGCCTTAATTTTTTTAGCATGAAAGTATTTTTAACGTTCCAAAGAATTTGGGCACTCATTCATTCTCACTGAATTTCAAACAGCAATTTGTTCCAGTTTGAGTAGTTAATCTGTACAGCTTATTCTTCTACTGCTCAATCCATTAAATGTTTTTTTGCATTAGGTATGTTGCTTCTCCGAGTATGCCACAGTGTAATTGGTTGAGCAGCTTCAGATATCGTGTACAAAAGGATAAGCATATTGCACCAAAATAACACAAATCCTTGTTTGGTTTTTATGAGGGTGGAGGGCAAAGCTTATTTGAAAGGCAAACTTTATAGAAAAGCAGAAAGATTCACTTGGTGTAACTCAGAGCTATAGTTTTATAAGGTTAAAATCCCAGGTACTACACAGAAGTGAAGAAAAAGTTTAAAACTTCCTAAGTGTTTGCTCTTATGAAGCTATGTGAATGTACTATTACAGTAGGTCTGTGTATTGACAGCAGATATAAATCTTGGCTGAAAGAGCTCTTTATTAACCCTGGAAGCAAAAAAAAATGGCTTCAACCCGAATCCTCAGAAGTATTTAGGTCCTTGCCTAACTTCACTGTTAGATAATTAGGGTCTAAATCTTTTGGAGGAACTGAGCCTTACTGTCTACTCATTCTTGTAGATGGTTCATGTCCTCCAGTTTACATGCTAGAAGCGTACTCTAATTTAGGTCCCTACATTGTCTCCATGGTCAATCAAAAAGAGGTACCTCCAGAGTACGTTTCTTTCTACCTAAGTTACATACCTCTTTAATGAGAGGATAAATCAGTCTTTCAAAGTGCTTATCTCCCTTCATTGACTGCAGAGAAAAACCTAGGTGACTGACTGAGGAGATGATAAATCTTCACCTTACTAGAGTTTGCTGAGTCTAATCTCAGCCTGTGGCCTAAATTATGGGCCTACAAGACCACCATAGTCAAGACAGAAAGGTACTGGAGAAAAAAGGCCAGTAGTGAAGCCCCACACAGCTACTCATTCATTTCCTTGCCAGCAGCACGGGGAAAAGCAAAAGTGAGAAAAACTCACAGATCATGATAAAGGCAATGTAATAAGTGAAACAAAACTCTGTGTGCAAGCAAAGCAAAATAAGGACTTTATTCTCTACCCATCAGCAGGCAGATGTTTAACTGCTTTCTGGAAAGCAGGGCTTCAGCGTGTGGAATGGTTACTTGGGAAGATGAACACCATAAACAAGGATGTCCCTCTTTTCCCCCTCCTTTCCCTGAGGTTTTATTATTGAGTATAACATCATACAATATAGAGTATAGTTAATTCAGATCAGCTGTCCCAACTGTGTCCCCTTCCAGCCCCTTGCCCACCTCCAGCCTGTCCTCTGAAGGGGCAGAGTAAGAAACAGATACTACACCAAACACACTGGTGTTTTATCAACACTCTTTTAGTCACAACTGAAAAACACAGCACCATATGGGCTGCTATGAAGAAAATTAACTTCATTCCAGCCAGATCTAGTACAATTTCCATCCCTTATGCATATCATTTTCATTATGCTTTGGTCCTGCACAATCCAATATATCGTCATTAAGCACCACTCCGATTCCTGCCCTTTATTTATACACAGGGAACCACAGCAGCTGCATCTACCAGGCTGGAACTGGGACATCCAGGATGGAGACACCTGTCTGGATCCCAAAGTCCATCAGTCCTTAACACTTAGGAACAAAATTGGCGTAAAAATCAACTTTCCACTTCCATTGTTTCTAAGTGGAATTTTTTTGTGTGAGAGATGGTAAGATCAGTGCATGGAGGTTTTAAAATCAAAAAGTTGTTTTCCTTTTTTTTTTCTTCATGTATAAAAAATGCTTACACACTTGTACAAAAAACTATATTCAATGTGTAAAATAAAAAAAATGTTCAGTGAACAGAATGAATAGATTACTCAATTCTCTCAATTTATGATACTCATTAGCTTAAATGAAAGTCACAAGTCTCAAAAAGAATAGTACAGTTGAGAGTTTCCTTGAGTTCTTTCTTAGTAATACATACAAAATTAATTTGACCTTTAAGTCATACAAGTTTCAGGAACTGACTTAGGTATCTAATGTCTGAATTCCACTACCAAGATAGCTGCCTCTCTGCTTGAACTGTACCCTTGGCAAGATGAACCTGGGTTGAAGTGGCCAATAAGCTGCACTAGTTGTAACAATGGAAGCTCATTCTCAGAATTCTAAGTTATTCAAAAAACAAGATTTTTTTTTAACTTTTGTTTAAGTTATTTTCATCCTTCTACACTAAAGAGAGGGAGAAGAGATACATTCTTTGTTTTGTTTTTCTCCTTAGCCATCAGCTTACTGTTTTCAGTCCATCTCAAGGTGACAGTAAAGGTTACGACTATTTGATGGTGAATTATCCTAAGTGAAATCAACTAGTGACCTCAATCTAACCACTGCTCTGTGTGTCCTCATCACAATTCAGCAGAGTGAAGAGACACTAAAAAGACACAGAATTTGAACTCAAGAGATGTTTCCTCAAAGCTTCAGTTAAGGCATACTGAACAGTAACACAAAGAAACTTCTTTCTGATTATTTTCTTTGTCTAGAGAATATTATTTTCCTGTCATCAACATGAAACACATTTTGTATATTTAATAGAGGAAGAAATTTTGTAGTGTAATAGTTCTTAAAGAGGTTTCCATATTTAGTTTTCATTTTTCTTATTCGTCTCTGAATAAGACCTTCAAGTGAAATATCAAATGCAATGAATACACAACTTCCTGAGGGGTAATGTATTACTTTTCATTATTTAGACAGCATTATTTGGAATAAAGACTTTTTTAATGTTTATGTATTGTGCTTAACATGGTGAAGTGCCTTTCTTCATTGTAGTTAAGAACTGCTACTACAATGCAAAGAAGAAAAAAAGGTGAAGTGATTTTCATGCCGTAGTTACTGTCACCATATGACTATTGCAACTACACTTTGTAATGATTTGTGCTAACCCAAGTTAACAATAATCTCTGATAACAGCAGTTCCATAGAGATTTTAAAATAATTAGTATTACCAATTTATGAGATACATGAAAAATAACACTTGTATCAATAACTATAATAGCAAAGTGATAAACCTTGGAACTTGCTAAGATCTTTCTTTTACTACTCTGTGTCTAGTCAATGTTGTATATATGTCTAACTTCACAACATTTTTTCACCAGACTAACACTAGGAGATGTTATTGATGACACTACTCTGTGAAAATGCATAATCTATGTAACTCAACATGCTCTACAATTATCCTACAGTTTCGGAGTAAAAAACATTGTATCCAGTATTATCACACTGAAGCATCCCTCCCCAGTGTTGACAACAAAATCCATTATACTTCCGTTTCCTTGATAAAGACTTATTGACAATGATTTTTTTCCTCATTCTTACATAATCATTGGATAAACAGTCATATACACCCCCTACTTATACATATACGTATGCCTACGAGTACATACACAGCCCTATACGTTTGACTTACATAACATGTAAGCTAAGCAAGAGAACAATTTTAAGTACTACCTTGACCTTCTTTGATGTACAGAAAATAGTTGGTATTATTATGTCAATTTCATTGCTTATTTTATTTCAAAAATCCTTGCGTCAGCTTTATCCCTTTTCCCATTTTCTAAAACATAAAAATGTATATTAGCTATTCTTAAACATTTGTTAATGAATTTCACAGGCATGCTGGATGCAACTTGTATAAACAGGCCAGAAAATTTGAAGCCAGAGCCAAGGCAAACCCATGCCAAAACATTAGTCGATCCATTGGAACTGATTATACACATACAAAAGGGAGAATGCGTGAAGTGATATATAAGGTCACTGTGACAGCCAGAAGGTAATGCCAAAATATTCCTACTGGCTTGGCTCATTTGCATGTATGGGTACTGAGATGATTCAGAGCCAAACGCTGCATGAGCCAAACTTAACTTCCTTGGCTTGCCCACCTCCAAAGCACAGCTGTCATGGCAAAAACAACCCATCAAACACGAATTCATTTTGCTAGTTTTCATCTGCCATGACTTTGTAAGTTGCAGCCACCAAGGGCAGAGTGCGCTGCTGCTGCTGCTGTTCTGAGAATAATCTGCACTACTGAAAAAACCTGTTGGACTCACATTGCCTATTGCAATGAGGTGTCAGCTTCTGAATAATAAACATGCTCCTAATGAGGTCTAGGCACCTCTAACCAAGGTTTTCAAAATATGACTAGTGATTTTGATTGTACCACGTGCTGGGGCCCATCTGGAAGAACCTGAGTAGCCTAATTTGCAAAACCCACGGTCCTCTTTGCAAAGGACCAATTAAACCCAGTCTTGAACGGGACCTTCCAAAACTGGGGTCATCAAAACCATTAGTAGCTTTTTAACTAACTTAGCCTAATAACTTTCAGTAAATTAGAGTAGAAACATATTAACAAAAGATATTCCAAAATTATGAGAGTTATTTTCTATTTAACTACAGTAGAAACTATGACCCGTTTGCTTTTGCTTGACACCCATAAACTGCCCCTCCAACAAGCCACAAAATGTTATCTAGAGTTTCTTCCCATCTATGATTATAATCAATTTTGTGATCCTAAATGACATTATTTCAATTGAGATTAGTTCATACATAAAAATATCTGAATTAGATGGGGTAAACCCCAATAAATTCGGTGACAAGCCTTGAATTTCTACACATTGCATGGATTTTTAGATGTTTGTATTGTTAATATAAAAATGAAATGACAAGCTCAGAGTTTAGCATGAGCTTACTGTTAAATATAGATCTAGACATTTCCCTTGTCATTTCCTCCCGCTATACACAAGTAGTAATTTTATGTGAAAATTTACATTCTAGTTGTATAAAGGGAATAGAACACATTTTTATCCAGATAAAATAAAAAGAGTTGATGGCCAAGTAACATGACTTTAAGTTGATCTGGGTTTTCTCACCTTTGTTCTCCTACACTAATTTAATGGATGTTCCTATAGGGGTTCTGAGAACATTTTCTAGAAAGAAAGATAAAAGACATGACATCTCTTGACATATCACATAGTTTTCTGTCAAGTATACATTTTCCTTTTTCTTCAAGGAATAAATGAAAGATTATTTTTTTATAGAATATGACTCAATTTGAATGCTTTTAATTAATATTTGGTTTATGCTTAATCGATCAATAAGTTTCTTAATTATGCAAGACTCCTGAAACATTAACAGCTACTCTACAAACAATCCATTTTCAGATTCTTGAAGTAAATCCTTCAATAATGACTGCAATTAACACTTGACTGCGTCAGTTTCTTTTCTGGAAAGCAAAATGTAAACTCAAGTACATGAAAACTATCACATAGGATGTGAAAATTTGGTCAGATGTAATGTTCTTTAGATAGTTTATCATCAAAGTTTTTACAGTTTATCTTGCAATTGCTGCCTGAATTTTGGAAAACAATATCATACCAAAAGTTCATACACTGTCAAATTTAGAAATATTTTTTAGAATTGTATTTTCATACATTTTGAATGCAGTTGCATTGATACCTGTGGAAATGATTTAACAGACAATCATAAAATCATAGAATGGTTTGGGTTGGAAGGGACCTCTAATGATCATCTACTTCAGCCCCCTGCCATGCACAGACATCTTTTACTAGATCTGGTTGCTTAAGGCCCCATCCAGCCTGACTTCAAATGCTTCCAGGGATCACAGCTTCTCTGGGCAACCTTTTCCAGTATCTCACTGTAGAGGACTGAGGGCGGTGGGTTGATCAGCATTGATAACATGCAGCTGTGGCCTTGCCTCGGCGGCGGTGGGTTGATTGACATGGGCGATGTGCAGCTGTAGCTCGTTCCGGCTAAGTGGTTAAATAGCCCTGAGGATGGTGGGAGAGGGGTTAGGTGGGGGAGCAGCAGTGTGGTCTGACCTCTGGAGGAGGGAGTTACAGCATGGGCAGAAGAATCTGAACAATGGTAAAGCCTTGTTGTGGCCTACTAGTTTGATTGTGCTGCAACAATTGGTGCCCTGTTTGAGGCTGGCTGAGTTGGACTCTGACTACAACTGGTGCCCAAAGTAGCTGAGACAAGTGGGAGAACCTGCAACCCATAACAGACACCGTAAGAGATGAGTCATTGCAACTAATCAATATGGGTGTGTTGCAATATTTGTTGTCTATTTTAACTCAAATTGCAACTTCTCACCACCTTCATATTATAGATTTTTTTCCTTATATCTAATATAAATCTGTCCTCTTCTAATTTAAACATTACCCCTTGCCTGTCGCTACAGGCTTTGGTAAAAAATCTTCATCTTACTATAAGCCCCCTTTAGGTATGGAAAGGTTGCAATAAGGTCTCCCCAGAGCTTTCTCATCTCCAGGTTACACAGCCCCGACTCTGTCAGCCAGCCATTACTTATAGCAGGGGTGTTACTGTGTAGCAAGCGTATGGTAGCAAACCATTATTTGAAATAATGTAGTATTTCAATGACTTTAGACATCCGTGTTCAAAGGAAAAATCAAAAGTACTCTTAAATAAAGCCTTTGTTTTATTAATTGAAACAAGAAATATAGAAATATTTCTTGATACTGACATGTATTGCTTTAGCTTGAGTTAAATCTTGGAAAACAACCTTAGTAAACTTGTTTTTACAATCAAAACCAGGTTTATAAAAACTATGAATAAAAATAGCTTTTTTCCTGTAGCCCCTGCCCTGTCATTTTCTGTGGTTTTGTATTTCTTAGATGAAGAGAAAGTCATAACAGGATTATTTTTATGATTTGCTCTTTATTTGCAGCTTTAAACCTACCTGTCCACCATGAGTGAGAAATTTCTTCTGCATAAACTTCATTAAACCTAATGGAAATTGTTAGCATTTGCTAAGCTATGTATTATTTACTTACTACAAATATTACAAAATCTTGCTTTTTAGAGTGCACATATCTAGAACTGTGGATAGAATATGATTGCTTTAATAAGTATCCCAGTCATAAAGAACTAACTATTTAATATTTGCATTTCCCTTAAGGTAATAATCTTTGCCTTGAACCTTATATATTGGGCCAATGGATAACATATGCTGTTACACATGCCAGCTAGACTTGCTTCTTATTTTAGAGTTAAATTGTAATTATATTCTGTAATTTAAATATTTTTGTGCAAATTTAAAATGTTTGCATGCAAAATTTATGTGAAATACTGCATTTTAAATCCACGCATGGGTAAGAACTGATTTTTTCAGGCTGAGTACACCAAAGGATTAGATGTTGGGAAGGTGAGATGGACTTCATCAAAGTTAGCTCAGATTCTGTCCTCAGTTGGCTCGAGATGGGCAAGGACTTACACTTTGATAGTAATAAGAGGATGATGCTCAAATAAAGCATGACTAATTATATAAGGACGTATGAAAGAAGAGAGAGATGGGGTTTCAAGGTGAATTTATCCAGGGTTCAGTTGCTTTGGTCACTGGATTCACTAAATTAGAACATACCCCTTCACCTGACATCTCTTTCTACTCTCTGCTTGGGGGCAACGCTGGCCCTGTTGTCTTTGGATTCATACCACGACAGATCCCTCACTTTTACATATTGCGTACTAGTAAAAGAAAACAGCCACACTTCAGGTAAGAATCTTCCACTATGGAGTATAATTATGAAGAAAGGGAATAAGACTTATGCTTTAGAACTTAATTTATTTTTCTAAATGGGAACTGGACCCCTTTAGCAGTTTAGCTCCAGCCCTGAACAATTCCAAAGCTCTTTCTCAGTAAGTGAAAGGTTGAAATAGGTTTTTATGTGAAATATTTTAATAATTAGTGATTAGCAGCAGACCCATAGCAATTAGTATTTAAATTAACACAGAAGTAATTTGAAGATACTAACAGGATGGCCAGCTAGGCTTATGAACTTTCTCCTAGTTTCTCCAAGGAAACTCTTTTAACAGTTTTTCTGGAATAAAAGTTTATTCTGAAACTTGGCTAAATGAAAGCAGAATAGCTGTTGTTGTATATGTATTGAATAAATATATTAAGATGAAACTATATTTCTCTGCCTTGAGTATATTTCTGTTTCCCAGTAGCAAGTGCAGCCACTGAACATTCATATGAGCAAAAGATTTAAGTCTGATGGGTTTTTGCTGGGTAACTAAAGATCTTGTATTATATTTTCAATTCTACTATGGCTATGTTGCCTCTGTGAATCTATTCCCTAGGTTTTCATAAAGGGGCAAAATGGAATTTTAGCACTGATCTATTATCATAATTATTATTACCACTGTCATTGTGGACATCTACTGCAATCCCTAGGAATGCAGTCAAAACTGTATTCTAACTAATATAATTGTGTTGCCCAGCTACTCTAAGTCCAATCAAAAGTGAGTTTTCATCAGAAATAATAAAAAATAATATTAAAACATCAACACTTAACATCATAGCATTTAATCTTATTTTTTTCCAAATGCCTGGGAAAATGAGTGTATTTTGGGGTATACCAAGAAAGTTAACAGACCAAACTACTAGGTAGTTTCTGAGCCCCTCACACTACCAATGACTGCAGATTTCTGTCTGAAAAAGATTTTTTTTTCTATCTAACTTTTTAGAGCTATCAATGGAAGTAACGATGATTTTTGCAAAGTTTTAATCATCACACAAATTACAATAAACTACTTGCGTAACCTGAAGTATGACATACACTTAAGAAAAATGCAGAAGAGAGTGGCACCTTTTCATGAGAAAACAGGCTGTTATGTACAGGCTCTTCAAGTGAAAGGTACAGACAGCAAAGGTACAGGTGGTGTCTGAAATAATTATGTTTGTTGATTTAGACTAGTACAAGAACTACTGATCAACAAGAATCTTCATGGTCTTTAACCAATATTTACATGCATATGCTAGGGGTAATCCCGCTTTAGCCCTGTCAGTTTTGAGAACCTTTTTGTTCACATAACCCCTGTCTGCTGCTACCTTACTTGATTCTTGATAATTTTCTCTCTTCCCCTCTGATCCTCTCTGAAGAATGTCAGAGCTCCCCAGAGGCCAGGCCAGCAGGCAGGGGCCTCCACCCCTGCAGCAGGAGGCCTCCCACTGCCTGCTGTTCTTATGCTCTTGTGTGCTTCAGACTCAGCCAGCACAGATACTGAATTTGACAGCGTTCCCTTACAATTTAATTCTTGCAGGGCTGCTCCCTCTCTTTGAACCACTGTAAGGGTCAAAGGCTTCAAAACTGCTGGGACGGATGTTCTAACAGCCGTTGGGGACTGTGCCCTGTGGTACATCACTGCCATAGCTGAGGATGCATATACCAGTCTGAGCAGACCTACCACACACCCACCTTTTTTTTCCCCCTTTTTTTTTTTTTCTTTTTTTTCCCAAATTGATGTACAAACTGCTCACTACCTCTGCTAGCTATGTTAAAGGTGCCTGAACCTCCCTAATTAAGGGCCAGCTGAGACAAAACTTCAAGCATGCTGTGATCAAGGACAGCTGGTAGCTTGTTTGGTGCGAAACAGCTTAAGGATCCTAAACAACTAAGAAATTAAAAAGTTTGCTGAGAAGGCTGACAGAAGTTGAGGCTCCTGTGGGTGTCCTTACATGGAAGTAGTGGTACCTTCAGTTTCCTCAGAGGGTTTCTGGGAGTCTCTCAAGAATCTCACATAAAATCCACAGAAGATCAAGAATATCTCAAAGCAGAGTCTACAAAATCCTGTGCAAACCACTGTGTCTGTTTTGTGGAGGTCTTTTTCATGGATTATGTATAAGTGCAATAAGATGTAGATTATGTTGAGAAGAAATCAAGATAAGCTGCTTTACCTTCTCATCTATACAACTACAGAGAAATGTAGTTCTGGGCATAGGTGCAAAAGAATTGGATTTCTACTTAATTTGTTATTCTGATTAAATTCCTTTCTTAGAATATTGTCAAAATACCTGTTTTATATGAACAGATTTTGTTTGGGTTTTTTTGAGTGGTATGAGCAACTAATTTTGGATATGGCCTGTGAAGTCAGCATATGTAAGCGTTTACATATGTAAGCAAATTCTTACTGTGTTTTGCTAATTATTGATCAGAATGAAAGGTTGAAGATTGAAATGCATTTGCTAGAAATCAAATATTCATTTTTTTAACTGAAAATAAATTAATCTGTGTCTTCCCATTGTATGTTAAGCTAGATTTCTCTTTGATACATTGCTGTAATAGAGCATGAAAGCAATAAAAGACAAAGAGAACTGACTGAGAAGGTAGGTGGGTCCTTAATGGTCATTATTATTCTTGAGGGGATGCACTTGATGGTTGGCTGAGAGGAATACGCAAGTAGTGCTCTGCCAAAAAATTATTTAAAATAAACTTTAAGCAGTGATTTCTGAATTGGAAAAAAGTCTGCTATACACTCAGTTCTTCTCCTTTGGAAAAGAATGAGAGCATGGGTTATATATGACAGGTATGCAGATACATTGCTTGATCTTGATGGTGCTCAGATAAAGCAATGTGAGAAATCAGATTCCTCACAGTCTGATATCCAAGTAGTTAATTACTTTTAAATACAGAGAAAGCAGTGAAGTTATATGCTAGGAAACATGCTTTCATGAGGTAAATGAAAGCAATAATCATGATGAAGAACAAGCAGAAAACAGATTGATGCATGTTTTATTGCACAACTACAAAAAAAACACTACAGAAAAAGAAAGACACATTAGACAGAAAATTGAATTTACAGTAGTGCAATGAAAATGAGGTAGGCATGACCATTCTTTCTCTTCCAATATGTTTTCCATGTAATTAAAGCACAGTGTGGGACTAAACCCAAGTTTACATATTTTCTGAAATATTTATTTTATTTGTGGTCCCACAACAAATATATATAATACATAACAAGTATATGTATATACACACAATATATAGAGAGTTAAACCTTTCCAAAGAGCCTCCATTATGCACATGTTATGACAGTAAAATCAACCGGTTTAAGTTGCATCTGTTAGAACTATTAAATGGGAGGAATTGTCTGCAGGCTTTTCTGACAGGAAAGAGTGCGCTACTGAAATGTTTGAGTTACAGACAAGAGCATACAAATGCTGTAACAGTTAAAGGTGTTTTTCAACAGCTGTTATGAAATTAACTGCTGTTATTGAGATCTGAAAAGTCAACTGTTTAAAATGTTAGTAACTTCCAACAATTATTGTGGTAAAAGTGAATTATTTATATAATTAATTAAAATGACAAATGGCTCAGGGCTGAGCCTAAAAGGGATTGTAGAGCCTACAATTCCAAAAAGTAGGAAGATATTCTGGGAAAGGAATATATAATTAAAGTTTTCTATTTTAATTTCTGTCACATCAAAGTGAAAGAAATAGGTACATAAAAACTCAGTTCACATCATCCTGGGTCCTGTAGATGGAGATGTCAAAATCAGCCTGATACAAGATTAAAAGTTTGGCCAAAATCTTGTTTCCCAGTTGTGGGACCTCACTTGTAGCTGCAAACTGAAGATTGGGATTCAAAGTGTTAAACCTCTTTTTGCATCTACATGCCTAAGCTGCCAGTTGGAAATAGATTTACACTTCATTTCAGAAAGTCTGTGGGAACAGGAGGTGTAAACTTCCATATAATAACATCATGGCTACATAAAAAGGGAAAACCTGCATTCAGTTTCCTTCTTCAACCAAAAATGTTGCTCATATCTCCTGCAGTATGCTTTAACATCTGGAAACCGTGCAGTCTGGGTTTGTGCATCCCTCCTGCCAAAGGCTTCACTCTGCAACAAAGAATGGGAAGATCTTAAAAAAGTTGAAGAAGCTGTCTGTGTTTCATAGCCTGATCGTTAAGGTATATAGTTAAGGAAAAGAAATCGTGGTTCTGGTCAGCATTTTTGTAGAATGTATCTGGTTTTATTTTGCAGCCTTAAAAATAATCAGAGCAAAGAGCAGGCATCAGATCACATTTTTCCTCCTGTCCACCCCGGTTGGTGTTCTGTTTTACTTTACATAAACTTGAATGACATTCACCATCCACCATCATGGCCTCCAAATATTTAGTTGTCTGCAGTTTCATGGCAGGTTCTTCAGTCAGTTGATCCCTATTTTTTTAAAACCATGTTACCAGTTTACCTCTTCACATCAATCAACCAAACCCATTCCTTAAGCATCAGCCCATCTTCTTTATCAATAATTACATCAATTCCCTATTCACATAGTTTCTTTCACAGTCTATCAGTTTTACACTCTGCCTTATGCTGGAAGTCCAGCTGTAGTGTATTTACCTTAGAAATACAGATGCAGAGATATCTCATACAGTGCTCTTTTATGGCCACCAAGACATCAATAACTTGTCTATGCAGGAAATCTTTTGAAATTGTAATATCTATAAAGTCTCAGACTTAAAAAAACCACCAAAATGGTTCATTAATTTTGGCTTGCTTTGAAGAAAATTAATTCGCTAGTAAATAAGAACAAGAGTATGAAGACCAAAGTGATCCAGTTGCAGTAGGTTAATGAATTACAAGTAAATGATTCTTAGCTTCCCAGCCCTTTTCCCCAATTATGAAGCAAATAAACATAGTCTAAATAATCCAGAATCCTTATTATCAAAACAGATAACCATGAGCATAGCTTAAAATCAACCTGTTTTAATTTACAGCTGGGAGGGAACCAAGGGTTTGTGGTCAGTCATACAGTTCAACAGGAGAAAAATGATTAATGTAGTAACTGGAAGTTTTTCTGGTTTGTGATCCTATGCTTAATGCTCTAAACAAATGGCTTTGGCCAGAACATAATGTAATGTGAGCTCTGCATCAGCTGGCCTTCAAACATTTAAAACATTGGACTAGAAACAAGTATTCCTTCTTTCCCCTGAAATGATGGATGCTCAGACCTCACCTTTCTGAGGAAAGCTGATATACACTTATACTGATCTTTGGCTTTCAGGAAAAACCATCAGACATTACAAGAGTCACAAAAAATCATTACACTTAAGAGTATGAACATTAGATTTAATAATTTAAAGCTAAGGGCGTAATGTTTTCAGTACTAGTTGCTTTAAGCGCACTTCATGATGTGATGTGACTCACAAGGTGTGCTGTCTTGTGGTGTACCTCCATGAAAATATATGAAGAAATCACAACCAATTTTCTCCAGAGGCTTTGGGAACTAAGAGGTCAATTGGTAATACCCTTGGTCTGCAAATAAGTACTGAGTTACAGGACTGCAAGGTCATGTACGTCATCATATTTTGGAAATACATATACATGAAAAAGTTGCTTCAAAAGCCGGTGTGTAGACTATTACTGTTCAAGCACTAAAGAACCATCAAAGCACAAAGAAGACCTGGGAAGTTATTCTATATTCAGATTAATGTTGTAGACATCAGAGATTTCATATGAGAATCTGCTGTTTTCCTGTTGCACTGAAATTAACCAAAACAGTAGAGCTTTCAGGTGGTAAATATTAAATGATGACACCTTTAAAACATCAAAACAATGTATGGCACAATGAGCAGTTTTCTGGAAGGGAAGAACAGAAAACATTTTCTCAATTAATTATATTCCAACCAATATTGCTCCATATAGTATAATAAATGTGTAAATAGTAAGAGCAGAAAAAAAGTTTTAAAATTTATTTTAATTTAAACATATTTATAAGAACTGTATTCAATTTCTCAAGTAATTTTTAAAATCAAGTTAATCTTAAATTCAATATTATGTAGTGAATATGAGTGTTATATAGGATTTGCCTAGAAGTTTCCATAGTATTCTCTAAAGCACTTGAAAGCCCGTGTAAAAATCTGCTAAAGCTTCTTTAAGACAAGCTATGGATTCCTATGTCCTCACAGCTTAAAGCTCTGTTTTGCAGGTCAGTAAAATTGGTCGGAGTGCACCCCATGGTCCTGAGGCCAACTTCCCAATCACAGTTGCCAAACTTCCTTATGCCCAGCGAGGGTGGTCACTTCTGAGCTGCTTACAGGAATTGGCTCCTGGCGTCTCGGAATTCTGCAACCATGCTCAGACATTGTCTTGGAGCATTTGCATCTGAGCCACAGTTAAGCCAGGTAGTGTGCTGATAACTGAGTGGTACGATCATGTACCAGGGTGCGAGCGCATGTCCTGGCTCTGCTTTGTTTACTAAGATGAAGACAACAAATACAAGTCTGCCATCATCCCAAATTCCCACAACTGTTTGTAGTGCTGACAGTCAGGTGACATCAGAGCCCTCTGTCAGCCTTGACAAAGTGTCAGAAATACCCACCCCATTCTGAAAATGTAGTATTTCTTCCTCATTGATGCTTCTGGCTTAGAAATTAACACTTTACAATGGCACTAAGAATCAGTCTGTCCTGAGCCCTTGAGTTTTATCACATTTAGAATCTGGCTTCACACAACCCTTTTCCATCCTATAAGGTCATATATACTACATAGAATTCTGTGTAGTGTCATGTGGGACTAACCGTATTTACTCACTGAAAGGATTTATGATTTACATTAGATTATTTGTCATAAGTTATACACTTTAGTCATATCTTGGGTTAGGATATCAGCATGATAACAATTAAGAATCATCATAATTAAAAACAAAACCTACAAAATTTCTTTATTATGACTTTTTAAAGAATATTAACTTTTCTTCAGGTAGGCTGAAATTGGAAATTATTCAGTTAATAGGTATTTACTGCTACTTTGTTATATTTAATTCATCAGACTATCTCAGGGTATATTATGAAGCTTTCTAAAAGTTAGGTTTTTTTCTTTTTCTCCAAAAGAATCAGGAACTTCAGCATGCAAACAGCTAACCGCATCCCAAAGTAAAATATAAGTCCTATTCTTATTTCAAAAATATTGAAAGCTAATCTTTCACTTTGTCACATGTTAAAACACAGAGCTTTACTTTATGGCAATCAAAAAAAATTTCTTCATAATCACTGTAGCCATATCACTTTAAACATTAACAGATTATATTTTTTACAATACAATTTAATTGTAATGCTGTATATTTTAATACTACAGCATTCAAGATACTGAGAATAATTGATAAGAGAATATACTCTTTCCATAAAACCTTTTTTCAGTTTCTTTTGTAAATTCTTTTCTAAAATTGAAATCTGAAGCAAGAGAGCTCAAAAAGTGACATAGGAAGGGAAAAAAAAAAACATGTTCAATGGGTTTTAACTTAATTAACTAAGCATCAGCATTATAGAACTTTCAGCATGTTTAATTATTTTGGATGTTATCCAAAGCCCACCTAAAACAAGCAAGAAGAATCTCCAGTGTTTACAATGTTTTCTATACAAAATATTGGGATTTGATTCAAAAAAATGTTTATGCCAATACACTTTAAGTGCTGTTGTACTTTGGTTTAATGACACTTAAGCTTCAAATAAAAATGAGGATATTTTGCTACTTTTATTATTGTATTTATTTTATTGTGATATGATCTTGAGAAACCAAAAGGTTACATTTTATATTTATTTGCAGAAATGTAAATGACCGTATTGGTTTCAAGATAATGGAGAATAATAAATCTTCTTACTGAAAAATCTAAGAATGTCTTAGTTCATATGTTAGTATCATGGCTAGATACCTAGCGGTGGAAGAAGTGGGGAGAATGACAGTTTAAGGGCCTAGGTACTTATGCTCAGCATTTTGGACCCACTGCAATTCACTAAATGGAACCGCTGTCTATAAACCTCCTCTTTCCATCCCTAGGCACACAATTAATTGCCTGGATCCGTATATTCCACAACAACCTCAAAACAGACAATCAAAATGAAACACAACTACCACTGCTGAAGGGCCAGATGAGTATACCCGATCCCACAAAAGACGAGGTGCTGTTCCTTCTTTCATTCATTGAAATGCTGCTGACAGCCCTGAGATGCTGTTTTGGCAGTAGGAAGCAGGTCATAGTAAGGGAGCCTCTCTGCTTGCAGGACCATGATGCAAGTATGCATTAGAATGTGCATATTAGCATATTTCTGACACCTCAGAGGCTTTGCAACTTTTTGTAATGGAATAGATGTTAAACGGAGTTTTCTGCTCAGTTTGAAAAGCAGCATCCCACAACACTGGTTATCAATTATCTGTGTTCTTCTGATGTATCAATCATTTCAGTAGCTCAGCACTAGTCAAAGCAAACTTCTTTCTGACATAATGATAATGGCTGTGTTATTAAATTCTATTATACTTCCTAGTTTTCTCAGTCGTCGACACAGAAAAATAATTTTGTTTAAGGGTTTCAAGGACCTATTTAGAATCCTTTTTCACTGGCATGACAGTTACTGTCTGAGTAAAGAATTATCCAGAATGTAAAGCAGTCTGGCAATGGCATCTGTACAAACACTGAAAGGAAATGTTCTTGATATTTCAAAGACATGTAGAGTATCATATTTTGTTTGCCTGAAAATTACATCAGTTATTCTCAGAAAAAATATATACAGTTGGTATTTACATTTTGTCCTTTAAATATACCTGTTCCTGAAATGTTGGGGAGGGGAGGATTGTTGTACTAGTGTTATATATATAAGAAACGTTAGCGTCTCTTGAATAAGCTCTTACTAATATGCAGAATATTGCTTCTGAATTATAGTGCGGATTTTGTTTCCTACAACTAAAGAAATGAGCAAAACTTTCTAGATTACTGTTGCATATTGAATAGTCCCTTCATAGGAGTACATTAAACCAAATTCTGTCACAGTTAGTACCCACTGAATGTACTAGTCACCACAGTGTTCTGTACAATCCCTGCAGGTTCATTTTACAGCAATTCGGGGAGGCTGGTTAAAGGCATGAAAAATGTAATATGTAATCCAGAGACAACTGAGTGATGATGAGCACGATAGTACGCTCGGCTACAAGGATCACACTCAATGACAGCTAAATGCATTGGGCTGTAACTTCAGTTTATAATCCTTGCTTACAGTCTTGTGGCAGCCTCAAAAATAAGCTGCACACTTTTAAATGGAATAGTTTGTTGTGGTTTTTTTTTTCCCTTGCAGATGTTTTTTAGCTGTCATTATTCCTTCTCATTACCAAAATCTTGGAAAGGCTGTAAATTGTCAATCTCTTATTCTTCATCTTTGATTTATTGTAATAACTGATGGACCTGAATAAAATGGATTATAAGCATACTGCAAACTTTTTATTGATGTCACCTTTACATAGTGGTGGCGGCTGCACTGTAGCGCAAAGAATACATCAGATTATCAGGTGAGGAAAGCTTCCCAACTTGCACTGATTTCATCAGTGATTCTATTTCTTGATTTATATTAATGATGCAATAATTTTCTTTCAGTGACTTTACTTTTTTTTCTCCTGAGAAATATGCATAAAATGGATTATACTTCATCAGAGAAGTGTCGTTTCAGCTGTTTCTCTGTCACCTCTTGCTGTTGTGGATTTTATATTGCTTCTCCCCACTACAAATGGGAAACAGTAGGCAGAATCAAAGCTAATATATGTCATGTTCTTTTTACTAAAGGAAAGTTTAATGTGGTTGGGACATTAGAGTATAGCTTAATGATACAGAGCCATCATATTTAGAAGGAGTTTCAAAGACAGTTAAATACAGGACATGTGTTAGAATTGAACCAGCAGAGTCAGAAAGAGAAAAAGGGTCTCAGAAAAAGTATGGTGACACACTTTTTTAGTGAGAAATCATTTTCAGTGATGGATCTAGAAGATCTGGGAATTTCAGAAGATTTACAGGATAAAACAATGGAGAATAGTAAAATGCAAATGCCTGTTTTCCTCTGCATTCACATACCCTAGCAGCAAACACTAGTGGTGATGTCAGTGATGGGTGTACTTGATGAGGAAAGAGAAGTGCTGCAATTTTGCCCAGCTGGATAGAACAGCTGGTGGGCTGTGCCTATGATTCAGCCACACAAGCAGCAATACCATCTCCAAGGGTCTATCAGTAGCTGCCGCTTGTATTAGGAATGCTGTAAGATCACAATAAGGGCTAAGATGCTTCTTAAACATTTTATTCCGTACTTTACACCTTCATATCAGCATGTGCTGCTCTTAAACAAGAGCTTTTAGGGTTGCTAAGGCTCAATGTCTAGGGATAACGCTTAAGGTCATATCACCACGCACCGGGAAGCAAATCAGGCCAGTGACAGCTCTGGGATTGTCACGTCCTTTGGGCAGAAGCTATCCCCTGTCATCTGATTATTCCCTCTTCTGGGACACACAAGTCCAGCTCCATATGTGAAGTGCATGAAAAATGCTACTGATTCAGCAGTTTTTCCTCACTGTTAGTTAACATTAATTTAGTGTGTATGTAAATGACAGGTGAGAAGACAAGGATCTTCCAACCTTACATTATTGGGGGGAGTTGACTTCTGAGAATTTTAAATCAAATCAATGTCTCTGTCTCGCAGTGGGCTGTTCCTAGGCTTGCCTTCAGCAGTCTACTTGTTCCAGAATTTTTGGTTAAAGAACCACTTCTGTCCCCTACATATTTGACTGGACTGAATAAATCATTGCTGCCATAGCATCTGGGAGTTGGGAAAAACTGTCAGATATGCAGCAAGGATACAGCTTGGTTCTAGATAGCTCATTAGAGCAGTCCTGCCACTCCCTGAATGTTCAGATTTAACTAGATTACAAGTAGGAACTAATTAGGTCCACAGCCTTTTACACCAACTCAGGCATGATACCCACATTTGTCTGTGCAAAGAAAGAAGCAAGAGAAAAAATTAATAAATGGTGTTAATTTAATTAATTCAGACATTTCAATCAGACACTTCAAAATTTGTCTTTTAATTAAAAAAATGTACCACTCTTTGTATGTGTTGTAATATCTCTAGTGTTGCATCACCCTGTGAATTTGTGTTTTCTCACTTCCATCTTTCCATGATCAAGACTCTTTTCTGTCAGTAAGCAGGTTGCCACCTGAGATGAAAGGCTGGATTTTGGTTTGATAAAGCTAGTATTTTCTTTTTGCAGTGGCTAAGGTAGTATCTTAAATTGTCTGAGAAGAGGTCAGGAGAATTCTGGCTATGTCCACCCATGGTTCTATCCCAGTAGTTAGCAATGACTAGAGATCTGCATGCCTGGCAAAGTACTTTTACTATGATATTACTCCATACATTTAGAAAGTTGCATGGACACTGAAGCAACTGAAACATACTAGATTACAGTGTGTTATTAAAATCCCCCCTTTTCCCCATATTACCTGCATTGCAGGAGATTCTGAGATGTCGTGACCCAAAAGGCCATTCAGGGTAACCTCCCTACCCTTGGGACTAATGACCAAATTCGCGATCCCCTTGAACTGAATTAAGGTGAAATGACACCAGCCAACCAATTTTATGATCTATTAATACACAATACAAGGCATGTGGGTACATGCTATAACTCAATGGCAATTACTTAACTGGATTAACAAGTCCCATGCCACACGTTTCTAAGCAGAAAGGGAGGAGGAGAGGGAGAGGGATACAAAGAGAGAGAGAGAAGGAGAGATCATCACACGCAGATCCAGCGGCATCCCGTTGGTCCTCTTGACTCTGGGTATCTTGGTGGTGGGGGTCCCACCCAAGCTTCTGGTGGTACCATTTTTAAAAAGTCCAAGTCCCCAAATCTCCAGCTGGTTCCAAGAAAGTTCATGCATGTGCATGGTAGGTGTGATGCTAGGGAAGGGTAGGTGCAGTCTCATTCTGTGCAGGCTCAGTGTATCCTGGGTGGTTGCAGGGGGACTATTTTGGGGTTGCATCAGATGAGACCCTCCCCAGGGTCGATGACCTAGTACCCTGCATACACACAGTTAGCTGTTTATGGGCACTGAAACCACTGGATGTGAGGGCGGAAAAAATACCATCTCAGTTCTGGCTCTGCAGGGCTGGAAACCGGTGTCTTGTTCCCTGTGGTTGTTAACACCTGCTACGTGCCTGAGTCAGCAAAGCTTCCACCTCTTTGTACCAAGAAATATTTAAGGTGGATGTCCACTCATCCGTCCACCACAGATGTTACTGAACTTCATTCAATCTGAATATTGGTGATTCAATCACAAACATATGTACTTACGTGCTCAGTTTCATTCATACCCTTTGAGGATCATAGTGCTGGGTTTTGTTTTTTGTGAATAAATGTCTGGGAATGGATGATATCAGTGAAGTGATGAATCCAAAGCTTTCAGAAAATATTAGATTAATTGTAGGAGGCCAGTTTCCCCTCAATCTTACCAGTAGGAAAACATTAGCCAAAAATGTATTTCACCTCTTTTTAATAGTTTTCACATGGTGTTTGCCCATTCATGTTTCAATTAAATGTCTTTGAAGACATATTTTTTTAAGAATAGTAGTGGTATTTGGTGGACAATCATAAGATTGTATTATTGTCAAATTCAAATAGGTTCTGTAGTAGTAAAACTCTGAACTTTAATAGAAGCTTTTACAGTAAATTGTAAGGAAGTGCTGTGATCCTTTGACATTTGATTGAATGGGTGAAAGGGAATGGGACATTTCAAATGAAGAGATGGAAATGTATAAGCAGCTGATTTCATGATAAGCTAGAGAAATATTGTAGATCCTGGGAAGGAAGAAACCCAAAGCAACACAATTCCTAAAATAAATCCCAAGAACATTTCAAATAAATGCACATAAACTACAACATTTTGAAAAAAAGATAACATATTTGTAATTTCCACAACAGTCAATGGGTTGAGAAAACCTGGGTATTTTGTTTACTCTTTTGTGACTAAAGCCTAACTCTGTCAGCCAAGCTTAGAAGTTTGGCAATCAAAACTGGCATCTGTAAGTTGGTAAATATTTACACAGCATCTTCAAATACTTCATTGCATTAATAGGAATGATTTTTTCTTATATATTTAAATACTAGGGCAGTGTTTTGGTATCTCTTCTCTCTTTAAACTGAACAGGAACACTAAAATTACAATCTCCACTTATCTGTGTTCTCTTCCCATGGTACATCTTTGTCATCATGGGTTTATTTGAAAGTTCTCCTTTCTGTAACTTTAATACTGGCCCTGGTTAAATCCTCTTCAGGAAAAAAAAAAAAATCAGCAGCAGAAAGAAACAAAACATAATTTCTTCTTTTGATGGAAAGTACAAGGTAGCAGTACAGGAGCCACTTAAGCTCAGCAAAGACTTTCACAAGAAAATAGGAGTTTCAATCTTTCAGCTTTTTGCACATTTCTCTAAAGGCTTGTAGATGGTAGCACAGGGACTGTGATGCAGAAGGCAAGGTATTACTTTAATGGAAAGCTGTAACCTTGTGGAAGATATATGTGAATGTTGGTATATGCCCTATATCATGTTCTGTTGGTAAGGATGTGGATGTATGATTTCCACCTTCCTAGAATGGTGAGAGTTCAAAGAGTTAACATGTAGGCCATCAGCGGTCAATTTGTCATAGGATTTTATGAACTGGATGGGGGTAGAAGAAGCCATCTCTCTACAGCCTAGTTTAATCTCACATCGTTTATATTCTTCTAGTAGAGAGTTTTGGTGAGATAGTGATCGGGATGAGGCATCTTTTCCATTATTTGGATGATCTGAAGAAATGCACTAGAGAGGATCACAATGTCAGATAAATTAATTTGTCTATGAGAGACTTTTTGAGTGATATACTTTGGGGAAAGCAGGAAGGGGAATAATAGAGAAAAGAAGGAGAAGGGAGTGTTTTATCCTCTTGTTTCAAAGGAGGGCTTTATGTTTCTCAAATTCTCTATAACTACCAGAGGTTATAAAGTACAGCAACTACAGCAAGCTAGAACAGCAGTCTCAGTGGTGTCATTAAATTATTACAGTGGTAAAACCTGTAGAAATCTTTGGGTTGAATAGTTTGATCCATTTCCTAAAGCTGTATTTTGTTCAGTCAAAAGAAATGCTAAGTCTTCAGGGACGCTTGTGCTTATATTGGCATCTCAGAAAGATTATCTTGGAGGCAGGTAACTTCTAGTCCATTTTCTTGTTTTCCTTAGCATGTTGTCATCTTTTTCTCAATTTCTAGTGATCTGAAGCAGTTTAAGGCTTTTAAAACTTCCTCTCCTTTTTAATAGCATACATATGGTTTCTGACAGCCAATAACACAGCTTAGAATTCCCTCTTATTCATCACTATATACACCACTTTACTTTTAGGTCTTTAGAAAGGTGTGACAATTTTATGCTATGAGAAATCCTATGATAGAAAAGCTAGTACGTACGTTTTTAATTAAAGTAGATGGTGTGGCTCAATGTAATGAATGCCATATTTTGAAATGAAAATATTTTTTCACCAGTCTGTAACAGAGCAGCAAACAATTAAAAGACAATAAATATGAACATTTTAAATTGTGGTAGCTATCCTTAAGAAAGTATTGATGATTTCAGTTTCTATGGTGTGGAGTTCCCTTCCCATCTAGCCATGGCTTCCTTGGAGTTTTACCTTTCATGTTTTACTATGATAATTAGGACACATATAAGACTTTCAATCTGAGATTATGAAGTACTTATAAAACAGTTATTTAAACTTTCCAGCACTTCTGGATGTGATTATTACTTCACTTTATAGGCATTTTAAAGAAATCTTGAAAGAACATTTAAATATATTTCTAAAAATGTCTCTCTATGGACAGTTTTGCATGTTTTTATAGCTTCCCTAGGAAAATCTAAAAACCTGCTTTAGCAGGGGATTGGACTCGATGATCTCCAGAGGTGCCTTCCAACCCCAACCATTCTGTGATTCTGTGATTCTGTGACTTAGAGACATTCTCCGACCTGGTCAGAGTTCTGGTTTATGTTATCATGCTTAAGTTATATGGTACATGCAAGACTTTGATTACAGACTCTATAAGTAAAATCAAAGCTTTTTATGGATCCTGTGCTTCTCAGGTATGTGTAATGTATACTGACCGTGGATTGACAGTGTGTGGATTATCAGTTGGATTTTGATGATTGTCAGTGAAGTCATGAACTCATTTTTAATTCTGATGGCTGGACCATTTTATTTCAGTATTTGGGATTAAAATGATGTCTCTCTAAATTCTGAGGCACTGAAGAAAATGGAGTGCAATTTATTCTGACCTCTCTGTTTGTGTCAATTTTACTTCCCTTTTTCACACATTTTAAAAGATGGAATAAGAGAATGACATTCCCTTTCCTTTACTGCAACTTCTGGAGGAGCTGGATGCTGGAGTGTGGCATGAAACTGGCTTAAGAGGAAAGTAAAGAAGCTATTAAGGGTGATCATTGGTCCTGAACTCAGTGATAGTGTTTGTATCCTGCAGTGTGTGAATGGAGAGCAGATCACGAATAATTTAAGAGTTGTGAATCCCAGTAGAAACAACAGATCTGGCATAGATAACTCTCAATAGTAGAGAAACGTCACTCCAAAGAAAACTAATGTGCATGAGGAAAGGGTAATAAGAATCCAAGTTAAAATGTTTGTTTATGCTCAAGCTGAATAAAGTATCTGCGGTAAATTGGAACCTCGTACTCTCTTAACAAAATTTTAATTAGTAAGAACAACAACATACAATTCTATCCTGGAGGAAACTTCCCTTAATTACTGAAAGTAATGAACCTTCATGCTTCAGAATAAGCTTGTTGGTTTTTTTCCTGTTGTTTTTTTTTTTTTTTCTCTTTGTTTTGGTTCTTTTTGTTTGTTTGTTTGTTTTTGGGTTTTTTTGTTTTTTTTTTTTTTTAATAACTGTTGATTGTATTCCATACACTTTGTGCATTTTTAAAGCTCACTGCTCCACTAGCTCATCTTGACAAAAATCCCAGCAGTGAGAAGACTTTATAAAAATATGAATGGTTACCAAGAACAAGATTGAACAACTCAGAAGTTAGGCTTACCAGGCAGTGAAATTTTCAAATTTTGTTATACAATCACTTTTCTTTTTATACTAACTACACTATCAAGAATACAAGAACAAGCTGGCAGTTCATTGAGGGATGCAGCTAATATTTGTTACTTTTTCACTTTGTTTCAGTGTCCAGAGCATCTCTGGAACTTTGTGTGAGGTATCTTATTAATCCAGAGTTTTATTCAGTCCTTTTTTAAAGTACATGTACTGCTGCCTCCATTAAAAAAAGTTAGTTAAAGAAATGAAGGTGATAAGACAATTGTTTATATCTCATGATAAGTGTAAAACTGGGACCCATGTGGGAGAAAAAACACTGTTCAGGGACAATGTCATCTTACTGCTCAAATTCAGAAGTCGTTCACACAGATATTTGCATGATTGTGTCAGAGCTAATAATGTCTACTCCATTAGCCTAGTAGTTTGGGTTCAGCTACATGTGAATGAAATTAAACTGCTGCAAGCTGAAGGATGCAGGCTGAAAAGATGCTTACAGATCATCTGTCTCATTACTGATTCTGCATTCCTCAAAGCTGTTCAACTTTGAAGATTGCCTGTAGAAACAGGTTATTCTGTTTAGAATAAATAAAGGTGTAATCAGCTCATCTCTATTTGCATTTGATGGTGAAGATGTCTGTCTCCCAAAGAATGAATGGCGTTCAGTTGTAATGAAATTGCAAGTTTATTAGCCAAAACCTGAATCCTGAGGTGTTAGAGGACATTTTTTTGGAAATGATGAGCATATACCATTGAAGGTAAGACTAGAGATTTGTAATTTGATTCAACATCCTTTTGGAATATGAAAAATAGAGGATAGGTTTGTTGTGCTTGTTGTAGTCTCTGTTCTTGAGGAGACAGGTTGTAGAAGGTTTTCTAGAGGTTGCCAGCTCCATGATTAGTTCTATTGGATTTCTGTAATTTAGGCAGAATGTGATGAAAAAGTCAGTATCTAATACCAAGTCCCTGTCCATCAGGACAGCACAGGATTGCTAATCACTGCAGCTTGTCTGACACAATCAAAATCATCCTGGCTCAATGTAGTTTTGTGATGATTTTGAGCAGGTATACTGTCTGCAAGGTATTTTTCAGGAATTTAAATGACAGTAATTTGCTGCGCAGTAAATTTTAGTGAAGCAGAGAATGCCTATAAGAATGAAAGGAAAATCTTCTTTTGGAAATATTTTCCCACTGTAATTTTCCAATGAGCTCAGGTTTCTACTGTAGTTACAGACTGATATAATGATGAATAATCTATTGCAAGTTGTTTAGCCCGAAAATCAAAACTTTTTTTTACTTTCCTGACTAATTATGATTTCTAAAATATTTACTTTGAAGACAACTTTGCTCATTATTCTCTAGGTATTGGTTCTGATTTTTTACCTGTTTCTTTGCAGACTGCATAACTGAATGTATTGTAAACAAGAGCGTAGAAACCAAACTCAGGATAAATTCTTCTTGCTCAATCCTACTTACAAGCACTAACATGAGACAAAAGAATGTTTTAAGGGAACTGTAAATCAATTTTGTATTGTGTCACTCAATACTTATACAAGGGATTCATCAGACTGCATCACAAATGGTATCACTGCCTGGATCTTTTAGAGCTCTGGTTCAGATCATCACCCCATCCCCAGGCCTATTTGGAGTTCATTTGCTATAACACTAACCTTAGACATAATGTCAGAAAACTTTTTTCTAGGGGGAAGTGAAGAGGAGGATGTAGAAGAAAATTATTTTACTGATTTTTTTCTCCAGCACCCTCAAACTCTTTAACTTCATACAAAAGAACCAGATAACTTTTAAAAATTATTATTATTTATTTTTCAGATGCCACAGTAATATTTCAATATAAAAATGTGTTTCCAAACCAGCATTGCATTTTTTCTAATAGCAGAAGGGAAGCACCAAAGCTAGCTTTGGCTTAGGGCCTCATGAGGGTAAATGAAGAGAGAAAGGATCGTTCAAAGAATGACTCTTAGTGATGATTATGTTTTTGCTTTCAATAACTCTCTACAAGGGTTAGGTCAAGTAGGTTACGAACACCTTTGTAATATACACTCCTTAGTCTTACCGGGGAGTCATAAGGATTTACTCAAGCAAAAAATTCCCCATGTGAGACAGACCACTGGATTTTAGCTATCTAGCTTGTTATCATAAAGTTTAATAGTCAAGTAAGGATGGGCAATATATATTTTTAAAGACCCAGTGTGAATTAGAGGGAAGCTCATATGGGGGCTTTTTGAGCTAGAAAATATATATATATTTGTATGTCATGGTTCCTTTTTCTATTCTATCTTACCCAAAAAACCCCACATACTCTTTCTTCCTAAATTTCTGTTGTTGGCCAGCACTGTCTTTGATGTGACAGTAAAACATGCCATTTATTTCCTATACAACACAAATTTATGTGGAAACAAGACTGTGTATAGATACCCTCCAAATAATCTATTGTAAGTAAATGTTAAACAATCCACTGCACTAAAAAAAAAAATAAAAAATAATAAATTTGAAAGCAATGTGTCAGGAAATCTCAGGCCAGATACAAGTTAGAGTTTTGGAACATGGTAGATAACTGCAGGTGTGAAAGTGCACTGAGCACTCAGATATATGAAGTGTTGTGGAATTTTTAATCAGAAACAGTTACACTTCTAAGGTGTAACATTCTAGAGGCAGAGCTGGAGACAACATAAACACCTTTGAGTTTTAGGGAAGGAAAAGATTGTTAAAACTGATTCTTTCCTGAGGACTAATTGCTGTCTCAAATGTGACAGAGAAAATGGAGGAGTCCAACTTATCCTTTTCTGGAAAAAGCAGGGAACTTGTTTTGTCACATCCTATGCCCTATGTAAATTTCTAAGATGCAATATGGAAAAAAAAATTCATACAGTATACCTCAGTTCAAAGACTGGGGGCTGAGCAAAAACCTATGAGTGGGGTGTGTAATACAGCTGGTTTTTGGTCTTTTTTAAACTTGCAATAGTAATAGAGAAACAGTTATGAAGAAAAATATATAATAATATGATATGCAGAATGGTATAACCATTTTCTAACCAGTTGTGACTTAGGGACTCCTTGAACAAGAGGTTTTTTTCTACTTTTTGTGTTTAACCATACTTGATGATTTTTTCTAACATGAATCTGTTTTTTCACTTTATATTTAGGTGTATATGATTTGGTGATCAATGAAAGTCTATAAAATAACCATGCACCATATGGAAAAAGTGGAAAACTTATATTCTGATCACTCTACTCATTTCTTTTCTCTTCAGTTCTGTATGTTATAAGAAATAGTGAATACTAGCAAAACCAGTAGACAACTTCCAAAAAAAGCATGGGAACTACTGGCATTGAAAAAAAATAGGAGAAAAAGAGCCAGGAACTTTGCAATTAGAGTCATTAATGGTATTATTTTTAGAAGTGCTGAACACTAACAACTGTGTGCAAGCGGGTAGTTCCTAGAACCAATAAAAACCCAACCATAAATGTTCTCACAATGGATACCATGGCATTGAATAGAATTGTTCCTAATTAATCATTGTCTAGGCTTGCTTTGTCCTGCCTTAACAAAGTTGTATTCGATTATGTTCTGTGGAAATCATCTTTAAAATCCTTGCCGGTTGCAGGGGAAGGCTAGGGAACAGACAACACCCCACTCACTTAGCAATTTTATGTTTCATCTTCATGGTAGAGTGAATCAACTATTTGATCTAAGCAATGTAGTAAAATTGAAGTATAGTACTAGTGAATCCTGTTGATTATAGGGTGATATATCCCCTGATCCGTATAGGGACTTTCTTGTGCATATGAAATTAAAACTGAAATCCATTATATATCTATTACTAAAAATTCAAACTGGCTCCTACACAGTGTAATATTGTTAACTCACTTTTTTTCTATTCTTGTAAGATTTAGTCTAAATGGAACTTGTATTTTGTAGTTCATTGTATTCTTTCTTGAGTCCATTAGATAGGGAAGTATTCTAACTCCTCCTTTGCCATTATTATTCGATGTCTAATTTAACAGTTTGGGTTTTGTTTTGTTTTTTTTTTTCTGTATAGTTCTTCCTAGGCAGCTTATATCTTCCATTTAACTCTTTGCAGTCAGACCTTATTAATGGCTAAATGTTGATTGAGATGTATGAAAGCCAGCTATTACATTCTCTGTGGAAATATTTTATATATCTTCAGTGAAAATCTGCCTATCTCTCGAACTTATAGAGATTTTATTGACTATACTCCATACTACTTTCAGCCTTTTCTCACTATTTTTTAATAATGAAAGGCTTGAAGAAAAAACAACTGAAGAAGCTTTTTGATCTAAAAAGGACTCTTTATAATGTATTTTTTGCTCTGCAATATGACAGCTTTCTGAAAATGGAGTAAAAGTTGTAATATCTGATCTCATAACCCTTATTCCTTTGAAAGATAAATGTTCCAAAGCTTGGTTATTATTTTAAGAAAAAAAAAATAGAAAACAATAGCTGCTGCTAGCCAAGCCTATTAGAACCATAAACACTAATTACAGAGATACATGGCTGTATAACACTTAGTTAATACTTTTTTTTGGTAAAAGAGATTAGAAATGTTAAGATTGGTACCCTGGTGAGCAAAAGGCATTGCAGTGAGTTGCCAGAATAAGTCAGATAATAATCAGGTGTTCCTGTTCCAGTAAGGCAATAACACATATGATAAATAGAACATTTAAAAAAAATCCACAGTAGTCTGCCATCTAACAGTAATAATCCATGATCTGTCCATCAACAACTTTTTCATTGTGCTAGCAAAATTATGGGGTAAAGTGACACAACAGGCAATTTCTCTGTCATGAAAGGGCCATATACTTTCCTATATATGTTAAATGTACAGCCATGGTAGATTAAATAATCTGATGTTGCCTGATACAGCGCTATTTTGAAATGGAGTGGGAAAATGCTTGTGGAATGCACAATAACTTTTTATTGAGCAAGGTTCAAGGAAGGTGGAATAACTTTTGCTGTTTGCCATTTATTATTCTGTTACTTGCTTTGAAAACAAAAGAAACTACCTATAAATTCTCTGATAAATGAGCTCAATGGATGCCTTGTTTCACTGTAGCTTCCACATCTATCACCATGTCATGTTCTGAGTTATGTTATGTCATAAATTACTATAGCAGTAAATCTTGACAAATTTTGATAGAGCTGTGTCTCATAACAAGAACACGCTAGTAAAAAAATGTCATTTGCTGCTCTGGAAAAAACCCTAGTGATACTCCAGAATCCCTGAAATCTTTGTGAACAAATACAAACCAAACCAGACAATTTAATTGACTCTCTAAGAATGATGGGAATGGTTAAATTGGGTGCTCCTCCACTTTGCAGAATATAATTCGTTTAAGGGAATTAAAAAAATAAAATAATGACTGGTATCTTTCAAATTAAGTAGAAAATTTGAATGTTATGTAATTGTTAAGGTATGTCTTGATGTCTGACCTGAAGACTATGGAAGAATCTGGAAGCCATTTGTTGAGTTGTGGAGACTTTTATGTTACATCACAGCACTGTTTTAAATTTGGATTTTTAAATTGATTAATCATCAGTAATATATATATAGGTGTTTCTATATATATTTATAGGTATACTCACATGCTAGCTTTGTAACAATGCAGCAAAGGTAGCATCAGGGAAATAATTAAGGAAGCAGATCTGGCAATAACGTCAATTTTCACTCAGTGACCTGAGAAACAGCACTTCTTTGATCGGTAAGACTGACTATTTCAGATGTTTAAAGCAGGTCCAGAAGTTGTCAAAGTCAGCTTTGGATTGACTGCAGAGGGAATTTAGAGTTCTAAACTGAGATACCGCCAAGACCGAAGTACGCGACAGAACCTCCTACTACCCCGTTCCACCTAGATATTTAGTGTTTTGGATGGCTAGATCTAGAAATTGTCTGGTCTCCACATGCAGCTGTACCTCCTGGTGCCTGAGCATGTCAATGCCACCTTCTTTAGAAAGACTCACCCACTCCTTTCCAGACAAAGCAGAAAATTAAATACTCCAAGTAGGCTTCCATATGGATGGTATTAATGGGCAAAGTTTGCCAAAGCGAACTACAATATGGGCCAAATGTTGTGGTAGATACAATCTATGTGACAACACTACAGCTTGAAATAAAGTCCTCTATCAGAGGACTTTGGGGTGAAAACGTTTGTGTATTTGTACATCATTGCACCTTGTGAAGACATTGCACCTTCACAATTGCCAAATGTTGAGAAGCTCCAAATAAAGATCCATGCTGCTAGCTTTGGTTAGTTTATTGTACGCTCAAATGATTTCATTCCACCTCATCTTTAATTGACTGTGATTTAGTTGTGTCAGTGTGGCTTGATTCATACTAATGGGTCATGGCTGTCATTGATAAAAATGTAACCAGCAATTCTTAAACAGAGAGGAGAGGTACACAATCAAGAATAAACTTTTGTTCAACACATATTCAAGTAGCACTTAATATGAAGTAGTTTATAAAAAGTCATAGTAGTTTTGTACAATTGTTTTGAAGATTAATATTTATACAAACCCAACATATTTATTACATGATCAAAACTCTATTCAACTTCTGCCTCTGATATCCAGAAAAAAGTCTGTTCTGAATAAGTATTTGTTTTCATTTCCTGGTAACAATAAAATTTAGTGTAAAGTCAAAATTTTATGATATCTTTATCTTAGAAGAAAAAAGTCTCAAAATGACAAAAAGCAACAGTCTTTGAGGATCATTTGTTTGTTTGTTTGTTGTACTGTTTGTGTCACATTGGTTTATCTTAGGTGAAATGAAAAATAGGATGGAAAAGCTCAATACACTGCAAGGGAACAGCTACTATGCTTGAGCTTGCACTTAGGACAGTTATTAACTTTTCCTTTCATTTTGTCATTTGGTCCTCATTTTTGATGTTCCCCAAATACCAGCCAATCCTCTACCTGCCTACCCCCCTCCCCCATTGTCCAGTTTTATTTCATACTTCCCACTTCACTACAAATAAGCTGCAAACTAAAAAAAAACCAACAACCTAGTCATCCTCCCCCCTTACTTGCTTCATGGCATTTAAACTTCTCTGCATGGTGTTTTATGTCGGGAACAGATTCCTTTTGTCAGTCTGATATACCTGCCCCGGTTCCCCAACTCCTTTATTAAAATCACTTTTCTAAAATAAGGTTCCTTTCAGCTCTCTCACAGTAACCCTTAGTAACATCAGCAGGGAGATGACTCAAATTCATTAGTGTTAAACACAAACTGATAAGGCTCACGAGTACTTAGGTCTATGGACCGCAGCTAAGTCTCATAACACCCTAATGGTTTTTGTGCAGATTGTCCAAAGGAAGTTCCTCAGTGAATTGACCATAAATGCAATTTTCTTCAAAACAATTCAGTAAATTGTTATTTGATGGGAAGGTGTGATGGGTTTGAGTCTTCACATAAGAGATTCAGTGGAGCAGGCTGCAGATGGCTTTTCCCTGCCATCCCAGTCCTTGGCCCAGTCATGTAATGGGATGCTCTTGTACTACACTATATATCCAAAGAATAGCCGTGCTGTTGCTGCCAGCTTATGTTCCTCATTGCACCTCCCTCCCACCTCGTTATTATCATCTTTAGGAGATAGCCCCACCTAGGTTACCCACAGAAAGGGTTGCCAGTATGCATGCAGAAACCACTTGAATTCAACAAACTTCGTGACTCTAAGGATTTGACCACATGGTCAGGGGCTAAGTTTATAAGTCTGAGGGATCAGAAGATTGCGTATATGTCAAGGAGGAAACGCACTCTACTCAAGTGACGTATATAATAGAGCTTTTCGGGGGGAGTGGGGGAAGAGTTGCATTACGGTTACTAAAATCTAAATTGAAACAATTGCCTCTTCACAAAGTGCATAATCAGGTATTTAATCATATTGTTATAGAATACAGAAGTATGTATTAAACTTAATTGTGTACTGTAGCTTTTAGATCAAATTAGCAGTTAAGCATTTAGATCAAAGAGACTTAAACTTGTGCTGAAGTACTTTTGCGATCTGGATCTATAGATGTTACATTTTTTTTATTCATGTTATTGTCCTACTTGGTATCTTTTGAAGAAATATAAGGTTATTTCATTTTATGTAAGTAGTATTTCTTCATTATACTATCCAAAAGAAATCTTTGTGGAACAAGAATTATACTTGATGTGGTTTTCCATTACAGATATGAAACTTCTTACAGAAATGTGTTTACCCGAAATTCCTTTTTTTTTTTATTCCTACTGAAAGAAAATAACTGCATAGCTCAGAAGTTTGACTTTAAGAACATGAATCATTCACTGGGCTTTTAGTGGGACAATTTATATGTTTAAAATTAAGATTATGAACACAAAATTGCTGAGTGTGGGACAGGGCAATTCATGTGAGTGCAATGTGAAGCAAATTGTTTATCCTATAGTGTTAAATGTTGAGCTGCAGTCTCTATTTATGTATTCAGATGCCCAAATTAATGCAAGCAAGATCATCAGTTTGGAAAAATCGCTCTGTCTCACTTTCTAGATTTTCTTTACAGTAACTACAGATTTTAAAAATAGTTTTTATTCAAAGCCCCAGAGAACTAGACATTGCTTTTCTTTATTCCCAATGAAATTGCTTGTCTGTATGTAGCTTTTTTATTTTTACCTGAATCCATTTCACAGCATTAATTTACAGGGAATTTTTTTTTTGTTGCTGATTATTAAAGATTTTGAAACGTGTGTCTTTGTTTTCCTTTTAGCTTTGAAAAACTGTGTCCTTATTTTATCAAGTTCAAGTATCTTTAAGTAGTGTAAGCTGAGCCCAAGAATGTTTGATCTTGTGAAAGTAAGTTCTTTGATCAAATATACATGTTAATATTGTTTGGGTTCGGATTTCAGAAATTATTTAAATGTGACAAAGTGAAGTTAAACTGCATACAACAGCTTCATTAACTGTATGTATTCCACACCTCAAATAACACACTACAGTATAGGTAAGAATGAATGTATGGTTATTCAAGAAAGGCAAAGAAGGAAGGAAGAAACTAATGAGGACAACATATGTCATGCTCCTAAGATCATTTCTGTAGTAAAATGACTGCAGACATATGAAGAAAAAATCAGTCTGGATGAAAAATGAAACAACAATGGTTTCTTCAAAGAATTTTGTTGGTATTTTAAGGTCATTTCTATAAAGAAAAATGAATTTGGAGCAGAGACAGCAACACTACAGTCCATATCAAAAGGCAGTTGAAGAGAATCTCAGTTATTACTCTGATAAAGCCAGTTCCAAGGTCCAAACTTTGCTGTACATGAGAGTAATTTTTCCTAAGGCTAGAAAGTGAATTTTGTTCCCAGTTAGGAAGGTGCAAATGGATCTAGGACATCAACAGCCTTTGGGTCACTGACACAGTTTATAAAATTTAAAGTTTTGAAAAAAAATATAGCAAGTTCAAAAGCAGTAAGTGTCTTTGAAGTTTGAAAGCAATGTCTTCCCACAGGAGTGAGTATGAAAAAAACGTCAAGTAATTAATGTCGTATAATATAAAAGCCTAATGCCACTATACATAGATTCCTGAAGTATTTAACACGTTATGGCATAATCATTTATTTTTTGCAGATTCTGTACAACTATTTGAGGGGGAAAAATAATTTTTAGTATTTTTGAAGGAACTTTGACAAAAGTATGTTGCAAAGTTGAGTTGAGATATCAGTACTGCAATAACCTCAGTGTTTATATCCCAGAATTACTGCATGGTCACAGAATTAACATCTTTGAGAGAACAGGTTAAGAGAGGACCATTCTTCAATACCATACATATTAGTGCTTAGAGCTTCTCACAGGGCAGCAGATCTCTGTGATCAAACCCTGCTTTCACTTAGGCAGAGGAGTAATTTTTGTTCCCAGGTCTGTTTTTATCTGCCCTGTGAAATAATTGTCTGGGATTAGGGTGATCAATGAAGAGTCGTGACTGAATTCTGAATGGAGGGTGTGGACTTTTCTGGACCACAGTGAAAACTTGAGTCCATTAGAAAATTAAGGAATGGGTTTCATCCTTGACTCATCATTTCCAAGTGTGCAATTTAGGGAGATTTCTGTTCTCGATGTTAAAATGTGGTATTAGGGTCCTTCACTAGATGCCTTGATCATGATGTGCTTCCAGGTACTGTGGGTGCTCAATTCCAAGCTGTGATGCCTTCCTGGTGGGCTCTTTGCTGCTCTACCTGAGAGCCAAGCACCGGGATGCCCAAGGGTGAAGTTAGTGTCACTAGAAACACTACTGTCTTTCTGTAACCTTGGTTGTTTTTTCATGATGTCTTAGGTGAGAGAGAAAAGATGGGATCTTTACATTTTTAGAGCTGAATAGTTACTGATAGTACCTCCATTTCTCTGTCCTTTCACCAAAAGTCCGTTATTTCTGGTCTGTGGCAAACACAGTATAATCAGTTTCTTCTGCTGGGTCTTCTTTTAACACTTCATATTTATTAAAACAGGAGATAGTACATAGTTACATTCAGGAAAACACTGCCCTCACTTCAGCTATTACTTCAAAGAGGAAAGTAGCAATATTGTATCTTTCACCTGAGGGTCACTGAACTCTGGAAGTAGCTATTGAAAGAAGATTGCATGCCCCTTTTTTCACCATGGTGCGTACTAAGCGACACTTAAAATTTTACACATGCAGTCACGTTACCACAGATGTGCAATTAACCCCAAAGAAAAATGTATTTCATATATAAATTATTTTTTATGAATTCATATACATTAATATGATATTCCAAAAAACCCAGATTTAGTAAAGCTTCTTAGCAAGTATATTTCCCCCCTCTGATATTGCAGACTAGTTTTGGAGTGGGACATGGCTGCGTTCTGATCGTTCTAACTCAGTTGCATTTATGTAATACCTGGTTGTCTATAACTGCCTCACTTTACAATTTGCTTTTAGGATTTGGGTGAGCCTTTAATAAAGCTGCAAATGAATTTCCTGACTGACTTCTCAAGTTGCAATACTGCATCAACAGCAGAGAGGTGGTTTTTTCCCTTTTTTTGCTGTGCCATGAACTACATAGAGGTAATGAAATGATCGCACTGTTCCTGAATCTCCCTTTAAATAAATAGGTTTCAGGCTTTGTGTAGATGGGTAATGAGCCAGACCGATGTCCACAGCTTCTGCACAAAGAGTGTGACCCTTGTACAGCACTTTGCATCAGCACTGACTGGTTTCCTCCTACTTTCTCTCACTATTTCCAGGTAATACTTGTTGAAAAAAAACCACAAAAAAACCTCAACCAAACAAAAAACCAACCAAAAAAACCCAACTCAAAACCCAACCCAACCAACAACAAAAAACCCCACCCAAAAACCCCCAAACCAACCAAACAAAAAAAAAATCACTCCTGGCCTTAAAACCATAATTTGTGTCACCTAGCTAGTTTGCATAATCCCCACAGCTTGCTTTGGAGCTGTCAAATTGCACAGGTTTCCACTTTCCATTGTTCAAGTTGGCAGCCTGAAAGCTGAGTATCCTTCATCCAGATTCACAAAATACTCTTCACATTTTGTTTTAATAGCACTTAGTGTGAAGAACATAGAGGAATGAAATGCTTTTCACTAGTAGGAAATTTAGGGGGAAAACAAGTGAGTAAAATTTACTGGATAGTTTCAATCAGATGAAAAAGGTGTAAGAATTGTGAAAGAAAATGGTGCTTTCTTTTAATCATCTGTAAATGGAAAATTACTTTTTATTTGAAACAATCCAGCAAGATACTACGATTCATTTTTTGGTGATTTAAGGTAATTTAAACTGTGACATTTTCCTGTTACCATAAGCGTGAGAATTGTATTATGATACATGGATCTTTTAAGCTACATGAAATCTTGTTTTTTCCACAATCTAAAAAAATTCTAGTCATTTCCGAGTTGAAAATTAAGAAGGTGCTTCCCCCTTCTGCCATCCATGAAAGAATAGCAAAACTGCCGTCCAAACCAGGAATGTAAAAACCCCTTAAAATCCTGTGGCCTTTTCCTATATGTCTGTGTTGTCCCACAAACAGTTATTTATCTGTAAACACAGCCATTTTTTGTTCACATGTTAGGTGAAAATTGATGTTCATTTATGGCAGTACATAAAGGGAAATGGTGAGTTGTTTGATGATTTCAGCATTTTATAGTGGTGTAAAAATGGGCTGCCACTCACTGTAAAAATGAATCATCATTTTGCCTCAGACAGAACAGATTTCTGTGACCTTTTTATTTGCTAGAAAACATAAATAATAATTCATTAGAGAAGCCATCTTGTCCTGGTTTCTCTTAAACAGATTTTATACGATGGGTTAAACTTTCACAGAAGAATCTCTCATTTTCATGGATGACCTGCTCTGTAGCTACATTTGCCACAGATTATTGATTTTTTTCATGTGACAAGGGCAATATGAGACACTACTGTGTAGTTAGAGTAATAGATCTAATCCTTGGGGACTTACTGACATGGCCAGTCTATACCAATGTTACATTTAATATTGAAGCTGAGTTGCTGTAGTATTTTATTTGTGTATTTTGAAGAGCTACATATCTCTCAGGGTCTTTCTGGCTTATGAAAATCCCATGAATTCACTTGGAACTAGTTTAACAGGTGAAAAAGTTTCCCCATCACTTTCAGATGAATTACTGTCATTTTGAATGAATGCCTTTGAAAGAGGCAGTCTGTAGAGAAATTCTTTGACAATTTTTTAGTGTTAGAACAGTTGTACTTCCTCTTTGTAAGTGGCTGCATTTAGTTACGGATCTGACAGAGTTTTGTTTTCCTTCCATTACCATATTTACAGAAATTGTTCATGAAGGGTGGAGAGAAATCAGGTAAATGACCTCAAGACCAGCTGTCAGACTGCAGGTTTGTCTTGAGGACTCTGTGCAAATGTCAGGGTTGCTTCCATGTTTATTGTACCTTGGTATCACCCACATCAAAAATTAGTCTCTTTAAAAGTAAAATGATACTTTGCTTCATTTATTGCCTATTCCATCAGTTTTGGTGTGGTTTGACAGTGAAACAAGATGCTTCCTGTTCATATACCACTGACAGTACAGCTCAAATTATGTCCATGATGTCACCTATACAACTTCATAGCTTTCATGTTTTGTCTTTAATAACATTTATGAAACACCTTTTCACCTGTGCTAAATAAACAATTCTGTTGGAATTAGAAATAGGATCACTTGCTTTCAGCTGTTTGTTCTGAATTAATGACAGAAATATTAATGTCCTGTGATGCCCTGAGATAAACACTACTGGAAAAAAAGGTAATTCGTATTTTATAAAATCTGAAGAAGAGTGACAAAATGAATTCACCTAATTTAAAAAATGTCAGATGTATTTTTACTATAAACATGAACAGTTATGAGGCTGAATACAAGTTACAAATTATGAGGTCCTAGTTTTATGAAACTGAATTTAAGGACAAAAATATGTTTTATATTGTAAGATATTCCAGGATTGTGGACAAGTGTATGTAGAAAACAAATTCTTAGTTTCCTTGGTAGTCAAGATGAGGAAGTAATCTGCATATTTTTCCTCCCATGGCTTTTGTAACTGGCTTCCTCTCCAAGTTCATAGATCTGATATTCGAATTTCATATTGACAATAAGATACAGAACAATAGAAATCATTATACAGTGTAATACTTATCAAATGGCTTATGAGATTTTGGTTCAATAAACCAATTCTATGAAAGCAAATCAACACAGGACATATTAAGGTATATTTTCACACCATAGACAACAGACTCAATTTTTGTTGGACAATTTAAATGTCAAAATAACGGATTTACTTATTTTTGTTACATGAAATAGAAACCTACGTAACAATGGACTGAAAATTCAGCTTGTAACAGAGGTATCTTATAAAACCAGTTTGCATAACCCAAGACTGAATCCCATTTAATAACAGATTTCTTATTTGTGAATATAGCTGTCACTAAACATGTACTGCATGTGGGCAATTTGTGAAACCATAGCCAACGTTTGCAGGATCACAATGCAGGGAACAGTTTTCAATCATTTACTCAAAAAAACCCACCAAAAAACCAAAATCAAACCAAAAAACTCAACTATATGGCCACTAGAAATCAAGAAAGAAAAGACTAACAAAGGTGAAAAGGAAATCAAAACCCACATTGGCTTTTACATTACTTTTGTGAAACTGATTTCCCTCTCAGGTTTTAGAGTAACACTCGTAATATTGGTAGAAAAATGCTGAGGGCTGTCCAGTGGTGGAGCCATGCAGATCAATTTGATTGAACTTCAGTGTCTGGAGACACTATCGATCCTAACATACAGAAGAACCAGGTCGTTTCAATCTAGGTATGCTTAGTACTAAGAATTGCCTTATTCAGTCTGTGGTAAAGTCTCAAAATTACACAGTCCTAAGGAGAAACTGAAGCAGTTTTGTCTGTTCCCTATTAAAAAAACCCCAAACAAACCAACCTCTTACCAAACCCATTGCACTACTGTGCTACAGAGTCCTTTCAAAATACTTTCCACTTGCTTTTATTTCTTTTATTTCTATTGCTTCATTCATGTATTTCCGTTACTGAGGTTTCTTCTGACCTATTTAAAACCTCACTGCCTCTGAGCTGTAGCATCTGATTGGAATAAAAATGACTAGAATGTGGGAGCTGGGTTCATTTTTTCTGGTTTAATCAAGCACAGGTGTAAAGTTGTTTTTATTTTAGATAAAATAAATTCGAAGATAGCACATTTTCCGGCGAAGTAAAGCTTGAAAAAGGGGCATATTTTCAAGTGTCACTAGTATGGAAAACTAGTTTTTGTGACAAAACTGTGAAATATTCCCTTTCATCATCAGGTACAAATTCTGCCGTCAATTCTAACCACAGTTAATTAATGGTGGTAGAAAAAAGGCCAAAATGTGTTGGTTTAGAACTGTCCGTTTTGGCTTAATGAAACTGGATGATTAATGAAGGCAAGAATCATGTCAGCATTAAAATTTTGTATACAACACCTGTGAGTAATGCTTCTCTGGATGCTGAAACCAGGGTAAAGCCTTTTAATTCTTATTTTGCAATTGCACAATTGAGTTGCATTAAATAAAATAGTGAAAAGGCATGTCTTAATTTGTCTTTGTGGATATGTTTTGCTGACTTGTCACGGCCACTGGCCCATGGCCACTTGGAGGTAAATCCAAGACTGTCAGAGCCAGTCACTTTTATTGATAATTTTTCTGGGCCTGGTACTGGTGAATGTCTTTATTAATTAATCATAATAATGATATATATATATACATACCTGATTCAGTAGAAACCATTTTATTCATAGCACTAATTTTATCAATGGTGTGATATAATGTGGCTTTAATGTAATTCTTAACTTCCATCCTCAGGAAGAAAATGTTGGACATCAGTAAAAGAGGGAAAACCAGAGAAAATCTCTCACAGAATAAACATAGAATCCAAAATATGGAGTTAAAGTATGTTGCCTCCAGACTAGTTTTTATGTCGTGTATTTGTTTAAAATAACAAAGATCAGTAACAAAGAATAAAAGGCTCTAGGAGTTGCTAGGAGTTTAAAATAAATATACTTAATCACTAGAATAATCTTATTGTCAAAAATGACACAATCCAGGGCAGGATTTAGTAATACCTTTCCTATTGACAGAACATTGAAACAAGTGCTTATTCTAAACTTAGTAAACATAAACTTAGCCCTGTAGTGAATAATTGGGAAAATTTAACTCACTATGAGCTTCACATTCAAAATGGAACAAAAACAAGGAGAGAACTGCGTTATGTGCAACAGCAAGAATTATGTCAAACTTTCTGGGACATTGTAACAAGAAAAGAAAATATCTTCACAGGCCCCAGCTCAGTTCAGCACTCCTGTCTGTAACAGTGACAACGTGGAGGCTGGAAGTGGCTGCAAAGTTGAGCATCTGTGCGGACTGACTGACTGTGAATCCTAAGAGTTTGTATCGTGCTAGAAAACTGAAGTGTGTCTCTGAAGGTGTTTGGTAGGGTCCTGTTTGATAGATACTTTAGAGTGAGACTACATTACCGCCCTCCTCACCTGGCCTTGTTTACTCAGGCACGGCACACAGCGAGGGTAGTACTGCCTGTTTCAGGGGACATTTCAACTTACTGTGGTTTACATATGTTTTATTTTACAGATTTTCTCTTCAGCAAGCTATTCCAAGAGATTCACATGCAGAAGTCAGCCAAGGGCTTAAAAAGTAAACATATTATATGTTTTATGTATTATATATATGTGTGTATTATATTACATACAATATTCATCAGATTCTGTTATTTGCTCTTACTATGGTATAACTGAAAAAGATTTCGTAAGGTATGAATATTGCACAATTATTTTGTCATGCAGAATATTTTGATATCAGAAAGTTATTTGATAACTGTTAGATTGCTAGACATTTTGAAAGCTGGCATGAAACAAAGTCACTGTCAAGAACATTTTCAGCTGTGACACACAGATGTCATGAAGTTAATTGGCAATGGAAAGAAATCGTACAAAATCCAAATATCATTTTATCATTGGAACCAAAATGACTTCAGCGTGACCCTGTAAAGCAGTGTATTGATTTTCAACTTCTATTATTACTGTGCTTTACCTACCTATGATTCCAGGTCAGCTCAATTTTCAGAAAGGTCTGAGGTCAAATACAGATTTACTCTTCCCACAAAAGCAAAAAAAAAAAAAAAAAAAGTTTAGGTGTGCACACACAAAGACTAAATTCATAAAAGAAATTATTATGCCACCATTTGTATTTGTCTTTATTCTTATGGCACAATTTTATTGACAATTATTGGAGTAGACTAGGCATATAGGAGTGCAAACAGAAAAGCACATGATGTGTACAGCATCATAACTTTGTATGGCATTCTTTAACACCTACAGGTACTTAAGGATACAGAAAGAGGGGGAGGTGGTCTGCTGGGTTGGGAATATGTTTTCAGCAGAAGTGCAAGAAATGGGGTTTAATAAGAGAGAAGTGAAAAATGAAGAGATTTTACCACTTCCCAGAAATTTCTGATCATATTATGATTCCAGTGTTTGGTTTAGAACTCTCTTTATGTGGAAGATATTGCTGTGTTACATTAGACCCTAGATGTCGTCATTAAGGCCAGGTTCCCACTAGGCTAAATACAAATACACATACCCAAAGACATTACAGATAGTGGGATAATTCAGTATCAATACTTACAGTTTGCAAAGTATAAGTTACTGGAAAATGCCAATAAATCCCTGAAAGGTAGGCCTTGAAAAACTTCAACAGTCAACAGTGAACTTGCATAACAGAACAGGTTCTGCAGCCTTTATTCATAAATAATGAGTATATTTGATGTGTAAAATTCTTTTTTTGGTATAAGCATGGCCAGGTAAATCTGTTGTGTTGGAAATTGCTAAACAGGTTTTTTTACTGTCTCCTAAATTCAAAACATCTAAATTAATTATTTTTGCATCCAGAAATACTGGATCATGTTGAGACCAAGACTAAATCCAATCACTTTTAACCCTACAAATAAAGAGTTTACAGAGTTAGAAGGTATGAAAAACACTGCCCTTTTTAAGTTTTCATATTAGTGTAGTAGCTGCATGGGTAGTCCAAGTAACCCGTTATTGTCAGAAGTGAACATGTGTAAGTATTTATCAATAATGCCAACGAGGGATTTATGATGTAGCTTTAAATTAGCATTTCATATGCCTCATTGCGTTTGAGTAAAGGTGATAAGAAGAATCCTCTATGGAATAATCACAAAGTCTGTCTTCTTGTGTCCATGGAAGGGAATTGTTTCCATGCTGTGTTCTCTTACTCTCATCAAAACAGCAACTAACCTAAAGGGAACTTAAGTGACAAGCCAGTAAGCATATCAACTCCTTTAGGATTACTACACAGGTAAAAGGAGGTGCTCTGGCAGATCTGAAGGAAACATTTTAGCTGTTCTAGATATTCCCGTAGAACACAGCATGCACATGCTGCTCTACAGTTTCTCCATTCACACCAGCCCCCTAAATTGCCACATGATTTTAAGCTGACTGTAATGAGCCCTGCTTTACATCTGTAATTGGTGTTTCACATAGGCAAATTAAACTTAAGAGTGTTCTGGGGTCTGGTTCGGGGCTGAGTCATAGCGAAGTGTCAGCTGCTGAATCACTTGTACCACTGTTTATGAAGGTCAAACACCCACCGGCACTGACCTTTCTTCAGTTTGTGAGACATAACAGTCAGAGCTGGCAGGACTGCTGTCCGTATTAGAAAATGTCAATAGATATCTTGCTGTTAGATTCAGAGTCTATTTGTACAACCTTTAATCAGTATTAGACATGACATAGGTCAATGCAGTACCTTTGGCATCCAGATTCAAAAGCTTTACTTCGAAAATATTACAACACAAATCATATATCTAAATGTTTGTCATTCCAAACATGAGGCAACCATGCTTTGAAAATGTCAGAAGGATCTATATCTTGTTTTCTTTCTTTCCATCTCTGTGGAAGTTCTAGCTACAATGATTTCTCAAAGCAGATTTTTTCGAGTGTGTCTTACATGTGCACGAACACAGCTATTATGTTTTTGCAGACAATTTCCTTTGTACATTGTTCTGTTACTTTTGTTCTTACAAAACTCATAAAATAAAAATACATTAATTCCTTAAAGAGATCATTGTTTCTGATAGCTCTGCTTTTTGTCATTTGGAGCATCAGGTAGATGCTTCAGGTTTTATAGACACCACTTTTAAGAAATCACAACATTGCCTGTAAAGAAAAAGTCATTCCACTTCAAATATACACTATGTATTGAAATTCAGGCACTTACATTGCAGGAAATAGAGAGATTTAGGTCAACTGTTTAGGACACGAAATGTTGGTAAATATTGAAGAATTTGAAACATCTATTAGAAAATTTTAATATAATCATTACGAAAGAAAAGAGAATGTTTCCATGCCTCTACCAAAAGTTCATGATTTATTATTGCTCTTTTCCAAACTTAGTCCATATGATGAGGGATACTTACACTACAGTTTTCTTAAAAGCTCCTGAAAAATCTGTTCTACACAGTGAAGTTAATTATTTCGTTTAGAATGAAAGTAAAACACATTAACTCTTCTTTTTATTAAAATAGAAAAGGATGCTTCTCTGCCTTTGAATAATAAGAGCATAAACTCTGTTGTCTGTAAGCTAAGGACATCAATAAAAACCCCTTCTTTTTCAGGAATCTAACACTATAACTCAGAAATAAAGGTGGAATTTGTGGGTCTGATGCTGACCTCAGTGCCTTCACTGACATCTGTGTGGTACTTAGGGAGTGCAATCAGTACCAAATCCACTGTGAAGACTGCAGTATTAGAGCAGGAATTGCAAATAACTGCTAAGAATGTTTTCCTAAGGTTTAACCACTGAGATTTTCTATAAATTGTTTTTTGTCGTGCTTGTCACGCCTGTTTTCTTTTACTGGGTCGTACTGCCACAGTAAGGCAAAGTGCATTGCTCCTTTGAAGAAGGAAGACTGGCAAAACAGATATAGGAAATTTGAAGACAGAAATGATGTGATTAGTCTCTTCTGGCTAGGTGTCTGCAACGTGGATGTCTGCTGCTTTGGAGCTTTTAGTCAGTGGAGAGAAAGAGGTACTCTTAGTATGCAGTTCATTTGACTTATTTTAAGTGTCTGTTCTAGTATAAGATAAATTGCTCCTCAAAAGACCCTGTTTCTTTTTATCAGCTGTAAAGGAAAGCTAAACAGTTATTTCAGAAGCATAAATCTACCTTATAGATGCCTGTGTTTTGTCAGATGAAACCCACTGATTGTCTACAGTGAATAGAAAGAACCAGAAATTTATTTTATTCTAATACAAGCCTGTGTTCGGTGTTAAAGCAATATGACTTTGAAACTGATTACGGCAATTTAGATTGAGTCTTTTTGCACTGTTAAACGTAATGGAAGACAAGCGCCATAAGACAAAATGCAAGAAAGGCTGGTATAGTACTAAGCACGCAATCAGTCCTACACAGCCCAACAATACAATCAACTGAGTGCATCTGCAAGGATTTTTTTTCTTGTGCCATCTCCACAGGGGTTTTCACAGTTTCAGGAATGAGATGGCTTCAGAAGGGACGATGAGGGAGTGGGGACTCTGTAAGGGACAATAACCCAGCATGTATCACAGAGCTCACGCACAAAAAAGGACGTTTTGCTTGAGTGTGCAACGTAGCATGGTGCAGAGATTCCTGAGATAACTTTGCTCAGTGCAAACCAGGTGACAGGCAGTATGTGTCACATAAGGCAGTGGTTTGTTTACACAGCTCTGACTCTTTAGGAAGCTGAGCCAGCCCTTCTTAGCACCGCAATGCACATGTGTGCCAGCTCCGCTGTGGTTAGGTCAGGAATCCCTGTGCCCTGCATCACAATGTCGTATAAATATAGTCACAGAGCAGCAATGAATGGCTGGGATGCCCCAGCTCTCTGCAGTGCTGTAGGTTGGACTGCAATATGTAAGGAAGGCCCAAGTGCTGGGTGGGCATCAACGAATTACCCAGGCACAAAAGTTAAAAAACCCTGATTCTTGTAATATTCTGTAAAAGCAGCTCTGTAATTCTTTATTTCTGGTATAAATGCATGTCAGCATTAAGAGATCAAATTTTGTGGACTGGAAGACTTTTGGCAGTCAAATTATATGACTCCTCTCAAAACCAGATATGTCTGAGAAATTTAGACATGATTTAAAGTACACTAGTTACACATTTCTGCATTCTGAAAGAATCTTGTTAACTCAGTGGAATTCCAAATTCTTTGCATAAAAGTAAGACCAGAAGGGAGAATATTTTCTACATACTTAACTATATAGGGATTTTTATCACTAGATATGTTACATACAGAGAAATTACATATTTAATATATATAATATAATTGTATTTATATAGATATGTGTCTGAATAATTCTCTCTGGAGTTACTCAAAACCCATCTGGACACAGTCCCCCCCACTTGTCTTAGCTGACCCTGCTTGAGCAGGAGGGTTGGGCTACAAGACCTTGAGAGGTCCCTTCCAACCTAAATAATTATATGGCTGTGTGATATTAATGAGTTTAAACAGGTTTTAGACAAAGGAAAATGGAGGAAAATGTGGCCGAAAAGTTTGTTGGTGTTCCTTTTTTTTTCTTCTTTTTTTATCCACCCCCACTCCCCACTCCTCCCCCCCCCCCCCCCTCCCCCCCCCCCCGAATGAATCAGACATATTATGGTAGAAATCATGGGAAAAAAAATATCTGCATACAAAACTTCAATGAAAAGTCCAGTTTTCATCATAAATGACAGATTTCCAAGTGAGACTTGGGATCAAGGTTACACTTCCATTTCATTTTAATGATAAACTCAAGTCAGAATGTTGTTTTATGGCAGTCAAGATGTATTCTTTTTTGAACCTCCATGATCTTTCTCAGCCTTGGCAGTATCCAGTTGTCATGTTGTAATTCCTTTTATTAGAGAGATGAAGGGAAAACATTTTGAAAGATTATTGTGAAAACAAAAGCCTAAACCATGTATAAAATCATACAAAAGTCTGACAGGGTCTAGAAAGGTATCTGTGCTTAATGCTCAGTTCCACTGGAAATTCTTTTGTGAAATTTGCCAACAATGATAGCTGATGTCCTGATCAGGCCCTACTCTTCCGATGGAACCATCTCCTCATCACTTCCCTGCTGGAGGTCGTATGTCAGTTTGCTGTGAGACTATGTGAACACGTAGAAGTTACTGCTCTTTCTTGCTTTTGAATTCTAATAAGAAAGAAAATCAGATGAATCAGTTACGGTTCATTGTGGATGCTACAGAAGATGGGAACTGCAGAATTTTACAGTTTAACAGTATGCAAGATCAGACTGGGCTTGCCACTGTGGGTGAACAGAGATAAGAGTGCAGTAGAACTGTCTCCTTCCAAATGTACATAGTTAGTCTGTGCTAGAGCTGCTATCAGATCTGTGACTGACGTAAATCGACACATTTAGATAGAAATGCAGCAGTTTCACTTATTGATATCAGATAAGGGTGGATTCCAAAGGAGCACAGGAGGCTGAAAGGTAGCACCACCAGTAGTTCTTGTTGCTGTTAACAAAGTTAACAAAGGTTAATTCCAAACCAAGACATAATACTGCAATTCCTCATTGAGTGTTGGCTATTGCTTTTAAACGATAAACAAAACCACAGTTTATCCCAGGAAGCATTTTCTTTAAGTAATCTTTGTATGCAATGTGTAACGTAGAGGAAGAAATGCACACTACCTTTACTGTTGCTATTTATAAGCACTTCGTTAATTATCACAGTTGAAATTAATTTCAGTTATCATAACATTATTCTTCAAGTCTCAGCTGAAGTTGAGAATGGTTATTGAAATCTGTATGCCAGATCCACATACGAAAATCTCGTGGTAGTCATAAATCACTAATTGTTTAGCATTAATATTGAGTAGTATCTAAGACATTACAGATTCTTCTCTCTGTTTGCAGGGAGTAACCATTTTAAAACATGCAAATAAGTTCTTTACTACTGGTCAGTGTACAGTATCTTGTTCCAATATCAACCTAAAGAGGAAAGGACTAAAAGACCTTGGCATCTTAAATGTAACTTAGTCAGAGATGAGATGTCCAGTGCCCTGACTCAACGGCCATCATCAAAAGCACCTAAACGTATTAACCCACCCACCCCAACAGTCACTAATTCTCCTCCAAACAGACAAACAAACCAAAACAAAAAACCCCCACAAAAATCAAAAAAGCTTGTTGGCTTTTTTGTCAGAATAGTCCACAATTTTCTGGTGTGATCACTCGGTGATGGACAGGATTGATCCGGAAAGCTTACCTTCCCCTTTACAAACACTGCCTGGCTACCCAGGTAGTTTCCTGCAGGTCCTCACATTGGCTGCAGAAAACTGGGAATGTTTTTCTATTGCTGTTTATGTCTTTCATTTGCATTCATAGATTTTTTTCTAAGTTCACACTGTTTTTTTATTAATCTATAGATGTTTGAAGCAGTGTTGTGATTCCTTTTCCAAAGTTGTATTATTTAATAGTACATAGTGGCCCTACACGAATGTGCTGTATTATTCATGCCTTGCCTTGTTGTCACAAAGTAATACTTAATGCCAAAATTAGAATGTATTAAATGATCTTATAATAAATTAATATTAATTTAGACAGATGCCCATTAATAGATGAAGTGGGCAAGAAGACCCTGAACTCTGATGTGTATCTCTTGGGGATTTCAATTCTAACTACTAGCAAAGAAGAACAGAAATACTGTAATTAAACCAATGGTACATTTTGGTGATGAGTGGAAAAATGTTGTAGGTGACATAAGAGAAACACATCAGCTGAGTATTAACACTCCTGGAGAAAGTCCTGTAAACTGTAAAACTTAATATTTCTTGAATTTTCTAAACAATGTTTATTGTTAAAGATTATGATTTACTGTTTTAAACACATCCCTCACAAAGCTAGCATTCATAGGTGTATTATTCAGTTCCTGTTTCTTAACTGGGCCATAGGGCTTATGAGAGCTCCTAGGATTGGCATCCCCTGTATTAGCTCCTGACTGAGTTAGGACAAAAATAAATCTCATACACACAATTACTGGAAGACAGAATCCCTCTAACTCCTTAGAGAGCCAAAACAAGTAGCAGCGAAGAGCTCCACTGATCAAGCATCTTCTGGGAGGACAAAAATGTATTTTTGGTAATGGCAGAGGCCCTTATCCTGTGTATTTAACGTAGATCCCTTATGTAGGCACACATAAGTGTATTTTAGATATTTTTCCTAGCGAAGAGTTCTAGTCTTCCTAAAGTGAACACCTATAGTTAAAGCCAAAGCTCTGAAAATAATAGCTCTTCCTGAAAACTTTTCTATGTAAAGACGGGTGTCCTCACTTCATCTTCAGCCTGGAAAGCCTTTAAAAACAGGCTCACAATGCTGTTATAAAAGCACTTCTGAAAAGAGATGCATTTGAGATACAATTATTGATCACTAACAACAGAGCTTTCAGGGATGTGAAGCTTAGGGATCTGATTGGGATCTCTCCTACATCCCCAGAACAGAGCATATCCAGGAAATTGTTCCTGGTTTACTTTGGGGCATATAAGAATATGAGACAATGTCAACACTATTAGTTTTAAAATGACATAACCATGTCTGAAAGCCATTCAATAGTAGAGTGTGTACAAAAGATGAGGACACTGCTGTTTTTCCATATGTATCTTCCCCTTTCTGTTTTCTTTTAACAGATTCCCAGCCAAATTCTTCATTTTCCTGGGTCTTGTAGTTGCTTTGGGAAATGCAGAAGTATATGCAAATCAGGCATACAACTCTAGCAAGCCAGTCAGAGAGTGGTTTGGTTGGTTTATTTTTAATTTCCTTTGTAATATAAACACCAAAGTCAAAGGAAAGGAAAAAATTGAGGTTTTAGCACTTCATATCATTGATGTATTTTTTCTTTTCTTCCATTTAACTTTTTAAATGTTATTTCATGTAACATAGTTTCACAGACAACTGGATTTTTTTCTTTCACCCACTCGTACCTTTCTGCTTAGCACTGGCTTACTAAAAGACAATTTGCAAGTAATCAGAGTTTAATGCAAGTACTTGTGTGAGCCGACACAGGCACAACTGCATAACCATGGATGGAATGCAAAGAGTAAATTTGTATTTTCATTACCTCACTGACCAGGGGGTCCTCAAGGCAGCACCCGGGCACAGGTGCACAGGCAGTGACGCAGGCACCGCAGGGCTCTGTCCAGGCTAGAGGACAACTGAACCTGTATTTCACCTGTAGTCACCTGTTTCCACCTGTATTTCAGGGCGTAGCTTGCCACTGTGCTTTGATCTTTCCCATGGCAGGGCAGGAATCTCCCGTATGCCACTAAGTCTATCACAGGACTATGTTATCTAAACACAGATGTTCTACTTGTCAAACACACAAGGCTAAACAATGATTAGTATGATATATGTGTGTTTCTACACCACAAGCAAGTCAATTGAGCATGTTTACAGTCCTTGAAAATTTCCACTATTTTTCCACAGTACTGCTATAGGACACAAGCAACAAAAATAACAGAAAAAACACTTCCTTCTCTTGAAATAAAGATTTCTTTCCAATAGTTTGCATATTTGTCTGATATGTATATATGTTCATATATATATGTGCACACATATAGTAATGTTCATATATTTCAGTTGTGGTCTTTGCCAACCATTCCGTGAACGTGCTCTCTGCTTTGCCTGCCCTTTCTTAGTGCTGGGATCAAAAAAGCAGCTCTAAATGCAGTAACAAATTCAGACTTTAGAAAAATATTTTTCAAAGTGCTTTCAAGGTTAATAGGTACAGATGATAGTGAAAAAGTTGTTCTATTTCCTATCTCCAGTCTATCCATTCCTGTCCACTCTAAAGATATTTCTATCAACAAAAGGCAAAGATAAAGAAAAAAGATTTACTGTAGAGATACTCTGAATCAAATACTTTGAACTATGGCCCTTACAGGTATTTCTTGGGCTTGGATGGGACATGTTTGGTACACACCTTATCTACCATGCTCAAGAAAAAAAACCAACAAACAACCAGAAAAAAGATATAGTTTCTTTTGGAAGCAAAGTTTAAGTTTGAGAAAATATTTTTTTTTTATTTACTCATTCTCAAGGGAAACATTAGAACCATTGCTAGGTCATAACTTTCTGTCATTGTTCTGCTTTAACTCTATGTGCAGTACTTACTACCAAGTGTTTCTCTGAAAGAAAGAATGAGTGACATATTTGTCCTTGAAACTAGAGAGACTTTTGTCATTTATTCTAGTAGGGCCTCAGTTTCACCCAAGTTATCAGGGAAGTTATGCTCAGGACCTTATGCAGTGAATGGAGATGTGCTGCCCAAGCCCTCATCCTACACAGAAACCACACAGACTCAACAAGACATTGATTGTGAACAGTTCCAAGTGCTGTATTAGGGGCTTGAAGGAAAACCAAACCAAAGCAAGGAACACCGAGGAGCAGATTTACAGAATGAGAGGTGAAAGATGTTCTTAAGGTGGGAATGCCATAAATGTTATCTATATGGGCTTTCTGAGGTAGATGTGAATCAGGAGCAAAAGAACTGGATAATATCTGAGAGAGCGGAATGGTGTCGCTTCCCTGACCATTCTCACTGTAGGATATTCTCCGTAATCCTTTGTGGCAGGAAGGGGTGACAAGTCTCTCTTTGTGCTTCAGACTGTGCAGAAACCATGCAGTAAAATGTTGAGCCTGCCCTGAATATCCCCCATCTAGCATCAGGTCATACTGGATTTGGTTCACTCAAGGCAAGCAAAAATTTCTGGCCAGCCTGAGTTATAGGGAGAAGCTTATTTTTTTGTCTTGAAAAATGTCTATAAGGATAGTTTAACATAAAATTAAGATAATAAAATAAGCTTAAGGAGATCTGGAGTAATCGCCTGTCTCTGCTATCAATTTCCTTGAGATTTTCTTTCTGCCTTTACTTAATTAAAAGGCAGGGACAATAGGTCTCTTTGTTGTTCTTGTTTGGCAGGTCACTGTTATGGGGAGATTCTCTCCCTGTAAACTCCTGATTAATTATTTTTGCAGGACTTAAGGCCTAATTTTCTGTATAAATGTATAAAGAGGTATATATGTTACTCTGTAACACCAGGAAATGCTCATTCATGCATGTTGATAGCTATCTTTCAACTAAATATCTAACTAGTACAGATTGTTATTTACAATTTTGTTTTTCTATTTGTAAGAAACACTATATTGTAAAGGAGAAAGATTTTTTTAGCAAGCTGATTTTTTTCATAAGATGTTTTGAAACTGCTCAGAGGTTTACAATGTTAGATTTTTTTTTCTGGAATGGTAAAATTAATGGGCAAAGTGTAACTGGAAAAGGTCACAAATCTATTACATGCAGATAGAAATATCAACATAATTATTGCTCAGACTTGCAAAGATAAGTCGTGCTGTTCACAAAAACAAACTGTGTGAACGTCAACCCAAATATTTAATCTGTCAAAATAAAAAGCAAAACCAAGCCACATGGTTAGAAAGGAAAGCCATAGGAAAAAGTACTTATAAGTGTTTTTATTAATTAACCAATAATAAGATGATCCAGATGTTGCACTACCATTCTGAGGTGTGTTTGAAAAGAACTCTGGTGGAGGTGCTTAAAACTAAACTGGTTGTTAGTAGAACATCATGTAAGTGAAGGCACAAGGAATGTGTAGGAGAGAGAAATTAGCATGTACACACAATTGCATTCATACAACTAATGCACTTAAGAAAGGCTATGTTCTAGTCAAAAGACTTGTTAACTTACTTCAGCCTAACAAACACTAGTGTATAAAGAATTCTGGAGGTGAACTATTTTAGTGTGCACTTCCCTTCCAGAAGTACATTGTTTCACACAGAAATCACTCCTTTATCAGTCTGGTTTGATTTATTTTTAATATCAAGAAACTTAGCATGGAAATCTGAAACCTTTCCACCTTTCATCTTTATCTTCTCTTCCTCCATTTCTATTTTACACAAAACCTAGATGAAATAAAACAATACAAGACAAAAATTACCAAAGATGTATAAACATAATTAGCTAGAACAGAAGATATATTCCAGGATAGGATGGAAACAATATGCTATTTCATTCTGGTGTCCTGAAACTGCTGTATAGCCTATCAAGGTCCACATTTTGCTTATCATATTAAAGAAATTAAAAGTGAAGAAATATGAACATGGAGTTTGTAACAAAGCACATTTTTCCACACTTTGCTTTTCTAAGATGAACAACGTTTTTAATGCTCAGAGAGAACATTCCCAACACTGTGGTTTCCCTAAGATGGAGCAGTGTAGTTACAGTAATCACATATGACCTTTAACAGTTTTAATTTTTTCTACTGTAATTTGATAAAAAAAATGTGAGAAAAACATTGTCTTTTCTTGTCTTGCTTGAATTGGCCCATTTTGTCTAAGACAGGGGCATCACACTCATTAGACAGCGTATTTAACAGACTCATACGTGGTTCAGCTCCCTTTCAGGCTACTTGCTGTGGGATTATAAAGTTCTAAGGGATTTACAGCACCAATGTACTGTGCTTCCTGGTTCTGAAGGTAGGAATGTAGCTGAGTGTGCAGAGGTACTTCCAGATGCTCAGAGCAGAAGGGAGCAGTGGGGATGGGGAAACCTCAGATCCTGGGAAGGTGAGAAGAGGATTTAGTGGGACGCTGTTGTTTCACCTGTTCATAACCTGTACTCTTTCTGAAATGTAGACAGAGACATAGTACAAACCAGTTTACGGTTCTCCTCAGAAGTTCCTTGCACAACCACAACTCTTTTTGCACTGTCCATATTAATGGTCCAGACAGCTGACCTGTGGCAGTGAGGAAGCAGCTGCACTGTTGGGAAAATTGGTCTTCTGGAAAGAAGTTTATAACATCACAGTAAATGTGTTTGCGTCAAATGAATACCTAGTAGTGAATCCACACAGAACTGTCACTTCCACTCTCTTTTCTCCTCATGGCCATTGTTCAACCCACCAGGACTGCAGATCTTGGTATCTAGAATCACCGTGAGAAAGAAGATCACAGCTTTAACTCAGTGAAACTAGTTTCTGCTTGTTTTACAAAGAAAGCAGGATTTGTATATGTGTGCATTCATGTATATGTTCAATATCTATTGAAAATTGCAATATGAATTCAAACATAGCTGAGAAACAATAAGCTCATTAAGGAAAAGCATAAACTTAGACTGAAATGCCCTAAGATTTTAATTTATTAATATTTTTTAATAAATTGACAATCACATATTGTCTTCTATTGCTATTTTTTTCATATCAATTGCTATTGATAATTTTATTATATTAATAATGCTGATTTTCAATTTGGAATCATGTTACTATTTGTGTCATATGATCTGCTTTTTTTTCAACCTTGTCTTTTAAGGAAGGATTGGTGACAGAACTCATCTTTAGTTTGTCAGCCAAAACGTTTCTCATTCTTCTGTTCAGGAAGAGAAAGTACCTGAAATGTATTTCACATGAGAATACTGAAGTTATGAGGAAAACTTAGCTATGAAATGAAACACACCTAAACTTTCTTCATGAGTGCTCATTCACTGAATGTCAGAAGGAAAATTAGGGCAAAATGTTCAGTCAGAACAGGCAACTTTAAGACAAAAGTGTAACCAAGTTACAAAATTATGGGTTTATGTTTCTAGACTGGACTAAACCCATATGGTGTTTATCAGCATGGCGAATTTCCTCAGATCTGTTTGGGAACAATTCCTGCTTTCTGCTGTTTGCTTACTTGGCACTTCTCACCCATTTCAGCGACAGTAAAAACTGACTAGATTTCAGCATTTGGTGTAGTTCTTAGCTTCATTTAGGAGGAAATAATTCATCATTAAATGTGTATGCTTTTTTCCTAGACCCTTGTAGTACAGGAATATTACGAGTGGAGGAGAAAATCACTTCTTTTTTTTTCCCCCATCCCATTTTTTCCCCAGGAAAACGCATAGCTTCTATGTCGTGTTTATACACAAACCAGATCTATGGTTCTCATGTTGAGTAGCTTTCAGAAGAGTCGGGTAATGATCTGAGCATTGTTTTTACTTTAGCACTGAGGTAGCACCTCTAACTGGACCGCCTCTAAGAACTGGAAAGTACATCCATTAGCTGTTTATGTAGCTGGATTTTTCTGCTTGTCAGTTTTACGAATCAAAAAATAAAGTTTTCCTCTGGTTCTGTCTCATATCTTATTCATCTTATTGCAGGATAAGAGGCCTTTAATTCAGCTAGCCTATGTAAAAATAACAATGAAAACAGGAGCATTAACTTCATGTGGTATACATATATACTGTGGATCTTGGCTATTCAGTCAGGGTCTTGGCTTCATTGACTTGACTATATTAACTCTAACTTCAGCCTTAAGGACAGTAGTCTTTCAGTCCTGCTGGTGCTGAGTTTGTAGTATGTGCACTTTGAAACCTGCAAATTATTGATTGGCATTAGAAGTCTTGAAGTCCTGATCCCTCTGTCCAGTTTTTGACCATGACCACAGTAGCAGTGTGTATGTCAGCCTGCTGCTTGGTGCCTGGTTTGCTCTGCAGTACAGGTTTTCCAGAATCAATGCTGAGCTTCAGTTAATCCATAGCCAGTGAATAAATACTCCTTGAAACTGCATCTCCTGGCACTTGGAATAAATAAAGATTAGCTGTGAGCTACTGAGAACCAGGCCCCTTAATATTTTAAGCTCCTAAATTTGAAGCACTGATGCTTGAAAACATTGCCTGTTATTGACCAAGATTAGTTAGGCTCCAATCACTTTCCTTCTCCTCTTACAAACATGGAATATTGCATGTGTTCCTTCCAGATGGGCATGCAGGCATGGTGGTGGTTACTTGCTGAAAGGCACGCAAAGCTGATGGAAGGGCCTGAAGCACAACCTGGGTTTTAAAACAGTGAGTTCTCCGAGCTTTAGGACTCCTTGTAGTACACTCAGAAACTCCATTTGAATTTAGCCATTGGCAAAAACATTTGCAGATGTGGAAATTACATTTTAATTAGTTTGTATGACTACACAAGGTAGGTTTGTTGCAGGACTTACCATAATTACTAGCAGCAAAATTGATATAATAATGGCCATATGGGTTTTTTTCTGTAATTATCATTATTATCTAATCAGCTTCTAAATACTGCCCTGACTTCTGAACGGTCAGAGATGACTTCTGGGGCTAGATTATTCTCTTGTTGTGAGATAAATGAATGGAAATACACTGAGGATATTCTTCCCTAGACCATTTAATTAACAGCAGACACTGTTCTCATTAGTGCTTTGAGCAACTGATATTTGAAAAAAGAACCCAAACCCCAGTGTTATCCAGTTTCTTTCGCTGCTGCTGCTCCTTTTTGCTCTTCAGTGTAACAGCAACAGCTGCTTCTTTTGGAGAGGGGTCAGCTTCTCCTACCCGTGCTGCCCAGGGCAATGGGGACTTGCAGGTCACTTCTTTGGAATCTGGCTTCTCAGGTGAGCTGAGAAATCAGCCAAGCCCTCAATGCGGGCCAGGCAGGAGAAGGATGCTGCAGAGGGAGCTCGATGCACAGCGTGTCACCTTTCCACATACGTCTTCCGGAGATGATTCAGGCCCATGAAATTACTTGACAGCTGCCAATATAGTTAGCATGATCCTTTAAGGCTCTGATTCATTCTCCCCACCTGTCAGCTTCTCTGCACATGATATGCCTGTAAGAAAAAATAGACCATCTCCCCAGAAACCAAATTAATACACAGCTTCTTTTGCCTTTGATGTAAAGCTGTTACTATTACTTCAGAAAATACTATTTTATAATAGTAGTTTCAAATGCATATTAAATTTTTATTAAGGAAGACACCCTTTTTTGAAATAGATGCAAAAAAAAAAATTGTATTTCTTTTCCCCTGATATTTGCATATGCTTAAAATGCATCCTTTCTGAGTTCAGTTTTATTCATTACTCTTTAATGAAATAAATTCTGTCTGTTTGAGCAAAATATGTTCTTTAATAAAATCCCTATATGGACTTGAGACTACCTTTGCTTCATTGAGAACTGTAACTTAGCTTTCCTCAGAATTTTTGCAGGTTTTGGATTAATATTAAAAGGGACACTACACAGACAGCATCCCATACTAGCTGCTCTTTCATAAATATGCAAAGGTAGCTTCCCATACTTTTCCTAAACTACACTAGCTTATAGGATGAGAGGCTGATTTATTTTTTAACACCTTCAACATGTGTTCACCATTGAACCTCTGCATTTTTTGTAGGTTTGGCTTCTTGCTGCATATATGCCTGGGAGATCAAACAGAAATTCGCATCTGGGTTTTTTTCTGGCAGTGTACTTGCCTGAGAAATCAAGTGGAAATAGACATCTGGGATTCTTCTAACTGGTCTTAATATGTCTTCAAGTGTTTCCAACAAAGAAAGTCAAAACAGTAATTAAAAACATGCTACCAGGTTAAAAAAAAACCAACAAAAAAAAAACCAAACCCGAAAAACAACAAACAAACCAACCAAACCAAAACAAAAAACTTGAGCATCTTTGCTTGTGTTCATAAGAAAGTTTGTTTTGTTTTGGTTTTCTCTTTGTTTGTTGTTTTTTTTAAATTGTTTTCTTATGCAACACTTCTATTTACTTTCATCCTTACTGATGACAGCCATTAGTTTTCATGTTTCCTTTTTCCAAAAACAAACAAAAAGCCTCCTTGATATGTGCCTGCTTGTAATTCTTAATTTTCATACAGGATATAAACATTACTCTTCTGAAAACAGAAATATTTTCAGTGAGATTAATGAATACACAGTTATTATTGAAGTTTTTGCAAAATTGTAATTAAAATTCAAATGTAAATGGTAAATTAATCTTCTTAAATACAAAGGGCTGCTTAAGATAGGAGAGTATATTTTTTCACTCTCGTTTAGTCATCTCATGTAAATAGTCAAAGCTATGAGCCTAATGTTAGGAGCCTCCATAGTACAAGTGGTGGAGAGCTGGATCCTCCAAAGTCAGGGTCATCTAGGTGGCACTATTTCAGTTTAAAAGACGTAAAAGTTTCTGATGCGGAGGGGATTAGTAACTTCAGTAGAATTTTACAAGCAATAAAAGTATCCTCAGTGTGATGAATAAGCTGAAAGAAATTAAGGTAACCCACTTAAGTTCCAATGTTGCAAAGTTTTATGTACATAGTGTGAACAGTTCTACCCAACTCTGTGCGAAGCAGTTGCCCGTGAAGTTACTGTCTGCAGTGTTTTGCAGATCTGGTAATACATACCCATAGACACTTTTTCTAGCTGCTCATATACAGTCTTTCATTCCATTTAAAATAATTTTAATGCTCTATTACTGTGGCTTTAATCTTGCTCAAGTACAGTCACTTCTGTATTTAATCAAAAGCGTAGTAATTATAAAATTAATACGGATTCATTAAGTGTCACTATCTTCTGGTGTAATAAACGGTTGTATTTTCAGAGTTACAACACTTTAAATATCAGACAAAGGCATAAATAAAAAAAATATCACTTAATATAAGCAGATGGATCTCATATTAAGGAGAGACAGAAGAACATATAGGTAGATGTCTTTTAAATCTGATAGACATGACAGAAGATGCTTGCTACTAAGTATTTACTCTGTATATGCTCTCAATAATTTGTATTTTGAGCTTGTATTTTGATAAATGATAACAAGAAGTAAATTGTGCTAAATGCAGGCAATTAACAGATTATCTTCTTGCAAGAAGACTGCTTTACTAGACAAAATGGAAAGTGCAAATCACTGTACGTAGTAAGGATTCATCCAGTTATGCAAATATTAGATCAGTTTTTATCTTCCACTGAAGAGTGAATACAGCATAGCTATATCTGAGTGTAGGGGGGATGAGCTACCACAATGCACTAGCCAACATGGAACCCCAAATACTCTATGATGCCCTGATACCTTAATATTATCTTTTAAAACATTTGATTTTTTTAAAAAAACAAAAAACATTTGATAAACTAGAAAAAGTCAGTGCTATAGATCTTTCTGAGGCTCCTATACACACACACATTAGTTTTCTTTCAGCTCTCCTCTTGACTGACATGCGCGGAAGAAAGCTTAATGTGTTTACACAGTAGCATAGACAGTTTGTAGGACAGACTTGGTCCAAGTCCTGCATGAAAATTCCATGTAAAGAGCTGAAGTGATTAAAAGGTAACAAGAACCTTTGGCCTGTAAGATTACTGGATAACTATATTAAAAATCCAGCCACTGCTGTTAGGCAAAGGGCCATACTCTTCATGTGACTTTGTCATTGCTACAACATCCATGACTGGATTCTACGTTCATGATCACTGGCTTGACCGTGCTTCTCTCATTCAACCTCACCGGAGTAAAACAGCGACACACCACATTGTGTATGGTTTGGATAAGCAGATTTTGCTCTTTATCTTTTCACAAGTGTCATGATAGAGAAATAAACGTGAACCACTGCTTTAACACAATTCAATCATAGAGATTTAAGCATATTAACATATTTACAAAATAACTCACTAACTTAAAATACATTCTAGTTCATGACCTCATGTACTGAAAAGAACATTTTCCTCACATTCCTGTAATAAAATCCCCTTTGAGGATAGGTGAAATTAAGGTCAAAGTCTGCTTTGAATTTGATAATCCATTACCTATGTATTGAGTCAATTTGTAATACCTGAAAGAGATCCCAATGGACCAAGTTAATATTTTAAAGAAAACATCCTTATAAAACTATATTCTATGGGTAATGTAACATCAAGTGCTTGCTTCTACATTTACTGTAAGCAAGTCACAGAAAATGTATATTTTCCCAACACTGTATTTTTCATGCCAATGACTCATGCAATTTTTAAGCAAGAAACGCACAATTCTTTTCTATGACTCAGAGAAATTAAATTGTTGGAAAAGCATCTCTACAGTACATTTTGAAAAAGTGGAAAAATACACAGAGAATCATATTTTAAGGGAAAATACAAATTTAGGATGAAATAAAATTATCTCACATCTGCATTGACCTCTAGTGTTTGCTTGTTTATCTAACAGCTGCATAATACACCTGGGTGCCAGCACAGGCTAAGTAAAGAGAGGCAGCCAACTGAGCAGTAAGAGGCGAGGCATGAAAATGGTGTGAAAAACATGAGGGAAATGGATATAGAGTGGAGTTGCACAAGGGTGGATATGATTTTAGAATAGGACTGGAGAGAAATCAGAGAGCTACATCACAAGTACGCCAAGGGACAACCAAGAAAAGAAACAAGGTTTTATGGTGATGTAAGCAATGTTCCAAATAGAAAAGAACACTTTGTCTTGCTATTCATCATAAGATTGATGTGTATGGAAGAGAAAAAGTGTGGTGGGTTGACCTTAGCTGTATTCCAGGTGCCCACCAAGCTGCTCTGTCACTCCTTTTCCCCACTGGAAAATATCACAAAAGGCTTGTGGGTCAAGACAAGAACAGGGACTTCACTCAACAGTTACTTGCACAGGCAACAGACTTGGGGAAATTAGTTTATTACCAATCAAAAGTCAGAGTAGGATAATGAGAAATAACAACACATCTTAAACGACCTTCCCCTCACCCCTCCTTTCTGCCTGGGTTCGATTTCACTCCAATTTCTCTGCCTCCTCCCCTCAAGTGGCACTGGGGGTTGGGGAATGGGATTTGCAGTCAGTCCATCACACATTCTCTCTGCTGCTCCTTCCTTCTCCGGGGGAGGGCTACACACACTCTTCCCCTGCTCCAGTGTGGGGTGCCTCCCATGGGAGACAGTCGGCTGTGAACTTCTCCAATGTGAGTCCTTCCCAGGGGCTGCAGTTCTTCAGGAACAGACTTCTCCAGCATGGGTCCCCCACAAGGTCACAGGTGCTGCCAGGACCCTGCTCCAGCTCGAGCTCCTCTCTCTGCAGGGTCACAACCTCCTTCAGGCATGTCCACCTGCTCTGGCATGGGATCCTCCACAGGCTGCAGGATGGATATCTCCTCCACCATGGACCTCCATTGGCTGCAGTGGGACAATCTGCTTCACCATGGTCTTCACCACAAGCTGCAGGGAAATCTACTCCAGCACCTGGAGCACCTCCTTCCCTTCTTCTGCACTGACCTTGGTGTCTGCAGAGCTGTTCCTCTCACATATTTTCATTCCTCTTTTCCATCTACTCTTGCATAATAGTTTTCCTCCCTTCTTAATATGCTGTCCCAGAGGTGCTACCGCTGTCACTGATGGGCTCAGCTTTGGCCAGCAGTGGGACTGTCTTAGAGCTGGCTGGCATTGGCTCTGTTGGGCACCAGGGAAGCTTGTGGCACCTCCTTACAGAAGCCACCGTAGTAGCCCCCTGCTACCAAAACTCTGCCAGACAAACCCAATACAAAATTGTACAAAAAAACCAATATAAAGTGGAAGGGAAACTCACTTCTAGAGAAAGAAATATTCAGAGTGCTCCATATTCTTATGGGATGCAGGAGAAGGGAAAGAAGATTTCAGTTTGTTCCAGACTTCTGAAACAACTAGTACATGTAGCTGCAGACACAGTAAAGTGCTCTTAATGAATCAAACACATCGGAAGTAATATAAATTTAAAAGATAATATTACCCAGCAATTGCTAATGTAGCACCTCAAATTAATAATGAGGGTTATATTCAGCCACTATAGGCCTGTTAATCTGACCTCAGCCACATGAAAGACTTTAGGACAAATGACAATAAAAAATCATTATGCTTTCTAAGCAAATAAAAACGTGTGCTGAAATTGACAACAAAAAGATCCAGGCTTTATACAAGATCTGACATATCATACAGGAAAACCATTATCGTTTGTATTGCTGTAGAAATAAGGTGACTCAAGTACTGTGTGGTTAGGAATATTGGATACTTATCAGTCTCCAAAACTTGTGATCTGACATTAATGGCTGAAAAAGACTTTGGAGAATATCTTAATATAATAGTTGGTAAGAAGCTAAATATGAGGTTCCAAAGTGTTAAGTTGTGAAAAAGAGAGTTTCGAAATGTATCAGAAATGGTATTTCTATCAGATACAGGAAGATGTGGGTGTCATCACACCTGATGTTAGCAAAACTTCATATGGAACAGTGTGCTCAGTTATGGGTACCCGTCTGCAAGAGGGCAAACTCAAACTGGAAAATAATTTATTACCAACAGTTGAAAGGAAAGTTGGAGTTATTGGAGTCAGAAGAATTTGAATGACTCTTTATGACTATATCAGAGCAGGTACAAACTGGGAAGAGAGAAAAGCTAGAAAATTATCCTACTTCAGGAAATGTTTGCATGTCATCAAGTTGGATTAACTGGAATAAATGTTGACTGGTATTTGTAAGACAATTCCCTAACAGCTGTTCTGGAACAGCCTTTATGTTAGAGGAAGGGATGGGTACATGACAAATTAATTCAATAGGCAGCTTCCTAGATTTATAACAGGGATTAAGTCATAAAGTTGCTTCAGGAGAAAAATATGTGGTTGGAAAGAACATAGCTTCCACCCTTATATTCCACTGCAAATGTTCTTGTGAAGGAACTGGATGTGCTCAGGATTTCTGAATCTCCTAATTTCTCTGCAGCATGGAAAGAACTCCTAAATTAGGGGGGTAAGATGCCTTTTTTCCTCCTCTTTTTGTGATTGATCCATGCTGGGTGATGAACTCCAATCTTTTGGGTCAAGTAGTGTAGATGTGTGTTTTAGATTTGCACATTCCTATGTTCAGTTCTCTTGATGACAGAAGTAAGGTGCTAAACTTGACATAAAAGTTAAGAAAAACAAATGCCAATCCTACCTTCAATAAGAGCCAAAAGGAAGAGCCAGGTTTCTACAGGGCAGGCAGCCTCAAATCAGTCGCTGGGAAGGTGATGGAGCAACTAAACCTGGAAATTGATTTCAGGCACATGAAATATAAGAAGGTGATTTGGAGCAGTCAGCATGGATTTACTAAGTGGGAACCATGCTTAACCAACCTGACACCTATCTACAATGAAAGGACAGGATGGCAGAATGAAAGTCAGTGGGCACATATTAAAACACATTAAATTCCATGTGAAAACAAGAAAAAACTTCTTTACTGTGAGGGTGGTCAGACACTAGAATAAGTTACCCAGGGAGGCTGTGGAGTTTCCATCCTTGGAGATATTTGAGGCCCAGCTGGGCATGGCCTCAGGCAATGCATTCTAAGTGACCTTGCTTTGAGCAGGAGGGTTGGACTAGATGATCTCCAGAGGTCCCTGCCAATGTCAATGATTTTGTGATTCTGTGAAAACTTAAAGTTGTTCAAACTTTCAGAAAACTTTCAGAAAGTGGCTTCAGAAAATGTGAAAGATGCTGTAAGTTAGAACATTACACAATGACATAATATTTCTTTCTGTTTCTTTCTTCTTCACTTAATATTTTTTGATGGATGATGTTCAGTGGATGAATTAACTTTGGTTTTCACAGGACATTTATTCACTGGTTAAGAAAATTGGGTAACATGCTTTGAATTCAGTTGGTCAAAACTAGAATTATCATTCTATAGAAAGTTTTGATTTTCTGTCTTAAATTTGTATCTTTATAATATGAATACACTATTACTCCCACCAGAATTTTCCTTGTAAAAGAATTATTTTTTTTAAAAAATTATAAATTAATAGATGAAAATTACATGAAACCTTTTCTTAGGAAAAAAGATCTTTTTCCTTTTTTAATCGAATGGGAAAGTCAAAACAATATGCTTTGACCTTTCATTTTTAAAATTCCATGTTACCATAAAACCTTTAAATTTTATTCCTGAAAGAAATGGAAGTATTCTGTTGATTTTTTAAAGATTTTTTTAAAAAACCTCTTCATTAATAAACTGGGAAAATATATTTACAAATCCAATATTAAATGAGACAGGAAATCACATAAAGAAATGGTCTATAAGTTTGATCAGTGAAACATGTTGAAGAAAATGCAATTCTATTTCTGTTTGTCAGCAATGATAGAAAAATATATCAGTTTTACATACACACATATATATGTATGTGAAACATATCAAGCTTTTCACTGACACTCAGTAATGGCAGTGCTCTCATCCGTCTTTATATACATTCTGTGATACATGGCGACTGCTAGAACCTCATTCTTGTAACTGAAGTGAGTCGTACTACGAGTTATAAAACTATGAATCGGATCTAGGGATAAATGGTGGGAACATTTGGGAATGGAAACTTAATGCGGACTTTTGACAGGTTGGGACTTGGTCTACATTCTTCAATTTTCCATCTGCAGATGGTGACACCAAGCCTGCACACCTTCATGAGGAGCATGAACAAGAAAATAATCTGTTATCTCTATGATATGATTACAAATCTCCTCATAAGGTGCATAAGGAATTTTTAAATTTTTATTCAGTACAAGGCTTAGAGGTGCTGTAAATAAGGCAAGAATTTAATTAAGAGCATTAAAAAAGGGCATTGATTAGTTATGACCCATGAAGAAAGCAGCATCCATTCTATGTATTGATTGAAGAAAGGATCTAATGGTAAAAAATCCCAAACTACAAGAGTGGTCAGTCATGTAATTAAAGATTGTATCATCATATCTGGAAAGAAAAACAAAATTGTGGGGGTTTTATTATTATTTTTGAATAAAATTTTTCTTTCAACCTATACATTCATTGCCGTGCTTTTAAGGAAAAAAAGAAATGCAAGATTATATTTGTTAAGAGGTAGACTCATGCATTTTTTACTTTTTACTCTAACACAGCAGAAGTAATTCAATCACTGGTTTCCAAAGCCTGAGAAAGACAAAGGCTAAAGATATTTCTGAAGTTCAGACCATGGATCATTTGTTTCTCCCTTCCTTTGAATTAGTAATGAAATACCAACTCTGACACAAAGTCATGAGACAATGGTTTGTAACTCAGTCTGAACATGGTGAGGGGCTTGAAAGTGGCTTTTGTAGGTCTTGTTTTGGGAAGTGGGCTTGTTATGGAGGTTATGTAGGCTTTCAGCTGTGTTGTGTGTTCTTTGAAGGCCAAGCCCTACCAGCTGGCACACACAGGGCACTGTAGTCTCTTATTCCGTGACTCCATCTGCAGTGAGATGATAATCGAAGTTTCGATTCACAGAGCAAGGGAAAAAACACGTTAACATTATATGAGGTAGCTGGGAAAAAGTATGAGTCGAGGCCAACTGTGTATTCCACCTACGGTGCGGGACTCAGCAGGTTTCCTGTGCTCATGATAAGCCTTAGTGGCAGGAATCCAAAAGAGATCCCTCAAGCTTGCGACGCTGAGCATTACAAAGACTGAGCTAGATAGGGCACTCAGCTCTGCCAATGAAGTACAGAGCAGTGACCCGACATCTAAAGAAATAGAGGTATAAAGCACAAAAAGTTTAGGCATCTACTGGTTTATAATTTAGTGCTTCCACAACAGGGAGTTTATTCTGGAAGCTGAGGGTGTCAAAGATGTCACATACATAAGCAGATGATGCAATACTTTTCTGAAAGATACCTGAGCTAAATGGCAATTGGATGACAGATCCTCAAGGGATTTCATGTACATGCTGACAACGGATGAAAAACTTACAATTCCTTACTTTTATTAGTAGAAGCACATTTAGGAATAATTTTTGTACTTTTAAACCCAGAAACAGTTAACACAGTATTTTCCAGTCTTTCCCTGAAGATTTTAAATGCAAAAACCCCAACAGCACTCCTTTCTTGAAGATAACCATGCATTCCTCTGCAGATACCTGCAGATACCTAGACCAGAGTTTAACTGTTGTTACCTGTAGTCTTATTGAGGTAGCTATCTTCAGGCTCATCCTGGGAACCTCTGCAATGTGTCTGTTTTGGTCCAAATATATTCATTGATATTCTGTTCAGATTTCAAACATTGTTTTAAATTGTATTCCCAGGGAAATTCTTGCTGTTTCTCTCACCTGGACTTCGACTTCAAAAGTTCGTACTGAAGGTGATACTACATCTGCTAAAATGTTACTGTGGTAGAAAAGGGGATTTATTATGAACCCTGGCCTCTACTTGCTCACCCTAATAAGCCTGGCATAAAAGGGAGTTGCTGAGATGAGCAGGACAGACTATACACAAATCCAGTTCATCTGCTGCTTGTAAGCAGCAGAGTAATGTGGATTCCTGTGCCAGAAGAGGATTACGATAGAAATTTGATATCCAAATCGGAAATCATAATTTTGACCTTTGCTTTCAAGGGAACTGAAGGATTAGCTGGGGGTCCCACTGTAAATTATGAAATTACTTGTACTAAAGCCTTGAGCAGGAAAGATAAATAGGATTAAGTAGTATGAATGGTATTAATGACTAACAAGGTACAGGATGATAATGGTTCAGCATCATACTCAGGCTATTCAACTTGGCACTCATAGCATTTACGTTCAAGAGAACTGTAAGCAATTCAGACCACCTGCTCTTGAGATTTTCTAAACATCAGCTCCTACATAGCCAAGAGAGTAGTTTCAGTAATCCATTAAGACAGTGAAAACATTATTTCAATACTATTAAGCTTAAAAAAGAGGAACAAAAGACAACACACACCCCTCTCCCTAATTAACAGGCTGGAAGGAAGGCAAAGTAATTGTCTCTCTGGTTATGGAATTGGCCAGGGTCATTTTGGATGGAAGAGACTTATATTTGGCAGGAAACCATTCAGCAGGACTGTAGAGGAAGGGTTAACACAAGATAATGCATTTCTTTTAGTGATATTATATTTGTAGCTGCAAGACTAGTTGCTTGGAAGAATCACAATAGAGGAAATGAGACAAAGAAAATCTACCTCAACTGAACTGCAGTTGTTGATTCCAGGCCAACAGGTCAGCCAGATAAATAGGAAAAATTTAGAAGAATGACAGAATATAAATACAAACTTGTTTCTTGTCTTAAGAGTGGGGGTTTTTTTGTTGAATTTGAAATAACCTTGAGTGTTTTCTTGAGTGTTTTCTTGAATACACTTCTCCTGAGCCAGTTTAACAAACTAGTTGCAGTGGTGCTTTTCATTGCATCACAAGAAACCTGGCTTCAAACAGCTCTCCTATCATGTAGTTATGGGGGTTTCAGAGAAATATAGAAGCAGCACAGCCAGCTTCATTTATAGACAAAGAAGTTATCCATCTTGCACTTTCCTCTGCACCTTATTGATATGCAGAATTTATTGCCTTATTCTATTCCCTTTTCAATTCTTTCACTGCAAAATTAAACTCAAGGAAGAAAACCAATTTATGTTAGTAACATAGGACATTATGGTTTTGATTAAGATGCCAGACAAGAGACAGAAATAATAAAAAGTATTCTTACTTCACTCAGGTTTAGACATAAATAAAAAAAGAGAGTGTCTTTTTATTATTTCATAGATAGCAGGTTTAGGTTCACATATATATCTTATCTACTCTCATGCCACCAAAACCTTTTTTTTTTCCTTTAGTCTGAAATGGACACCTTAATCTACCCCTTATGGTTATTCATCTAATGATGTCTTTTGTCATAAAAAATCTCACTTTAATCCCTAGACTGCAGAAATGCTGGAATTGTCTGGAAATCTTTTCTAAGAAAATAATTTTACATCGGTTATTTTAAAGTAATTTTTTGTGGAAGAAAATAATCATTTTTTAGGAAATGTTGAGGAAAAGGCAAACAGCATTCAGTATGAATTGTTGGTACAGATAAAGAAAGACAAAGAGCATAGTAACACTCCTAACTCTATTTCTATTTATTTAAATGGTAACAAGTCACCTAACTTGTTTAGGATTTTTTGCTTAAAGCATTAGTCATTGTTCTGCTTCTTTAGGCACCTGCATATACCTCTGAAAGTCTGTTCTAAAATCTCAGTGGAGACTTAATTATTACTAGTGGTCTTTCACAAGTGCAGAGGATGTGTAACTTGACTACAGCGGTATGGACTAGCACTGAAATGTAGAATAGTTTTATCCTGGTTCAACAATGAAAGTTCTTTTACACACATATATTTGATTTTATGATTATAGAATTCTGACTAGGGTTGTGTGGGGTTTTGTTTTGGTTCCTCCCTTCCCCCATCTTGTCCTTCTTTTAGCCATTACCAACAGAGCAGATCTTGTTAATTATTTTATGCAGATAGGTAAACCCACTAAAATAGTCAGTGCTAATATTTTTAAGTCTTTTTATTCAAAGAAAAACAAAACTTGAAAATAAAAATTTCAAAACTATCTAAAGATAATTTGGGGGAGGAACTACGAGTTAAACTGGTAAAAGGCTATAAGTACACCTACAGATGCTTAGCAAAAGAGTGGCACACAGCAAGCACTACAAAAGACATCTAAGTCCTCCTATTTAGTGCATTGGGAGAGCTTAGCATCAGAGTGTAATGTTGACAATCACCAGCTTTTTAAATGGCAAACAGGCTAAATGCAGTGATGGACTGGACTGTGATTCCAGATCCAAAACATAGCACCGTATGAGCTGCTATGAAGAAAACAAACTCTATCCCTACCAAAACCAGCACACCCTTGTGCAGGCAAAGCTGAGCATCTCACCTTCCTTACACAAACTTTCCACAATGATAGAGGTAGTTCTGAAGGTAGGACCTTCAGAAACCTTACCAGAGAAAATGCAGTGTCTCATGAAATTTATGGGTGGTACATATCTAAACCCCGTTAGGAGTAGTGGTACCACCCTCGCAGGAGCTCAGATGTGCCTGGCTTTCAATAAGTCTTATGCTAATAAGACAGTTCTGCATTTCTGAAAAGGTTTTCAAAATACCATGGTTCTTTCTAAAATCTTTGCTTTGCTTTGCTCCTGAACCCACACCTTTCATTTAGATGCCTGAACATATTAAAGGATTATTTTCTTGAATGGGAATTTCAAGGTCAGCTTCTACCCTCTGACTCACATCTAAACTCCCAAAACTGCGTGTGCCATTGTGTTCATTCTTGTAAATCACTTGGTCCACAGTCATGCCTTATCTGGACCACATGGGAAAACCAGTGTGTCTAAAATATCAGGAGATGCTGGTATAGGAAATCTCAGCACTTCTAAATTATATTGAGTGAACAGTATCCATTATTGAAAATGTTCTACCTGTAAAGAATTTATCCATCTTGGGAAGCAATCAACATGCAGTGTGGCTGCCTCAGGTAACTGATGAGAACACTACGGTATTTCCAGCCTAAGCAAAGAACACATTTTATTTCTTTGCAGCACAAGCATCTTCATTGTGTCTGCCAGCTGATGCGGTGATCTAATGCATTTCTTTTCAGTGGTAAAAACAAAGATTCAGAATCTACTTATGCTATGAATGTAGTGGTGATCACATTGTTTTCTAAAGGCTATTTATTCATATATTCCAACTATTGTCTAGTTTGTCATATACAGAAATTTTCGTTGCACAAAACATAATGAACAGGCTACTAGGAGTCTTTTATACTAGAAAGCTGAGCAGTGAGAAAATTGGGCAAGGGAGTTTGTGTGCAACTTCCCATCTTTATGCATAGATTGATCCAGAACATTAAAACATTTGAAAATTACATTAAAAAGCTTGTATTGTGAAATTTTAATGTAAAATGACTAACTGAAGTTATATATGTAAAAACAGGTGCATAGACAGCTCTCCTGAATTATAAAGAAGCTTTGCTTCACAGAGCATATCTCTAGGACATGACTGGATAAATACAGTAAGTTTGAGAACTTTTAAAACATGGCTTTCTATTAGCAGGTTTTGCAGAGCAAGACATCCAGATGGCACTCGAAAAAACACAATGATGAATCAAGCCTTTAGAATGCAATATTCATCACATTATCAGATATAGCAAGTTTTGCCAACACCTGGTAATCAACAAATTATTCTTCCAGTAGAGCCATTAAATGGACTAAATAGGAACTGTGGGATACCTGTTAACAAGGTCTTCAGCTGAGGAGAACGTCTGGTTTTCTTTTCTTCCAAGGTTTTTGAATGACAGCACACAAACCCACCAGAATATTAATTTTGAAAGAAAATGCTTAAAAAGCATTATTTAATAGAATAACTTACTGAAGAGAAACTAAAATTTCAGGGGAAAAAAAGTGGTTATTACAAGTGTTTCAGGTGAATATTTCTGTGCACACAAATATGAAGTAAGGAAGTGTTCCATTCTTGCTGGCTCATGTTTATGTTCTTTGAAAAAATGTTCCTTTTGCCTTTAAAATTTCCATATTAATTTTTCTATTGCAATCTATATGAACACAATAGTTCATGAGAGTATTCCTATAGAAATATAAAATAGTAAAGAATCTTTGGTACTAATATGAAAATATTTTTTATCATCCTCAACTTAGTCTAAATTAATATTTTAATCTACAAACATTGCCATTTTGTTTCAAAAGCTAATTGAATATTATTTAGATGTCTTTTTATGGAATGTTATTTAAAATACCTTGAAAGCTCTCTAGTTACTAAATACAACTAAGGAAGGAACCTTACGATTAAAAGTAACAGCATATTTCAGATCAGATTGATCAGTTTATTGTAGTCACACAGTATATAGAAGAATATTTGTGGACAAAACTACTAGATGATGTGGATTTTCAGTGTCTTATAATTCGATGTGAATTTCAGCTCTCCGAACTTTATCAAGAAACCAGTTTTCCATTACAGAAAAATAATTGCTGCTCTTGAGTAATAAGTTGCACCTCAGTTTGTAGACACGGTAAAGACAGCAATCTGATTTCCATCATATGAGTCTACCCAGAGTTCATTTCAAGAGGAGATCACGGGAGCATGGTGACCTCCCATCAGGGTAAACAAAATTTGAAACATCCAGTACGTAGGTGTTAGAAGGCAAGTGACCCCATGCAAGCTTCTCCATAGTGTCTCCAAGTCTAGTACATCCTCTGAACATAGCAAACATAAAAGAAATATAGTAAAAGGGAAAGGAGGAACTCTCAGTACTGTGTACAGTGTGGTTATATTTTCGGAAAAGTACATAGGAATTTTGTTCATTCGTACCCATTGACCTAGACCAAATAGTTTTACACCTTTGAAAATATTTAAGGATGCCAACTACAATGGTTACAATCAATCACATGATTCAACGCTTACATGACTGAAGCTTTTCTACCCCCATATAAAAGGGAAGTTATACTCACCTCAGTGTGGTGTTCAATTGCAGCCTTGTTCAGTTGTCATTTCAGTTCCTGAATATATGTTTTATCAGTCTTTCTCCTCGTAAGATTTCTCAGCAGAGATGCACAAGTCCCAACAGATTTGCATTACTGGCATCAATGAAGAGCTATCAGTGTTTTATCATAGCCACACTCCCTTCACATTTCAGCTATGGAAACAAAAATAATAAAAATTATAGAAAAAGTCATAGTCAACTACAGTCAAAATTTGTTTTAGCTTCCTCCTCTTCTTTTTATTAGACATGTTAATCCAGATAGGCACTGTTAATCCAACTTGTTGACAGATTTGTAGAATGCCTCCTCTGTTACTTTCCAAACAACCAAAAAATGACATTTCCTTCAATGATGTTTTTCAGTTGTGGGATACCTTTCTTCCATATTTATAGGCAGGATCTGTGAAAGTCAACATGCCCAATTGTATCAAGTAATATTAGGAATCTAAATACTAGGAGGCCTAATTTAAGGATATATTACAAGTAGGTTTTCTTTACAGTCTGTGTAAAAAAATGAATTATTTCATAAGAAAGTTCAGAGCACCTGGATTACTGTAAACTTCTAAATCACTGTCTCCCTCTAGTCATTCTCTATTGAGGAAAACTTATGAAACTGACACCTAAACACAGACCTATAGCACATGTCATGTCTGCGGTCCCAGGGAAGTGTTGGCTGAAAAGGTGTCATTTCATGGTCTGCTCAACTTAAAACCACCACCACCACCAAAAAAGCCCCAGCTAGGCAATTCCAACAAGATAAGTGCTTTCCCTTCAGTGTCCTTCCAGTTGGCTGGGGAAAATGGAGCATGCACGTTCTCTTACTAATGCGGCTTCCCACTTAAATTGATTTACTTTAAGAAGAGAACGAACTATTTTGTTTCATATCAGTTTAATTTGATTTGATGAACACTTCTGAATTCTTCCATTCCATTTCTGTAGAGCCGTCTTTCCCTCTTTCTCAGCCACAGCTTTCTCAGTGGAGGGAAGACTACAGATCTTGTCAAATCTTTTGCGGCTAAGGCTTTTTGTGCAAACTGTGGGACATGAATACACTGGAATCTTGAATCTGAAAGAGGCAAGTTTGGCCCACAGAACAACTAAAGTAATTTGAATTGGCATTGTACTGTGGCTGTTTATTTTTGCTTTTCATTCTGATTAGAGACTACAGTAAAAAGAATGCTCTGTTACACATAATATGAAAGTATGTTATTCCATACCTCACTGTTAATCTGAGGTTTTCTTAATTTACTTTTTAAATTAGCATAATTGTTGTGAGGACTCTTTTGTTCTCTGTAAAATAAACATCCAGTTCCTTAATATGTTAGAAGCCATTAGGTTTCTATTTCTCTTCCTTCCAACTAACTATGCTGTAACTGAAATCAGTTGAATAATTCACATACTTAAATTTCATTCTATCTATAAGGTGATTTAGTTTAAGACAGGCACACATTATAGAAAATTAGTTAATTTTATCTCTGAACAAAAGGAATCAACCTCTAAATGTCAGTTCTCTCAATGGATTATTAAAGAAATTTAGATGAAAAGCTAAGTAAAAATATCTAAACTTCTAAGGTCTAATATTACATAAATTGTATCCCACCCTAAAGCTTTAAGATAGAGGGTGAACTAAAAAAGAAATAATAAAATTAGCAATATACTAAGAAAGAACAGTAACTGGATGCTGTCAAATAATTTCAGCATAATGAGCCCTCATATATCTTATGTCAGTTATTTAATACAACTTTACAAATTCAGCTCAAGGTAGCACATTAGAAACAAAATATATATATGTGCTTTCAAGTACACTGTTATTATTATTAGAACATTAGGCATGCAGAATTTTTCTTCTTGACAGGAGTCATACAGGACTTTTTAAAATAGTCTAGAAGCAATATTTCCCTTTACAAAAGAGTAAGAAAAGCTGTAGTGGGTATAAATAGCATAAAGAGGGGACAAAGAATTCCAGCTAGGTGCTTCTAGCACTGTCCTGGTAATTATAATAACAAAAAAATTAGACATATAAATAATTTATTCTGAAACAGATACAGTGACAAAAATTTTGCCACCAACTTCAAATGAGCTATGCAACACACCCTGTAGGAATGAAATGTTTTTTGAATCTATATAGCTGCTCAGGAAATCCACATGCCTATTAATTCTCAAGGTGTTAACTAATAATTTTCAAGGTTAAGAATTCCCCCCTTCCCTCACATTGTACTACTGCTCAACTGGAAGAATTTCATCTCTCTCTGCAGCACCTGGTGCTAACTGTTGCTAGACAGAATATTGGACTGGAAGAGTGTTGGATTGTTCTGCTGTAGCCGCCTATATATATAGGTATTGGTGGTTAAAATTCACAAGTAATCAGTTCAAGAAAAAAGTTTAAGGAAAGGATTGCTACATTTCTAACTGAAATTAGCTTACTGTAAAAAGATAGTTTATAGAAGTGTTTATATGCTTTATTACCTGCTAGTCCCTAATCTGACTGAGAATTAGAATAGCCCAATGTATTATTTAAATAAAGGGAGCAGGTATGGTAGCAAACCATACTGCAGCACGTTGAATTTATTTCTGTGAATCATTAAAATCTCAATATAGCACCTGGTGTTCATTTCAGTCAAGAATGAAAATCTCTACCTACCTTCCTTGCCATTTCAGTTATACAATGCACCGACTCTTACATTTTAGAAGATCAATTACTGCAGTATTGATTTAAAAGAGGTATAAAAGTCAAAGCCGAATGAACACATCTGACTTGTTCATAATGTGTGGTCAGTTTTGGGGAAGAGAAATTGTGAAATAACGTGGCGGTAGAGAAACAGTTGGATTGTGACTTGAATAAAACAGATTATGCTGGCAACAAATCAATGATAGAGTGGAGCATTCTATTTCATGCCTTTCGCAATAGACAGATGCAGAAAGGTAGTGTAGATGATACAGTCCCATCAACATTCCATTTTCTAAGCTGGGCAGGAAAGTAAAAATGCATGCTGGCTCTGAAAGAAAATTACATGTTTAGATATGGAGCTGCAATAGTTATCTATCTTCAAAACACGTTTTGTTTGGAATTGTGCACTGCTGCCCACTACATTTGATGAAGATGTATTTTCACAGCAGGAAGACTGTACAGGTAGTAAAATAGTTGCCAGAATTAATTAGCTACAGATAATAAGAAATGACCTGCTTCACTAGCAGGCTACATTTCTTTATTAAACTGGAAAAAAGTCAGACTGATTTTTCTTTATTATATTCCCTCTCTCTTTCTTTGCTGCTATACCTCTGCTTTAAAATTTTGTACCAAGTTAAGCTTTGGGCAGGATTTTATGCAGAAAGTAAGAGGTGATTTGGAAATGAGGCAATAAAACCTGAACATAACAGCTTAGAACACATGATCCATTCCTGCCCTAAAGACAGCTTCACCCATTTCAGCTCCACAAGTGTGGTGAAATAAGAAAAAGAAGAACCTGTGTGTTCTGACAGAAAGAAGAAACAGAAAAATGTTTGGTCTGATTGAAGTTTGTTGCTGCCCCTTTAAAACGACTGCATTTGAAGTAAATGTAGGGATATGACTAAAAGCACATCTGCTATAAGTGACATAAATTTATCATTTAAAGCATAATAATCTGAATACAGACGCAAGCAATTTTGTGTATTGATATTTATTTATTTTATAGAACAAACTTTCATACATGGCCTAGTGTGTTGCAGAGAAATTAGTAATAATATATTGCTGACACATGCCATATAGTTTCAGAAGTGTTTAAGTTAGCTGTTTAAAGAGAAGAACTAACTTACTTGTTTACTTCTTTTTTATTATTATTTTGGTAAATTAACAAAAGTGTCTATAAAATTTGTAAGATAAAAAGTAAGTTCAATGTTGAACAAAGGAGAAAAGCAGTCTCCTGAAATCCTGTGTACTCCAAGGATTCCCTTAAAATACAGTGTGGACGTATGGGAAACCTTTACTGCAAAAGAGGTGAGCTTGCAGAATCTGTTAAAACATATTTTAGAGAGAAAGTGGGGAGTGACAAAAATATACAAAGAATAAACCATTCAAGAAATTTGTTTTGTTGGTTTTTGGGGTTGGGTGTTTTTTGTTTGGTTTTGTGTGTGGGGTGTGTGTGCATATGTTTCGTTTTTACCCTCAAGCAAGAGGAAAGGAAAATTTCTGGATTAGTAGAAAAAATGGGTGGGAATGGAAAGCTCGGCACACAATCCAATTTTATTCTGAGCCAAAGGCAGCAACATCTGGGGTATATCTTTAGTACCAGAGACATTTCTTCTTGGATATTTATGATCTTGGACATGAAAAGAAAAATCTTACACTGGCATAAGGCCCCGCTACAGCTAAAAAGATAGGAATCAGTTATGTAACATCCACTGTCTGTTTTAAAAAACTTGGTCATCAGTATTTGTCCCTCATTCTAGAAAATATAACGGTGATTGTTGTCTTTAGGAAAACACTAACCAAGAGTTTAAAACTTTGTTAGGTTTTACTACTTGTTTTTGGCAGTAACTTCTGATTTAGAGCATCTTTAACATGAATAAAATAAGAATTCCCACTGAATTATAGGCATTTTTACTTATCACATTTCTACATAACAAGGAGGGAAAAAAGTTCATTTTTGAGCAATGTATATATCAAATACAGTAACTTCAAATTCTTGCAGTTCAGGAATTTAAGTTGTATTTCTCTAAACTGAAATTTCTCAAAGGGAAAGGAAGAAGCTGTTAATGTAAAATCAAAGCTTTTCAGTTCAAATGGAAGAGAAATTCCAAATTCAAAGATCTTACCTTGAGACTTTTCTATTGCAGCTCTGCTGTAGCCCATGAATAATCTCTGCTTTGAACATAACTATCACAAAGCAGTATTAAGCAGTAAGAAAATCTCTCAAGAGATTCATAGTTTTTAGAATAATCATACAGTCATGTAATTACTAAGATGCGCACTTACCACTGCCCTGGTCATGTTGCTGCTTATCGTTTTCTTAACTATAATTTGTCAGACCTTTCAGGTTTTACATTCTTCAGCAGGGACAGGTATTTCTTTTATAGAGCAGCTAATGGAGACCAGGATTCTCAAAGTATTTCTACTTTATAGCACTTCATACACTCACAGCGGACTTCTCATCACTGTTACTTCACATTGTGAGTCCACAGAACCTGTGCAAATCACATGGAAGTCTCAGCTCGTGTGAGAGCGGCTCCTGTCACGGGGCACTGCTGGATAAGCTTCCAAGCGGCTATGTGTACAGGTACAGGAGGATGCCTGGGGCTTTTTTGATGCTTACAAAATAATAAATAAATAAATGTATAAGAAAGTAGCCCAAGGCAGCTCGTATGCTTGAAACTTGTGCAAACTATAAGCGATTAAACCCGGAGTTTTGTAATGGGAAAGTGTTAGACACATGTAACTGTAGGCATCCCTACCTGGGTCACCTACAACAATAAGAGCATAAATGAAAGCTATGACTTCAGTTTCCATCTAGAAATCATTCCCTAGTAAATAACATTATATAACACTGCTTATTATTTTTTCTTCACATGGAACTCATTATAGCAATCTGGCTGACATAGTCTGCGTTATTAAATTTGACAGTTTGCAAGAGCTGTCAGTGAGTAAGCCCTGTACTTGCTCGCAACTCCATACTGGAACCTGAAACAGGGCATAGGCAGCCTCAGCCTGAGAAGTGGGGACTATGCAGCCATGAAGGGCTAATCATACTTCAGTAGCATGTGAAAAAATACGCTATCCTTCAGGAATTTTTTGTGGCTGTATCTTTTCTTCCCCCTCTTGTAAATCATGACCTATATACTGCTCTGTGAGAACTAGTTAAAGCAGAAGAAACTCTCAGCTTGCTTTTCCTGTGAACTGTGTAAACTCCAGATGATTACAGCAACAGAAGGAAAAAAAATCGTGTTGGCCCTGTAGGATCTTTGAAAATAATAACATTGAAATTGTGATAGAGGTGTTATTTTTACATTCAGACTATTGTAATGCTTTTTAGTAACAAATATGACCACTATGGACTTTTGATAAGTTAGTTAAAAAAAGTGAACATTAGAGAATAGATAATAAGGTTCTTATTGCAGTTCTGAAACTCTTTTTATCATTTCCATCTTGTTCCACCAGGTAACTCTTTCCCTGTCATTGCATAAATTTCCGCCATAAGCACTGCACATCTTTTTTACCCAGGTACATGGTAATATTATCACTTTTGTGGTTTACATCCTGTGTTTGTTGGTTACAGGTTCATGAAGCATATTTAAAAATTAAGAGGTACCATAACTTTTTTTTTTATTTCTACTGTTTAGTATTTTTACTGTTAATGTAGCATTTGTCTTTTTTCTTACATGTAGAAAAAGTGATAAACACTTAAATACTTTCAAGTGATATTTTAATGGAGCTAATTTAGAAAATATGCACAGACAGAATCCTACACTCAAAATACTGGATCAAAAAATCAATTTGCTCATTTATCTATTATTCCTTTTGTACATTCTCTAATTTGTATATGATTGCATTTACTTTTACTGGTGTGAATGACTATCTAACATTCAGGGCAACAAAGAAAAAGGGTAAGTGCGTGCTGTTGAGGAGGACTGTAGCCATTAGCAAATGGTTTCCCCTGCTTTTCCTGCTGACAGGAGTAGTAGCAATGTCAACAGTAGGGAAAAGAGCGCTAAGAATAGAACTGAAGTCATTACAAGTTATACTTCTCAAACTTGTAAATGAAAAATGGATTGACTATATTGGAATTCAATGTAGTACCTAAATAACACACAACAACTTTGAATTTCAAGTATATCTCTGTTGGTGGCATGAAGGTGCAAGTATTTATCACACGGACAGGAAGAGTTAATCTTTGGAAGAAATAAACTTTCAAGAGTTCATATTTCTGAGGTACTCTAACCACTGTGTGAAAAAGAGGAAAGTGCAGGAGACGAGGGAAACGTGCTTGAGAGTCAGGAGCAGACTGAATGAGACCAGAGAAGAATGTAAAAGTGAGACAGATTTGAGGAGGAGGAAAGAGAAATTCATTGACTGGTGAGACAGAAATAGTCAAGGTTTCAAAGAGGAAAGGCTTTGGGCTATAACACTCTGCATCACATTTATGAACTCTTCAGCTCCTATTTTCCACAGCTGAATCTGCCCAAACAAGAGAGAGTGGAGTGAGGGACAGGTGTGCAAAAGTTCATTAAGTGTGGGGAGGCAATGGAGAAAGTTAAGAAAACAATATATCTTAAAATCTCAACCCATTCTAGATTTGCTGTCTTAAGCCTTTTCCTGAAGACATGTGGCCAAGTCCTTTCTTCCTCAAGGTAAGACAGATGTTATTTCTATCAAAATCCAGCCAAATAGGCAGTTGTTCTGCAAGACCTCAGCAGTGAGACCGTTCAGCCCCTACAGCCTTCAAACTTCCTTTTCCATACAGAGCTGAATAGTCCAGCTACTCTACTCTCTGCACTGAAAAGACCTCAGCAGAAGAAAGGGTTCAGTCCAGTGTCTATGCTGAACAGTTAGTTGATGGAGACTTACAAGGCGTGGGAGTCTAGAAACCTGTGACTTCTGCTAATACAAGGGAGGTTCCTTCTTTGTCTGCTGATCTGCATCAAAGAACCAGATATACACATAGGCACTGAGAGTGAGCAGTGGGCGGTAGGGGCTGGGACTCTCTTCTGCAGGGAGTGAAGACATGCATCTTCTCGCCTGTCTCATGAGGTTTGTGGCTTACTAGATCTCAGATCCCAGAAGGTGCGGAGGGACAGCTGAAGTCCATCTTGACCCCAGACTATGTGCCTTTGCTCTTCATTCACATGGGCATCAAAGATACTGCCCCGAGTGCATCAATAGTGAGTACAGAGCCCTGGGGGCTGCGCAAAAGGCATCAGAGTCCAAGTATATTTTCCTCTAGTCTGTTGAAACAGGCGAAAGGCTCTTGTAAGAGCATATGCCTCTTGAGGGTCTATATGTGTCTGACATTGTAGACAGCACTTCATTTTTTATGACTACATGATACTTTAGGAGGATTTGGGCGTAGTGGGAAGAGATAGGATTCTAAGTGGAGAAAGAACATCCATGCCAACACACCTACTATCCTAAGTAAGAATGGCATCAGATTTAATTCTGTGGGTGATAGTGACCAGAGACTGAAGCTGGGACAGGGAAGGCAGTGAGAAAGCATGTGGAAGACCAGTGTGATGGACACAGCTCTCATATTTCCCTTCTGAAAGCAGCGTGACTCAGTATCTAGCTCAAACACTTGTATGCAACACATGCAATATGAGGAACAAATAAGAATTAGAAATCTGTGCACTGTGTCAGAGACATAATCTTACCGGTTTTACAGAGACACATTGGAATAGCTGGCATGCCTGGAGTGCTGCAAGGGACAGACAGAGGGACAGGTCCTGTCCAACAAGGTCCCAGCCCTGCTGGCCATGTTACCACACTTGGCTCCTGGCTCCCTGTCCTCTAGGGAGTAACATCTATCTTGCTGGCTTTCTGACAGGCATTGGCACGAACACAATGGAAAGGCAAAAAAGGGAAGAACAAGAACGAGCAGGGTGATGAAGAATCAGATCTTGGTATGGAGACAGAATAGGGAAAGAAGGTAAGAGTGAAAAGAGGAAAGTTTCAGAAAAAAATAAACTGAAGCAGATAATACAAGTTTAGATTAGGTGAATTAGCATATCTGTATGAATGCAACTGTTAATAAATTGCTGATTTTACAAAAGAGCAGCAAGGCTGGAAGCTGGAGATATGGCAGCTAGTGAACATGTCATTTTAATCTTTAAAGAAATGTGGCTGAATGGAAGTCAGTTTTGTGCACTCTCAAATATAATTTATCATATAAATAAAAATAACATTTGAATTTACATCTGTGTGTATTACTTTTAACTTATGCTCAAGCTTCCTTTTCGTGTGAACGTATACTTCTTTACTTCTCATATGGGAGCAAGTTAGTAATTTCTCTTTTTTTTTGGTATTGTATAAGAGGATGCAATTTTGTTAGATCCTGAATAAAGATGTATTTAAAACAGCTCCATGGCTTTTATTTGTAACATATATAAACTAAACAGATATTCGGGATGTCAAATTATTATACACAGACTTGCAACAATATTTGGTTATGAATATTTGCCACTAGAAATCAAATACCTCTACAGATAGCCATGTGTGTTGTTCCAAATGTACAGTCTGGTTTGACTTAATAATCACAGAGGCATTATTTCTTTATCCAGAATTTCAGGTTGTGTATATTTATTCTGAAAAGGCAAGAACTGTACAAGGCATCTAGCTTAGACTATTTGAAAGGTATCAACTGTTTAAATGACATTTTCACCTTCAGCAAATACATCTTTGCCTGCTAGAAATAGTGATGCTATCATGCTGCAGGCAATCTATGATACAGTCATGTCACAAATAGGTGTCAACTCTCATTACATTCTCAAGTATAAATTCCACTTATCAGTTCCCACATAGTTGCAGATGTTTTAACAATCCCATTTTACCATGATTGCACTAAGGCTCAGCCTCAAATGCTTTATGATATATTTGTAGGAGCTACTGTAGATACACCAGATTTGGGAGCATTATGTGTAGTTTGTAGCCACATGAGAATTTTTATTTCCAAAAAGTATTGAATATACTATTAATTTACTGTCCAGTTACCTTGACAAGCGAGAGAAGTAATTTGTAATTTTCCATTACTTGTTTCTTCACAGTCTGGTTTACAACATTACCGTGGAATTATTAATTATTTGAAACTCAGACCTAACTTTCCATTTTCTGAAATACTTTTTCAGGAAAATACATCAGTCAACTCATGCTCTGATCATCAGTAAAGTTCTTGGGTTTTGGTATTATGCAAAACCCATAAGACTTATTAGAAATGTTTTTTTTAAACAAGTATTTTGAAAATTAATAGTTACAACAGGATTTTTTTTACATATAACTTTTAAAATATGAACCACACTGCTATGAGAAAAGTCAACATCTATTAAAGACATCCATGCTACCTTTCTGTTTCCTATATAGATTATTTCTGGTGCAAAGCTAGCTTCTATTTTTCTTAGCTAAGTGATTGAGAACTGCTCAATGCTGTAATGCACTACTACATAGAAACAAGCCAGGCAATGACCCACTATGGTTTTAAAATATCTCACGTTACTACTGTTGTATGCTAATTTTACAGAGTCAGTTACTATCTAACAGCTGACAATTGCAAACCAGCCAGGAATATATAAAATACTGAAAATAACCATAATATGTAGTAGTTATCAGACACCATTTTTGAAAAATAAATGCTGCCTTTAGTTAGTGGGATAGCACTCTGCTGAGTGCTACATGTTTATACTGGTGTAACAGAAGGAATAAAAAGCAAATCTGAAAGGCAGCCTTTTACTACACAGGTCATAGTTTGTTCTTCTAACAGTCACATTGCAGGGCCATTCCATTTCTTACTGCAAACTACAGTTTACCTGCAAAACCACTTTCAACTCTATAACGTACATATCTGTCTTTCTAGGCATTGTTCATTTATCTTGATATATTTCTAGTCTCTAATCTTACTTTGTAGTTAATAAGAGTGACTATTACAATATGCTCATTTAAAACAACTTTATTACTTATTCAAATATTAATAATCTAAAGAGGGGTGAGAGGAAGTCTAACTTCAATGTGTACTTTCCCTAGAAAGTCAATAGAGAGGAAAATGAACTTCTGAATAGTGGAAAAGTTTGCTTAAGATAGCTATGTGCCTGTGCTACAGGGATGTAGAGAGTAAACAGGCAGTGATAAATACCATTCTTCTCATAGGATGCAACCTGTTTGACCCTCCCCTGATAACTAGTCTAGTAGTTATCTATCTCTTGCTTAATAATCTAATAGTGGAGTCACATTAAATGCCCTAGGATTTTCTTAGTTTGAGGTGACCAAATGCATCTTTTCCACAGATCAGACAAATGCCAAAACCCCAAACAAAAGCAAAGGGGAAAACAGGTGTCTTTTGTCAGTGCTTCCTGTTCTGAACCACAGAGTAGCTACTCAAGCAAGAATCTTAGTTCAATAGGGCAGCAGGTGAAAAGACTTTTTTGGTTCATTGGTTTTATGGTGGGTTGGGGTTTTTTTTGTTTGGTTTTTTTGTTTGTTTGGTTGTTGTTGTTGTTGTTGTTGTTGTTGTTGTTGTTTTGGGGAAGCAAACCTGTCACATAGCTGGTGCTAGGGCTTCAGTTGAGCCTGAAGGGTCTACTCATCTACGCAGATATTTCTGTCTTGCCTTCTTATTTCCCTTGCCCCAGCACAAACACAGAGACAGAAAGCAGCCCAAAATGGAATTAATCCTTTTAACTATCTACAGGAACCAGGGAGGAAAAAAGGTCACTTTAACAGTATGACTCTCGATACGTTGTAAAGTAGCTTGAGTGTAGCAAAAAGTGTGTCTTCTCTTTCAAGACAGTAAATGTCACTTACAGTATGATTCCAGGTCCTGACTGTTTGAGGAGAGAGAGAAAGACTGGAGGGTATTGATGAACCAGTATCTCTGCATCTGCTACAATCAAACTAGAATAACCAAGAATTTACATTTCTGCAGTATATCCAGACACTGTCAGCACAATTTGGGGTTGCACAGAAAAGAGATGAACTCTAAACTTCCAAAGTTGCAGCATGATATCTAATATGTTTCTATAACGTACCATGATTATAATTAATACTTAATTGCTGTGACACTGCATTTTCCATGTCACAATGATTATTTTTCAGTTTTGTTTTTTCACTGTCTTTGAAAAACGTTATCTAATTCTACATAAATTTTAAAATTCTCAACACTGCATGTTTGAACAAAATATTGATGATTATCTAAATGTATGATGATATATTTAGATTATGCATCTAAATTTTGAAGAGTTATAATTACTGTTACATGATTAATAAGGTCAGATGTGATGAATGTGACTGGCACTAGCAGGTATCATTTGCTCATATAATAGGTAGAAAAATTATTGTGTGCTAAATCAGATTTGTAGTGACCAGACAAGTTAAATTTAGACTAGATCCCAGCATTCAGGTTTTAGATAGAAGCAGAGTTTGAGGTTAATAACAGTGAAATCTCATACTGTATCTAATTATTCTCACAGAATTTCATGCTCAAAAAAACTAGAAGGGTCACAATTATTAGCAAATAATGTAAATTCTTCCTTTCTTCCCTGAGTGAGGTGACAAATTCCTGAAAGATCAGGATGCATCTTCAGTAGAACAGAAAAACAGACCCTTATTATTAGGCCACAGCTTAGATTAGTAATTCTAACTCATTCTTCCAAAATTCAAATACCCTCCTTAAAAAGGAGGCTTGAACCTGCATTATAAAGTTTTGCTAATCTTTATAATTCACATATTTTCTCATAACTGTATTTTCCTGCATTTAAATATTTTATTATAAAACTTGGGGAAAAAAAAAGTTCTAAAATATTGTTATAATAAGACGAAGCTGAAAAAAAGCAATAAAATAGCCAAGCTGTGATTCTCATTTTTATTTTTTTGTATTATTCAGAAATTTACTGGAAGTCTCTTGGTCCTATAATAAGATGAGTTTAAAGCATATGCAACTCTCAAAGAGAACAGTCCTCATTTCAAGCAGATTTCCTAATGAAGTAACAGAATATTTCAGGATGCATCTTACTTTAGACCTGTGTCTATATATGTGAGAGGAAGGAAATGTTCCTCTCTTCACAGAGACTTGTGTAGAGGCAAAAGCACAAACCTTGCATTGCACAGGAGCGCAAAGGTCCAGCAGGAGAATGAACTCTTATCTTAATAGATACCGGAGCCTTGTGACTTCTGGCAACAGATTTCCCCACTTGCAGATGTTCATTTGCAGACAAGCTACAGACACGGCAACAGAAGATGTGAAAGAAGTCTGTTGGGGGGGGGGTGCCTGTGTTGTGAAATTGCTTGGAAGGGGGAATTACAGATCTAATATAACAACCCTTTAGGGAAAAATACAATTGCCACTTTGGAACCGTTAGCATGCACAGAATCTACATCACCACAGTCTGCTTGGGTCAGTTGTGCCTAATCCATGTCTGAAGCAGCACCACAAAGAGAAAGCAATTGACAATGGTAGTCAAGAGGTCCCCTTCTGCAGGGGAAGAAGGCTTCCATAGCCTCCTCTTTTGCAGCCTGCCAAAGAGTAACATAGAAAAATCACATGGGCATATTGGGAAAACCAAAGCTTGACAGAAGTTGAAACTAATCAAAAGTGTGAAGATCAAAAAGAAGGAAATCGAGAGGCATATCAGCTGTAAAAAAGGAAGTCCAAGAAAAACCTCTTGTCCTGGTGCCAGAAGAGGTGGTGACCTAGTGACCAAGGATATAGAAAATGCAGGGGTATTCAGTGCCCTTTTAACCACAGTTTTTACTGGCAAGGTCTGCTCAGGGGGTCAGACAGTGGCAAGAGCTGCTCCATCAGGAGAGACCAGCTGATAGCCAAGGACACGGGCAAGATGGTGCCTTCACTGACAGGGTGTAGTTCAGCATACCAAAGCAGGACTGGACTGATGACTGACAAGTTCTGGTGACAGTCTGATAATCAGCAGACAGAGCAAGGCAAGGCAAAGAGTCAGCTTTAAGTTCAATCCAAAACTTCAGACCGGTTTGCAAGTCAGAACCAATAGGCAACGGGGCTGAATGCACCTGCAGTAGAGCCCAGGACAACACTGGGGGTTCAGGGCTGATCCTAAATGGCCAAGTGTGCACGGCTGGGGTCCCAGGTGAGACTGGTGAGGCCAATAAAGCCTATTTTTGCACTCCAGGCTTGACACACGCATTCCAGACCTCCATGCTTAGTAATAAAGTTTGGGGGAGGAAAGAATAGCCCAAAATAAGACAACCTTGTTAAGGTCTACTTGATTGTACTGGGTATGGATGCATCCATCAGACTGGACAGGATGTATCTGAATGCATCTGGTTAACATAATTTTAATGCCACTCCCTCTAAACTTGGAGAAAAAGCTAATGGGTAGAATAAGGTCTAGATTCTTCTCAGAGGTGCACAGCAAAAGGAAAAGACAATGTGTGCAAATTACAGCAGGGCAAATTACAAACTGGGTTTAATGAAAACAGAATCTTCATAGTTGAAGTGCCTAACTACTGAAACAGGTTGCCCAGAAAGGTTGTGAAATCTCCAGCCTTGGGCAAGATCCCAAACAACATGGTCTTTGAAACTAGCTCTGTTTTGAGCATGAGGTTAGACAAAATGACCTCCAGAAATTCTTTCAAAACTAATTGTTCTATGATTCTAATACAGAAGGATTTTACTAACTTTATGGCAAACATTTCTTTTATAAACACCTTTTCATAATCCTTATCCCAGCATAAAAACTGAGAAAAGGAAAATAATACTTGTGAAAGGCGCCTAGCTGGCTTCTTCATATACTTATTCAAAAGTGTAAAACAAATACTGATTCATAATTTTAATTCAGTTGAGCATATCTGAATATTGTCAGGAAAGAGCAATATTGCAGCACAGGCTAAGAAAATAGTATTGATCTTTATCCAAAAACTTGAACTGGAGCAAATATTTAAGTTTAAATAAAAATGGTGACAATACAGTTAAATGAAGAAAAGTGCTTTTTGCTTATTAACTGTCTCCACAGTTAGTCTTACTGTTTGGTCCTGAAGTTTAACTTCAAAACAGATACTGTAATACATATATATCAAAATATACTGTAAAATACTTTGAATTTAGGACCTTTAATGAGGTGGTGAACAGGGAATAGACCATTTTCCATGTTGAAATATTAAAGACCATTCTTAGCCTTTTTTTTATTTTTTTTTTTCCCATTGATACACTGGAATAAACCAGAAATAAACGCATTCAGGTATGCACATTCTTCAAAATCATCAATAATTTAAGTCTTACTGAAATGTATATAGTTCATAAACTTTTTTTCTAATTCTGTGTGCTTAAACATAGATTAGGAATTTTAGCAGGCAGACATGATCTAAAACACTTAGCTTTTTCCTATCAATCTGCGTTACCAGAAGCTTTATCTCTAATTTACCCTCTCAGATATTGTACTTTGAGATAGACACCATATGGGCTATGAAATATGAATGGTTTAGGAAAAGGCTATATTGAATTCTTGAAATGATAAGGAATATAGGATTTTTGAAATGCTTGTTGTACATGTCTTATCAGTTAACTCTTTAATGCAGGTATCAGAACATTGACAGGACAAGAAGATATATGTGTAAAGAAGAAAGTATTTTATAAGATATATTCCTTGCTGAAGAAGAAAATGGATGGATAAAATTAGTGGTTTTATCCAAATAATAGTAAGAAATTTCTTTCCTTGACTTTGATCCACAACTGATGGCAGGTCGTTTAATATAGCTCTTACAAACAACTTTCAGAGATGCGGAGATTGTCAGAATAATATCTCTGTCTGCCTTACACAATGCTTTCAAAAGTAATTCTGAATTGACAAGAGATTGATAGGTTTCTTGGATAGTTTTTTTTCTTTTAAGGCATTCAAATGACACTTGAGGGAAAAACAATAACAAAGGAAAATTGTTCAAAGATTAAATACTATACAAAGAGAATTACTTAATATATTTACTAATTTTGACAGTATAAACACCTATAATTCATCCATGAACATAGGTAATCTTTTGCACTACATCACATTTGTGTTTTGATTTGAATATATCAAAATACTTTGCATATATAAAACCAAATTATTATAAATGAAAGAGTACCTTCGGTATTTAGAAAGTAGAAAACCTCATGAAAAATTTTTATAAAGACATTCATACAAAAAGAAAGACATGTTGTATGAGCCTATACAGAATTCATAGTGGCTGTTTTAGCATCATCCTTATCAAATAAAATGCAGTTATTCCAGTCTAACAGACACATATGTAAGATTCCTATAGATATGCAATATTACTGCAACAAAAATTATTTCTGCAGAGCAAATAAATTTAATCTTAAAATAGATCAATATAGACAGATCACTTATACTGTCTTGATTTATATTGGGATAATTAACTCCCCACTTAGCAAATTTAATAAAAAATGTGATATTTGAACCTATTCAGTCTTATGTAATTCAGATTTCTTTTAGCTGTTAGGAGATACTGAAAACAGTAACAGTGCCGTTTTAAATGAAGATAGGAAAGTTTTCTAGAGTGGATTAGGTATGGACACACAAATAACAAATTTAAAAAAAGGTCTGAATCAGCAACCTGTCTTATGTATTGCTGAGGCCAATATGCAAACATATTCAGCATGGGCATTTAGAGACGGTTAAACATTAGCTGTCCCTGCTCTGTCAAAACTGTACCAGCACCTACTGCCAAACTACTCTGTGCTGATCTGCTATGAAAATGCAGTATTACAGGATCTCACATTGATTTATGTAGTTCACGCCTGCAGAAATAGTAGTTGCACATTAAAGTACATCAACGACTATGTCAAGAAAAGTGGTTTAACATTTCTTATAGAATAATTTTTACCATTGCTTGCTGGGTAGGGCTGTACTTCCTGTTAATGTGCCATATTTTGTATTAATGCTTAAGCTAATAGAGGGGGACAGAAATCCATTTTCCTTATATACAAATCAGAAATGTCAGAAGTATGTGCCTTTAGCTGATCCAGCATGCTATAAGAATCAATCACAATGATGTCCATATAAGCTATCTTTTGCTTTAAACACAGCTCTCAGCCAAATACACTTCTCTCTTGCCTAGTCAGCAATGCTACTGAAAATACCATTCTCCCTATAGCCAGAATAGGGATAATTTTACTCTTTAGAGAATTTTTCCAACTATGTTCTTGCCTGTCTTTTGAGTCCATCAGCCACCTTGTGTTTCCTTTACAGTTCCAGTTGCCACCAAGTAGTTTCAGACTTCACAGCTCCATGGTTATTTGATGCAACTTTTTTTTTTTTTTTTTTTTTTTTTTTTTTGGTCAACTCACTGTTACAGAGCAAAATTTAGATGTGTAGTAGCTGGGAAACATCTCAGAAAGCAAATAGCTCTGAGCATGGCTCTTCTTTGCTTGAACATTTATGTTGTATTAGCCATTAAAATTGTTTTAAAATTGGTTTTAAAGTTTTGTGGTTTGTGTGTTTTGGACTTTAAATGAACCTGAAAGATAAGCACTGCAAAATCTTGTTAAATTTATCTATGCTTATTGAATTTCAAGTTAGGGCTTCCAATTACTTTGTGTTCTGCAAATATCTTGTGTGAACTAGGTTTCAACTCCTTACTTTGTTGCTTTCTCCACATTGATCAGAGTTTCTCAGAATGATTTTCATTGTAGAGCTCAGAGATCAACTGAAAAATCCTAAGCCAGAAATAACTTTTTAAAGTCCCAACTTTTTAAAGTCCTTTCCTTTTACATCACATTTCTCTTAATTTTTTTTTTTATTATTTTCTCAGATTTCTACTTCCTGTAACCCTATAGACAAAGAAGAAACAGACAAATCAGAGCAGTTTAAAGTCAGCTGTAGGTTACAAAACTGGCAGTTGTTTTCCCTAATGATATCATATTAGTATGGATTTTATTTCCTCAAAATGGCAATTTTAATGGCATTATTTTTCTAAAGGCTTTTGGAGTCATTAATGAATATAGCTTTACACCAATGAGTCTACTTTCTTTTTCTTTTTTTTTTTATCTTTTGTAAGCAGCTAAGTTAAGGGTTTCATACGTCCAACATTCTGCCTGAAACAATAGACTTAGTGACATGAACACATAAGGAACAAGCATGGGCTACTTCTGTTCTTGTTACTAATCTTACTGTATATATGTCAAAACTGTTGGTATCTGGGACATAATAATTTCTTTGAGAAATTAAATTTAACTGTTAGGAACATTTCTGTGGAATAAGGACAAATATCGATTTGATAAAGCATTCTGTGTTTACTGTGGCAAATGGTAGATACATAGACAATGAATATAAAACCAGGTTGTGTATAGAGTTATCTTTTCCCCAGTATACCTTCTCTCAGCTTCTAACACTTCGCAGTGTTAGCATCCTCTGAGTTAAAATTTCTATTTATAGCTTGGTGTTTAAAAGGTCTGGAAGGACTTTTGAGCCATAGAAATCTCTAATTGCTTTTTGATTTAATTTATACTTTTGACTTTCATCCTGTGGCAATTGAATTCTGCAGTTTAATTGAGAGTATAATAGTGGGATGGACTTCAGCAAAATACTCCCTAAATACCATTCTGAGATCACCCTCAGCATGTTTCACTCACCGATAGAGATGGTAGATGCCCTGTGATAGCACAATGGGTTTCCTTCTGCTGGTAGATTCTGTTAGATCAGAAGCCTGACCTTTGAAGTTAACCTGTTTGTAGAAATTATTTTATGTATGAATATAATGAGAACTAGATGAAGATAACTTTGAAATAGAGCTGGTCAGGATTTTTTATGACAAAAAAAATCATGGTAGGGGATTTTAACTCCAGAATGGAATTGTTGGTTTTGAACGAAAAAGGGAGAGAGCACAGTAATGAAATATTGAGCACTCACACTTGAGATAGCCATGACTGTCCTTAATACCTTGCTTCCAATCAAGGTAAGGATTGAAGCAAAAATTCATCCTAGGTGAGTATAATAACTATCAATAAATTTCTGTTTAATTTATTTAATAACTTATCTTTATTTGATAGATTCTCAAATGTCCTAGGTGAGCCCCTATTTATATTTTTAGAGATTAAGATATAACCTTTCCATTCTAACGGTTTCAAGAATTAGAAAATTTAGCTCTGTAGTAATGATTTGCTAGTAAAAGATAGAGACTGAAGATATTACTTGCTGAAGACTTCATAACACCTAAATTTCAATTTAAGGACTTTTTTTTCCTAAGTATTTACTGAAGAATCAGTGTTGAGGAATTAGTGCTGGAGATGGATTTTTTTTAAATGGAAAAGAGAAAAATACCCTGAAAATTAAATAACTACATGGAAATCATGCTGTTCCAAAACATTTTTGCACAAAGTATGATTCTAGTAGCAAGACAGTGCATGAAATTTAATAATGAAACAGGGCTTTTTAATAGTTTCAATAAAATAGACTTAGTGACAAAATTAACTGTTGAAGCATGCTGGTGAGTTTTGTACAAAAGCCTAGTAAATCATCTCTTTTTTTGTACAAAACACACATTTTTCTGTGTTGTCCACATTCTTCTTCTTTTTCACCTTAAAATAACTTTTCCAAAGTCAACTTCTGTTTTCACTGGTTTTCAGCTCAAAGTTATGGGTTTTTTTCTGACATATCAATCATTTTTAAGGAAAGATGACAGGTTTTATGACAATTTTCACTTGATTGAAAAAGCTATTTTTTCTGCCAGAAAAATAGAATTCAACAGAAAATCACTTTACTGCAGTAACTGCTTATATTTTCTTTTGAAAAGATTAAAAGAATTTATTTACAGCTTGGTTGCGCTTGTGCTGGGTTCATAGGCAATGTACATTAAAATGACTGGAAATAGTTAGATTTACTTGTTCACATTTTCTGAAGTCCACCTGGAGCCCAGTAACAATGGCTTCTGCCATTCCTAACACAGAGCTCTTCAGAGCCCAGCTCTCAGGGCTGGCCTGGGTTCACCTTGGCCGGCACAGGCTGGGTTGTTTCAGCGCCTGCCTCGGGGCTGTGTGCCCGTTGCCCCCCTGCCTGAGCCTGAGCCTGAGCCTGGGCCTGAGCCTGGGCCTGGGCCTGAGCCTGGGCCTGGGCCTGGGCCTGAGCCTGGGCCTGGGCCTGGGCCTGAGCCTGAGCCTGTGCCTGGGCCTGAGCCTGAGCCTGAGCCTGAGCCTGGGCCTGGGCTGGGGCCTGGGCCTGGGCCCTGCCAACGCCTCCCTGGGACGGGTCTGGCAAACCCAGGGGGCCGCTGCCCAGCACACAGGAGCCCTGGGGGGGCTGAGCCTGGGGAGGCCGTGGGGCCACGGTCACCTTCAGCTGGGAGCAGCCAGAAGGCAGCAGACCAGGGTGAGAAAACACTACAATAAACCCAAGTAGACCCCAATACTTAGAGTGAGGGGACCCCCATCAGCAGCGCTGCACTTCTCCCAGGAAGGGACTCAGGATGGCGATGACTCACTGTAATGGCCCAGCAGCACTCGGCTGGGGAAGGATGCCTCCATTGGCCTTATGGGCTGGAGGGACACTGCGAGGCTGAGCACAGCACCAGTGAAAAGGGGTAGATATTAGACAAGAGGGTTTTGCATAATAATTATAAGGGTATTAATATTATATAGTTTTTCTTGTACTGATTTGTACTGTGATAGTTATTATCATGTAATTGGACTGTTTGTTGCATTTCAATTGGATTTTAAAGTTTTTAACTAAGCTAACACTAAATTCTCGGCTCAATACACGTGCTGCTTTCTTTCAGCCATAACACAGTTTTGAATGTAAACCAATCCCTTTAAAAAATCAGGGAGCAACTGGTTCAGTCATACAAAGTGCTCAGAAGTATTCCAGGATACATTAAAATAGCTATAGACTCTGACATTACTCTTAATATAATTAATTTAAAGTTAATTCTGTTATTTTTAACCACATTTCTAGTACTTTAGAACTCAAAATAATTGAATCTCAAGAAGGAAAGTTCTACTTCAAAATAAGGACAAGGTCTCCAAACAAGGAATTGAATATTACTATAATTAATAATTTTTTATTACTTTCTTTTTCTCATTTCTTTGAGAATGTTACTGAAAAGTTACTTTTAATATAGAAATAATTTAGACATGGAAAGGATTTAGAGGATATTGTTATTTTTGGAATTGATCCTTTTGTGCTTTTTAACTACCAGAGACTTTAAGATCAGCTCTCTGCAATGAAGGAATTTTCACTTATGGAAAATACAGGCATGAAGTCTGATCAAATTTTATTTTTGTTTCACCTTCTAGTCTCTGGAATGACATAGCAAGAAGAGCAGTAAACACTGGAAAATCTTTATCTTAAAAATAATAAAGAAGTGCATCCTCATGGTAATGAAGACTGTGAAAGATCTGCTATGGCATTGCAAGTTGTCAGTAAGAAATTAATGTACTGCAGTTGTTGCTTTTAAAAATATTAAATTTTATAAACTTAATCACTGTGTGTGTTATCAGAAAATGCATCTGCTGAGAACTATAGCATACGTCTCAGTTTCTATTCATTGAAAATGCTTTTTATTGTAATAGAAAACAATCCTGAACTGCCTACATAAATTGCTGACTGCTACATAAATGGCTGAATGGAAACTTGGAAATATTTCCAGTTAGAATTTACTAGGCAACGTCACACAGAATGAAAATATAAGGGGTTTATTCTGGTAATTAGTAGAAGTGGGGAGGTACTGAGCAGGAAGAATGACAGAGAATGACAATATTAATGAGCACATGAATCCAATTACCTGATTTTCTTACAGATATACAAACCCCAAAGCTATGTAGAAAGTTGGCCCTTCTAACTGTTATTTTAAAACTATTTTTAATGTATATTCTACAAAATAGTAAAATAGAAATCTTAGGTTTTACGTTTCCTTTCCTTTGAAGACTTTTTCTGCTGAAACATTCTCTAGCCTTCCCAAAGACACAACATCAATGATATTCTAACAGAGCTAGCCCATAGTTTAGTAATAGTTAGATTACTGATCTAATAAAGGTGTTTAACACCAAAGTCCTTCTGCAATGGTACTTCATTTGGGTTCTGGGAACAGATTTTTCAAAGCACATGTCTTAAAAATTATTTGACAAAAATAAAAAACTTAGGAGAACATAAGTACATTCTGAGAGAATGGGATGGGTGATGGGCATTTTTAACTTAAATATGCTAAAACGTTTATGTTTGCTCACTGTTGAAAAATGTGTATGCTTTTTCCTCACAAAAGATGACTGCATGAGATATGCTAGAGCTCTGACTTTTTCATTCTCAGATGATTTTTATTCTGCACCTTCTAAGTTGTGACATCAAAGTTCAGACTTCTAAGATAACATTGTCCTCCATACAGGGCAGTCTCATGAAAAATTCCACTATTCTAGGGCAAAGCAGTCAGGAATGCCATTTCTGTCCTAGATATCAGTCATATGATGTGTTCCTGAGAAGGTATCTCACTGCTTTTCCTATTAATTGGTTGAACTACTTCCATAAGTACTAATAACTTTGTGTATAGATGTAGTCTACACAGCAGGAAATAGGGGACTTACTCTTGACTAAGAGAATCTATAAAGTAACTGGTGTCATAAAGGGCATTTATGAATAATTTGATTGTGAACTGGAAAGTGATGGAGATATCATAATTAAAGGAGATGGAAACCAGGGCTGACTATTCAACCTTTAAAAAATGTTGCCTTTTTCTCAGTGGTACAGAGAATCAGGTACCTAATTCTAGGCCAGAAAAACACAGACTCCACCCTTTCAGTTTTACAGTTCTGGTGATTTTTGAAATAGATGAGGTTCACCTAACCAAATCTTAACATCTAAAAGCTGTTAAGAGTCAGGACTGGTCCCTCTCATGATATTTAGTGCTTAATTTAGAGCACAGTGAGTGAGGTGTCTGTGCACCATGCTTTACAGCAAAGTACAAACACCTCCCTGTTGCCCAAGCTTTTCCTAAAATTTCCATTTCACTTTTTAAAAAAAGGGAAAATGGGAAAAAATTGGAAGAAAATGGAAATCTGAGAGATGAAGGTAAATCGAGCTGATATGGTCCAGTTAGTATACACTGCTCCAGTACTTGCAGCACATTGCAAAAAAAGCCAATGTTGTCTTCCTCTTTGAGGATCTAAATGAATCTGTGCAAATCACAAGTTAATAATGTCTGAGGAACATGAGGAAAGGATCTTCAGAAGGTAGGATGCATGTCACATGCATACCATCCACAGTTCCTATGGGCTTTGGCTTAATTGGTCATGAGCCAAGGAGCTGACACATTCACCAGTCCATCAGAGTACAATTTCTGATCAATGCTTTTTGATAAGATCTCTTCAGGACTCCACTGGAGGTAAGTTCTGATATGATAATAGCTTATATCAAGAAATAGTCATGTATGTATAGAAAATAGACATGTTTTCTCTACCTCCAATGCTAGCATATTTGCAAATTAAACAGTATAAAAAAAGTAGCTTAAAATAGCCACTTTAGTGGCAGTTTCTCCTGTATTACACTAGTGCACCAGCTTCCAGACACAGAATATTTTCTCAAGAAAATAATTTTCCTCAAAAAAGTGTGATATTCCAGACTTACAAGAATATAACCATAACAGAAAGACCAATGGCCATATTCTGAGAAGGATACAGAGCCAAAAATATACTGTGAGGATCTGCATTGAATAAGTCACTTATCTTTCACCTGTGGGATCATAGAGAAAGGAAATTAATGTCTCAGGATGAATTACTTTTAGCTAGCTGACTCATCAGTGAATAATTTTTTCACTTTCAAAATAGACATAATCAGCAGGAGTCTAGATTTTGGTCACCAGAGATTAAATTAATTGATGTATTTTGCAAGTAAATTAAGAAAAGCAAGTAAAATAAGATAATATATAGAGTGCAATACGACAGTAGAAAAAAGCCTCAAAAGACAAATCTGAGGCAAGTCTACATTATTCATGCTAATAGCACCCATACTGAAAGTTTCCTAAAGGCTGTCTTTTAACACGTTTTAAAGTTTATTATTTCAATTGCGCCATCTAAGTTTTCATATTGTTAATCATGTTTCAGATTCTTTTTTTGCCATTTGTCAGAATTAAATTTGATTCTACAATATATTTTTAGCTCCATTATTTTATCTTTTTTTTATATACATTTGTTTTGTTCATTGGTGAATTTTGGAACATTTCTCAGCAGGAAGGTGTGGGGGAAAAAAAGCATGAGCATTTGGCTAAGTGATAAAACCTTTAAAAAATCTGATTTTGTACAAGACATGATTATTTAAGCAATGCTAAATTTTGACGGGGAAATGATCTTCAGATTCCACCTGTCTTCTACTGCCATTCTAGGTAGGAAGGTGTAAGCAAGATATCCTGTGCAAAAGATGTTCCATCTGCTGTGGATCTCTACTGTATAACCCCCTTATGTATCTAATAGCAGAGGAGAATATCCCACAACTTCTCACACCTGTCTCTTACATGAGAACATAATGTCATCGAGATTATTTTTTTTAAAAATGTATGATTAATTATTGGTGATAAAAACAGTATTTCATGCCTAGCATAGGAATACATAGTACAAATGGAATATGACAGATGAACAGCAAGAGCAAAGATAAAGATGCACAGAACAGTGTGTGCAAAATAGCAGAGTGATGGCTTGTGATTCTCGTCATTGCTCACAGTTTTGTGACGAGGGTTGGGAGTTTCTTTTGAATTCTAGAGTTACTCTGGGGAGAAGAAAGGGATTGCACCCTTTGGGACCCTGTACAGATAAATAAGGTAGGCCTACCTATACTTCCACAGCTAAACTAGACTCATTATTACAGGTAAATTATAAGAAGCGCTTAAAATCTCTTGTTTAGAGGTTCTTGGCACTTGGTACACTTGGACGTGCAACATAAGAACTTCCAGATTATGAAACTGCAGCATTTTGGAGGAAATAGTGCTAGAAAAATTGGTCAGGAGCAGGGAGAGAAAGAAGAAAGAGGATGAGAACATGATGGGCACATGGGGCAAATGCTGAGGTGACAGAGACACAATGTAAAGGAGACCCAATAGAAAGCTTTTTTACAACTGTATCTGAAGATATAAACCACTATAAGAATATCAAGAAGTACTAATTACATTGTTTTTTCATGTGCTGATGCAGTCTCCAGACTCTGTTTTCCACTTCTTACAGTTTCGCCTCTTTCTTTATTCCTATATGCTTATGAGGAGTATAAACTACAAGGCAATTCAGCTCTTTGCTCTTGTAAACTGGTTTACTGGGAAAATGGTTCATCAGTTATGTTATGTTGACTTTCTCATACATACAGTCTTGGGTTCAAGAGATGGTGCTCCAGAAAATAAGTACAAGCAGCTTTAATTTGCTACAAAGGATGAATTCTAAAAATGTCTACCTCAAATTTTATCTTTTTTTAAATACCCAGTTGGAAAGCTTTGATTTCTCTTTCATAAAGCTTTAGAATCTGATAATGACTATGCTAGATCAAGTAGGTCTTCTATTTATGCATTTTCTACTACAAGAAAAAGGAAATCTAAAAAGCAGCTACTAAATATCAGTTACAACAATCTATCTTATTTTCAGGGACCTCAAAAAATGTCCAGATGAAGATCCAGTCTGCTTATATATAAAAATATACTAAGAAGAAACTACTATAGTCTAGTTTACTCTTTACAATATAGACCAAGATAAACAGAAATATGTAGTCTTCTCCCTTCTATCTTCTGAAAGTGAAAAGGGTTGTTTTTAAAAAAAAAAAAATAATAGATGACATTCTGCCAACCTAAGAAGCAGCAAAAGAAGAATCACTGAATTAGAAATTTGGAATCTTTAGCATAGTTCACTGTCACAAGAATGAAGTTGTTTTAAATACACAAGTTATTTTCAGGAACAATCCAAGGAGACCCTTAAAACTAGAGCAAAATTAATGATGTTACACAGAACAGCAATAGGAATTATGTCCAGTGGCTCAGCATGATTACAGTTCCCCAGTGCCTTCACGGCTTTATACAAGTTATTTAGGAACACTTAGCAGTGGAGAACATATAGCAGCACATCTTAAGGCCTGTATAAAAATAATTAGCATCATTAATTCACATGCAGGTTCTGAAAATTAGCTTTACTGTATCTTGCAAAAGAATAAAAGCTACCTAATCTTGTTTTTATGTGAACTTCAGAATATTCTTTTCAGCATAGCTCTGAAGAAAAAGAAATTTATGTATTTTTGATACCCATACTACCTCCTAAAACTGAAGGAGTGTATTTAGGAGTGGATTTACACAGTGTAGCATTGGGAAGTAGTATCCCTTCATTGTGGCCACTGAGACTCGGAAATGTAATTTATTTCTTGAATTGCCTTCCAAAATCATTAGTATGTCTGTTAGAAACCTCCTTGGGTACAGTTGTACCAAATATCTTTAATTTTGAGTCCTCATTATCCTGCACTCTTTCTCTGTCAGTGTAGTATCATCACTGTTTCACCTTTGTCCCCATGCTGGCAAAACTACATACGTGCCAGACTACTACAAGAAGTTTTTCCTGTTAGACTTCGCATCTAGGATAAGTATTCATCTAAAAGAGTCTTTAAATACTTTCTAAATATCTCAGGCCCAAAGAAATGCCAGAAAAAAGACTCAGGCCTTTTGTGACAACATGCCTTAAGCTATCCTGGACTGAGGGGATATTTACAAGAATTTAGCCTGGTCTTGTGGTAATGGTTCAAAATACCAAGCAGCTCCACTCAGTGAAAAAGAAATCTACAAAACATAAAATAATAAACCAAAACAAATTGCAAGTAATCTAAAAGCTGACTATGTTAACGATTATGAGAAGAACCAGCACACTGAGGATGGTTAGGTAATCATGATAGTGGGATAAGTACTGAATCAGGTGATGTGACCACTGTCTAAATTTGAGCAGTGAGGATTTAAGCCTCTTTGTGTGAATTGGCTCAAAGAATGGCTATCGTTCCACCAACTGGACCAAAGGACAAAATACTTTTTCATTTTTTAACATAATAAAGTTAAATTCAGAGCAATAACTCTAGCCTGAAGGTGGCTGCTTCAATTTCAGGGTTTGTGTGCCCAAAAGATTGTCTATTTTCTCTTTCCCCTAACAATACAGCTGGCTTTAGAGAGTGATACTGTTATAAATTTACTTAAAACAGGTTTTGTATTTTATCCAGTGTTTTGCTTAATGCAAAATTAATCAACAGCGCTAGGAGCAAAACCCAGGATTCCTTTCTTGCAGGTCAAAACCTGCATCAGTGTGTTAAAGCATAGCAGTACATCCTTGCTTGCTTTTCCTTTCCAGCTTGATTAATTTCACACTTCTTTCTGCAGAGGAGAAACAGGTAATGTGTGTAGTCAGATTAGACAGTGGGTTTATGGCAGAGTATTCTCTCGTAATACAGAAAAATAGGTTTGATTTCTTTTTTGATTCAACCTTGATTTCAGGTTGAAATTTACATGAAAAGTTTTTACCCCCATGCAGCTATGCAAGAACTGAACATTTATTACCCGCTCAGATATCTGAATAAAATATTCAGATTTCAATTCAATAATTCAGCTATTACCTGTGTATTGCATGTCTGAAACTTAATTATTTAATATGTCTGATCAATCAAGTCACCAAGGCATTGTAAGGCAGAGTTTCAACACAGACCCTGGTTCAGGCAGCTTTTGCCCACAGTTCCTTTACAGTCCTGAACATCCCCATCAACCATATGAGTTCATTCTTCTGGGGCCATATGATGATCCAGACAGGACAGTTTGCCTAGATTAAAAATCGGGGGAGGGAAGTATTTGCTTGTGTTTTATCTGGCTTAATTTTAAGCCAGAGCAAATCCCAGTCTAGTTCATTACATACAGAGGTAGTGGCAGTGCTGAGGGCATGTCACATTAAAGAATGGATGGTCAGGGAAGGTAGTACAGCAAGCACTCCTGATGAAAAATAATTAACCACGCATGCCCTCAGTCCCAGTTTAGATGTTGTCTAGATAGTTCCAGCCTTCCCTACGCTTATGTTTCAGAATGGGGAAAAACTGTTGTATATAATCTATATTTAAGTTGAAGCTGATGTAACTTGAAATTAAATACAGCTCTTTGCCAAAAGAAAAATACAGTGTATTTTATTAATATATATGTTGATCGAAATGTGAAATAAATGGACTAATTCACAAGCAACAAAGATGAGTTCCTAAAGGAAATCAATAGTTTTCAATTTGATAGAGTAAACAAACATGTTCCTGTACTTCTGGGTGTAAACCTGAAAGTACACTATAAATTAATTTACTGTGGAGTTTATTATAATAACAAATTAAAACTATGCATTTCATTCACTGCACTAAGTGGTTTGACTCCAGTTCCATAAGCTATCATGACAGCTCTGATGCTTAGCTTTTTTGTTGTTTTTTTCACTGTGTTACTATTTTTAAAGTAAAATTATTTAGACTCTCTACAGACAGTTTTTTAGCCTTAGGAAAAGATATACTAAGGCAAAGTACCATTGTGATCATTGGTCCTAAGTGAGACTTGGATCTGCACTAAGCACAACATCAATTACTTCGTTCTGCAATTCCATTCATGTAGCTATTTAGTATCAGAAACCAATGAAACACTTCCATGAATGCAAAATTTAGCAGCCTCAGAAATTACTTGTAGGTTACTGGTTAGAAGCTGCAGAATGGCAGAACCAGTGCTTTGCTTCATTTTTGAGTGCAATTGAAAGGTGGGGGGTTGCGTTTTGGATCTTTTTAATTTATAACTCCTTAAACAGTTCCCTGTGGGCTACAGTATTGCACTCAGAATAATAGTAGCCTATGGCTGGAAGTAGGCACATCTAGCAACACACATACGACTCCTAATAGAAATATAGGGAAAACAAAATATATCTCTGCAAGCTCATTGCACTTTCAAAAGACAGACAGATCATGATAAGAACTAAGAGTTGTTAAATAGTTCCAACAACAACAACAACAAAAGTATTATCCTGGTTTTCCATTTTACATCTCATCTGTCTTTGGCATGACTAGAAGTACTTACTTGTCTTCCTCCTGTACTTTTCTAAGGCTCTCTAGTCCTCCTAGTTGAGAATGCACTTAGAAGTAAAAATGAAGCTATAGTGAAGAAAGTTATCTTCATCTGTGCTCATTTTCACTTCAAAACAATTCATTTATTATTTGTATAGGTGTAATGTAGTGATTTCATATTTCAAGATTCTGAACTTAATGCAACATGTCATTTATTAATGAAAATGGTCTGAAATCTTTATGGATAAACTTTCCAAAGACATTCAGTGAAAGTCTGTTCATAGCTTTTTTTGAAACCAGGTAACAGCATTTAATTTGTTATTATATATTCATGAAGTAATAGATTTTGTACTGCCAAACTAATTTCTTCAATCAGACAGGAGCAATTCACAAGACAGGCATATTATAGGTAGCTTAACAGCTGCTGCTCCATGTATATTATTCCTTAGAGACTTTCCAGTGATATATAGGAATGTTATTTTATTTTGTTAAAGCTACCAAACTGTTTTGCTAACAACAAAATAAAGCAAGCATTATACAGGTTCCTTTTCCATTTGCTGACTGCACGAAAGAGAAATGTATTATAGCAAAACCACCTTATGTGCATACAGTTTTAGCATCTGCTCTTGATTTACTGTGTATCTCTCAGAATCACACAGGTGAATAGACATTCAAGTAAGATTTATTTTTACTGGGGCTTCAGATCTTAGAGAATTTTTAACAGTGGCTTTGTTTGTTTAAATTTACACTTCTTAAAAAGTACCCCTTTCAAATTATATAGTCACACAAAGAAGTTTATGAACAAATCCACAATAAAATCTAACCTTTCCATACAAATGGAAAACCATAAAAATAAAACATATGTGGAGAGGTATATGAGTTTACATTTTAAGCAGAAAGACTGTAACTTTAGAATGACCACAATTCTTTTAACTTTTATATGCAAAATTATATATATAGAAAAATAGCCCAAAGATAATCTAAAACATATACATTGTTTTCAGTACATATTTCTCAAGGAAAAGCATTTAGATTTACATTGTTCTCATTGATTTTCTCTGAAAGCTCTCAGATTTTTGATCATCTTTCCTAAATTGCAAATCTGAATTTATACAGCATTATTTTTCAATCTATTTTTATATCATTTGTAAATTCCATAACTGTCAGTGTTTTGTTTTACTTTCAGAACTTCTTTTAAAAACACAGAGGGGAAAAAACCCCAGAAAATTCAGCAAGACTTCACAAGTAACATGAGGTAAGTGTTCCTCATTCTCAGTCCTCTTGGAGATCAAGCCTTAATCTATTTAAATTGAATTGTGTTTACTATGAGTCATTCCAGTTAGTCAAATCAGTGTACAATAACTAGTGAAAGCCTGCGCATATACAAAACTAATATAAATTTAGTTGTTTGAGTACCTGGCATAGCAAGAGAGAGGATTTTACAAAATTACCCATGCATAAAAATTAGAATTACAACTACATTCATAGAGAAAGCATGCACATGTGCAGACAGACAGACACAAACAGAGGACTGGATTTAATCTCCTTAGTTGTGGGTTTTGGTGGTTTTTTGTATGTTTGGTTTTGGTTTTGGGTTTTTTTTTTTTTTTTTTTTTGTTGGTTTTGGTTTTTTTTAATTGCAGTGAATTGCCTTCAATACTGGTAATTACTCAGCCACTGTACTGAATTCACAGTTCTGAATAGCTATAGAAGTTTTCTTTCTAGTGCAGGTATCCTCAAAGAAAATGCACAACAGGGAAAAATGAATACTGTTATATAGTTTGAATTATTTAAATCATTTATTTTTCATTAATTCCACAAAATTTTCCATTATAGTAAGTAATATATTCAGATTTTCAAAATGATCCCATTCTAGTTGTGAATACAGTTACATGTATTGTAACTGTATCTGTAATATCTGTAAAATGTTACACAATTAACTCAAAGCTCAGGAAATCCAAAGACCAACAGTGTAGAGGGATGAATCTGGGTTAATTAGGATTGATAACATACAGCTGTGGGCTGGCTTCAGGGGTGTCAGGTTGGCTGATGTAGATAAGGTGCAGCTGTGGCTGGTTCTGTTAAGGGGTTGGGCTGCTAGTGAAGAGAGAGCAGCCGAGGAAGAAGCAGAGAGAGAACATACGCCCTGGATGAGCTGAGACGAGGAGAAGGCAGCAGAGGGACTGGTGTGAAGAGTATGTCAGTATGTGATGGAAAGACCTTGTTGCAGCTGGCTAGTTTGGAGAGTGCTGTGACAATTGGTGCCCTGTGTGAGACCCTTCAGATTATGAGACTGAGTGTGATGATAGTTTTGAGAGCACCGCGACACAACAAAACTCTTCCAACCACGTAAAGGAACAATTCAAAATTGTATTAGTTTTCCTTCCAATTAGTTTCAACTATTTCAGGTAAGCGGGTTTACCTGAAAATACCTCAAAAATAAAGTTACTAGACAAAATATACTTTATGCCACATTTTACCATAACATGGCAGCGCAGGAAAGATTTCATTTTATTACATAGAAGCATAGAATAATTTAGGTTGGAAAAGATCTTTAAGATCATCAAGTCCAACCTGAGACTGCAAACTCCACCACTAAACCATGTCCCTAAGCACCACATCTACATGTTTTTTCATCACCTCCAGGGATGGTGATTCCATTACTTCCCTGGGCAGCCTGCGGCAATGCTCGACAATCTTTTCAGTGAAGAAATTTCTCCTAATATCCAACCTAAACCTCCCCTCGTGCAACTCGAGGCCATTTCCTCTTATCTCACCACTTGTTATCTGGGAGAAGAGACCTACCCCAGCCTGTCTACAACCTCCTTTCAGGTAGCTGTAGAGACTGATAAGGTTCCCCCTAAGCCTCCTTTTCTCCAGGCTAAACAACCCCAGTTCCCTCAGCTGCTCCTCATAACACTTGTGCTCCAGACCCTTCCTCAGCTTCATTGCCCTTCTCTGGACACGCTCCAGCACCTCAATGTCTGTCTTGTAGTGAGGGGCCCAAAGCTGAACACAGGATTTGAGGTGTGGCCTCACCAGGGCTGAGTACGTGGGGATCACTTCCCTAGTCATGCTGGCCACATTATTTCACATACAAGCCAGGAAGCTGTTAGCAAGGTTGGCCACCTGAGCACACTGCTGGCTCATGTTCAGCTGGCTGTTGACAACCAGCACCCCCAGGTCCGTTTTCCACAAGGGAGCTTTCCAGCCACTCTTCCCCAAGCTGGTAGCATTGCATGGAGTTTTGAGCCAAGTGCTGAACATAGCTTCATTTTACTTTTTATTATTACCTTTACTAGCTAAAACACCTTACAATAACATATTTTTTCTTTCAACATAATTCACAGATAAATCAGCATAGGCTCTGTCTATGGCTATGGTTGTGATTGGGTTCTGATTTCCCTCTATTGCTTTTCATAGGATACTCATCCTCTGTAATAAAAATCATATGCAGTCTTCCATTATATGTCCAAAAAAGGCTGAGAACAGTGGATTCTACTTCTAATGTACATCTGTGTAAGTCTAATAGTTAAATTATTAACCAAATCCAAATTCTTCAAACACTGCAAAATAGACCCTAGATACCTTAGATTGCAGCATTCTGTTTTGAACTAACCAGTCAAAGACTCTTTGCTTATTTTAGTGGTGTTCTTGGTGAATTCTTTCACCCAATTGCTTACCAAGTATGTAATTTCATTTAAAATAATTTATTTTGCTGTTATTTATAACTACAGTATTGTATTTCAGTTCCTTTAAAAGAGGAAAAATACTAGATTTATATTAAATACATGTAAAACAATCTATAACTACTGTAAATAATAAAATTATCTGACTTGTTAATAAATTCTTTAACATTTTGATGCTAGAGATAATCATTGTTCTTCATTCCTGTTGTTCAATAGTTGTCACATGAATAACACAAAGTCTTGAAATAATAGAAAGTTAAAAAAAACCTTTATAAAGGAAGAAACTGGGATATATTCCTGCACTTTATACAACACAATAAACAACTATGTACCAGAAAATTATTTTCAGAAGAATTTGTTTTGACAATGCATAGTTCATATATTATCAGATTATTTAATGTTTTGAAACAAGTTAGTCATGAGGGATATGCTTTTGTGTGCACATTTAGTTTTCAAAAAGAAATAGACCTTGTTTGAAGTTTAAATTTATTTTTTTAGATATGCAATGAATATGATCTCAAATATATTATTATAAAATAATTCTATTAGCTTCAAGGTATGTATTCTTTTACTTGTCTAAGAGGCAATAACATCGGATCCTGTACAACTGGTACCTGTGAGCTCAATGTGAATTTTTGTCAAGACATTACTTGTATATTTTTTTTCCTTTCAAGAATAGTAAACTTACTTGAATACACTCTGTAGAAATATAAGTTGTAAAAGAATAAAGAAAAAAATACCTTAAATGAGACAGTGAATATATTAGTTCCCACCCAAAATCTAGATGTATAGAGTTGCCAGAGCTGAATCATCTCAGCTGCTGTTCCAAAATTCACTAGGATCTGATAATGTAATAATAATAATAATAATAATAATAATAATAATAATAATAATAATAATAATAATAGTTTAGACCATAAAGTATAAAGAATAATAGAATAATAATACTCTAATAAGAGCAGTGACTACTATTAGGTAAGTCACTAATAAGACTGATCTAGTTACAGATAGACACTTGGCAAAGAGGAGGTCAGGTTACAAAACCAGGAAGACAGTGAATAAGACAAATGAATAACATATTGACTAAATGTAACAACACTAACAATTGCAGGGCACTTTTTGAAACTGTTAGGAGGTAAGAAAAAGATAAAATACCTGGTTATATAAAAAGTCGTTAATTTCTATGGTTTATTGCCACTGGAGGTTGTGAAGGCAGATAGAATTCTCTGGTTTAAAAAAAGGTTAGGCAACATGGATAATGGGTCCTTAAGCACACTCTAAAGGGATTAGGCAGGGATATTCTCCTGTGTATGGTTGAGGATGTGGGAAAAATCCTGGAGGAATGGATTGCAGGAAGTGGCCAGTCTTGTCTTTCCTGAGTATTCTATATTTGTCAGTGTGTGAGGCAAACTATGGCTTGACCCAGTAGAGTAATTTTATGCCCTTATGAGCAAAAAAGTTAAGGAAAGAAAAGCAAAGATGGCCCAGTGCAGTGTGAGTAATTCTATGTTACAGACTGGTTTCAAAGCACACATCTGGACCTATTTCTAATCATAATCTTCTGGCCAGCCAATTCTACCCCCAACAGTTGTGACAGACAGTGGTAAATCAGTATTTACCAGAACAGAATATGAGAGATATCAGCATTTTATTCTGAATGGAAAACACATAGTATATTATTTTGAAACCACCAGGATTTGAAGAAGTTTATTATATACAGATATTTTTTTTCCCCAAGGAGCTTGTTACATGACTATGCTATATTCTCCTTTTTTTACCTTTTTAATACTTACCACTAGAAATGGTTATTTTTAATTTGCTAAATGTATTTAACTATTGCTTGATTGTTACTTCAAGTAACCTGATTACAAATTTTTCAAATTGCACAAATACAATAAATAATATACAGGCTTGAATGAAGAAGGCTGCAAAATGTTACAAATACGCTTGCCCCCTTATAAATAAAAATTACAGTTTAAGAAGAGGAATGGCACAAATAACAGATCAGCCATGCAAGTTTCATTGTGGCCAACGAAACCTGACCACCTAAAGTTAGTGGTAGTTAGCCGCTGTCTTATACCAAACTAACAAGTAAAACAGTCAGTCTTCATAGGTGTGAGATAGTCTTAAATTCTTTTTAGTTCATAACAAATGCAAAAGTTTGACAGCATGAATATTTGGTCCACAGCTGTGTAACTATTTTCCTTTCTTTAGAATCTTATTTTGCTCAGTGTGAAATGGAGAATACAGTTCTGTCTACAGTGCTGAAATCAAGCCTACAAAATTTTGACTAAGATCACCCTCATAAAAGATAAACTTGGATATTGAATAACTTAATACTCGTTGTTGCTTATTTTTCCCTTTTCAAAATAACTTTCAATAGATGTCATCTCCAAAGAATTAATCAAAGTATGTTTCAAATTTCAAATGCATTTAAAATCTGCTTAGCCTTATAAAAAATCAGAGGTTTATTGGGTGCATTTACATTAAGACATCAGATGGGAGTTCATAATTTTCCTAAGATCTTTGCAATTACAATCTCTTATTCTGTATAGACATCATTCAACTAGCATTTTTTTCTTCAAGAAAATTACTTTTGAATGTTATTTATCATTTTTTACACGTAAGCATTTTGTCATGTATCAGCATGTCTTTTTTTCATCAAAAGTGTAAATCAAATCCCTCATAATGCCTAACTTAGTCTTATGATGCAGAGTATTTGTATCATCCTCACCTACAAAACATTTTAAAATATTTTTACTACTAATTATTTGGAAAAAAAGTAGCACTCTCTTCATATTTTGTTTCTGCTCATGTGTCTCTTCAATTTAATGTTTTGGGTTTTTTTTGACTTGTGGGAAAAAACAGCCTTTGGAGAAAAAAATATGCTAGAAATTACCTTTTAATTGATTTCTCAGAGCAAACCACAATTTACTCTTTAAAAGTAAACCTCAGCTTTACTCTTTAAGAAATCTTTGAGCTATCAAAGTAATTCCATTGCAGACACATATGTTATTCCTCCAAAACTAATGTTGATTCATAACTTATGCACATAAGTAAAACAAAAATCAAAATACTTTAGACTGATTAAAATATTTTAATATCAACTGACCCTTAACATCAGCTGCTTATGTAACTGCCTGTGCCATAACATACATGTAAAGAAAAGTGAAGCAGACCAGGCAGATTTTTTTCCACAATGTTCATATTCCAAGACCCTGTTTAACAATTCCTTCCTATATTTTGCTCATGCTGAAGCAGTTCAGTCCCATGACATCTCATGCTAAAACCACAAACAACCACCTAAGGGCTTGTAATTTTCAGCTCTGTAACCTTTGCCTGAAGCTGCTGAGGCAGCATGTTCCAGAGACTCTCTAGCAGTATTTTCCCTTGCTGCTCCTACTGCTGTGGTGATGGTGTTGTCATTCTCATGACTTAGTAGCTGCAAATCCCTGATAGTTCTGTTTTGGTGGGTTCTCATGGGGGGGTTACTACTAGTGACAGAAGAATTACACATCTTCCCCACCTCTCTTTAGCTCTTGTTTTGTAGTTTCTAGTTTATATTAGAGAAAATGAAAGATAGGGCACACAAAGTAAGTCACATAAATACTTGACAAATACTGTTCAAACATTTACGTGCAGAGATGTTGAACAACCAATGTACAACATTTGCATTGTTTGAATATTCCAGTTGGCACCCATAACATCAGAAATGAGAACAATCAAAAGAGAGTGGAGGCAGTCCTGATGAAAAGCACACAGTACTAGCAGAAAGCATGATGACAAACCATCATGACAGGTTGCACTGGGGAGAGCCCTGTCACTGTTCTTTCCAGATGACCACAGGGCAGTTTTTCCTTTCCTTTTTCTCTTTCTTTATTTTCTTTTCCAAAAGGAACTTGTACTGTTAAAGTCTATATATGTTGTAAACTAGAGATCCCAACAATAAACCTTTGTGTACTTCAACCTGCCTCAGCATCCTTCATGAAACTCTAGCATTCAGAAACTCCCTAATAAGTGATTGGCTTATGTTTAGAGGTGATGTCAGCAAGCACTGTTCATCTTCTTGACATCAAGTTGGGACACTGGAATAACCGGTCTTGAAGAAGCAGTCATATTTCACAGAAACATAGAATGGCTTGGGTTGGAAGGGACCTTAAAGACCATCTAGTTCCAACCCCCCTGTACCGTCATCACAACATATAGGAAGAGGCCAAGCTAAGAGACATGACTGCATGCCCACAAGCAAAACAGACAAAAAAGGTGATGCGGAGGAAAAGTTTCTAAATATGATCAATACTATACAGATATTCAAAACTATACAGCAAATACGAAGCTAGTAGTTCTAAACCTGATGAGAACTTTCTTCACTGAGTACATATTATAATGTGCTGTTGCATAATGTGGTAACAATCTTGAAAATGCTTTAAACTGCAGAAAAGTTACCAATTGCAAAAGAACATAATAATGAAGGAAAAGGATAGAAATATAAATTCAAAGAAACCCAGAAGGAGAAGAGACAAATTCAGTCAGTGGCTGTGAGCAAGTAGAGCATAAAAAGGAAGAGGATATTCAGCTTCAGAGATCAGAAAAGATAAAAACCACCAACATTATCACAAACATACTTTATACAGATCCAAGTCTGAATTTCTTTAAGAAAAAGAACCAGGGAGCAAAGTAAGAATAAAGGCAGAGGAAAGAGGAGGTGAGCTGTCCCACACCAAGAAATAGGGAGGGTCGATTATGAAGACCTTGGAGTAAAGCAAAAGAGAATGGGAAGGAATGGGAGCTTTTGGAGATACATGGAGGACAAACTGCTAAAGATTGTTTAACACAGTTCTTTGCTGGAACTGAGTTTTAAGTTTTTCTTTTATAACTATATTTCTGAATTTGTAATCAAGACCTTGCCCTTTAATTTTATTCACATTAAACTGTTTTTATTTTAAGCTTGACCAGTGTTTAACAGGAATTTCTCAGTCAGGCAAAAGCCATCTTCAGAGAAAGAAATTACTCAATTTACATTAGTTGGATAAAGATAGATACTGGCATGAGTACAACTCAAGAGAAATATAAGAATCACAGAGGCTGGCAAATATTAAAACCTCACCTAAAGAAAGGCCAGAAAAGTCAACAATTTTTTTTTTTTACCAGGACTGAGGTAGAAGTGTCAGAGACTTGAGCTTTTGCCTTTGCCTTTTACAAAAAAATGGAGAAAAAGGTTTCAGGCAACAGATAAAGACCATCTGCAACAGCTCCATGTCAAACAGTGGCCTAACAGCCTAAATGGCAAGAAATCTGAATTTCTTGTCTTAGACCTCTGTATCTTATTTCGTATTTCTGACTGCACACAGTGCTAATAATAATGTTGAATGACTATGTTCAGGAAGACTGTGCAACCACAACATGTAAGCACTATTCAAATCAAAATCCAGTTCTGAATATAATCTAGAACAGCAGACATAGACATGTGTAGTACTCATGTAAATCAGATCATGGTTTAAGAGTGGGAAAATTATGGGGTTTTGTTCCAGTGTCTTACTGATGGATTTGTATATCTCAATTATGAATAACGAGCATAATGTGGAATGCAAGGCAAGTGACAGGGTGGTCTATGTTACATGTAGAACAAGTAGATAAAAGAGAGTTTCCTGTTTAATCAAGATGTGCCACTTGGCTTCTGGAAAACAGCACATGAGAGTTCAGTTTCCGGGAGCCAATCCAGGAAATGATCACTGTTTCATCAGATAATTCTGACCAAATAGACTGAATTCCCCTCAGCACAGACATCTGTGAGAGAAGAGCCTTTTGCTTGGGGACAGACCTACAAACAGGGAGCTACTGCAATACATCCAGCAAGAGCTCATACAATACACTAGATTTTTCACCAGTGGAGTAGTGGTCTGTGCATTTACATCAGTTGGATTTCTGACTCATTGCCCATAACTGCCTCAAATTCAGTCAGAAAATGGTATCCTTTTACTGTTACTGCTTTGTCTATGATCCTGTACGTGTTACCTCTCCCAGTTTAATATATTTCTTGAAGAGCCTTATTTTTTTTCTCTTGTCCAGTGCCAAGCACAATTGGATCAGATTAAATAGCTAACATTAGTTACTGTCTAAGAATGAAAAATTACAAAATTGTAACCATGATGTATTTGTAAGTTAAGACATCAAGAATTTTTACATCACTGGGAAACTGGAATGCCACATTATTGGAAGAAATCTTGACATGTACCAGCCTACATCTGCCTGTTCACATACTCAGTAGCAAGAATATTTTCAAAAACTAGCCTTGTATCAGTAGAGATTAGAATGCTTTCATGACTCGGTAAAGATCACTGTGGTGATAGCTTTAGTAGAGCAAACTGGAGAGAGGCTGCTGTGATAAAGTATCATAGCTGGAATTAAAGAGGGCCATCACAGAAAAAAAGGTTAATATAAATACTATATGTAATTCTTTAAGGAGACAGAAAACAGGAGTGCACCCAGTGCTGTCATATCAAGGACTTAATTACCTAACTATTCAGAAACTTCCCCTCCAAAATGCTGTGCCCTCCAGCAAAAGGAAGCATTAAAATATCCAGGTAAATTGAATGGAAGTGAGATAAGGGATAGAAATGAGATTGCCATTGTCTGACACTTTAAATATTTCCACTAAACAAAGTCAAAGAAGACCTTAGAGCCCAAGGTACAGGAAAAGTTGCAAGTATTGCAAGAGAAGTTGCAAGTGAAAAATATTAAAATATTTTAGCCCTTCAAGCTTAAAGGCAGATAATAATAAGGAAACATAAAATGAGGACTGTGTATATATGAAGTTATTATTCATCATTACAGAAAGTAGTAATATGCAAAGCTAAAATTCAATGATCCAACCATCATCATAGTAGACCTTATAATCTACACAATCCACAGGCTCACTCTGATTAAAGCCACATTTTCACAGACCAGCTGTGTGTTGTTAAAAAAAAAACAACCACAAACCAAAACCAAATAGCCCTCCCACAACCTTTGCTCATTTCATGGGGAATTTGTTTTAATTTTCCTGTCACCACATTAGAGTAACGCTTATTGAAATGCCAGTACTGTTTACCTATGTCCTGAAAATGGACCATAACAAGCCTGAATAAAATCATACTTCATATTTCTATCCTTCAGTTGAAACCTGGATTTTCTCTGATTCTTTCTGAGATTTTTCATTCATGTCTTGCAATCCTGCAAAACATGGGGTCCTTTGATAATTCAGCACTAAGCTTGCTCCCCATTCTGCACAGCCCAAATGGCATTTCAGCGTAACATTTCTCTTCTTCCATTCAGCCTTTTATGTCTAGTGGCAGGACCCTGTGTGCACCCTCCCCAGTCTTGGGAGTTTGGCTGCTGGGATCTGGGCACCAACCAAGAACATCTGGTGATGTGGGGAGAAGCTCCCAGATGCCTTGGGGTGGCCACAGCCAGGGCTGACCCCTGACTCAGGGAGGCCACTTTCAGCTAGGGCTCTTGGCTTGGCCCCACTTGAGCTACAGCTCCTGCTGCATTGCAGCTGAGTGCCTGGCCATGGGTGCTGCTCAGCCAGGTCCGGATGCAGCCCAGCATTCCAACCTGGTCTTGGCCCATCCCCAGGGAGGTCTTAGATTCACCTCATTACCATGGACTGGACAGGAGATCTGAGTTCTCAGTTGATGCTGGTGGCCACCCCCAGGCCTTTCCTGTTTTCTCTTTTGCAGTCTGTTGGATAGGGTCTGGCTGGTGGGGCCACCGATCTCTGACACCTCAGTTGCTTTAGTGAAACCCATTTAATACTTTAGCCTTAATTATTCTCAGTGTGCTCTTGAAATCTCACTTCTGCAGCACCCTTTTGGTCCCCTGATAAAGGAAACAGATGTCTTTCGTTGAGTTTTATGGCTGCTAAATCTAACTGTACATTCCTGTAGTAATTTCCTTCCCTTTCTTCTCATTTTTTTATTTATATGCTAATTACGCCTAATGGATCTAACAAGAAGTTTGCAAAGATGTATGAAAGGAATAGTATTTGGGAATCCAGACTTAACTTTGGACTTAGAGTACGTGGCCATCAGAACTGTTACTGCAAGATGAATTGCCTGTGGGGGATGCTCACTTCTCTTTCTTGACCACATGAAAATCAGTATGACAATCTTAGACACATATACCTATAGTTGGGCAAAATATTTTTTTTTTCCTTCAATGCAGCCAGTGATTTTGGTTTCAGAACAGAGGCTCTGCTGCCTATAGATTAAAGAGTCAGAACACTGACAAGGAGATATTTCTTTGCATAGCCAGGACATCCTATAAAAACTGCCATAAGAAAGGAGATATACAGGTCTGCAACTAAACATGATGTCCAGTGTAGCAGTCATGCTCACAACACACTGTATAGCTGTTAAGACTTCAACAAATACTGCTGCTGTATCTTGTCTATCCATCAGCTGAAGGACAGGTATACATAACTCGCTATCCTTTGCAAGGCTGCAGACATTTTAATTAGAGTGCTATATATGAGGAAGCATAGCAGGCTTCCAGGAGAGCCATAAACTTTGGAAAAGTTAGCAGTGATATTCAGGAGTGTGGCCAGCACACATAAATCATAATTTTGATCATAACTTGAAATCCACCCACAGGTAAGTAAGCATATGTTGTTGCAGAGTCCAGTTTTCTTCCATTTTTCTCTCACTTTTCATGAGAAGGAGAGTGGAAGAGGTGCAAATATTCTTCTAGTTAGAACTGAATGCTTTGTATGAGTTCCTTGTAATTTCTCAATTGCTTGATTAAGGGAATACAGATGAGTTAAAAAAATTAATATTGATGATGTTGAAAGACTGAAAGAAAACAAGAAGTGGTGATCAAACATTTATGTCAGTTATAACCTCAGAAATTGTGTGGTTATACAGTAAAATGTGTATCTCATACCTTCTTTTCAGACCTTGTGTACAAATTAGGAAGGAAAAAGGGGGCATTATGAATTATGTTATATAGGACATTCAGACAACTCAGTCTCCCTTTCCTCCTTCCTTTGGAGCAAAGCTACATGTAGACTAAAAAGCTTTCTTCTGCATTCAGTGAAACAGAACTTAACAGAAGACTGTGTTCTAGACAGGAAAATTAATACTGTTATGAAAAAATACGGGGCATGTAAACTTGAGCTGGGTTACACATGACTGAACCACCTTATGTTTGTTGTTACATGATGATGTAAGATCAGTAACATGAAGGTAAAACTTTTATACAACACAACAAATGTGTACTCACCAGAAGTACTCCAGTATTTTTGTTTTGAATAGTGATCAATAGATGTTACCTGTGGAAAAAAATGTAAGACTCAAGACTAAATACATGAAGCTAACTACAATGCTTAAATACCCTTTCTTGCTGGAGGGAATATGCTATTAAAAAGTAAAGTGTGGCTTATAAATCTCTGTCAAGACATAATCTTTGTGGTCTCACTGAAAAAGCAGTTGTCCACAAAAGGTAACTATTGACTGCACTTTTTCTGGAATACCACAACTGGAAAACTTTCATTACTACAGCAGCAACTCCAGTCCTTCCTATATAATAGATCTGTGATCATTTTTGCTTTGACAGTATCCAGAAACTAATTTCTAGATATCAGATGATTTTAATGAATACTATTAACTGGTAGTTTAATTCAATCTTATTTTGACAAGAATACTTTTTTTGACATACATAAAAGAAGTTTATTAACAAAAGCTGCTTATCCCCAGGGTAATTCCAATATTTTTTCTTTTTTTTTAATCAAAAGGTGTTGGTTTTGATTGTTTCTTTTTTGTTGTTATTTCCCCAATTGCTTTTCAATTTTTTCTAACTGATTTTATTTTTCCATTTCAGCAATAACTGTCATCGTAATTTTCTATAAGCCTAAAAAAGAAAAAATATCACTAAACATACAGTAATTCTTCAAATGGATTTCAATATTATAAATCCATTTAACTTTATAATACTGTAAACTGCCTAGGCTTGCTGATCATTACATGCAGCAAGTGCCATGAAACGCTCAGTCTGTTTATGAATCCATCTGGCAATCAGAACACTCAGATAAGCAAGACAAAAACAATAAGCAAATATCTCTCCAAAATTACTTCCTTTCTCCCACCACTTACAATCTTTTTTTTTTTTTTTTTTCCTAGAGAGATGATTAACTGTGTCTGTACGTGTACTGTAGACAATAGTCATTTGAGATCTTCACACCTTAAAGTCTAATCAGCTTTGGGCTATTATAACCCCTGATGTTTTCTGCACAATAGATAAAATATTCTAAAAATGCAAACTCAAAACCATTTTGCTGTGTAATTACAACAGCTGTAATGAATGAAGACAAATTATAAGAAAAAAAGAAACAGGATCTCATTCACAACAAGATGGTTCCTAGGGAATATTAGTGATTCAAGAAGAAAGAAAAGAATGCACTTGAACTCTTACCCACTGAGCACAATTTTGCATTCTATTTACTCAGTATGATTTCCTTTGTCTAAAAGACTACCTAGAATTGATTATTCAGGATTCCTTTGAAGACCAGCACCCTAAAGCACAGCCAAAGTAGAGCATTTTAGCAAAGCCCATAACTGTCAATCCCATTATAAACTAAAAAAATATTTAAGCAACTACAAACAAAAATTTATTGCAATACTTATGACTGGGAAAGTAAATAAGAACGTATCCTTTAAAGGTATACAGAAAAAAATTCCAGTATAAATTGTTTAAGGTTTAGAGGAAAAAGATAAACTTGAATAATCTCATCTTTAACATATTTTGACTTGAGCTGGCTAGAAAACATATACCACTAAACAACAGAACTTTGAAATACTGCAAATTTTTTAGGTTTGTACTAGATCAGTGGGTTATGCTTAACTGCCTTTGGAAAACTGAGATAAAACCCATTTCTTTATCTGGCTGAAAATAAAATTTATTGTTTCAAGAGGAAATACCCTACTTTGTAGAAATAAGAGTGCAACAGCGTTAGTCTTTATAAGGCAGTGATAAGATGTAGGTTAGCAACTGTGCACACTGCCTGGGAAGTGGAAGGCCATATCCAACATCTTCCTTTAAACAGCCCTATACTTAATGCAGTTTTCATATAGCATAAACAAAAAATCCAAATTTTGAGGTTTCATGTTTTTTCTTAGGTTTTTGATTTTAGCCCATGAAAAGAATATATTGGGATGTATGCTTAGAAAAGTGAGAAAAGGTCAGAAAAGTCTCTACCTCTTCACCTTAAGTATGTCTCAGAAATCTCCTTCAACTAGAAACCCTGTACTCAGCTGAGACTGCTGAAAGTACTCTGTTTACTCTGCTGGCCCATAAATAGTTGGCAGTGGCATACAATGTAGGAAACCATCAGCAATCCATTTTATATCACTTGGCAGAATGTCAAACATAGTCCTACAAAATAATATAGCCCCCACATTACTCTTACATTAGGTATTTCAGAGAAGAACTGGGATTCTGAGGTTTAATCTTTAAAAGTCTCCTTAAAATTAGGTGCAGGTCTTGTGGTGTCCACTTGCTGTAAATGAGTTTATATCAAGAATACACTAGAACATGCCAGAGAAAGCAAAAATAAACTGAAGACTGTAGTAAAATCTTAAAAAGTAAGAGACAATTTTACTTCCTGTTAACTCTACAATGAAAAGAATCACTAATTAAAAAAAAATATATCTTTTTAAAAATTTATATTTGACCATACACAAAAATGCGTATGTGTAGTTTGTGAAATAAGAATGCACAAACTCTTCTTTTCACAAAGGAGGAGTAGAAATGGAGATGTGTGCATATAGCAATTTAACATGCATTATTCTTTCTTTTTCTGAAACATTTAGATTTGACTAATAGTAATTGTATTGTTAAGATTTCACGTATGCTAACAATAATTTCTTGGTTTTACACATCCATGTGCATATACAGCTTTTCATACATATTCTTTGCTTTACATGTCTATATAGATATTTCTGTCTATCCATATGGTATGCTTCCTTTTTGGCCATAAACAAGATTTTGACTGTAAAAAATAAACAAGTTCATTTGCAATTAGATATTGCTGAAGTATAATTAAAAATGTGTGCCAGCTGGAGACATCAGTTGCTTTGATTTTTAATAGTATGTGGTAGCAAAGAACTTTCTTGTTTGCTCTGGCTTTGTAATCTGTGTAGTCCACACTTGGTTTATAGCCAAGTAACTATGCTGTGACTATTGAGGAATACTGTTAATTACTTTGCTTGCTCTGACTGTATAGTGTGAGCATGGATTTGGGACCTGTTGAATACATACGATGTAAAGACATAACAAAATTATTCTTTCCCAAGAGAATTCAGAAAGCAAGTGAGGAGATGGAACAGGAATGCAGGCAGTCAAGGAAATACCAGGCTAACATTGACAATACTGGTCAGTAAGACACAAAATGATCATACAAACGCTTAAAAGAATACCTAACTGACACATTAGGAGAGTGATATTTGATGTAATATTCTGAATAGCTGCATTAGGGACACAATCTTTTTTTCAGGGTTAGGGAAAATGTTTCATGATTCCAAATATAAGCTTGAGAGCTTAGATGCTTCTTTGTGCAAGGTTACATGCTAAAACTGTGTGAAAGTGAGGTTACAGAAAAAGACAGGCAATATTCATACAAAGTTTCAGTAAAGAAAGATCCAAGTTGAAGATGATGCCTTAGTTATTGACTGGACTATTAGATAGGTTGCTGCTTTTGTCCACACTGACCAAGAAAAAAGATGGAAGGATGGGCTTCAGGGTGGAGGGAAGAAATTATTTCTAAACATATTGGGCTTTGCATACATGCCAGTAGCGAACTAAGTATTTGCATTATAGTTCTTCTCTTTACACTTTTTCAATACAGAGACTCATCTGAGTGCCAAAATCTGTTCTGTTGTAGCACGAAGGGACTGAGACAACTTGACTATTGGATTTTACATATATTTGAATGCTTTCTGCAGCATGTTACCAAGTCCTTGGGGTTTTTTTGCTTGTTTAAGAAGCATCAGACATTGTTTTGAAATAAATAACCGATAACGGTAAATGCTTTGATCTTTGCTTTGTTTCTTTAATGAAAAGGAACGTAGACAGGAAGTATTAGAGAGCAAATACCTTTTCAATTTCTATAATAAGCAAACAGACCTCATAAGCACTTTAAAATTCTTAGAATCCACAGTCTGATAATTTATAACAGGATAGCTATTACAGATTTTTTCATTCTGAAGTGGAAGGCAGAAAACACCAGAGTAGATCCTTCTTGTTTCATATATCTGTAAACTTGAAGGTAAAGAATTGATTCAGGATTCATACTATGTTAAAATATATTTATATGATATATATCTAGAAAAGACTCTGTTTTCCTAGAAAAAAAAAAAATTAGTTACAACAACACAGATTATTGATGGTGCCAGATACCCTATCTAATCACTTTGCAGGCTAAGACTTGAATAAATGTCCAGTTAAAAGTTAAGCTTTCTACTTTATATTAAGGTCTGTTCTAGATATCTCAAGAGGCCATTTCTTTCCTTTTAAAGATATTAAACAGCATCTCTCACAGTAGTTACACACCACAGATATAAAACATTTTACAAGCCAGAGCAAATTTTGAAAAGGAAACTTTTGTAGGAGGTGGTCTTACAGTGCAGAATTCTTTTTCGTAAAAAACTGAAAGTGGGGGTGGACACTGTCCCATTGGAAGAAGCATAACAGTCATATATTTGATGCAATTTTTCTAACAGTTTCTTTAAGATAAGTGCATACAACTCTGGAACTGACCCATTTACTCAGATGCAAAGTCCCTAATCCTATACATTAGGTCTACTATTTTTCATAGGCTAGAAAGCAAGAACAAGAGATAGGAGAGTAAAGGACAGAAGAACATTACTGTATGCTTCAGGCCATTCATGGAGTGCAACAGCAAATATATGTAAGCCTTAAACAGGCAAAATTCTTGCTAACAAGGATCACCAGCTTGCCCTTCACAAGATTATTATTATTTTTTTCCTAATGCTGCATTTCTGGAATGTATAGGTGTAGTTAACATAAAAAATTGATGAAGAAGAATACAGCTTTGTTTATTTTAAGGTCTAAGCTTTATCTTTTGGGTTTTGTCGCTATGATTATCCAGGAAGAAATCTAGTCTGTCTACTTAAAATCACTGTCATTAAAACTAGCTCTCACCTCTTCACACTTTACACTGGAAAGAAAATTCAGTGAATGGTGAAAATGCAGCATTTCTTTTATACAAGCTTTGAAGCTGATCTAGCAAATATTATCCTAATCTATATCACAACCATTTCCAAACTGACTGAGACATGAGGGATAACAACAAAGAGACCATAAAGGCCAGGGAAGTTGAAAGAATAGAAACCAGGACTACAAAGAGAATAAGGAAAGTCCAGACAGAATTAAATTCTATAGGTAGAATTTCTTTTAGTTGCTTTAGTGTTATAATAGTACATTTGAGTCATTTGAAAGAAAGATAAAAGAAGGACTTTGTAAAGGGAGACTTGCAGAATTAAAATAACTTAATACTTGGGAATTTCCCCTCAGTAGATAAGGTTTAAACCTGAAAGGTAGATTAAAGATGGAAAGCAGAAAACGCAAAAGAAAGCAGAGCTTCTGAAGGTCAATAGCAGAACAGATATATCAATAACTTGAATAACTTAGTGGATAAAACAAGAGATAAACATGACTGAGGAAAAAAAAAAAAAAGATAAAAAAGGCAGCAGTGTGCCTGCAGGTATAGCAAGAATTAATAGTGTTCAATTAGTGAAAGAATTTGTTACCATTACATCACAACCCTTAAAGTAAATGAAATTGAATCATGCTCACAAGAACATCATGAATCTGTGAAAGGTGCAGCAGGACTCCACAGACAGCACCCCATAATGAACAACTTCTTTAATCCCAGAACTGTTTGACAGATCTGTGTCTACTGATACACTTACCCAGTAAAACCTAGTTATGTTTCACCTTGAAATTACCTGTGAGGCAACCAGTAATAAATTTTAGGGGTATTACTGAGTTTTACATCACTGAGAGAAGGAAAAAGTGTATCTGGAAACCTAAAACAGTCAACACACAAACCCTCACTAAGCTTTGCTGTCAAACCCAAGCAGCATGCTACTATTAAGACACAACATATTCAGCTGGTCCTGAACACTATTGAAAGGCCTCTTACTGTACCAAGTGGGCAAGTCAAGGAGAAATGAGCAGAAAACACTGACAACTTGAAAACAATAATATATATATATAAAAAAATAAACAACTTTTAAAAAAGGTGGGATTTTTTTCTTCTCTTTTCTTTTTTTTTCTTTTTTCCTACAGAATTCATCACTATTCAATGCAACTTAGATAAGCACTACCAGCTGGAAGCTAATTACATTCAGCTGAACCTAATTATTCAAAACCCCTTAATAAGAAGGGAAGCTATTACTGTTAAGGACAGACAAGTGTATTGGGCTGAAAAGAAGGTAAAATATTTAAAAACCTATATAGGTGTTGACCTACATTTGTTTTACATTGTTACTACTCTTCCTTCTGATTGTGCTGTTAAAACCATGTTATGCTTGTTATTTCCCAAGAGAAAAAACAAACAAAACCCTCGTAAGATTTCCTTATAGACTCAGATTTAGCTGTGATTTGAAATGTTAAAGGCAGGTGCCTTCTCCAATGGTTCTGAGCTTTCCTCATGCTCAGTTGCTGGAGGGCAACCTGGGTACCTGGAGTGTCTGCCCAGGCTGAGGGACATGGCTGCTGCTTTCTTGTTTGCAGGTACAACTGGTAGCAAAGCTCACTGTGTATTGTAGAGACACACTTGTGCAGGACACTGGCACAGCTGGTCACACAGGCTGCTGCAGACAAGGCTCTGCCTTCAACAGCAGCTACACAGCCGACTGACACAAACACAAGCACGGACAGCCAAGTCCCCTTCTCCTCTCAGGCTGGTGAAGACAGGAGGTCACTGGTGTGGGTGCACACACAACACCCTCCAGGTTCACGAGCAGGTACATATTTGTGGATTCCCTGAGTACCAGCACGGCAATTCTGTCCGTTCAACCCCCTTGCCCACATCCCAGCCCCCTTACCCATGCCACAGCTCCCCTGCTTGCAGGCTGGTCCAGCTCAGAGTTTGCTGCACACGCGCAGCACTCGCAGACTCCACTCACCCCACAGACACCCCACATTCATGGGTCCTCTGAATACCAGCATGGACCTTGTGCCTGCCTGATACTCTGGCCTGGACCTAAGGTCCCTCGGCTCTCCACATGGTCCAGCTAAAGGTTTTTGAGTGACTACACACGTGCACCCCACGCACACCTAATATGGGGAAGATACAGGCACTCAGCACCTGGGCTGCGTCCCGTGGTGCTGCTTCAGCTGCCAGTGTTGAGCCCCTCACTCGCCTCGCTCGTGCCGCTGCCCCCAGTAGCTGATTTTGGGACATGGACTGTTCTTGCCTTTCGGCTGGAGGGTAAAGATAGCCCACTGGCTCCAGTGGTCACTTGTGCTATTCTTTTCTGAACCTCATGAGCACATCATCCTTGCTGTTGTACTGTGTTTATGTTTCCAGGTTTTGGTAGTGGAGGGCTGGGGGCGGCCTCTGTGAGGTGTGCCCTGGCATGGCCAGCTCCAGCCCACCCGCCGCAGGGCACCGCTGGGCACCGCGGCCTGCGTGGCAGCACCTCTGAGGAAATGTATTTAAAAAAAAGAGAAAAACACTGCACAGCAGTGAGGAGTGAGAGAAAAAAAGGTGTGAGAAAAAATCCTGTAAACATCAAAATCAGAAAAAAGAGGCTGCAGGCACCAGAGCAGGGGTTGCCCTTAGCCCATGGAAGAGGCCACAGTGGAGCAGGTATTTCTCTGCAGTCTGTGGAAGAAAATCCATCAAGGGCAGGTGCATATTCCCTGAAGGAACTGTGCCTGTGGAAAACTGATGCTGAGCAGGGTTATTCTGCAGGACTGCAGCCCATGGAAGGACCCACTCTGGAGCAGGGGAAAAATGTGAGGAGGAAGGAGCAACAGAAAGGAGCTGTAATGGACCGGCTGCATCCCCTATTCCCCATCCGCCTGCACTGCTTGCGGGAGAAGGTGAGGAATTGGGAGCGAAAGACTGAAGTTGAGCCTGGAAAAAACATGGGAGTGGGAGAAAGCACTATTTTAATTTTTTCTTTGTCTCTCACTAGCCAAATTATTTGAATTGACAGTAAACTAATATTCCCCATGTTGAGTCTGTTTTGCCTGTGAAGGTAATTGATAAACAAAATCACCTTTATCCATAAGTGTTTTCCATCTTATTTTCTCCTCATCTTGTTGAGGAAGAGGAGTGAAGGAGTGGCTGGGTGGGCGTCTGACAACCAGTCAAGGTAATCCACCACAGTTATTAGGATACTCCAGCACTGGAACGGAGTTTATGCACTCTGTCCACTCTCTGAGGTTTTTGAGACCAATCAGGATAAAGCCCTGTGCAGTCTGGCCCAACCTCACATCTGAGATCTAAGCAGAAAGTTTGACCAGGGGACTCCCTTCAGTCGCTTTCAATGGGAATTATTCCATAGTTCTATGATAATCCAGATGCTTCCTGTTCAAACCAAGCATCTAATCAGAAAACATTAATAAAGAGCAGAGGTCACCCAAAGTTTAAGGAATGGTCTGAAATCATTCAGCCATCTATGCTGGGAAAAAAAGAAATATCTATAAAATTTGGCTGGAAATACAGTTTTGTAAAAGGAATGTTTAGATCTTAGAATTTAGTTTAAAAAAGTGTCAAAAATACATTTGTAGTAGGAAAATGTGACTGGAGTGGCTCATCATGTCAGTCTGCCAAATTTATGACTAGAATAGGTGTTCTCTAGAAGGGAAAAACACAATTACAAGCCCAAGCATAATGCAACCACACAAAATCTGCACAGTCACTAAAAAAAGTAAGACCTTTAATCTCACTGGAAGTCTGCCTGGATGTTTGCAGAGAAAGACTGTCAGCTTCCATAGTCCTTTTGTGAAAAAGAGTTGCCATAAATGGGGAAACCAACTAAAGAAACATCACAACAACCCACAAGTCCTTGCCAATTTGATATGTGAGGAGAATGCTTCTTGATCCTAGATCTGAGGATCCATGGAGAGCTGAAAGAGTTAATCCTCTACACAATGCAGTTTCACCCAGTTTTTAAACAGTCACAGCTGTCTTCACTGACCCTTCCCAACTGCTGTGTAAACGCTCTACTGCATCATGTTTTAAAGTCTTTCTGCCATCAACTGTTCAGTGCATTCTGCACTGCTTCTTCTCATGTCATATTAGTGTTCCTATATTCCTGATGCCAAACAGTAGAAGGCTGTATTTTTAGAGTAATTTTCTGTGAAAAAGCATTGTTCTCCAAGAACCTGGTTTCAGGGCAGGCCTACGTTCAAAGTAATATAGGAAGATCCAAGAAAAGTGATCTGATGCCTGATCTTATCTAGGCCCCAAAATTATTTTTCATGTCTGGAAACTCTAGCTTACTTGAAATTGTAATATGGATTTTACAGTTCAGTAAAAAAGGATATGCAAATTCTGGTAATAAAAGTTGCAGTAGAAAATTGCCACATCCTCCTTGCCTGTTAAAATCTTCTGGAATAAAATGGGAAGCATAGTCAATGCAAGTTGCAGAAAGAACAGAAGGTTTATCTTGAAACTAGTCTGAAAAAGAAAAAGTAATGATTAACAGCCATAGTAATCTATGATATATTTATTATCAGAAATTCATAAAAGGCAATTGTATTATTAATTCAGTTATATGTTTTTACAGGTTTAATTTTCTGAAGATTGTTAATTAAAACTAAAGTTAAGCCTGCACTGAAACTCCTCTGAACTGCCAGCAGTGCAAGGAGTCGGCTTTGTCAGCAACCAGTTACATTCAGAACACACAGCCTTTTTACGGAGCTAAGGTAAGTGAGCAGCAACCTGACTTGAGGAAGCAGAGCCAGGCCTAGGAAAAGCAGTCTTAATATTAGTTAAATTTTAATTTTTTTACTCCATTACCATAAGCTTAACATATTCACTAATGCTAACAACCTCCAAAGAGTATTTACCTGAGGGAGGACAGTGGAGCTGCTTTCAGCACTACCATGAAGATCTGTCATCACCTTAGCAGTCAAGACCAATATGTGGTCCATCACATTCTCCTCTTGGATGGATTATGAATATCCATACTGTGTTCTTCATCTGAAAAATTAAAAAAATAAAAGAGCTTAAACATGTTCAACTTAGTATAGAGAATTATGTACTATGTCTAATAATGTATGGAATATTTCTGTTAGATACATTCATCGGGAGTATCTAAACTGAAATTATCAAAGTTACCTTAAGAAAAATAATGAGGGACACAATCAACACAGATTCATTTGCAATAATTTTTATATGAACAATATTGTGGCCTTATAAAATAAAATAGGTATCTCTTACCCTCTCCTCCTTCTTGACATAAAAACAATTTTAACATTCCTTATCTTCTCTCACAAGTATCCTTGAGGATATGCAAAACAAAATGCATGGTACTTGCTATCAGAAAGTCACTCATGTGTGTTATCAATCAGCTGTTTCAGTGCCTTGCAGTGTGGCAGTTAGTAACTGTCTGTAAATATAAAGTCAGTAAATATAGGCATGAAATATGAAAGTGCTTATAAATATGTAAATTGTTTCAAAAGTTTAAGTGTTTGATGCCAAGGATTTTTCAGTATAATGTTTCTGCTATTGCCCCTGCAGTTTAAAAGAACTGGTTTTCATCAAGGGTGTCAAGCAGTAATATAGTTTTGTTCAACCTGTATAATAACCAGTGGCTGAAGTTAGGCATCTGAAATTTTAAACACAGAAAGCAAATGGCAGAATACACAAAACTTTCCAGAGTCTCCAAAGCTGACAACACATTTCTTAAACAAGAAGTGGGGAATTTTGAGTTAAAAAGTAAAATACATCAGGTTTTGAAATACTGATCAGTAGTGAGCATCATGCTGGTACATCTGACCATGACATTGCCCTGCAGTCACTGCAAGAAATCCTACTGGCTTTTGTGATTTTGTCCTTGTACATCTGTGGGGAGACAACCTACATGACTGGCTGCCATGGTTGTAACCCCAACCAGCAACTAAGCACCACACAGCCACATGGTCACTCCCCCCCACAGTGGGATAGGGGTGAGAACTGGAAGAGTAAAAGTGAGAAAACTCATGGGTCAAGATAAAGACAGTTTAATAGGTAAAGAAAAAGCAGTGCATGCAAGAAAGTAAAACAAAGAATTCATTTACTACTTCCCACTGGCAGGCAGGTGTTCACCATCTCCAGGAAAGCAGGGCTTCATCATGTGCAATGGTTACTTGGGAAGACAAATGCCATCACTTCAAATGTCCCTCTCTTTCCTTCTTCTTCCCCCAGTTTATATACTCAGCATGACATTCTATGGTATGGAATATTCCTTTGGCTAGTTCAGGTCAGCTGTCCTGGCTATGTCCTCTCCCAATTCCTTGTGCGCCCTCTCGCTGGCAGGGCCTGAGAAACTAAGTCCTTGACTTAGTATAAACATTACCTAGCAACAACCAAAAAATCACTGTGTTATGTATATTATTCTCACACCAAATCCAAACCACAGCACTGCACCAACTACTAAAAAGAAAATTAGCTCTATCCCAATATTTGAAAGTCCCACCACCATTGCTTTCAATGTAGTTTTTAACGGTCCATTACATTGTTCAGTTTCCCCAGAGGCTGGTGCACGGGGGGTGGGTGGGGTGTGTACCCGCTCAATGCCATGTTCTTTGGCACAAAGCCACAAAAATTTTTAATGGAGATATGTTATTTCTGAGATTAGGCTATTGTTGTTCATGATCACTTCAACATAAATCTATGCTGAAAAGTTTGTTGATTTATACTTTGGGCTCTAGGTAGTAAAAGACAATCTCTCTTACTTCACTGAATTTTTGTTATAGTCCACTGAGAGATTCACACTAGAAAGTTGAATTCAATGAAGTCCGGTATATGATACTTCCTTTCCCCCAACTATACCTCCACACTACTATACTAGGCTATTGTTTGTGCATTAGACAAAGGTGTTTTTAATAATATTTCAAATCTGCATGTTTAAGAAAAGAAAGAATTATTGATTCTTTTTCCACCTTCATATTATTCACATTGATGGGCACCTCATTATCCGTTTCAGTGATATTTACTCTCTAGTCATAATACCCATATCAATTACAAGAAGAGTCTGGGATGTTTTCAAGACCATTTAAGGCCCTTTTTTTGGTGAAGTGGTGGCATTTAATTGGAATGGAAAGCTACCGTTGCCAAGGTCTGCCTTTTCTTGGTTGATATAAAACAGCAGCAGAGGACATGCTATTGAAAATTATTTAAACAATCAGCAATAGAACTATAACATAGGTATATAATAGATACACAAAAAAGGGAAAAAGACCTGAGATTAATAATATATTAAAAAAACCTATTAATAAGGGTGAAGATTCATGGGAAAATTAAAAATCTTTTTTATGACATAGGAAAAGCGTTTTTACAGGAAGGAAGTGTCCAAACATAATGTACTAGAGGGTTTGCTACCCCTGTCCCATTCTATTTTTAGATGAGAGTTTGACACTGAGTTTCCTAAAGAAAACAACCAGAAAGATAAGAAAACAAGCAACATTAGAATAAGAGAAAATCTCTCTGTTGTCCAGACCTCAATCATTCACTGCCTGCTGTTTGCTATTCTCCTTTAAAAATCCTTCAGTCACGCTACTCTCACATACAGAAACACAGTGATTTAGTCAGCATCATAGCTGAGTGATTGCATATAACCACAGATTTTAATAATGGATTGTGCAAACTAACTAGTTCTTAACTGATAGCATAGGAATAATTCCTCTCAGTCTCCCTGTACCTCTTAAAAAAATAGAGAAAATTAGCTTAGCTTGAAAATCCATTATTTTAAATAGAAGTTTTATGTGACAAACAGCTAAAATAGAGAGAAGACAGAAGATACAGCCAAGATAGAAGAGATTCAGGCCACTTGCTGCAGGGTATTACAAAATACTTCATGGGGTGAAGTATCCATATAGAACAATTACCCCATGGGTTTTGATGGATCAGTTTCTTGGAGGAGACAACATCTGCTTTCTCAATTCTTCAATTGTATAGTGGCATTTCACCTAGAAACAATCCCTCAAGCTCCCCCAGATCTGATTACCTTCTTAAAGCTTTCCTTTTCATTATATCATTCTTTTATATATTGCTGATTTCATGCACACGTAAATGGCAGTCTGCATACATTTCTTAGTCAAATATGAACAATGGTGTCCTCCGTATTCTCTATAGTCTCACTGCTTCTACTTCACTAGTGAATAAAAGTATCTGGAGTAAAAACAGAGGTGAATTTCATGTAGAACTACTTGAGTAACAAAAACTTTTTTCAAAAAGTATTTAACATTCCATTGTCATACTATCATCTCTGAAAAACACTGCATTATTTCAGTAACCTCCAGGCTAAATAGTTTACTCAAGGTCATGGCCTTTAATGAGTTCCCTGGATATCCTTTAAGACATTGAATATATTTAAATGTATGCCTTACCTACAGACATAAATACTTTATTATGAAAGTGGGTTTCCTCTTCTTAAATTATAAGGAAGGAAATTAATTAACATAATCTTACAATTTTTATAGTGCAGCACTCAGTTTTTTAGATTCTACCATCTTTTCTATGATATTAAAGATCAAAAAAACCCCAGTGAAGTGCACTTGGGAATACAGATAATCTTTAATGAAGGGACAGTGCCTGAGGTGAAAAAAATAAATCTCTACATTAAACCAGGAATTTTAAGTTGTATCTTCATAAATATTTGACAGAAGGAAACACTTGCTACAAAGAAAAAAAAAACTTCAGTGCAATAGTTATCTTTATAATACATCATGAAATGTAGCAGTAGCTTTATAGTTTATACCTCATAAATATTTTGTTGAGTTCTTGAAATGTGAAAATATTAATTAAAATGGATGTCTAGAACTAAACTTCAGGTTGACATTTCAGTGCTTTCTGGAAAAGCTGTTTATGTTGCCAACTCTCCAGAAGTCTCAGGATAACTTGTAGATATAATTTCTAGCTGTTAGAAATTAAGCAGACAATGAATTTCTAGTTTTCAGAGTTGGTTTTCTGTTTGTTAATGTTTCCCATGTTAACAGCCATCAAAAGTTTTGACTATCAGTCAGTACAATGGAGAAGATCAAATAGAAATTAAATTACTGAATATGTAGAAATGACTTATTAGTAATGACAAAAATAGCAGAGTGGTCACATCTAACCTCTGCAGACATTATATTGAACCAAAGTGTATAAGCACTGCAATGTTTAATATCTCAGGCAGCCTTTTTTTTTCCCCTTCAAGGAAAATACAAATGTTTTCTCCTCATATTTAGATTTCATTTTTTGATATCCTATGATATTAGAATCTTTTGCTAAATAACTATTAGCAATAATCTAAATCTAGTCTGTTAAACATGCACTTTAAAATGTTATATTCCACTTTGTTTTCAAATGCCCCAAACTGAATGTTTTAGCCCATAACTTTAAAGCATATAATGTTGCCAAATACAGTTATTTTCTGCTATCAGCATGTACAGTACAAATTACCATCATCACGTCTTCCTTCAGGGATGTTGAACCTGTCCTAAAAATCAAACTTCTGAACATTATCATCTTCACTGAAATATGTCATTAAAATCAACAATGAAGATGTCCCACAGAGGTAACTCTTCCTTTAGTTTAGCAAGTTATAAAGATGTATTTAAAATCATGCCTATATTCTTAGGTTTTATAAAATACAGAATTAGAAACAGTCACCATCCAGTTATCTATCATCTTTCTAGGTGGGTTGCAGTCTATTTGTAAGATTTTCCAGTCACTTGCTGGCTGAGGAGGCAATGCTTATTCTCTCTTGCTAAAATTACAAGGCACATAAAATGCTCTTAAAGAATTGGGTAAAAAAGGTGACTCCTGTTTCTAAATGTCTACTTCTGCAGGCAATAGATGTTGGGAATGTGACAATTATAAGCCTGAGAAGCATTATGCTTTCTTAATTTTGATCTTATGATTTCCCTTAATTTTTGTTCTATCATGCAGGAAGAAGAGTGGAAAACTTGGATGGAGAGGTGTGTATTAGGGTGATGTGGTTGGGGCATTCTCACCCTGTAACAATATGTTAACAATTCTGTCTAATTCAGTATTTTTCTGGTTTCAGCTGGGATGGAGTTAATTATCTTCTTAGGAGCTGGTGCAATGCTGTGTTTTGGCTTTGATGTGAGACTTCTCAGTTCCTCTGGCCTTGCTAGCAAAAAGGCTGGAGAGGCACAGAGAACTGGGAGGGGATGCAGCCAGATCAGCTGAACTAGCCTAATAGGGTTTCCATACCATGGGACGTCACGCCTGGTATATATGTCTGGGGGGCTGGCCGGGCCTGGCAGATCGTTGCTTGGGGACTGGCTGGGCATCAGTTGGCAGGTGGTGAGCTGTTGCACTGTGCACCATGTGTTGCTTTCTTCCTTTCCCTCTGGATTTTATTCTTTCCCTTCCCCTTTTCATTATAACTGGTATTGTTAGTATTGTTCTTTCATTTTTATTTTATTTCAGTTATTAAATTGTTCTTCCCTCAACCCTTGAGTTTTACATTCCTTTCCAACTCTCCTCCCCCTAGCCTTTGGGTGAGGGGAGAATGAGCGAGTGGCTCTTTGGTACTTAATTACCAGCTGAGGTTAAACCACGACAAGTATTATTATTAAGACTTGTCTTAAAAACCAAACCAAAATGAAAACCAAAACCAACCCAACAAAAAACCCTAGGCTTACCTCTTAGGAAGAACCAGAAGCACAGTTCTTCCCTTTCCTGAATCCATTGCAAAGAACTGTCCAGCCATTTGCTTTAAATTTACTGGCACTCTAGCTGGTTTTAGTCTGGCCAGAACTCATATATGTAATCTTTCAAGGAACATGCACAGCAGCCTGTGAAAAACTTTGTGTAGCATACTGTAGTTATACATCTCTCTTCTGTTGCAGTTTTCTGTGTGGCATACCTTTTTGAAAGCTTCTTATTTCTTTCAGTTACCAGTTTCTAAACCAGATGAACTTCAGAGTTTAAATTTCTCAGACATTTAGACTCATTTCATGTACATTTATTTGTAAAAAGACTTTTTTATTATCATTATTTTTGGAACTCTGAATGATGTTATCAATATTTTGTACATCTTTCTTTTTTCTTATTTATTTTTAGCAGCAGTCCTAATGAAGTTTCGGTTTTAAGTTTCAGAACTTGATCCTGCATGAGTAAGTTGACATGTTAATAAGAACAAATAATATTTTTTGTAAATGTCAGGGTTTGGTTTTTTTCTTGCTTTCTTTCTTTCTTGAGATCCTGCGTCCAAACTAATACTACATTTAACAGTCACATATACTTACCTGCATCTGCTCTACCTGACGTTCTGGTTTTTGACAATGTCTGTCAGGCTCTTCAAATTACAGGAAAGCTGATGGGAAGCCAACGCATAAACAGTCTGCATGTGATTATTGTATTAGGCGTGCTAAGAGAGGAGGGAAGCTGCGTTGGCAAGCAGTGACATGTGCTGACATGAAATTGCATTCTTGGATTTGCACCACCAGCTGGAAGGAATGTAAACCCTGGCACACTGCTTGTGATACAACAAAGATTACTGAAGGAGAAACTGGGTTTCAGTTACCCTTGCAAGGTAATTATGTCTTCAGCAACTTCTACACTTCCCAGCACAACTCCTGCAAGAATTCTCTGTTAGCTGCTCTGATTTTCCTCTTTCCTCGCTTATGGGTAGCCTCACTAATCAGTGTCTTAGTTCTTCAGTCAGACTTGCCAGGGTTAATAGATTTCCGTTGTGTTTGGGGTTTTAATGCAATTTATTACTATGTCAAAACTTGATTAACTTTTGTGCATGGAAATCTACAGTTTCTAGTACAGGACTCAAACATCTGTTTTGACACAAGCCTACAGAGGGAAGAAAGTCATATAAGAACATGTCTAGAAAAGTGAGGGTTACGGTCTAAGATGAAAAATTAAATTAAAATATCTATTTCTAAAAGTATACAACATATTTCCTCTTTGGAACAGCACTTTGACATTGGCAACTTTACAGTCGTCAGTGAAACTTCAATGATTCCTGAAGGTGGAATTTGAGAACATGTATTTGGTGCTTCATGACATTACTGGGACATAAACATTTCAAAACATCTGTTTGGTTTGAGAGAAGCAGAAATACCATATAAGCAGCCTTTTCCATTTATCAGTATCTTATTTGTGCCAAACCCCCCCCCCAGATCTGAAAGAGCATAACCAAAATACTTTCAGATTGAACTGGAGTATTATTAATTAATTTATCAGTTTTCATATGAGAAGTTTTCTGGTACTCATTCAGCCAATATTTTTCATTATTTTAATGAATACAGTGAGAAATTTGGAATTTGAGCTAAGTTTTTGTGTTATTATCAAGTGTTATCGATGTCTTTCAGCTAGTTCTATTTCAATAGCCTATGCCAGCCAGTTGGTGTACCAGTTGAAGATATTTGACTCACTGAAAGTCTAGGTTATCAACTGGGCCAGAGCAAATACATCTGTCTTCTTCTGATGTAGGTTGACCAGAAACAAAGTTTGAAATGCCCGACAGAACAAACTATCTTAAATTTGGAAAAAACATACATACACAGAAAACAAAACAAAGCAAGTCCACTCCTATCCCCCAAGTATTATACTTAAAGGGGAGGGGACATAACAAATGTCTTCATGCTTCCAGTTAATTTTTTGTCCAGAATTTATGTCTTCAATTGAATCACAACTAAAGTGAGTCATCACAGTAGAAATGAAAACAGGCAGATGAAAGACATTCTTGTAAGACATCTTCCTGACAGACATTTTTCTCTCATTTGTGAGAACACATGAAGGATAAGGAAAGTCAGAATTTTTGTTTTCCTGAAATTTCCTAAGGAATGGCCCAATTAGAAAAATGCTGCTAGGTGCTATGTCTCTGTCTATTCACAGAATAGGTTTCAGACATGACCTTTCAAAGCTGTAAATGACTGAAATTGTTGGTGAAATGTATTCCTTGTTATTATTAATAAAATGTTATTTAGAGCTCTGTGAATAGGTGAGTACAAGAGAAAAAAGCCCTAAGGACAGATTCTAGGCATGTGTAAATTAGTATAGTTCCATTGTCCTTGATAAGATTAGGCCATTTTACACCAGCTGAGGATCTGTTCAATGTTACATTACCTGACAATGTTACATGTTTAATAAGTTTAATAGTGCTTCAAAGTTAATTTTTCTTATTATTCATTAGCTTGTTTCCTATGTTTTTTAAAAAAGAATAATTTTATTCTACTTTCCAGGCTTATTCAATCTCAGAGCATTCCTTACTAGAATGATATTGAAGCCAAGGGGCTTAATTTAATTACACACTCATGTGCTATGTCATTGTCATTTTCCTTTAGGAAAATTTTAGTATTAGTAATTTATAATAATAACTTAGTATTTTTATCACTAATTTACACTAGCAACTGTGAACCTGTAAAAATTTTAAAATTGACTGTTTTGTAAGTGAATTTCTTAATATCTGAAAGACAAGAAGGTGTTAAAGTATAAATCATTAATTTGGTTGATATCTTTGTGCCTACAGGGGCAACATAATCTTTTTTCAATTGTTTTAGAGATCACCATGGGAGACTGCCTACACTTTGGAGAGTAGAATATTGCACAAGAGATTTTTGATATCACTATACAAGAAAAGAAAAGCAAACATGTATTTTTAAAATGGCTAGACATGGAAAGAATAGATAATACCACTCTGAATATTGATACAGTCTTTCTTACCTGTATATTTAAAACCAGAAAGAATGGCTAGCAATTTTATGTAGATTCACAGATTTAAAGGTTCCTCCCACAGCTATTTTCTAAGTGAGCCAGGGGTCATAATGGTAGTTTTAGCATGTAAACAGCACTGGGTGGGGACTGTGAAACGCGATACTTATTTTATACTGTGAGGCTACCAAACAGAGTTCTAATGTTTACAGCACTTTGTGTAAATTATTGTTTCTCGCCTGTGGCTTTCAATCTTTGGAATGGTTTGGAGGACAATTGAAGTGTAATCAATTTTTGAAAATGTTAGTAACAGCTTTAAGATTCAGAATATGTTTTTTATATTCAACCAGCTATACTGATTGAGAAATAATGGCTTATAAATATGCTGTCAATGTAAATAAAAAAAATGTTTAATCGAAAGCAATTGTTGTGTTGTGCAGTTAAAAAACATCACACAGCCTTTCCTCAAGTTGTATTATATATCCCTATATAAAAAACCTGACAAATTAAAATTTGTGACACACTTTACATTCCTAAGCATCTTCTCTTTCAAAACCTTTGTTCAATCTGCATGCTGTGCAATTCCTCCAACGTTTCTGTACTGTCAGGAGAATGAACAGGATAAATACATAGATTAAAGAGGGGGCACACTGCTCCCCAGAGAGCAATTAGTGATCCATTGCATAGTCTCTTCTACCATTCAAATGTGACATGAAAGCTATGTGTCCCAACTGATGGTTGAATTCTGCTCTATCATTTCCCAGAGGAAATTATTGCAAAACACAATTTCCTGGAAGAACATAAAGTCTTATTTTGAATATCTTCATATTTAAGGATATCACTTCTGAAGTCCTATGCATACCTGCATTTCAGGCAGATTTGTAGTTTTCAGCACTTTATTTATGACCACAGACAAGTTTCCGCTTGTATCTGTTTTTAAAATTTCCATTTCCTTGTTCTGTGTCATTATGTTATGCATTTACAGATTTTTTGGATGGTTGTCTTCAATGTAATCACCGCTCTGCTCATCCCACTAAAGCCATCCTCGCAATGATCTCCATTGTTTGACGCTAGTCTTAATTTATGAGTAAACTTTTAATTCTCCTGGTTTATTTGCTTTCTTCCCTCTCTCTACTTTTCCCTCCTCCCTTGTCCCTCAGTCCATCCACTTCTCTGCTGCTAAGCCCTTTCTTGACCACCTCATCACCACTGCTCTGCTGGGGGTCTGTGAGATGGCACAGTCAGTGAGGGCACAGCCAGTACTGAGATCACCGTGGCACCTTGCTTGTCCACCCGTGTCTCCTGCTGCTGCTTAACAGTGACATTATTAACATTTTAATAAAAATAATCTGTTCTTAAGGTTCCAGTTTAAAAAGCATCAATATTACTTGGGGAGTAGCAACATTTTTAGATAAGCAAATGAGTCTTACATTTCAGGCAAATTTATAAGATTATATATTCAGGTGTCTTTGTGTTCAAAGAAAAGACTCAACCTAAATCATGCTATGCAGGCAGCAATTTTGATATATTTTCTTGAAATTGAGCTCCAGTGTAAACTCAACATTAAAATTGTGTCTATCTTATGAAGTGACATATTGAAAATATAGTTTTCCTGGGAAGATGAATTATTTTTGCTAGCCTCTAGGGAATTTTAAATGATAACATCTGATCTGCCATCTAGATCAGGTATTTCAGTTATCTTTAAAAGGAATCTGTATTTTAACTAGCAAGATACACGTTAAATCCAATTTACTTCCAATTTACTGCAGAAGATACTAATCCACAGTATTGCATGACTTCATTTTTAGCAATACAGGATTTTTATGTGAGTTGGTTTTGGCTGGGATAGAATGAATTTTCTTCATAGTAGCTGCTATGGGGCTAAGCTTCAGATTTGTGCTGAGGACAGCGTTGATAACACCGGGATGTTTTTTTTATCGCTGCACAGTGCTTACACAGATCCAAAGCCTTTTCTGCCTTTCACACCACCCCATCAGTGAGTAAGTTGGGGGTGTACAAGAAGTTGGAAGAAGACAGAGCTGGGACGGCTGACCCCAGCTGACCTAAGGGATGTTCCATACCACATGACATCATGCTTAGCATATAAAGCTGGGGGAAGAAGAAGGAAAGGGGGGACGTTTGAAGTGATGGCATTTGTCTGCCATTGTTACAAGGGATGGAGCTGAACACCTGCCTGCTAATGGGAAGTGATGAATTAATTCCTTGTTTTTCTTTACTTGCATGGATGGCTTTTTCTTTATGTGTTAAACTGACTTTACCCCAGCCCATGAGTTTTCTCACTTTTCCTTTTCTGATTTTCTCCTTCGTCCTGCTTGAGGGGAGTGAGCAAGCAGCTGTGTGATACTTAGTTGCTACCTGGGGTTAAGCTATGACCTATGTGAGGTATGTGTTATAAAGATAAAACTCAACATCAAGAAGCACAGTTTCTAGATTAGTCCATGCTGATAAAAGAAAAGTAATTTTCAAAACTGAAACTGCCAGTATTCATTTGGAAGAAACTTCCAGTTTTATTTTAGATGTCTGGTTCATTGACGATTACATAACTAGTGAGTTGACCACAGATGCTTGGTGTTTATATTTCCTGAACAAGATCCAATTAAAAGTTTACCATCTGCCGTAAATCTTTGTCTCTGTACAGCTTTCCACAGCATTGTCATGCATTAGCATTCAAGCCTTAGCCTGTCTTTCATTCACTGTTGTCAAGTCATGCAGACATTCCTTTATTAGGAATTTTTCAAAAAGTCCGAGAGTTTGTTTGTCTGGTTGGTTGGTTGCTTGGCTTGGTTGGCTGGGTTTCTTTGCTGTAGCCAGATGTTTAAAGATTCTTAGAAAAAGTTGGTTTGTAATATTACTCAGTTATTACCAAGAAGCATTGATAATCCCACCGTAGATTTGCCAGATTTGGGGGTCAATGAGAATTTCATAGGAAAATACTGACCAGAGAGGATTTCAGAAAAGTATCATAAACAAAAATTCTTCAGATATGGAAGGATGGAAGATGTTTTGTAACTAATTATAACATAGGGGATGCTTAGACATGTAGAAATGTTTGACATTTATTTTCTTTAAATAAATTCTAAAATTTGGAACATTCATGCTTTTTTTTTACAAAATATGTATTTTTGTTTGAAATCATGGTATAACTTTAGAGTTCTCTGGACTAAGAACCAGATTCTTTTGGTTAAGTCACAGGCATCAAAGACTCTAGTGTCATCCTATAGTGTCTGTAGGACTGGCAGATATGTCAGAAGATCTACAATAATTAAAAACCTTTCTAGGAAAGCAACTGGAGTAAGGCAGCTTCCTTCAGGTTCAGTACCATCCCTCTCCAAGGTGGAGCTGACTGTATTGTCTGAAATCCACCGACTGTAATGGGTATAACATGTTTTCTGCTCAGACTGGAGATTCATACATTGTAACATCTAGAACGAGTAGACACTTTCAGGTATTTTCTTTGGTGAACTTGAATGAAACATGTGGTTGTTTTTCTATGTTGGCCAACAAATTGTAATATTTTTCACAGTCTACTGACTTCTTCCTGCAAATGCAGTAAAATCTTGAATTATTCTCTTCTTGGGAAATGGTTTGTGATTTCTTTCTTCCACACCCCCATGTTATTTGCCTCAGAGAAGAGAGGGATAATGCAATATAAGCCAAAGCCATAACTACAAGAGTATTTAATTGTAAAAGGCAACTCTTAAGAATAAAGTGTATTCCTAGAATAGTAGTTAATTATTGCAATTTAAATTTCAAAGAAACAAGACCAGCATGAATGAAATTAATCAGAAATATATATCCACTCTGCATCTGAAAATGTGTTCATTTATTAATATTGCTAAGCATACTGAGGCATCTTAAAAACCTCTGAAGAAAATATCTTAATACAGACGTATGGCTAGATGCAAAAAAAGACTTTGAAAGGTCAAGGGCTAAAGTCTTCAAAACATGTTATTTTAGGTTCCTGGATCATGGGTTAGAATCCCGGATGTGTTATTAGCAGCGTTATTTCTAAAAGGACATTAGACATTCTAAAGAAGATCTCAGATTGTCTCCTGAGAGAGAGATGACCACAGGGCCTTTTCTTCCTTATCACCTTGAGGATGAGGCAGTGGCATGCCCAGATTAACCCTTCACTGCTCATGAACATTGCTCATGGCACTTTGGTTAGCCTGAGCACCCTCCAGTGGTCGGTCCTGCTGGCCTGACAAAAAGCAGTCCCAACTACACAAAGGCTCTAAGACAGTCCTACTCACTGTCAGTCAGTCTTAAGACTGTTAATACAGGTAAATGTGCTATAAAGATTCATGTCCTATGGCAGAACAATACAGAGTAGATGACCCAGCAAATGGTTCCTGTCCCTAATTTCTTTACCTCAACAATACATATAGTGAGCGCTGCATGGAAATAATTGTTTAGCTGTAACGAATCGTTGAGAAGAAAAAAGTGAAGGTTTAGGTACGCAAACACTATTATTCACTTATGGGTCTTCTGACATGCTAAGAAACTTTGATATATATGTATGCGCACATATACACACTCCCCACCCTCCTACCCCCCCAGACTTATTACTTGATTTCCATAGAAGTGCTACAAGACTGAATTTTTCTGAGAGCAATTCACCTCAGTAGCATCTTAAATTCTGGGAATTTTACTTTGTTAGAAATTTAATTCGGCACCAGCCTTTGGAAAGTAGAGAGGGAAGTGTACTTTTCTAAGTGTATTTAGTAAAGACTGTCAGTATGGAAACAGGTTAGATAATTTTTCATGATTAGCTATTCAGCACATCAGGTCTTGCTTCATATCTCCTGAAGGTACCATGCACGGTGTAATTCCAGGTTTTTTAATAAAACCAAATTAAAATTTTATAATTATTCACATTGAGATCAGACCTTGGAATGGAGTAATTTTGTTCTGTGTCCTTTACTAAATTTCATGGGAAAGTTTATTTGCCTTCCTCAAACCTCAAATATTATTCAAACTGACATATGCTTCTTTTCAGTACTTTGCCTGTAGCAGAAATTTATATTATTCCCCTTGCCCTGGCAATTTAATTGTCAGAAATCTATTTTCTTAGTCTAAGTTGCTGTGGTTTTATTTCCTCTAAATACAAATCTTTATGTGGAGTAATGTACGTAACCTTTTTAGTATGCTACTAGGTTACCTTATTAGTATAGTTCATAATAGCTGTAAACATAAAGCAAGTTTAATTCTCAAGGTAATCTCTAATGCTGTGTGACTTACAAGACACATTAAATCACTAATTTATTTCCATACCGTTATTTACATATTTTTAAGTGCATCTGCTTATATATTTTTTAAAAAAATATATTCAGTTGGAATAAATTTAGCCCTTTCTATAGAAACTACACTAAACACTAAAATGTGACTAAATTGACCTAAGTTATTCTTTGAATTGTGTGCAGGAAGCTTCAATGCTCTGACAAAAATGTTTAATATAAAAATGTTTTTCTTGTTAATTTAAAGAGCAATCATCTTGAACTAAGAATATTGAAGTTGCATAATTTTTGTTCACATGGTATTCTTCTGTCCAACTTAAACCTCATTTTTATTTCTACCTTTTAGTGAGTAAAATGGAAAGGACACTGTGCAAAATAATAGCTAGATAAGAGTACATAGCTAAAAGCATAACAGACAAAAAAATTGCTACAATATATTTTCAGTACATAGCCTTTTTCTTACAGTTAAGAGAGAGAGTGGCATAATGGATCTTTAATCCATAAATTTGACAAAGAATTCCCTAGCTGCAAAAGAGCACACAACTATTGCCTTCTGGCTCTACCTTGTAATAAGCTAGTCTTCTCCACAGAAGAAGTATTGTACCATACAACTGTAAAAATTCTTAGTCTAGAAAGATTTTATTGAACTCTCAGTTTCTGATCCTTCCTCCTCAACAGTCCACTTTGTTTGGTTGTTGTGGTTTTTTTTAACCATGGCCTATTAGGACTATAAAATATTTGTATAAAATATATAAATATATGTGTGTGTAACATACATATACGGGGAGATAAACATTAGGTCTTCACATTCATCTCTGTGCCTAATCATTGATCTATGAAGATAGACTCCCATTAACTGAAATAATATTATTTTTACGCAATAATGCATTATTTTATTTTGTCACAGTTTGCTTTCGTATTTGAGCATATTGACTTTGTCATTATAATTTCCTAATCTGTAGATTTGCCTTTGTTTACAACAATTTTTTTTCTGTGTTTGCTAGTTACTTTTTTTCCCCTGCTATATGGATGAGCTTTCCTGCATAATTTCTATCAGCAGTTCTCTTGAATTACTACAGATAGGTAATAGGTTCCACTGAATTGTAGTGGAAACTCTAGATGTGTAAGTTTTGTTATTGTATGTTTATTTTACAATGAGGAAGAATGTGAAGCTGGAGTCAAAAAAAATCACACAATACCTTATTAAGGGAAAAACTATATTGACATTTACATTCTTTGTTGCAGTGCAGATTATATAAAACAACTCCAAGGTACAATCTCCTCTCTAGCTACTATTTTTGAACAACTTATAGACATGCTCCTAAACACACACAGTCCAAATATATAAAACATGTATTGCAAGTCTTTTAATTTCCATCTATTCCTTCTCAAGTGATTTGTAGCCTGTTTGATCATATTTATACAATCACCATAACTCACCCCAGCTATGTCTTTTCTGTTATACTTAATTTACTTAATCCCTGATATTTTTCCTCACTTCCTTCCTCATTTCTGTTTCCTGAATTTTTTAAAACCTGATAAATGAATACTTGTGGAATTGTATGCAAAGATTGGTAGTCCACTGATTCTGCTGACTGAGGATAGTATTGATGAGGAGCTAAGTATGGGTGTTTGCAATTCTGTAAGATTTCCCAAAACGTGGCAATCACAGGTTCTGGAATTATTCTGCTCAAGATGGCAATTTCTGCACTGAAAAGTGATCCTCATTACTTTTTCATATTGAAGATGGGGATCACAAAGTCTATCTAAAGGCATAGTCTAAAAGTTCTCTATGGAAGAAGACCTTTTATATAGTCTTGCTTTTTGCTCCCCCCACCTTCATTTTTTTCTCTGTCTCCCAGACAGGCTGTTGCAGAAAGAAAAAAAAAAAAAAAATGTAGAGCCAAAAATTAACTGTAGTGGAAAAAGAAATAAACTCCAGGAATAACCAAAGATTAATGCAACAATAGCTTTCAATAAACGGACAAAAATACCAGACAGAGAAAACAAGCTCTATTAAAAGCATGGCTACAAAGAAAGAATGTTTATTCCTACCTACTGTATAGATGAAAACTACATAGTTCTAGAGATTAAATAAAAAACAATTTAGATTAAGAAGTAGATTAAAAACAGAGAGGAAAGAAATAAAAGAAGCAAGGAATTTTAAGTTAGAATTTTAAAAATATTTCAGATGTACAGCCTTTCAACGTTTTGTCTCAAAAGTCTTTCATTGTATATATTTCTTCTGGTAAAAGTCTAACATCAGGAATTTTTGTTGGATCGGTTTGGCCTTTAAAGCCACGCCATATCCATCTCATAAATACAGTTGATTTATGTTCTATCTAATCTGAGATTTTACAGGCTCACAGACCTCTGTAGTAACTTTTAATCAGCCATTTCTATTCTTAGTTTTTAATCAGCCATTTCTATTCTTAGTTTTTAAGGACTTTTATGCACAGTCACGAATATGAAACACAAAGAAGTTTTAAATAAATAAATAAATAAAGTTTCAGGGTCATGTGACACTTTAAGACATAACCAGACCGAAAAAAAACAACCTACCAACTCCCTGTTTTTTTTTTTTTTTATTTAGAAAAGCCAAGGAATAGCAAAGATTTTATATTGATATTTGATACTGATATTTTTCAGCCTACACCCATATCAGCATTTGTCAGCACTGGCAGATGGGCACATGGGCTGAATCCTTAAATGAAGTTTTATCTGCATTGCAGATGCCACTTTGATATACAGTGAGACACACGTAACATCATTCTAACGGTCTCAGGGAATTAAACTGAACTGAGCACAGTGTTGCACCTTGCTAGTCATTATTAGCTTTTCAACACTGAACATTTGATGAAGGTGTAGACACAGCACGTGTTAGGCTAATAGGTGTATCTTCAGATCTCCTAACAGATGCAGTGAAATACTTAGTTTCCACCTGGGCAATCTGAGACAAAAAGAAAGTATGCTGGGAAAGTTATTCTTCAACATATAAACCTCAGTGACTTTCTGGCCTACATTGAATCTTACTATCTGGCTGATATGGACATTCACCCGCATGTACCACCTCTTTCATTCACACAGCTTTATATCATAGTGTTACTCTGTTTCAATCCGTCACATTTGTAGGAAGAGTTCATAGAAAGAGAATCTTTTGTATGTATTTTTTCTATACCAATCTTCTAGTAGGTTGGCATTTTTTAATTGGTTTTGAAACACAGCCAATGACGGTCAATATATTTTGATTTTACAGAGGTAATATTTTATACTGCACTTCATGTGTTTAATGATTACATGTGGTAAGGTTGAAAAGTACTTTATCATAATTAGCAGCTGATGTCTCTGCCAGCAGTAGGAAGTCCACGTACCAGGAAAATAGATTAATGGAAAAAATTCCCAACAAAAAACAACTTCTTAGGAAAGAATAAGTTTGACACTACAGAAAAACACATAGCGCATCATTGTTTTGCAACTGGACTGAGTTAATTTTGTAATTAGAACCCAGAAAACGTTGCTTGAAACAAATACTCTCGGATGTATTGTTGCATAATTATGATTAGATTCTTAGAAGAACTTACATTGAATTTTGTGACACATGATGAATAACACCTTCAAAAATTCAGTTTGTTTTTCATCAGCAGAGAGGCAAAAGCAGTTTGCAGTGACCGTGAGACATTGTCAGGTATGCAGAATACCTTGAAACCACAGACTATTATTTCCTTAATCTGTACAAGCTGTTGGGTGGAATCCGTAGGAAAGCAAGGGGATTATCCACGAAGAAACACAGTTTATAAGTTTATCTCTGGAATTATACACATATGGAGTACAAGTCAAACATTATTTTCATCTCTAAAACCAGTAATTTGGGTTATTTGTGTTAAGGCTGGAGGTACTTCCTGATGCAATCACAAATACAATGCTAAGGGTTCCTTTTTTTTACACTTTGAAATTTTCATGCCATATTGAGCGGGCTTTTTACCTTTGTGTATATTCCCAATTCTTTAATAATCAGTAAATGCTATCTCTACTTCTTAAAAAAAAAAAATCAAAACGAAAAACAACCCCCAAAAAAGTAAATAACCAATTTTCCTTTTACACATAAATTTAAAGATTTCTTTCCTGAGATCCATCCAGTTTAACACTGTAAACTATAGATAAATTTCAATCAAAAGAGCACTTAATCACAAAATCTAAATGTGGATATGATATTTGTTACAGCCATTAATAAATTACTCAAATACTTCACATCAACTTAAATATGCTGAGGTTTTGAGCCATAATTAGACATGAGAATGCAATTTATGATAAGGCTACACCAAGTTAAAAAGTTTTCATTCAAATCAGAGGTACTCTCTTGTATCCTAAATCCAAAATGTCACTATAAATTAGTTACTGTTGCAACATAAAATAGAAGATTCTAGCTTCAGGTGAACCATTAAATATGCATCTTCCAACTTTAAAAAAGACATTTCAAAATGAAAAATTGTTGGCTCCAACTTTTTCAATTTCTATGTTGTATTAGGTGCCAGAAATGACTTTGAAAATGATAGCCTCTGGGTAAAGCAGAATGTATACAAACTGCTTCATTTTACATCTCAATAGTCTAAGTTGACTGCATTAATCAAGTGAAGGCAGTCATCATGTAGTCAAATAGACACCTTCTAGCTGACCTTGCAGATTTTTGTTACTAATGGACTTAAGGTTTTCTGAAATGATGTTAATCCTCATTAAGAGTGATGCAGGTCATACTGTACAGCATCGCAAGTCTGCATCCCAGGTTGCAAAATCAGGGGAAAAAGGAAAACAGCATCTCACATTAAACACCTCTAGGTTTTACTAAAGGCAGAAGGCAGTCCATTGGTATTCTTTGTCTCATCACTCTTAGAATCAGCAAGCATTTCTAGTTTATTTCTACTTCATTTCAGAAAACAACACCTGTAGCCAAGTAAGGAAATAAGCATGCTTTTCCACCTGTCAGAATAAATGAATGGCATAAAATTAATATTTCAAGAGGCATTCAGTGGTTTACCCATGTATATCGATATGCTGTTTCCCATTGTTGATGAGATGAATAAAAAATTTCCCCCTTCATTCTTACCTTCTTGCCAAATACATGCTTTAAGTACCTGGGGGATGCCTGGAATTTGTGTTTTTCCAGGTTTTTTCCTAGGTATATATCCATCCTTCAAAACTTTGCCATCCTCCAAACACTTAAATTTGATGGTTTCCTCTTTTTTTCTATGTTTTTTTCAGTTTACATTCCCTTTTTACATATATTTCTTTTTTTTTTTCTTGTGTCATATTTCTATATTTCTAATCTGATTTCATTTGACTTTGTAATTCTCTTTCTATATATTCTTTACTGTTGGTTATTTTTTCTCTTCCTCATACTTATCTCTATTCTTAACTTTTTATTTTTTTATTCCTTTTTTGTTATATATTCTGCTACCTTCTTTTTTCTCTATATACTTTTATTTCTCTCCCCTTTTAGAATTCCTTTTTCTACTTTACTCCAGATGTGGTGCTATTCCAACAATAATAAAACATTGCCATACTTTGGTCTATTTCACATAAGATAAAAATACATTAAAAATGCATTGCTTTCACAAGAACAATGGTGAGCCTGTTGTCAATATACTCTAGGATATTGTGTGCTTTAGTACATTTTGTATCTCTTCACTGTCATTGCTGCCAGAAAAACTAATTAAAACTAATAAACCTTAATGATTACTATATACTCATAGTTTAGCTAGAGAATTTAAGAGCTGTCCAGAAAACTTAGATAGCACTTTAAAATGTTAAAAAGTTGAAAATTAACTAGAATTTCCTGTTCTTGTCAGCCTGCTTCAGAACTATAATGATTCGTGTTAAGATTCAGCTATGTGCATAGTGATATTTCTTTGTTAAGTTGTCTGTTTTGACAGGTCTTCTGAAGGACTATCTAATTTCTTTTCCTTATTAGTATAAAATGATACTTTCTTTATGAACCAAATTTTCAAAAAGATTATCAAACTTTGGCCTCTTTCTGTAAGTCCTATTAAGTGCTTTGGGGTTTTTTTACTATAGCCGGGAAGGTTCCAGTCCGACCAGGAGGAAGCAGTTGTAGTATTTAATTTTTGAATATCAAAGATGTTCTTTACAAAACTCTAACTCATGTCTAGGGATGTGTCTTCTTCATCTGTGAAACCCTAGCTACACTGAGATCAACTTAACCTCAAATAAGCCACAATTATACCCATGTACTTTGAAGAACATCACTCATACACCACTGCTGACAGCACTTTCTAATGTATTCTTTTCATTTATCTGCATTGTTTTCTTGTTATATCCTCTAAGATAAAACTCTAAAACACATTAGTTCAATGAAAATAATTTAGTTTGGGTTGAGAAATAAATCGGATTCAAACCTTTGCAAGCATTTCTGAAATGAAGTTTTCATGTATAAGTTTTGGTTACATTACGGTCAAGTATCAGAGAGTTTATAATTTTTTGCCTACTCATTGAGGTGCAGCTGTTGACCTTTTGCATCCTCTTAATTTATTGCAAATACAAAGTAAAACCGGGTATTTTAAAGGGAAATGAGGAAAACTGTGCTAAAGTGTGCTAAAGTACCAGGTTTTATTTCACATTGGCAGTAATAAAAGTGTGTTCACACGGTTAGCTACCACCACTAAGAGTGTGTTAATCTATTTTGCCACAGAAATCTGTCAGAATTCATGCAGGGTTTTGTTTGTTGGTTGGTTTTTTGTTGTTTTTTTTTGTTTGTTTTTTTTTTTTTTTACACTGAAAATTTTCAAGTCTGCCAAGAAGGAATCATTCTTATGGATAAATCACAAATCAGAAAAAAATAAATTAAAAGTTCTAATTGAGAATTGGTTCATCTTGTAGAACACATTGCACACTCATTTTCTTGTGCAGCCATACTCCATCTTATTTAATTTATTAACAGATTCATAGTCACAGAGATGAAAGATAAAAAATGCTTAGTTTTAATCATGTGAATTGTCCCACAGACTAGATTGAAGAAAATGATAAATGAAAGTAAACATATGCTTATTGCTTGTCAGGTTTAGATCTTGATCATGGTATGGTAGATTTCTTGGTGCAGTTCTGTGTGAATATGTTGAAGTTAAATAACACATCTATACTTTGTATATGTCTAAACTTGTCGTTTAAGAAAATATCCAAATACTATGATTTATGCAGGATAGCTTTATTTAATCCCTTCATGAATACATGACTAGTGCATGAATAATTATCAGAGCTGGGACTCAATAGTATTTAATCCACAAATTCATCTCCCTATGGAAAGAAATTACCTTTGGCAGCACCTAGGGTAATTTCCTTGCCATGGTACATCAGTTCTGACCTTTTTTCTATATCTACTCCCAAAGTATATGAGAGGAACCTGAGCATGTATGGCTCCTTCAAGACACACCATAATTTTCTGTTAGCTATGAATTCAGTGGATTCAAGTGTGTACTCGAACTTATAAGACTTGAAGTCTTACATTTCTGCCTTCAAACTTTTCCAGCATTTTGAACCCTATGGACAGAAACTTACTTCATAAGATTAAGTGAAATACAACAGGCAGGCAAAGAATAGCATTGCTTTCCATTAGAAATATGGAAACGGCAGATTATGTCTGTATAAAATGCATTATAATTATGTAGAAACAAGACTCTGGATGTAACATACCTGTTTAGATATAAAGAAACCAAGATCTTCTGTGCTTTCTGTGGAGTTCAGGGCTCCATTTGTTTCACCTATCCAGTTTCACCACTACTGCTCATGGTTGCCTTTTCCCAGTGTATACTCTGGTTTATAAATCCCTCCAGCCTATAGGCTTTTGTACTTGGGTAGGTACACAGCCTGAAATCACAGCTTTCATTCCTTAAGGAATTGTCTCAACAGTGAGGCTATGAGCCCTCATCAGGCCTGGAGAAGGGATGTAAAAAGGGAGTGCTCTTCATCTCTCTTAGTAAAATACTGTTCAGCAAGAGGTTTAAAATTCATGGATCCAGAGAGAGATAAATTCTGTAGTTTCATTGCAAGTGAAAATTCTTTGATGAAGGAAGGCAATGACAAGCATTTTCTTTCTAAATTATTCCTACTTTGTTTCCAGGGCCCATTTAGCATAAAATTCTCAACCACCGTTAGGAGCAGAACCCGGCAGCCTCTTGGCCTGCCGGAGCAATGCTGACTGCTAGAGCACACACAGTATCTCTTCTCCCATGCTGGCACCCATCGGTCCTTTTTGCTCAGCTACACAACAGGAGAGTCCTGCCAGGCTGCACCTTTCTTAGCAGAGGGAAGGGAGGGGAAGCTGATTAACTATCATTTCAACTAATTTACTTAAAAATTCAACCTGAAGTACTTTTGACAATACCTCTATTTGCAAAGCCCTCTAGTGGGGATACAGTTTAAACTGGTAGCATCTCTTTTCCCCCTTGATCACTTAACTATACCAAACAGTATCAAAAAGATTAATCAACCTTAATTGTATCAGCATGGACAGGATTTTTTTATCCACATTTCTAACTGACTGTCTGTAACAGCAAATTTTGATGGTGAACACTTACACCTTAATAACAAAGTTGGGTTTTAGGCAGAAACAATAAATCTTTATGATCGTACATAAGTGGAAAAGGGATGACAAAGTGAGAAGCTGGGGGAAGAAAGCCTGTTTCCTCAAATAAATAGAATAGCTTACATTTTTATTTTACTGTAAAATAACCTACAAAAATGTGGGTTTTACTATCAGAGCTCTTGAATTTACATATTAAATATAAAAGAGGGTCTAAGCCTGAAGCAGCTACTTTCAACACACTTCCTAAAGATCTGTCAGCTGTTGTATATCTTTGCCCAGTTTATCAATTTGTGATCCAGGAGCCTAAATATTGTTTTTCATTCTTGAAACTGCTGCCTCTAGGAAGGTTTTCTGCAACTTACAAATAACTTCCACATAATAAACTACTAAATGTGTACTGCTTCTTTGCATTGCAATATAATACATTAATTTAAGAACAAGTGTTCCAAACGTTAATTCTTTTAGCAGATAAACAGCTGTTTTGGACTAGATAGTTTTATGTTTTATGATATCTTATTTTCATTTGAAACCTTATTAGGGCACTGTAGGAATGCAACAAAGCACTTCTCCATGTACTTTCCAACACTAGTGCCTTAAGGCACAACTGCTTTTAGTTGTCAGGTGTCAGAAGATGTTTTTCTGCATCATCTCACATAGTTACTTCAGGCTTCAGGTCTAGCAGTGTTTCACATTAACATCCACAATTTGTCATTTCTATTATTATTTAGGGGTTTCCCTCCCCTCTGTCCAAGTTCAGTGTACAGCTGAATGAGTAAACATCAAACTGGGAAAGGAGAAAAGGTTTACTGTCCAAAAATATATTTTAAAAATATAGACATATTTTTCCTCAGAGAAAACTGCTTCAGAGAACAATAACAGAAATCACTTCTATTACAAGAGTACCACAGTACGCATGCATGCAATGTACTCAAGGATTAAGTTGGTGCCGTGAATTTCCTGTAGTAAAGATTAGTCCTTATCTGAAACCACCTTCCACATTTCAGAAATAGTGATGAACTCTGTTAACAGGTATGTTTTAGAGCATTATCTATAGTCTTACCTCAGTCATTGCCCTTCCTAATGTGGTGGCACAGAGCACATTACTGCAGGCTGCATTGCCAAGGGGAGAGGGTCTAGGAGTGATAAGGCTAGCAGGGCAGTGACCCTGGCCAGCACCAAGGGACACCATCCCACAGCATGTATGCAAGAAGAGCAGAGGTTTTGGTGGCAGCGACCAGCCCTGTGATTCCATGCAGGTCTCAGAACAAGCCAGGAAGCCAAGTCAGCAAAGGCAGGTCAGGGACAGCATGGTGCCATGCTGAGCAGAGGCACAGCTGCAACAAAACTCACACAAGAACTTAGGGCGAAGGTCAGAGCTTAAAAAGCAAAGGGGACAGAGACCCTACAGTTCCTTCTTGCAGCTTACCTCTTTTCACAGTGGTCTGATCCCGGGCTACACAGCTAAGCATAATCAGAGCTGATCTTGAACATAGGCAGCCAAGCACCCAGGGAGAGGAGGAAGGTATTCCAAAGCCTCTTGGTCCGTTCAAGGTCTTGACACGGTATCTTAATTGCACAATCTGTTCAGTGATGTAGATTATTGCTTTGGAAAAATATATAGGTAATCTTAGTATCAGGAAGAGTGTTGGCAGAGTGAACTTATCGGGGCACAAGTTAAAAATCAATGAGCTGAAGGTCTGGAAGACAGCAAAAAACATCAGACCTGGTAGCTGATTAGCTACAAAGAGGAAAGGAAGAAATTGTTGTTAGACGTTCTGATCTGCAGGACATTTATAAATAGAAAGAATTGAACTTAATGAAAACATATTAAAAATATATTTTAGGGAATTAGATGCTCAAAATATGTTTCCTGTGTAACAATCTTTATTGGAGAGGTGATATTTAAAGAAAATATGATCACCAAAAGCAAGCAAAATATTTATCTTTCCGTACTGATTTCTCTCTATCTCTGTCATAATCGAGTCTCCCGAAAGACAAACATGTTACTCTTGACAGCACCCCAATAAAAATTATTATTCTATATATTATGAACAAAAACCATAAACACAGGAAGGCTTACTTGCTCAGTGATGGAACAGAAATCGGGGGCAGAGGCAGACAGTCTAGTCCCCCAGGTCTCAGGCACTGTAAGCACTGCAGGACTTCCTAAAATTAGTAGCACTGACAATTAACTCATCACACTTTTGCCAGAAAATATTTATTACAATAAGATTATTACAAATCAAATAGTGTAGGGAAATAAATATTTTCTTCACCAGTTTCCTCCCTTCCTGAATGCCTACATTCCTAATGTAGGGGAAATTAGAGAAGGATTCATCCTATCAGACATACAGAGCTGCAGTGAAATTAGTCATCTAGACACCTAGACAAAACCAAGCATTCCTCACCAGTGCTGTTCACCACAGCTATCCATGATGTCCAAAATACGTCAGGTGATCACACCCTTACCTATTCCTGTCTATTAACTTTATAAGAGTCTAGTGTGGACGTACGACTCCGAAGTTAGCAGCTAAACATCATGGCGAATATCTCCATTTATTTCTGTTCCTCCCAGAAACACAGGGCAGAAAGTATGTTTGTACAACCATAAAAACTGCAATTAGTTTTAATAGAGCTGTACTTCTAAAACAGTTCACAAAAATTAGCGACCAGATTGTGTGAGGTACTTGGCAAGCTGGGTGCTTGGGTTTTATGAAAATACAGATTCTTTTTAATTGCTGAAGCACAAGACAATTTCTTTTGAAAATCTGGTCTGTAGTCTATGTGCATATTGATAGAGTCATTTTAACCTTGATGTACAAACTTAAGCAGTGACTGCATGAAATACTATATAACTATTCTCACCATTTTCATAGATTTTAAGGTAAAGGAGGACAAGTTACGGCCTACCAATTCTTTCTTCATACATAATGCCAAGAATTGAATCCAATAATTTTTATATTGATGCCACAGATTCCATTTGGGCTATAGTGTATCTTTTAGTTATGCTTTACAGTGCTCCAGCAGTACCAATGATTCCAATATAAAAACAAGGAAGATAATACTAGAACATGAATCACGGTGACTTAGGAGCTTGAGATATTGCCATAGAACAGGCAGAGTTCAAAAGACTGTTTTATGCCAAAGGAAGAAACAAATGAGCAAAGCAAAGTAGTTTTACCTGGCTTTATGCAATAGGGGCCTAATCCTAACCCATAAAGTTAATGACGTTTTGCTGCTGTGTTCTGGGACACCTAGGGCAGATCTCAATTAAAAATTCATATAAGCACATATTATACCCCTGGAAAGGTACAGTCATTCATCTGAAAACATTAAACTTTATTCAGAGCTCCAAGTTGGAGGAGCTTTCAGAAGGTTACAAGGGTTATTATAACACAAATGCCACCTTCTGTAACATTTTTAGATTTGCAATGAAGCTACTAGTTAAATCAGCTGCAAAAGGACAGCAGAGACCCATTAATGAGTACAGGGGCCATGCTACTATCCTGCAGGGGCACATGTCAATGATTTGGCAATTAGAGCAGAAACAGTAGTTCAGACCAGGTAGATAATTTCTGTATTAGCGAAACTGGTGGAGTGAAGCATAGATGAATTCTGGGCCTGGGAAATCTCAAAATTCTTGTAAAGGGAAACGATCCTGAAAATTTTACACTGAATTTTAGTGTAAGATACTGCCACTTGCAACTTGTGAAGAATTTCTGCTAAGTGGTAAAACACGAGGCTGCGATATTCAGATAACACTGAAATATTTCAACAGGAAAATACTGGAAACATTTTTTCCAAATAAACCCAGTAAATTTTAGAAGAAATCCTCACCAAATTCACCAAATTCTACTTCTACTGTTGTGGCCTATGTGGATAACATATGACAACTTTCATAAAACATATAGGAATAAACAAAAGTTCAGAGGCATTGCCAGATTTTTACAAATCAGTCCTCCCAGTGGGCATCACCACTAGATCCTATTGTACAAGATACTTTGACAGAACTGCCCCTTGTGTCTCACTCCACCACCTCCAAAGCTACTGTTCATATACTGTTCACATTGGTTGATAATGCAAACCTGTGAATTTTTCATTGTTACAAAACAATATTGTCTCTTTCCCTGGACAGTTTTGAAACTTCTCTGATTACCTTAATCTCTTCGCCTTGTGGTTATAGCTGAAGGTGCCAAAACCTTGCAGAAGCAAGCTTCAAACTACCATTTTAACCATTACTGTCTCATGTGAATGTTTAAAAACCAAAACCGATGTGATTTCTATTCTTTCTACTGGAATTCAGCTTTTCAGTCTATAACCTTTTTCCTACATTATGTACAAGCCCCAAAACATCTTAGGTACCTGCAGAGCAAATCCTGAGGTGTAAAGGTTCAAAAAGTAATACTGCAGTGAAATTAAAGTGGAGTATAAGTCCTTAAAATAATTGGTGATAACAAGGATATTGTAGTAACACTCAACCAAAAGAACTCTGGAAAGGTGAAATTCAGAAAGGCAGGTTTAGGAGAGGTATGAAGAGTTTAAGAGATGGAAACCTTCAAATGGTGATCCCAAAGCCATCCCAGTTTCTCATTCATTCTCACTTTGCAACCATGTAATGAATATAGGTAAACAAGAAGGCTTTTAATGTCAGATTTAAGTCTTTTTTTCAAATACTTATAATAAAAACTACATCAAGTACTTTTCCAGTGGTTGTGTTCCCTAGGGTGGAGTTCAGTTCATTTGAGAGATATATAGTTAGGTGTGGGTGGAAACTAGCACCTGTTTTATTCTGGGGGAAAAAAATCTAGAACTTGATATCATTTTCATTCCCTCTGAAAGAAAAGTAGAGATCTCAGCACTTTTTATCTTTTTAAAAAATAAAAAATAATTTGACTTTAATATGGTGGAAGAAAGATATCTATGTGGTGTTTAAGATATTTTAAAATTAATGTTGGGTAATGCCTTACTATTCCTAGAATGCGTTTCTTAATTAAATGTCTAAGGTGAAGAGAATACATTTGATGTAAGGATTCACCTACACATACAAGACCCAGGTTTTCACCGCTCATACACTTGATTTAAAGTAAGAAATTCAAGGTATGTTTTCTGTATCTCAGCTACAGAGTTAGGTTTTCTTACTCAAGGAATAATTGTTTCCTCAAGTGACAAAGATCCAAGAAATAAGCTCTACTCCAGTTGAGTCATAGTGCATAGCTAATATAAATCTCTTTCAAGCTAGCTCACAGTCAGAGAAGGACTAAATATTAAAACAGATTTCCATGCTTGATACTGATCTTAGATCTACCTTTTCAAAAAGTTGGCCTGGTAACTTGCTCATGTATAAAGTGCTTGCCAGCTGTGTCAGTGCTCTGTCACCAAGACAGAGCCATAGTTCAAAGCATCCTGCTTTCCAAGAGAAAGAGAAATCAAAGATGAGAGTCAAATCCAAGGATGTTGAAATAATTCAGAATTAGAGTAGTTTCTAAAAAATACAGTATTGCTTGCAGCTGAGAGAAGAGTAAGTAAGTGTATCCATGCATAGGCTGAGAGAACAGCTGCTATTACCAGCAAATTAGGATGTCAAAACCCAAAACAATGCAAACATTGATTTAAAGCAAGGCTAAAGCAGTGGAATGTGACTCCCTAAGCAGGCTTATTTCCTGAGGGATTCTCTTCGCTTTACTTTTCTACTGTTGGGGAAACGATGTCTCAGGTATGAGAAGATAGCCCATAAGCCAGTTAGATATGGAAAGGGTAAGTTCCGCAGGGGTGTTTGGCAGAGAACAGTAAACGAAGCTGAGTATTGTTGAACTGCAGAGATGATAAGAACAAGTGCTGGCTATTGGTTTATTTATCAGATTAGAGCTGACAAGGGAGAAATCGATATAGTTAGTCAAGGATAAATTGCAGGCATGTTACCTAGTATAACTTGAACAGCTTGTGCAGAGTTAATTAGCACAACCTGTCTTAACTAAATTAGTGTTTAAAAGTGAAAAGAGATTGAACCAATTATATCAACAATTATTATATGTCATGGTAGCACATGAAGAGAAACCTTGCCAACTTGGATAGATATTGCAGTTCTTATTTATTTAGAAGAAAAAGTACACTTTAGATGTGTATGTATAAATAAGAAGTAGAATGCATTGCAAACCAAAAGAAATAAAATTATGATTAAAAAAAAAAATAAATCATTATTTGTGTATATTCAGCCAAAGGAACAAGGTTGTTTTGATAAATTTATTTAACCTTTTTTGTTTTATTTATTGAAAGTACATAAGTGAAGTTTCCTTCTAGCTAGAAACAGAAATTGTACAATATACAAGAAATAGGGGCTTTACCCACAGACATGAAGAAACACTGTGGACTAATAGCTTATAAGAGGAGACTGGCTGTTACTCCAAGGGAGAATCAGGGTCAAAGAAGACATTTCATGTGCATCGTCATGAGGTAAAATGATCCTTCATGATCAAAAGAATTGTAGTCATACTAGAAAAGGCTCAAAGTAGAAGATAATTCATGCAAGGTCGCATGCATAGGAGAAGAGAAGTCCTTCATTTTAGCAAACCCTTATGGCTGAAATGACATTATTGGTCTTCTCTAATCAAACTTTGCTGGTCTTAAGAGAATTCCCAGAAGAATTGTTGTATAAATACAGTGCAATGTGATATACACGACACATAGAAAATTTTAACATTACATCAGGATGATGGAGGTTTATGTTTTTGTTGCCTTGAAATATTTTTGATTGCTTCAGTTTTCAGAGATATAAAAAAAAAACCCATCCGCATATGCCCAAAATGTAACATAAAAGAGTCACAGAGGAGAGGAGTCCTGAAAATAAATAAAGGTAAGGGAGATGTATACAACAGTGAGAAAAAGCTGTCCAATGGAAAAAAGAAGAGAAGTTTATACCTGGAAAAATAGATAAAAGCTGCTGCTTTTTTTTGGTTTGTTTGTTTTTCTTTTCAAGTCTTTTCTTTTCAGTAACTTGTTAGAAACTTTGTCTTCTTGAGCTGCAGAACTTTGACCTAACTTTATTCATCTGCAATTTACTTTAGTTCATTATTTATCCGCATTCTCTCTGAGAACCAAGGGTCTCCAAAAACTGATTAATTGCACTTCTTCTAAGAATCCTAAAGATACTATCTACCTGAAACTGTGACAACTGGTTAGAAAAAAGTTCCTAAAGGAAACTTCCTATGAACCTGGAAAGCTGCTTCAAATGGCGGTATAAATATTTCTGACATTGCATTTCAAGGCTTGTAAATTATATGGAAGAACTGGAGGTTACTGTGGGCTCTATTAATTTGTCAGTTTTTCCAAATATTCCCAAACCTGTCATTTAGAAAGTATATGTCACAGAACAGTTAAAGAAATAATACTGTGAAAATGTGCCGATCTATGTGCTTGGTACAGTTTTTATTATAGACATTGAAAGTTTTCAAAACCTATTTATAGTTTTTGAAATAAAAGTGTGATTTGGAATACTTAGTAATTTTAAAATTGCATTAGCAATGACTTATGTGCAAAAATGATTCAGGCATATTCAAAGGGGAATGATTCTTCTCCATGCTTTTTATGAAGGATACACTGCTGTGAGTATTGAGAAGTCATTGAAAAAACTGAATTCACTCATATTTTAGTCATACAAAATCTCATAATACTACACTTTCTTGAATAAAATGAAGGAACTAGGCAGAAGAACTCACTTTGTGATGAAACTGACAATATCTTGAGGATGTCATTTCAGTAAACTGATCTACTGCAAGTGGAAGATTACATTCAAATTCAGAAAGAATTGCAATGCCTTTTAGTAACAAACAGCTCATAAAGATGATATTTTAAAATTTGAGGATATAACTATATAAATAAAAATAATGTGTTCTTTATAACATTACATTTTTTGGAAGGTAAAATAACACAATACGTATTGTCAGGAAAAAGTTTTACTATAAACACTTTTTACATTAACACATTTTTTAAATTAATGTAGTTAGTATGAAAAAAGATAACACACTAACTATTGTTGAAATACAACTGTCTTTATAAATGTCAGTAAATGGTTTTATCTTGCTAGGATTTTTCTTATGCCTTTATTGCTATTTTAGGTTTATAATTTCTAAATACTTTGGGCGCAAAAATCTGTAAAGAAATTTCAATACTTTTGTTACATCTTGAGATGACTCTTACTACATGAGAGCAATCAACACCATACCTGTGTTTACAATAACTGGATTAGATTGCCATCCCAGTTCTCAAGTCTTGTACTCTACATATCTAATAGAATAAATTCTCTTTCACAGACTCATTGATTTTTGATACAAAACCCCAGAGCTAGAGTTCTTATCCTACTCATGGCACTTTGCACTGTGTCAGCATAAGAAACACAAAATGATCCTAGTTAGTCACATAGCTATGCTAATTCTGCCCTGATGAATAGGGAACGTGATGTCTATTCATAACTGGTAACTTCATTCTTCTGTTTCATCTGACTGAGAAGAACAGAAACTTTGTGGAATTTGTATAATGAAGCTACTCGCTAAGTGACCTATTAATGTAAAGATTATAATATAAACTGTCACACTGTATCATGCTTTCTAATTATAATGATGCTTGGAGGCTGTCCTGCAACAGTGTGAGACTTGAATTCCATATGGAAAAGAATATTTTTATCCTAGTTTCTAAATTTAAAAAGTTTATTATGATCACTACTACTGTCTTTTTGCAGAATCTATAAAAGAAGCAGCAAAGGAAGACATTGCTTTGAAAGTCTTGGCATGAATATGGAAGGTATGTAAGGAGGATGCCCTCTGTACCACAGAAACACTGAGAAATATGCTATATTGAGAAATGCTTGTTTAATTACAGGTGTCTATGAAGCAAGCAACTACTTATTTTTTCCTAGTGTTATGCAACAGGATAGTAAATAACTGCATACAAAATTAGAAAATCTAAATGGTAATATAATCATAGTGAGCTGTCTGCTTTTATCACTTCAGAGAAGATGTAAGGGACAGTCACTACTCATCATTACGGATACATGAAGCATGGACTTGTGAAAACCAACACAAGCAGAAGCCTCAGGATATTGTCAAACGCAAAGTTCCTTTTCTACCTTTGTGTAGAAGAGCTCTATAATATATTCTCCTGATTAAAACAAACAAACCAGGAAGCATCCAGATTTCCCTTCTCTCTGACTAATTTAATCTCAAAGAAAAATGTGACAGCAAAAGGCAGTCTAATACAGCAACATATTAAACATCAATAGCAGGAAACTCACTTCATTTTAAATGGATGAGAAAAGAATGGCTACTACTCTTCGACAATGTCTTTTCTAGGGATGGCCATAATTTTTTTTCAGGTTGTCACTTGCAGAAGCCCTTTCTTATACCAAGGTGATTATTTTTTAAGTTCCAGAAACTTCTGACATCAGTCCACCTTAATAAAATATTTTTTTTATAATCTGAAATTATATAATTTAATGAGGACAGATTAGTCCCTAAGTGACAAAATATTTCTCATTTCATACTATTATCCTTGATTCCTTCTTCAGAATATGAAATGGAATGAATATCACTAGATTTTTAAAAAAAATATTTTTAGTCTTCTGTCCTCAGGGCTGATCTTTGTGAGTACAGTATGTGTTCTGCAATTTTATCTAGAGTGAAGTTAATGACTCTTTAAAGAATCAGATACAGACTGTTGGCAGCAAGCAGGAACTATTACAGTGCAGGGCATTTTTGCAGTGTGAAGGTACTGAAAAAAAGTAAAAGTGTGAAATGGAGGGATTATCTCCTTCCCTCTCAAAACACTAAGAATATAAAAAGTATCAAGCAGAAACATCTACGGATTTACAGCAGAGGAAATGCTACATACCTACCTGTTAAAAATTCAAAGATGGCAAAAGCAATTGGATTGTCAGCAATGGCATGCTGAAAAAGATGATAATTTCAACACCTGAAGTACTTGCAAATAATAAAATTGCATACTGATACTGGTAAACTCTTACTGCAGCGGAGAGAAAATTTAAGTTTACAGTCTCAACCAAGCACAGACAATGATCACGGGATAGCTGCAGTAAAAATGCAGTTTATTTTATAAAAAACAGCTTCTGCATGTCACATTAGTACGCAAAAAGGAAAGAAACTTTCTGCAGAAATGGGTTTGTTCAGTTTGGTTTTTTTCCTGCTCGCAGCTATTACGATATGCTTACCAGGGGAGAGGTCATTAGTGTTTTTTTCTTTTTTATGATTGCCTGGTAAATATTATCCTGTGGCAACTGCAATATGAGCTATAAAAGACATTAGCCATGTCTTTAGAAATTTACAGGCTAAATGGACAAAAAGCAAGGGAACAATAAGAAACCCAGAAAATGACACTAATTGGTGGTTTGGTTTTAATGGGATTGTGACAGCTTTCCTTAGAATAATGTAGCCATTATATGCCTCCAGGAAAGGAAAATATTCAGGAGGATTAACAGTAAAGAACACTTGGAGTTCCCTTCCTTTGTACTGTTTCAGTTAATCTAAGAGGTACAGTGGATTAGCTGGATGTTGTTGTGAGTTCCTGCCCTACGGATCTAAAAACTTTCAGAATATGGAGCAGTATGGAGAAGATCCAGAGCTTATATGGGGAAGTAAAGAGAAAAGCTGCATCAGTCTTGTTGTACAAAACAAGGACAAATAGTAATTTGGAAAGCGACATGGTCAAATAAAAAATGAGGCAGCCTGAAATATCGTAATAGGCTCTTTATATATATATGTATATGTATAAACCTTATTCAGACATGTAACAGTGAATAGATCTTTTTCAGGATCAAGCAAATAGGAATTTTGCACTTATCACCTACTTTGTTTTCTTTTTACTGATGTTAAATAATCTTACAGAATTGACATTATTTTATAAATTTTAAATTTAATTCTCTCCTGCTTTCACTAAAAGCCCTTAATACTTTGCTTTGCATGAACTTAATATTTGGGAAAGTTAAGGAGTAACACCAGTATTAAGAGCCAGATATTGGGCAGGCTTTTGCTGTGCCAAGTGTTCACATAGCTGTCCCAATGTATCTCAATCCTCACGTACAGATTTTGCAGCTCTAGTCTTGGCTTATCAAGCAGAAGCTGCCAATGGTCTTGGGTGATGCCAATCCACAAAGCCCAAATGAACATACAATTTTTGTTTTTAATTTTTACTCTGTATTTCAGTTTTTGATAAAGATTGATTTTTAAACATCTGTGGCATTAATTTGTCTCTAATTAGAACTGTATCTTGTCACATGTTACCATTGCTGATTATTTGGTTAGAAACAAACATAAAGGAAACACCAGATCTTTTATTTTTCATTTCTAAAATAAATCAAACATTGACTCAGAAGCAGTGCTCCTGACCTGAAAACATCAAATTGATTCATAAACAAAACAGATTATAAGATTATAAAAGATGCTCCTGAAATTCTTTAGAATTTTAAATAACAAAGGCTGCCAAAATATCATTATTTTTAAATATGTATATATTTTTCATTAAAAAATATATTTTCACTTTTGTATTATATGAAATTACAGTTTCAGCATTGATTAGCAGTAGAAAGTTGTGCAACTACAGGTGGCAAAAATAGCTTTATAATATTTCTAACCAAATGAAAAGCTAATAGCACAAATCTTTGCAGAAAACTTGTTCCTCTGTAATTTTACAGCCCAATGTTCCCGAGTCAGGAAGTTCAAGCGTATCAGAAGAACATCCACAGTTCCCAGTTTATATTTGAAACCACCCGTTCCCTTTCCTCCAAGACTTGGATGGTTTGTCCACAGGTAACAGCCTCAAATTTATTAAGTCTTCACCTTACTTCATCTCCATGCACTGAAGTGTCATAACTGCAAAGACAAAGCCCCTGTCTAAAAGCCGTGACTCTTCAGACTTGCAGAGATGCCTTTGGTAAAGTTTGTAATGGTGGTCTATTGACAGACATGAAATATCATTCAAAATTGTTTGCCCTACGTGGCTATCCTGGTTTCAGCTGGGAGAGAATTAGTTTTCTTCTTAGTGGCTGGTGCAGGGCTGTGGTTTGGATTTGGTGTGAGAAGTGTTGACAGCACTCTGATGTCTTTAGCTGTTGCTGGGTGATGTTTGTACTCAGTCAAGGACTTTTCAGTTTCCTGGGCCCTGCCAGTGGGAGGGCTGGAGGGGCACGGGACATTGGGAGGGGACACAGCCAGGACACCTCACCCAAACTGGCCAAAGAGGTGTTCCATACCACTGAACATCATGCTGAGTATATAAACTGGGGGAGTTGGTGGGGCCTGTCAGTCACTGCTTGGGGACTGGCTGGGCATTGGTCAGCGGGTGGTGAGCAACTGTATGGCGCATCACTTGATTTCTTTCCTCCTTTCCTTCTGGATTCTGTTCCTCTCCCCTTCTCCCTCCTTTTCATTATAATAGCTATTGCTATTATTCTTACCATTGTAATCACCATTATTATTATTATTATTGGTTTTATTTTATTTTATTTCAGTTATTAAATTGATCTTATCTCAAACTTCCCAGTTCTCTTCCCCTTCCCTCTAGGGGTGGCAGGGGAGCGAGCGAGTGGCTGTGTGGTACTTAAGTCACCAACTGGGGTTCAACCATAACAATGGCAGACAGTAGCCACCGACTTTGACATGAAATGAATGGAATTAAATAAAACCTCTAAGTTTGAAAAAGAAGAAAAAAGTTTTTTCCACAGTTTGGAATGCATATAAAAGGCATTTAATTTCATTGTTAGTAGTGTTAAGCAAAGAATAGTGTGTTCCAGATACTTGTGGATTTGCACATGGGCATAATAGTATTTTCTCTGCCAGCTGTTTCCTGAATTTATTCCTTTCATTGATCAGGTACCTCTTATGGGAAATATTGTAAGAGTGATAATTTTTCTGAGTTGGAACATCCTGTATATGACTAAATGTGTGGGTTTCTAGATGAGGAAGAATTGCAATATACATATATATATATTTAACATAGCAAAAAGAGGTTTCCGTTTATACTCTGAACATTTTGAAACTTGGGTTATTTAACCCCCCAAAAGTAGATAGAAAATTAAAGTAATTTAGAATTAAAACCATTGTACATTCATTTTAAAAATGTCAACATGAAGTATTTTAACTGAGGGACATTTTTCCTCTGGCAAGCAATTATTTGATATCTGTACAAAACAAGCAAAATACCTGAACATTAAAAAAAAAAAAAATATCCCAGGAAAAAATCAAGTTTGGTTTCAGGTTTTTTAGGTTGTTTTTTTGTTTGTGTTTTGGTGTTGTTGTTGGTTTGTTTTTTGTTTTTTGTTTTTTTTAATTGGCTTCAACAACAGGAAGCAGATGGATGGAGAAATCTGGAATACTGTATTTTTTCTTTCCTCATCCTCAGTGTCTGAGGAAATCATATGAGCACCATGTGTATGAGTGAGTATTCAGTGAAGCGTACTTCTATCCCTAATAACCTGTAGGTCTGTTAGAAAATCTCTACCAAATTCAGCAAAGATGCTTGAAAGCAATGAAGTTTATAAAAGTTTTGTGAAACGAAGCAGTCGGTTAGAGAAGAGTATTGCTTTACTGCAAGCTTGAATCCATTTACGAACCAACATAAATTTTCTCTGAAGTAAACATTAAACTGTGAATATTTACTGGATTGCCCTATGCTATGCAGTGTAGCTTTTTACTATTTTATGATATCAGGTATCGGAACATCTGTTACACCTCCAGCCATGGACAAATATAGGTATATTAGCGTACTGACCATAGGCTGGGTGTGGTAAGGTGTCTTGAGGGCCTGATGTGTCAGTCCATCAAGTTGCCGATGCTACATTAAGAAACATTGCTCAGAACAGGTTTTAGAGAAATTTTGTGTGTTGAGATAAAATAGCTGAGCCACACCCAACTTTAATTTACACCACCTAAAAACTAGGCACTAAGCCCTACCTGTACCCTTACTTGCCAGGGTAAGATATATAGTTAATTAATATTTCCTGGTCTAAAGGGCACTATATTTCTTAAACTTAATTGGAATATTGTTAGAATAGACTCATACATCCCTTTTCCCTGAAGGACTCTTTCTGGAAATTTCAAAGTGAAGCTGTATCAGTTTGGGTCTTCTACTGGCTGATGTGTTTTCAGCATGGTTTGCTCCTGAATATGACAGTTTTCTTCCCGCCCCTGGCCCACCTTAATACCAGCACTGATGGAATGCAATCAGTGTAGAAGAACAGCTGTTTTGTCAGAACATGCTGAAAAGCAAGTTTTCGTTTTTAAATGTAGGCAATGGCTGGTTTTATTTTTATTTCATGAAACCATTATATGAAAGCTAAACCAGTCTGTACTAAACATAAATATTTCCTGGAGTAACACAAAAGTTTTGGAGATTAAGGATTTATTTCATCCACTAATAACTAGAAAATAAACCACTTTGCAAGTTTTCCAAGTATTTTTCAAAACTTAAAAAGACCTTTTTTGCTAATATTTTAAAATGAAAAGGCTAAATAGAATTACATTTATTTAACTAATATGAACAATTTTGGTTATAGACTAAAAGAGTTCAAGGTAACAAATCAGAATTTTGTAATGCAAATGCCCAAGGTGCCTAGATATTTGCTGTTGTTAAAGTTGCTAGTTTTGATCAAGAGCTTCATTATCATCAGACAAACATGAACAGGCATTAGTACCTTCCATTAAGTCACCTGGGTATTATTTTCTAGGATGTCTGTGTCTTCAGGGGTCAAAAGTAGTAAATATTTTTAACTTGTTGCCACTTAAGAAAGAAAAAAAAAAAAAAAAAAAAAAAAAGACCTGCTTAAATTTTTAAAATAATTTTAGGAACAGCTCCTGTGTATTGCTTTGAACTTTACCAAAGAAGATATTTGGATATATTTTACCAAAAATTCACGTGTTTGATTGAATAGCTTGTAAATGACATAACAAAATTAGACTTCTAATTTCTATTGCCATTCACATGACATCATTGTCTCCTCTAAACCAAGAACCTTTTTCCTAAAGATACCCCCAATAATAATCTCTTCCACATTAAATACTATTAAATAGTAAAACGGGATTATGACTTAATTCATATTAATTTTGTAAATTGTGTAAAACTCCCATATCTACATAAAATAAGAATATTAATGGATCAAATTCTGGTTTAAGAAGATTATATTTGGCATATTCTGAATATTACCAATTGTGAAGAAGTGATTACTAACACCTTTTTCTTGAATTTAAGCAGTGTTAGACGTATTTTAATGTTTAGCCTGATAATCAAAACAGTAGAACACTGGTACTTCCATGGGAATTCTTATATGTTGATTTCCCATATAAAATAGTTGTCATTATTTAACTGAATCTAGTAAAACAAGATGTTCTCATTTAAACAATCTGAACTTCGAAGCTGATTTTTAATTTAAGAAGAAATTTTTATGTAACAAACATCCAACAGCTACTCCCTGTGGAAAATTTACTTTCATGATTGCGGCTGGTTGTCATAATTGCAACAACTCTGATATCTGAGCTCTGGTCTCTGATCCCAACAGTGGAATGTAAAAGCCACTCTCACAGAAATACAATTATTGCACAGAAAATAACTTCAGAATTAAAATGACTATCAGAGAAATATTAATGTTGCTAAAAAATGCCTACAAGCAGTTACTGTTGGAATTTTAAAATCATTTGTAAACTAAATATTTGAATCTAGGATTTGGTTATATGTTAAAAAGATGGGAATGCATTAAGATATGGAAACGCAGAGGTGAGCAGCCACATGACCTTGAAGTGCTGAGCTCTCTGCAAAGCTCTCCAGGCAGTTCCGAGCACGTGGCAACCCTGCTCCCCGCAGGCAGCAATCGGCGTCCCTGTCAACTCGACGTATAGTGTACGAGAGATGCCTTCATCTTCTTCTCCCTAAGGTCTTGAATGTTATAGTATATAGTAAATGTTTGACTCACCAGTCTAAAATTATTTAGATAGTGTCTCAGGCAAAACTTGCTCCATGCGCGTCGTTTGAATCAAACCGGGAGCGAAGCGGTTAACTGATCTACCAACAGCCTGTGATTGCCCAGCTATCAGTGAGCTATACATCACTAATGCAACGGAGGAGACTCGACGCGACGCTAAGCACCTGCAAACTCTTAAACGCCCTTTTCTAAACAATCGCGCACCCGCCGGGCAGGTCCCTCCCGCAGCCCCGGGGGGGGCAGCGCTGCCCACCACCCCGGTGGCTCTCCTCCCCCGTACAGATCTTCACACTTGTTCCGTCCAGCTTTCCAAAACGTCTCCTTTGCGTCAGATTCTTTCTTTTGTTCACCCCTCAGTAACCGCTTAATGCGGGTGCTGTTGGCAGCCCCCGTGCTCCCCAGGGGGCAAACACCGCCTCGGCACAGGCAGTGGCGGGTGCTTCATTCGCACGCACCGTTTCACTGACGGCTCCCTCTTTTTATCCAGACCATTTAAGCTAGGAGTGTGGACACCCCCACAGGTAGGATGGTGACAAATATTGCTTTTTCCGAGCAACTGCTTATTAACTTCTCACAGAAACGACCAGGAAAAGGGACACGGCCGCAGTACGCCCGGGTCCTTGCGCTGCTGCTTCCCCTAATGTTCCTGCTCCCTCCGTACACTCTCCTCTCTCGTTGGGTATTTCCCTTTGTGAGTACCGCGGTGCGCTGGGCAGAGGGTGCCCACCACCGCGCTCGGTCCGTGCCCACCACCGCGCTCGGCCCGTGCCCACCACCGCGCTCGGCCACTGCCCTCGGCTGGGCAGTGGGGAGGAAACGCGATGAGAGTCGCCTGGGTCAAGGTAAGAAGAGGGACATCTGCAAGCGCCAGCACAGGCAAAACAGATGTGACTTGGGGAAATTAATTTATTACTAATCAAATCAGATTAAGGTAATAGGAATTAAATCCAAATCTTAAAACATCTTCCCCCCACCCCTCCCTTCTCCCTGGCTCAACTTCACTCCTGCTTTCTCTACCTCCTCCCCTCCAGCGGCACAGAGGGATGGGGAATGGGGGTTGCCCTCAGTCCATCACACATCTCTGCTGCTCCTTCCTCCTCAGGGGGAGGCTTCTCACACTCTTCCCCTGCTCCAGCATGGGGTCCCTCCCATGGCAGACAGTCCCCCATGAGCTTCTCTAACTTGGGTCCTTCCCACAGGCTGCAGTTTTTCATGAACTGCTCCAGTGTGGGTCCCCCACAGGGTCACAAGCCCTGCCAGCGAACCTGCTCCAGCCTGGGCTCCTCTCTCCAAGAGTTCACAGGTCCTGCCAGGAGCCTGCTCCAGTGTGGGCTGCCCACGGGGTCACAGCCTCCTTCAGGCATCCCCCTGCTTCGGTGTGGGGTCCTCCATGGGCTGCAGGTGGGTATCTGCTCCACCATTAACCTCCATGGCTGCAGGGGCACAGCCTGCATCACCATGGGCTGTAGGGGAATCTCAGCTCTGGTGCCTGGAGCACCTCCTGCCTCCTTCTGCGCTGACCTGGGGGTCTGCAGGGCTGTTGCACTCACATACTCTTTTCCAGCTGCTGTTGCACAGCAGGTTTTCCCCCAACTTCTTAAGTATGTTATCACAGAGGTGCTACCACCGTCACTGATTGGCTCGGCTTTGGCCAGCGGTGGGTCCATCTTGAAGCTGGCTGGCTTTGGTTCCATCAGACATCTGGAAGCTTCTAGCAGCTCCTCACAGAAGCCACCCTTGTAGCCTCCCCTTCTACCAAAATCTTGCCATGCAAATCCAATACAAGTATCTCTTTCAATATGCTTCCTAACAAAGTCAATTCAAGGTTAGAAAATAAGGATTTTCTGCCTCATAACAGAACCACTTCACTAAACAGAAATTGGAATCCAGTGTCAGTTTGCTTTTACTCCAAATACTGTGTTCTACTTGTTACGGACTCTATCAACAGTATTCAAGAATATCCTCAAGCCATCTTTTCTTTTTTGCTTTAGATATCTTATGATATTAGATTAATCTCAAACTCACCATCTGATGTTGGAATGGCATCTAGTTTGTGTTACCCTGTCTTGAACTGGGACATAAAGTCTCACAGAAATGGTAATATGGTCAATTTACCCTTCAGGATTTCTTCAGCCTGTGTGAACTTGAATTTTATTTGGTACCTCTCTTTAACCCGAAAGTTCCTTGGACACTGTATGATAGAAGTGAACTCATAACTTACTTCTGTAGTTGATGTAAGGAAATAGAGATGAGACAGATATAAACACAGTTTCCCTTTATTTTCAGTGAATTATTTAATCTTATCAGATTGGATATCTTCTGAAGGCCCCTAAAGTCCCTCAGCAGAAAAGTCTTTGTTCAGCCAAAGCTGTTATCTAATTTCAAGATATATTTCAACAAGGTTCAGTGAACAGAAGCCATATTTTTTATTATATTTGCTCTTTGCTGGTTGTAGATTCTTTCTATACTGAATGTTCTGGTCATGTGTACCTCCATCTTGGCTCTTCCTGACTGCAGTGTGAACTGGGGACAATCAGCCCCTTGTTAAGTTTGAGCTTCTGTTAAAATTATGGCAATTCAAACTATTTCTGTTGCATGAACATAGCAGCACACATAAACTGGTGTCAGTCCCCATAGCACAAACTTATGCTGTTAATTCAACAGCCAAAGCTTTGTCTATTTTCTTGCACTTTCAAGACTCAGGACATACAGCAATACTGAGATAGTTAAAAACATTGCAGTATAATTATGGAAAGTCAGGTGTTTCACCTTTTAAAAAATCCTGTTTCTGCCAGCATGGGAATGATACCAAAAAATCTGCAAGAAGAAAACCCTCTAAGACTTCATTTTGTAAGTTTAGAAGGCAAGCATTCTTTATTGCAATGCCCATGCACAGAGATTAGCATCTCAAATCATGCTCACCTATCTGACTAATGTTCCTCAATTTATTACAACAAAGCATACATATTCATCGTATTTCCCTGAGATCTAATACATATTATAACTACTTCCCTGAAATGATTTACATATGTATGAGGCACTTGCATATGCACACTTTGCTCCTGGGGGATTTCCTTGTGGTCTTTCCAGACTCCTGGTGGTCAACAAGTTGGTGAACTTCAGCTGAACTTTCTTGGGGAACATACACACTGCTTGTGTTCTTATATAACTTTATTTGTTCTCTGCACTATATAGTTTTGACCGCAATGCTCTGTTACCTCACTCCTCTTGTCTATTGTTATATCCCAGGTGTCTCAGAAAGCTTGCTACATCTTAGTGAACTTATTCAATAGGTTGAGTTAATCATTGCTTTAGTTTCAGCCTCTGTTAGTGATTCTTTATATCTTAATTATATCAGGAATACCTGTGATTCCACACTGAATGGCACCAAGGTTTCTATAGTGATGGTTTCAGGATATGTATTATGAAACCAGACTTAAAAGTCTGTGTAAGAAGAGGTGTGTGCTGCATCTCATATCATGTGTCTTGAGTAATGAAGTACAGAATAACCACGGGCTCTGCTGTAGTATAAGCCAGAGAAAGTGGGTAAGACTCTCTCATTTGCTTATTAGTTTGTCTTAATACAACATACTATGAGACCCTTTAAAGTGCAGATTCTCTTATTTCTGCTATGGGGAGTGAACTGATGCTATATTTGCAGAAACCTTCTTTCCAGATCCTTTAAATTTTGATCTACATTTGAAGAGCAGCACAGCCTTCTCTCGCTGCCTACTATATCATGCTATTTGTCACACTGTGCATGCAGCTCATAGCAGTCTGATGGTCCATTCGTATTCCTGCTTTAGCCCTGGAGTGACTCTGATTGTCATTCAGGGACAGAGGTGATACTCAAGTCATTTTACAAGGGTATGTGTCTCACATCCGTCATATTTTCTGGATACATTTATGGAGATTTGTTTCATGTCTCCTCTGCCCTGTGTCTGTTCCTTGCTTTTCTCTTACTATATACAGTTTCTCTATACTCTTCAGTTGTGCTTACTTATCCTTCTGCGTACTGAATGATGATACTGACATTCACTTAATATTAAAAGAATAAAATTTATGCGTAATGTACAGTTATCCTATGATATGTCAATGTAAGCATCAAAAGATTTATCTCCAGAAATGTGGAACTTATTTTTATGTACTCTAAGTGAGAACAGAGGCCCCCTGCTGAAGAGTTCCTTTAACATGTTAAATTATGTTCAGTTAAAATCAAATAAACACTAATGCACAGTACATAAACAAAGATAAAACCAGTCTAGATAGAATATGAAAAGTAGTCTTTATTATGATCATTGTTGTGACTTACATGACAAATGAGCCAGATTGGGCAAACAAACGTTCAGAAGGGTTAAATCTGTGGCGCCAGCTGTTTCACAAACTATCCTCATTGCTGTCTTAATAGTGAGCTGTGAAACCACGTTTCTTTTCCAGACCTCAGTCCCCCTGGTTAAATGAGTTGCACAGTATTTGATTACAGAGTATAATCAACGTGTTGCAAAACTGAGTGAATAATTCATAATGTGTCATTTATCTGACAAATTTTGCCTCTGTTTCTGTTTGCCAGTTGTCAGTGAGCAGATTATTATGTTCTCAAATTCATCCCTTATTTGAATTTATTTGCTGAATAATTTCTGCAAATGATTCTTATTCTGTGCCTCAGCCACAGGCTGTTTGTTACAAAAACTGGAAGATGTAGCTATTTTTCTTTATTTGGCATTTGGATTATGTGATATTACTCTGTTTCCTAAACGAATGACACCTAAACCAAACGGAAACCTCAATATCAAAATTCTACATTGATTTTCTACCAGTATACACCTAATATTATTGGGTAAAAGCCAGCATGCCCCACTAGACTACAAACTCCAGGCACAGTCTAAGAACAAGGAACTGATCCATTCCTTCTGAGATCACCTAAATTTACAACATACATACTGCCAAGGAGATTTGAATGTGCTGTGTCTACGAGCAGCCAGCATGGTGTGGAAAGAAACTACAGCTATAGGGAATCTCATCCTCTCAGTTCTCTTCTGAAATTAATCTGGGTTAATGTTGCTGGTCAAATAAGAGAAATATTTGAGTCTCGTTACCTTTTGCAAAGTAGATTTATGGACTGGTGACGGTCAACTGGAAGGCTGCATTCTAGGGGAGAAATCTGCTTGGAGAAAGGGATTCATCTATACCCCATGAAACCAGCCAAAGCATTAGGCTTTACTATTAGAAAGAATACTTTATTTCTTGTCTCCTATTTCTTTTATTTCTGGTTGAGTAACAGCCTAGTTTCTATAGAAGAGCTTCTCACTCTCCTTGGCTTTCTCCAAGAATGCTTTAGGAACTCTATTAACTTTTCAGGTTTCATTTTAGGATTTGCTGTATGGCTGGCAAAACAGTTCTTTAAAGGATAAGAACCTTGCTGTGTCACTTGGTATTTCTGAGTGATTACAGCTACCCAAACAGCAAGCATCAGCTCAGTGGGATTGTGCCCAGTGAGGCTGGGTTTCTACAAAGTTGGGCCTTTCTGGGGTGCAAGATTTTATGTATACAAGACTTAATGAGCCTTATTTGGCATCTTAGAGGAAGATAGATACAGGAAGATGAAGGCAAAGATTTGATTAAAATGTAATTGGGCATTTCTGAAACTCTTTCATCTATCTTTACAGTTTTGTAAGGACTTTTATAATTGCAGTGCTTTGCATAAGAATGTTCACTATAGGAACAAAATTCCTATGCCACATTTTTTATTATTTTCTATGTATGTCTCTACACATAAGTCCAGTTCTGCACACTACTTGTATTGGTAGCACTTACCCTTGGATTAAATGTAAGACTAGAGTAACATTTTCCATGCAAAGAAAAATGTCTTTAAGAATCACTATAGCAGAATTGGACTTTGTTGTGATGCACATAAAATGCTTTTAATGTTTTTGGGTTATATTGCAAGTTTTGGCTGCATTCTTCAGATTGCCAAATTCTGGGGAATTCCGTGGTCTGGGATCTGATACTTGTCTGAAAGTTGTGACATATCTATATAATAGGACAGACTGAAGGCTGAAAGCTTTTAGAGTTCTGAAAGATAAACAGAAATAATTTACAATTCTGCATGGAAGAGGTTCAAGAGAGGATATTGTCTCAACCTGTTTTGTGCACTTCACCATAGAGATCCACAACATTTTTTTGTAAAATATATGTCATTCCTTAAAGAGTCGTCACTAGGAGCTGCTGTAGATGTATGCCCTTTCTCACAGAGCCTGTGCCCTCAGATTTTCTATTACTGTACTTACAACTCATCCATAAATGTCTGTTCTGTCAGAATCTTAATCAATCAAATCAATCAATCATTGAATAAATCTTGTACCTTGCTTTGCATGAACACACTTAATCTTGTTTACTGTAAGCATTATCAGTGAGCCTCTGGCCCTAAGTGAGGCATATGAGCCATTAAAGCAAACCATATTATGTCACTACTCTATAAATTAATTGATTTTTGAGCAGGTAATTCTTGGCAGAATTTTATTTTATTTACATTTGTCTATAGAATATGATGTATTTTACTTGACCTAAAATGCAACTTTCAACAACATTCAGCTTTATAAGACTTCATTCACAGGCCTATTTGTGACTACTTTGGATAGTGAGACCACAAATCGGTTTCATACTGCCAGCTTTGAATGTCCTCTGTGTTAGAATATTCTTCCTTTTAGATTCAGTGCTTTGCTAATTTACACCTCGACCAGTTCTCCCTCCTTCTCAGATCAAAATTACGGATAGCCATTGAAGTCCTAGAAGAGCTCCACTCTGTCATTGTATTGATAGCAGAGTAGTTTAAATACAGCAGCATAAATAGGGGTTGTCAGGAATAAATTTAAATTACTTTGAAACAGCATCCCATTTAGATATAATTGGAATGACATTCTATTTCTGGAAATCTGTCCTCTCTCTTAAAATCAGTAAAATTCTGAAAGACAGTATCCGTTGCTTGGATTTCATCTCAGCTCAAAACAGAGCCGCAGGCAGGTGGAGAAAAGTTCAGAAAGAGCAAGTCTGAGGCCTTGCAAATTCAATATTGGTACTAGCAGTAGCAGTATGGCAGGGCACAAGGTGAGGACCAAGACATTTCCCGAAATCTTCAAAGCGTAACCGCGTAGACCTGGAATGTCTTTTACGGTTGCTAGCAACAGGTCACAAGCTTTGTGTACTGAGTTTGCCAGGACTGAAGCTTGTCAGGTTTGCTCCCTCTGAACTTTTCTTGACCTGCCTCTCGCTTTGTTTTTCTTGGTTTAACTGTGACAGCAGTTTCTCTAATTGACCAGATGTCAAAGGCTGATTTGTTTTCCCCGTGCTTGTCTTTGTGTGATATGGCCACAGTTTTACATGGACAGTAGTAGCAAGCAGTTATTCCGTGTAGAATGAGGTATTTACGAATCGAAATACCAATGTATTGTGATACACAAGCCTCGTATCAGCCTGAGGGTAGGAGGCACAGTATGTGGGGTAGAGTGGGGGAAATCAGGCACGGGATGATAAGATACGGGCACAGCGATGAGACTGAAAACTCCACATCAATAAACATTAAAAAATTGGAGCAGTACAAAACTTGTTCTAGGGGTAACAAAGATAAAGAAACAGTATGTAATGTATGCAAAAAGCACTACATGTAGTAAATTTGAATGTAACATGGAGCTTCATAACAAAGAAGAAAGAGCAAAGTTTTAAAGGTGCATTAGCAAACAGAAAAACTACCTAGAGTGGATCTCTAAAGGAAGAATTAAAAAGCATCGACATGAACATCATATTCCTTTTGGTGAAGGACTCCAGGTGCTCACAACACACCATAACCTGCCTACAGCCCCGCCACCTTCACCACCAGATTGAAACCATTGATTTTAGGATTCTAAAAGAATTCTGTCTGGACTAAGAGTGTAACAGAGAAGAGCGGCTGAAATGATTAACTTCTGTAACAAAGCAAGAGCTGCATTATATAAATACCACAAGTGAAAATCTGGAAATGTAAAACTGAAAAGTTAAAGAGATACTAGCTCATTCTTTACGAGTTTGCTAGAAACAAAGAATCTGCATCAAATTCCAAGGGCAAAACTCAAAATACTTCTGCCACAGTGACGGGAATAAAAATAAATTTGTTCATGATCACTTTAATGGCTTCTTTGTGCCCTGGTAGATATACAGGTGATATGAGGGGTCTATTTCCAAGATATGAAGTATGCAGAAATTATGTGGAGTGCTGAATAGCATCATAGTTTTTAGCTTTATGTGATCACAAAAAAATTAAAAAATTAAAAGAGGAGATTTCTCCAGACACCAGAGAGGTCTTTGTCTAGTTCCAGGATGTGGAGCTTACAGTGGCCGATAAGACATAACTGAGGCTCAGTTCCATTTTACTTGTAAGACTTAACATTGACAGCAAAGAGCAAAATGCATATAAATAATTGATCCTTTTAGATTACAAGCAGTGAAAAAACAAATTTTTAAATTACATTCCTCAGTTTACACTAGGATCAGCTTTGAAAAAAATTGATCATTATTGCTGTAGCACCCCACTTAGTGGGCCTCCATTCCTTAGCTACGATATTTTAATGTCACTACAGTGAAAATAATAATTCAGCACAAAAGCAGTCCATCTCAAATAACTGGCATATTTTGAATACCACTGTGTGGAATTTCTCAATAAATTAGCACAGACAATTAAGCACAGGTGTTTTGAAAAGATCTTGTTAGTTGTCCAAGATACCAGAATTTATGAACAGAATGCTTTCCTCTCCCTAGGAGAATTTCCATTAAAAAAAAAAAATCCAAAATACTTTCCAAGTAATGATAAGTAACTGATATAACAAGAATTGACAGGTCACAACTTGCTCCTTCACCCTAATTCAAAGTTGTAGATTGCATAAAGTTTTAAATGTGATTAAATATGCAAAAACTCAACAGGAAATTCCTGGTTAAAGCACCTGCTATCTTTACCTGAATATTCAAATTACAAAAAAAACCCCAAAAACTTCTAAAGTGCATCTCTTGAACCATACTGATGACTGATATTCTGAAAAAGTCTAGCCAACATATTTTTTAAATGTAACAGTTTTATTTCTAGATGAGATTGCATGGTACTTCATAATTCAAAAGCATTTTTATAGATGTTTTAGCACACAAAAATTATCTTAAAATGTCTACTAGCACTGTATTCACAAAAGGAAATTAAAAGGTAAACCACAATTTTTTTAGTAAACAAGGAATGCAAGTGAAACAATATCTCCATAAGGACTGCAAAATTATTACTGCAAAACCACATTATATTCTATGAACAGTCATTTATGTATTTCAGAATATTAACTAGCAATGATTTAGTACTATTTCTTTTCTCTAACAGTTTTAACAACTAAGATTACAGGAATGAGTGGTTGCAAAACCACCAATTTTTCAGTAATCCTGAAGAGCAACCCCAAAAAGTTAATTTTATTAGTACTCAAGTTTTAAGCTTTGATACTCTCTCTCATAATACTTTTATTTTTTATTATGCAACAGAATATTAAGAAAAAAAGGATGATCTCCAAATAACATTTTTGAAGAAGATATGCAAACTCTTTTTTTACAAACCTAACTATATTAATATTTATATGTTCTAGATAATTTCATAAGAATCAGACACATAATGAAAATTTACTGAGACATGGCTAAAAAGGAACATAAAACAATTTTGAAAGGGTCCAATTGTTTCCTTTTGATAAGGTCAAAATATCTCCTGACATGTCCAAAATGTTTCAGAAGAGCTTCAAGAGATTGAGTTTTGAGGGTTTTCAGGTATGGACCTTATCTTCTAGGCTGCCTTCTTGAAGGATTACCAGAAGCTGGAGAAACACTGGAGTCTGGAAGAAAATACAGACTTGGATGCCTGGGAGAATGACCTCCTAATGCTTCCAAACCTGTAACTTCTAAGCACCTTGGTATCAATCTAGGACCCTTCTCACTTCTGAACAACTTTCAGAAAGGCTTTTGAGAAGTCCTACACATAAGCAAGCTTCAACACTTTCTGATGTCTGCAGGCAAGGAGGGCTGTATCTGTTATCTGCGTGGTTCTGATAATAATTTAAAGTAGGGTTTGATTTACAAGATTGTTGTAAAAATTTAGTGTTAATGTTTGTCTATCATTGCGTACAAGCTAGGTGTCACCAGTTGTTCTAAATGAGTGAAAAGCAGAGTAAGTAAAATGAGATGATTTCTCCATACACCAAGATATGATATATTTTTTCTTTATTTCACCATCATCCTCAAGCCTGTAAATTTCAGTTTGGAGAATTTTTTTTATTTTTTAAAAAAAGTTCTTTCTCTTTCTTGAAAATATATTTGGCAATAAAGTGCATTTGTGGGATTCTTGGTTTAAGCATAACTTGCAATGTTCCTTGGTACTATATGATAGTAACCTTTGAAACCTTTATGATAACAACAGTCTAAAGGAGCATTAAATTCAGCTGGTTAACTAATACTCATTAAATAACTTTTCCATGTATAATATATGTGTCTACATATGTGTTTGTCTTTATGTATGTGTTTGAGTTCATGTACAATTGTGTCTTTTCATGTTTGGACCATAAGGGAAAGATAACTGACAACAATACACCCTTCAGAAGCTGTATTCTTCTGTTACATTTTTCTGGTAGATAATCTAAATTTAAATGAGAGTTTGAGATGGTTGCCAACCTGGGATAATATTCAATATCAATCAAGAGTTTATAATATTCAATATCACACACTCAGCACTCAATATGAATTAACAATTAGCTGCTGTGAGTTTAGAAAAAAAGAAGAAAAAAAAAAGTCTTCTGCTTTCTGAGTACTTTATTCCCCTACTGATCATTACATATTATGAATGTCACTACATATTATGAATGTCAACACTTCAACAATGGAAAATGGACAGTCTTAGAATAGATATCTAAGCTTAAAAATTATTTAAATAATTACATTTTAAAAATTGTGATTTAATCATATTTGGTTTTACTAACCTATTCTTCTGTTGTAAAATTTAGAATTATATTTGCATTTTTTCTGGTATTGATTTCATCTTTTTCTTGCATTCACTTTAATATGTGACCATCTCCTTAGGGGGTTACAGAGGTTACTGCATCCAGAATTCAAATCTCTAAATGACTGTATTTATATTGCCAGCAGAGAGCAGTAAAAAGCCATCTTCTTTTAAATTTAGTCAAAGACTTTGAGATAGCAGGAGAAATTTAAACTTTCTGGTCAGAAAGCAACCTACCTTCAAAGTCATTGGCTGAGAATACAGCTAAGATATACCAGTGTTCTAAATGATAACAATTAAAACAATTTTATTTTGGGTTCAATCAATTTAGGTTGAGAAACAATAAGCAAAACCAGCGCTGGGTGCGTGGGGAACTCAATTAGTTCCACCACACGCACACCCGAGTCCTAAAAGCAGTGTCTTTTGTCCCCGGATCTTGATCGATCTCTTCTCGCTGGATGTTCGTCCTGCTCTTTCCCCACTGGGTCGTTAGGGTACACCTTCTCCTCCTATTGGCTCTCCTTTGGCGCGCTTTTTCAAATCTTAAGGCCTTTGTCTCCTTCTCTGGCCTTCTCAAGGCCTTCTCTGGCTGGTTCACGGGCGGGCTTTTCCAGGCAGCAATTGGGGAAGCAATTGGGAAGGGGAA